>NC_081824.1:454542715-455167715 GCF_030867095.1 Alligator mississippiensis
GGGGGGGGGGCAGCAAGAAATTAGAGATGCTCTGTTTACCAGGGCACCCCTTGGAATAAACAGGAACAATGCCCACAAACTGACAGAGACCAGATTCAGGTTGGACATCAGGAAGAACTTCTTTACGGTAACAGTTGCCAGAATCTGGAATGGGCTTCCAAGGAAAGTGGCCTTGGGGATTTTAAAAGGAGACTGGACATGCACCTGGCTGGCATTGTATGACTCCAGTGCTCTTTCCTGCCCAGGGCAGGGGGTAGGACTCAATGATCTATTGAGGTCCCTTCCAACCCTAGCAACTATGAAACTATGTATGCAATGTCATGGCTTACCATGACTTGAAAAAGAGCTGGTGGTGAGGGGGACTGGACTTAACAGATACTACCATATGTCTTACTCAGGTGAGCTGTATTGACCATGGAGCTGCTCCCTGAAGACTACTGCCAGGCCATCTGGGATCAGATCTTCCACAAGGACCTTGGAAAGGACCACAGAGCCTTGAACTTGCTAATAGCTCACCGCACACTGCCAGTGAAGGCATGGAGACACTTTGAGGGGCAAAGGACTAGCCCCAGATGCCCCAAGGAAAGCTGCCAAGGTGCAATAGAGACCATCAAATACCTCCTATCATTTTGCCCCTACACCAAGAGGGTGTGGAGAAGGGTAAACTGACTCTGCAAAGAGGTGACAGGAATCAGGCTGATGACAAGGGAGGCAACGCTGTATGGACACCTGACTAAACATCAGGGGTTCCCAACAACTAGCTTTGACCAGTGGAAATGCAGGAACCTCTTGAGGTACGGACGCATGGAACTCAAAGAAACAGACTGTGTTAATATTTGTGGGTAAGCTCCAGTCCTACCACCAGAAATCAGTGGGAGAGAATGGAGAGGATGCAGCCAACTCCACCTGGAAAAGAGACACTTGTAACAAGATGCTGGCTTTGAAGATGAGGAAAAACTTTCAGAAGATAATACATGCAGTACCAGGCAGAAGGATGTCCAAAGTGATCACAGCGATCAGAGATACACTCTGCCACATCCAAGAGAGGCAAACCTAGATTAAAGAAAAGCATATGACAGAGTGGATCATGATTATACATTTGAAGTGCTATGAAGAATGGGGTGCCCAAAGAAATTTATATGTTGAATAAGGCTGTCATATAGAGAAATGGAGAGTCAAATCCAAATTAATGGGCATCTAAGCAAAGCCCTTAAAATTCATACAGGAGTGAGGCAAGGGTTCCCCCTGTCACCAGTACTATTTGTGCATGGCATGGAACCATTAGCACAAAGAATAAGAAAAGAGAAAGTCATAACCAGAGTAAAGATACTGGGAGGGGGAGTGGTAAAATGTATATTATACATGGAAGATATAACTGTAGTAGTTATAGACTTTGGAGGGAAAGAGTGCTAAAGTATACATCAGAGCATGCAGAAGCAATGGGTGCTAAACTAAGTAGATCTAAAAGCACCATAATGGGAGTGGGGAACTGTAGAAACTTGCATAAATTGGGTCTTCAAATAAGAGAGAGTGAAATTAGAGTGCTAGGGATCCTGATGGATGTTGAGAGGAAAGGTAATACAGCATGGGAAAAGGTGAAAGTAGGGATATGGCAAATACTTTGGTCATGGTCCAGAAAGATGCTGACTTTTGCTGGAATAGTGGTGACAGTTAAAGCTGTGCTACTGTTGATTATTTTATACATGGGAATGGTATGCCTATCAATGGGACAGCAGATAACAAAAGTACAAAGGGAAATATGTCTGTTCTTCTGGAATGCCAAAAAAGAAAGATCTGAACTGTACAAAGCAAGAGAGTGGGGGGGATGTAAGCTGCAAGACTTGGGATTGCTGGTCTATGTGAAATATGTAAGTACGGTATGCAAGGCAGTTAGAGAGGGAGACGGGAAAGCAGCGCGTATCACCTGATTTCCCGCAGGTGCAGTTTTGAGGAAATGGGGAGTATATCAGACCTCTCTGAAGAGTCCATGGGCATGGCAACCACGGATTCATTGCATCAGGATGAGAGGTTTCATGCAGAGGTATAAAATAGAGAAGGTACAGCTGGAGGTCCTGAAGGATCATAAGAAATTGATGAAAGTGACAAGGGACATAGACAGGATGGCGCTGGTGAGAAACTTCACAAAAGGACAAGTGAGAAAGTGCGGGGAGAGGTGGTGGATGAACAACTAAACAGGGAACATGCTGACCTAGCGTGAATGGTTGTAAGAAATATCTTACTGGTGAGAGAGGTCCAACACAGATGGGGCTTGACACTTCATCTAGGTACCCAAGGGAGAGGTGCGGGGAAGAAGAAAGTGTGAGTCATGTTTTGGGAAGGTATGCAAAGAAGTTGTGGGAAAGGGTCTGCTGCTTTCTGTGTGTCACCCAAATAAACCTGTTGTTAGTATGGGAGTTGGTACTATATGGACTCATACCAAAGAGACAGGAGGAAACATTATTAAGGACTTTATTAGCATATTTTAAAACTAGTTTATGGAAAGTAAGAAATCTCTGGGTTTTTTAAGGGGTTGGCTGGTTTTCACTGAAAGAGTGCCTGAAGCTGGGGCTGCATGAACTGAAATACTATATTGACTGGGACAAGCAAGAGACTGGAGAAGAAGAGGCAGAGAAGAAGTGGAGAAAAAAAAGACTGGACACACATATTTCACAAAACCAATGGTGAGGACTGATGGAAGGGGCAGAGAGTTTCAGGTGGTTACTGAAGTAACAGCTTTTCATGGGTTTCTGTATGAAGAAAAAGAGTTCTGCAAGGGGCTCTTCTGTGGGAAATTGATGAGTGTTGTTTAAAGGTTTAATATACGTAATTGTATTTTTGGATATGTAGTTCCTTTCATGCTATGAAATTTTGGTAAAACAAGGATACTTAAAATGTGAAGTTTTGTAAGTGTAGGGTGATAAATGTGTTTTAAATAAAATTTGTTAAAAAAAAGAGAAAGGTTCTCATCAGTATATTTGTCTAATGCCATGTGCTTTATAGTAATTCTCACTGTTGGCTGCATTTAATCAACTTCATAGTTGTATTCCATTGCTGAGCACATGCTGCTGTTGGCAGCAGTTTAATGACAGACAATGTATTTAGTGAGATTTCCTTATATGTGATTATAAGACAAGGAACTTTTTCTCCCCCATGCCAATTCTTGGGGAGGAGAGGGCTTATCTTGTATTTGAGTAAATACAGTATTTTGTCAAACCAATAGCACAAGAACAAGGTGAAAACAGGTTAATATGTGTTTCACCTCTATTAGGTATCAGAACAGTTTATTTATGACTTCACAACAAAGAGGCAAATGTTAGATAATAATCATCTCACTGCATTAAAATAATCTCAGATCAAACAATAGTGACTAGATCTTCAATAGCATTTTTCATTTCAAGAACTCCAAGTTTCTTAAACATATTAATGAATTAAGTGTCACAAAGGACAAGACCCTATATTTCCAGTCTCCGAAAAACAATTAATGAAAAAGGTGGATTGATCTTCCTCCTACTTGCAGCTTTTTGTGACTAAGTCAAAGGTCTCTCACAAAAGATGTGTTGGGCCCCTGGCAACATTCATTTAAAGGTGCTATGGGATCCGAGAATGGGAATTCCTCTTAGGTTAGATATAAACATTCAAAAAGCCGGAGGCAGAATCGATCTAAGTTATGTGGTTTTCTGTGAGTGGCGTAGTTAAATTGGTAGCGAACAGAATACACGTTCACCTTTTGCTGGGTGGGAGGGCGAATCTTAGACCAAGTTCTGCCATTTTTAAACCAGTCTATGTGGGCCAAACTTCTGTTCTGCTCTGGGTATAGAATGGTTTTGAATACTGAACTTCTGTTCTGTTATGGGTATAGACCAGTTTCCAATCACTTATATTGGTAAAAGTGTAAAGTCTGTACCTGGCCTTACAGGGATGGAAATACATTCTCTCTCTCTCTCTCTCTCTCTCACACACACACACACACACACACACACACACACGTGCATGCTTAATATTCCTCTGGGACAAAGGATAGATAACTATAAACATAACATGAATGAAACAAGCAATGTTCAAATGACACTTAACAAAAAAAGTCAGCAATGTAATAGAAACTGCCCCATGCAGTATTTATCAACCACAGAGCTGCCAACAAATGCTGCAGAAAGGAAGATTATCACTTCCCAAGTCTGTGCTATGATGCTCCAGGTAACTGGGTAATGTGTGGGTATATTTTCTCTTCAATTTACTGTGCACATCAACTTTTCCATAGATAGTAGTATTTTGAAATGAATTTTGAAATGAAATTTCCTATCTGGAAGGGAAGCACCTTTATTTTAAATTTTTTTTTGTTAAGTGTTTAGAAGTATGAGGTTTTTCTTCCTGAAAAAGAAATGGTACTCATTTTCCCTGGCTGAAGCATCATGTTGTGAGCCTTCACATGCTGACACATCAATCATGATGGGTTATACTGTGTTATAATGCAGCACAGAATGAAGTGTCGATCTGGGAAATTAGGGAGAAACCCCCCCGAGAGAGTCACATGTGTATGTGCATGCACACACACACGAGCACACATGCCTCTCTTTTCTCTACTGCTTTACTAGTGGCTAAAAATCCTGTTCAAACTAAGAACAATAAATTCAAGGGAAATAGGACTACTTGCAAGCCAATGATACACCTCAAATCTCGACAAACCTTTCACACTAATCTTCACCAACACTTAGTTTCTCTTAGTTCTTCAGTACCATAATGTTTTAGCAAGAAAACATGCTTGTTGTTCCTTACCTGTAATATGGTAGCTAACCTGACGGTTGATATCAGAGGTGTCTTCATCCCAGGTGCTGAGAACTGCCACAACTTCTCCAGGAGGATCACTCTCTTTCACTGTTCCTCTGTACACCTCATGTTCAAAGACTGGTGCGTTATCATTTATGTCGGTCACAGTGACAGAGACCAGCACAGTTGATGAGAGGGACAAAGTTTCTCCCAGATCTGAGGCCACCACAGCAAAACTGAAGGTGGGGTCCTTTTCATGATCGAGGTCCTTTAGTGTGCTGATCCAACCACTGTTGCTATCTATTGTGAATGCTTCCAGGATCTTGTCTAGCTCCGATTCTACAGCAAGGGTATATGTGACTTGTCCATTTGCACCCCAGTCTGAATCAACTGCCTTCACTTGGATAAGTTTAGTTCCTATTGGCATCCCTTCCATTATTATAGCTTCATAGTTAGCAGCTTCAAATGAGGGTTTGTTGTCATTTACATCCAACACTTTAACTTCCACATCTACAGTTATTACAATATCCACTTTATCTACTTGTATGGTGGCTGCAACTTTAAAGTGAAATGCAGGATTTGTCTCGTGGTCAAGTCTCTTATCTAGTTTTATGATTCCAGTGTCTTGTTCTATGATGAAAATTCCCTCTTTGTTGTTTTCAGGTAATTCACCATTCACTGTGCTATACACAACACCTTGGTTTGGCACTGCATGCAAAATATCAATAGTGCTGCCTATGAGAGTGTCTTCTGGTATTGTAAAGGAATACTGAGGTTGGGAAAAGGAAGGTAAAACAGTTTCAGGAGGTAAAACATGGATATAAACAGGAATAAGAGAATGCTTTACAGGAATGCCGCCATCAACTGCTTTGACAAAGAAAGACAGAACTGTGCTTTTCAACTGGTTAAAGTTACCTTTCGTAACCATCCATCCATTGTCAGGGTCAATTTCAAGCAGATCGGCAACTGAAACAGAGGCTTCGCTATACAACGAATAGGTAATTCTTGAATTTGCCCCATCATCTGGATCTACTGCTTGCACCTGAGTGACCAAATGGCCTTTTCCAACATCTGATTTGACACTTGCTCTGTACTCTACTGTCATAAACTGGGGAGCATTGTCATTCTCATCTACTACGATCACTCTCACAGTGCAAAAAGTAGTCCTTCCACCTCCATCCAGAGCCCTTAAGAATATGCTGATGTCCCCTTCCAAAGGGTTCTCTCGGTCTAGTTTCTCAGTTGTTAGGATCTGCCCATTGTTATCAATTAAGAATCGATCTTTGGCAAAATCATTTATTATGGAGTAGCTTATCTGGCCATATGCACTGGAATCGCCATCTGTTGCTTTTACATGGATTACCTTAGTACCAGGGGCAGCATTTTCTCTAACCTCTGCCACATAAACACTCTGTGAAAACACAGGGCTATATAGGTTAGCTCCAAGGATCTGGATATGCACCTGAGCTGTGCTGGTGAACAATCCATCAGAAACGGAGACATTTAAGCTATACATTGGCTCCATCCTCTGTTTCCGATGGTTAGACAGGGTTATAATGCCACTCTTACTGTCCATTATAAAGCTGGTTCGATCATTTCCAGACAAGATACTGTACTCCAGTCTGTCAAAATCAGAGCTGTCAGCGTCAGAAGCTTGGACACAAGTCACAAAATGACCCCGAGGTGCCAGTTCACTCACGTAGGATTCATATATTAACTGGTTAAAAACTGGTGCATTGTCATTCATATCTGTCACATATATGCTAACAAGAACTTCACTGCTCAGAGGTGGGAATCCATTATCAGTTGCTCGCACTTTTAAGCTGCAGTGCTGAACTAGTTCATGATCCAACAAACGGGCTGTTAGGATTAGACCACTACTGCTATCAATGTGAAAATAATCAGTGCTGTTAAAAGTGTCCTGGACTATCTGATACTGTACAATTTTATTATTTTCAGAGTCCGCATCAGTAGCAACCACTTGTAACACAGGAGTCCCAATCAAAGATGCTTCAGACAAGGTAGCATTATAGGCTGAGTGATAAAAAACAGGAGGATTATCATTTACATCATTAATGATTAAGTCTACGGTGACCTCAGCCCGAGCACCAGTTAGCGCATCACTGGCTCTTACTGTCAGCTTAAAAACAGAATTTTCTTCATAATCTAATGGACTGATGACACTCAGAACTCCAGTATCAAAGTCAATGTTAAACTGATTGTAGGGGTCTCCATCAACAATGATGTAAATGATACCTTGGCCTTCTGGACTGGTAGCATTTATGCTCAGAATTGGGGTATGCATCTCTATGTCTTCATTTACTGATGCTGTATAGAAAGGCTTGTCAAACACAGGCATTGCTTTGTTAACTATAGTAATAGGCAGTTCTACCGAAGCAGACAATGATGGATTGCCTCCATCTTTTGCAAGGATGATAACCAAGTACTCTATATTAGATAAGTCAGAGTTGAAAGCTTCCTTTAAAGTGACACTACCAGTTTGTCTATCAATTTCAAAATGTCCATAGTCTTCCTTTATAAGATATGACACTTCACCATTTGCACCCTTATCTTTATCAATGGCTGTGACTCGATATATCAGAGTACCAGGCTCAGCATCAACTTGTACAGCAGCATAGTAAGGTAGCCCTACAAACACTGGAGCATTGTCATTTATGTCCTCAATGTTAACTCTGACAACCACCCTTGCCACACGTAGATGATCCAGCTCACGACTTGCCTCTACTACCAGCTCATACAGCTCTTGCTCTTCTCGGTCAAAAGGGATGCCGGTTGTTTGGATGACTCCTGAGGTGGATTTAATCTTGAACTTATTCCCTGGGTTTAATATACTGTACTTCAAGGGCTCATTGAGACGGTTCCCAATTGCATTGACAACTGCTATCTTTGTGATATTAGTGCTGTTCTCTGAGATAGATGTGGAATAAAAGCTCTGTGTAAAATGGAGCCCACTATCCATGGCTTCTTTTACCATTATGGTCACCATAGCAGTGCTGTAAAATTTCCCATCAGACACTTTCACTACCACCATATAATGGTCTTTGGAAAGGCTATTGTTTTTTATGGTGATTACCCCCGTAGTTGAATCAATCAAAAAATGGTCCATGTTGCCTTCGATGAGACTGTATGTCAGTTCAGGTGGAACCCCTGAATCTGGGTCAGTAGCCAGGACTTTAAGAATCTCTACTCCAATGTAAGTGGGCAGCAGCAAAACTGTCTCAAATACAGCCTGACTGAAGACAGGTGGGTTGTCATTGACATCAGTTACTTCAACGGTTACTTCAACTGGACTCTCTGCTGTGAGCTGTGGATTTCCGCTGTCTCTAACATGCACATGGAAGTGGAAGTGAGCTATTGTTTCATGGTCTAAATTTGCAATTGTTCTGATTGCACCAGTGCTGGAATCTACAATAAAATACTTCTTAGCAGTGGATTCAACAATCTGATAGACAAGCAAAGCATTCTGATTACTGTCAGCATCAGTGGCTCGTATAACCAGTGGGCTGTTACCTGAGCTCCGGACTACACTGTTTACAGGAGCAGCCTCACTTATGCTGCCAGAGTATTGGGAGAAGAGAAAAACTGGCGGATTATCATTTTCATCCACAATTTGAATGTTCACGGTGGCATTTGATGCCATACCTGCCATGTTGGTTGCTTGTACAATGAGCTGGTAAGAGGATATGCGTTCATAATCAAGTGCTTTTTGACTGGTGATGACTCCAGAGTATGGGTTTATAGTAAAGCTCCCATCCACATTCCCATCCTTGACCTCATATACCAATGTAGACTGACTGATGGCAGAGATCAAGATGACTGACGTTCCAATATCAACATTTTCATTAATTTCTGCTTGGTATTCCTTATGCATAAACTTTGGGTGGGAATTATCTGACATGGTCACAGAAATGCGAACAATTGCTGTTGCAGATAGCGGTGGGGATCCCTGGTCAGTTACTTTGACAGACAAAACAAACTGTCCCATGGTGGTCAAGTCTGGCTCCTTCAATACTGTTATGATGCCTAAAACAGGTTCAATCTTGAATGTGTTTCCAGTATTTCCTAAAAGATAAATATTGCATGTTAGAAGGGAACTCTGGAAAATTCTATACTCAAAGAATAATTGGATTATGAGGTGATCACAGAACAGAATAATACAGGAGTGGTCATCTGTAGCTACTTAATGCTGGTAATTGAATAGGATACAAAACCTAAGAATGGGATCCTCAGAAGCATGTTTGATGCCAAAAGCATATTTAGATCTCTTCATTCCATTGACATGAAGAAGCTGGGTGCTTAAATACCTCTGTGGATCTCATGCCCAGGGCAAAATCTACATTGGCTCCTCAGGTGTCTCCTAAAAACATTAGGTTTCTGACTGTAAGAGGTGGATTCCAAGATCAAGGTAAGGTGCTGGCACTCTCTCTACAATTAATGGTGAGAACTGGATCTTCCAAAGGGTGATCCAGAGAACTCAGGTACTGATCAGGGAGCAACCTAAAGAGCTGGCCAACTGAGTGTAAGAGTGCATCTGAAACACCCATCCTTCTCTGGACTCATACATGTGATTCAGGGATGCATAGGCACCTCCATCCATAGGTTATAACACTCACCCAGGAAATGAGAGACTGGGGATTCTAGGCTCTCCTTGGCCTGAGGGGATTTTAACTCACTTCCTTCCACCTCCTAGAAGAGTGCCTTGAGCACCAAGCTACAGAATATAAGAATACTGCTATTCATTTTATATTAGACAGTCAGTAGATAAAAACAAAAGAAAAACTTTGGAGTAGGGATCAGAATCTAGGTCCCCCGTCTTCCAGGAGAATGTTCTTATCATTGGGCTATTAAAGCAAACTCCCTTCTGTTTGCTTTCTTCTGTCCCTATAACTCATAGTTTTGAATGTCCAATTATACAGTTTCAACAGGAGGGCTGGAGGGTTCTTTTAACTAAACTATTCAATAACTTGTTGGTTAAGGATTCTCTTAGGTTGTGGTAAAGTGGGTTTGAGACTTCAGGCTGAAGAGGAACTAAAACCCAAGTCTCTCACATTTGCTGCGATGGCCCTAACTACTAAGCTACTACACGAAAGGATGAGGGAGTCACTTTTCCTTGTCTGGCCATGGTTTTGAGCCAGTGCCTGCTGTGCATTCTGTTGACCTCCACATACATTGTGTATTAGGTGAACTCTCAGCATGCATATCTTTTGGGTCCCTCCAGGGTTTAAGGCATAAGTTTTTAACTGTCAGTTCACCTTTATCCTGGGTGACAGTGGAGCTTAGATGAGGGCTGAAGGAGTCCTGTGGTTGCTAAAGCAGAGTTATCCTGAACTGACTTAGTACCAACTTTCCACCTATGTCCTATTAGATGCTTAGTTTAACTAATGTAATCTACCCCTGAGAATCTATGACCAGGCTTCCAAGTCAGTCTTTCAGCACCTAGATAAATAAATGGAATAAACAGGATAAATGCAGATCATCCAGCAGCTACTAGTGACTACTAAACATCATGTTACTTATTCAGGTGCCTGTAAATTGTGAAAAGGTAAGTTTCATATCCAAATTTAGCTTTCATATTTATTTCATGTTGAAGACAGCAAAAATACTTCATTTGTCTTGAAAGTTTTAAAGTTTTCTTTGAGGGGTCAATCCTTCTGAATCCCTGGTTACTTCTCTTTAGGTACCTATCAATGGAACACAGATTTGAAAGTTTGGGCTATTTCTTTTTTTGGAAAAGTATGCTATGGAAATAAAGGAAAATGAATTCCCAAAGTTTGGAATCAGCCTTTCAAATATTTGCATACATAATGCCAAAAAATTGGTTAGGGGCTAACAAACCACTTATATGATAAAGGGATAACAACTCATGCCCTGATTTAAAGAGGATATTAAGCAAATACTGAGAAGATTAGAGTAGATCAAGGCTGCAGAAAATGAATACAAAGGGCTAGAGTAGATTTGGAAAAATTAAAAGGAGCTGTAGCAAATCAAAGTAGATAAAATGTTTTGGGACAGAAGGCTTTACCGTTTAATCTCTGAAGAAATAGGACTCAAAACAATGACTTTTTTTCTAGAAAATGTTGCAAATTTGTTATTAAAACAAGAAGAGAGGTCAGCAACTGCAAAAAGAATGCGATTTTGGATAAAACGCCTGTTTAACCAGTGCATGGTATATGCATAATTGGATGAAGTTCCGTTACACTTACACCATGCTAAACTTGTGGGACGTTAAGCGCTGTGCTCAGTTGCACATTAAGGGTTAATATCTGTTCTTGCCCGCACAGTTCTAACTTGCCACTAGAGGGCTGTGAACAGGGGCATGGCTAGGAGCCAGGGCAGCTGGGCTCTATTCCTGCTCTGGCTGGGGGTTTTGGATGCTGGGATGCTGGAGGATTGAAATTTTCTCATTTTATTTCCATGAAGGAGTTTGAAGTTAGGGCCTTTTTACATATTAATTATAGGCAGCTCCTAGAGCTCTTAAATCTCTGGACTATCCACACCTGAAACTAGTTTTAAGCACTCTTTGGGAGGCTTAAAGTTACACCACTCCAGTCTAGGTTTATCTCTGATCCATGTCAACCAGCCTGTGTTACACTAACATGTAGCCACTCTAGGCTAAACAATAGTGTAAACACACCACCTACCCTCCCCTCTCACACTGGCCCAGATTGGGCCCACTGCCCCTGCCCCATGACCCCAGATATACACTCATTGCCCCCCTCCTCCCCCACTGTTCCCCCTCTCACTTACTTAACGCAGACAGCTACATCTGTCTTGGGAAGATCAGGCAGGGAAGAGGCCAAGAGATGACAGCAAGAGTTCGGCAGGCAGGTTGACCCTTCCCTGTCTGCTCCCCAGGACAAATAGAATAGGCATCCACAAGTAAAGGGATGGGGGGCAGGGGTATCCCCAAGAGGCAGGGCAGACCTGCTGGAGTCTTGGGGGCCAGTAGGACAAATTCTTACTTTTCAGTCCACCAGGCCCGGGCTGACCTGAATGTGTGACTGCTCCAAACTTGAGCTAGCACTAACATTGATCAACATTTGAGCAGCTTAGTGTAACAACTAACAAGGCTTTTCCTTTAACATGAGCTAAGTAGCACATCCCAGACTTCAGCCTTGTCTGAAGTGGCATACCTTTGAGATGCTCAGAGGGCACATAGTGCAAGTTAATGAGCTCTAACATACAGATGCTTGAGATTTAAGTACCCTTAACATGGTCTAAGTGTAACATCTAACATCATCTTTAGCCTCTTCTTCAGGACAAAGGTAAAAAAACCCTGCAATTTGTCCAAAGTTAGATCAGTGATTCTCAACCAGGTTACCATCAATATCACAAAATGTTATGACTGTTAGATGTGCAAACATAATTCACAAAATAAATCCAGAAATTTCCAATAGGAATCCACAGTGTTAACCTGATCTATTGTGATCATTCTGAGGTTTTTATAAACAACAAAAAAAATCTCTATTATTTTTCTAGTCAAAAAATGAGTAAAAACTAAGAGCTGATATTATACGAGGGGTGTAAAAAAGTTGAGAATCACTGAGTTCGATATTGACTCTGCTAGATGACCACATTTTTGGCTAGTATCTTGGGCAATTGCTTAAGACATATGTGCTTATGCACACATATGAGCTTTTGGTTTTTTTCTCATTTTAACCATAAAACCAAAACAGCCTGTACTGACCTATATTGATTCCAGTGATTATTTACAGCCAATCTTGCTATCACCATAGTTTATCCTTAAAATCATGAGATCTGCTTGCTAAAATTAAGGGCCCACGACTTCTCAAGGAACTTTTTTCAGATATCTCTGAATGGTAACTGCTACCGATGTGGAGCAGAGGGCATCACGTGTGAAAATTTCAGATGGAAGTTTCTACTTGCTTAGTCTTTTTACTGTGGGTTCTGGGGTCCAGAATCTAATCTATATAATAGAACCCAGTAGTGAGAGTGGCTCATTGGATATATATACATGCCTTTCAGCTTTCCCAAGGCCAGGCACTTTGCTAGCTAAGCAAAACTTTGCTATTATTTAGGCAGGTTCAGGTGCTGTCAAACGTGGAAATTTCCATGACTTAAAGCATGCTTGTGGCACCAGCAGACACGGCATATAATGCAACAGTTTTGTCATTGCTTGCTCAAAGGAATCTGTTATAGTCACTTATCGGTGCCTGCAAGACAGGCTGTTTCTTACTTTCAGGGATGTATTATTAAATTATAAAAATGTTGCTTTCATCACTCATTGCTCCATTCACCATATAAGTAGTTCCTGTGAATAAAGCAGCTGTGTATAATCTGAACCTCACAGTTAAAATTAGCATCCTCACTGCAGAGATTTTATGGTTCATAGAAATTATACAAACTGAAGACTGAATTTTGATGCTTCTAGGGTTGGAATATCTATAGATAATGAAGCTGTGGGAGTTCACAGATTTATATAAATGGAGTTTGAGGTATGGAATTGCAGACAAAGCAGCTCATGATGACAGAAACAACAGCCAGTTCTGGAAGACAAAAACTCTATGCTAAAGACAACACAGTGCCCAAACATAATTTCTAATCCACATATTATTTTCTGTTTTCATTGTGAGTTATACTATCCATGTACTGTAGCCCATATTCTTACATCATTAAGTTGCTATTTATGTTGCAGTGGCATCTAGAGGCCAAGAGACGTACAGGTTTCTCTCGCTTTACGCTACACGCGTTTCTGAAAAATGGCATATAACTCTAATTCGCATAAAGGGAACCCACTTTATAATGTAACAAATAGGGATACCTTCCAAAACCTCGACTCTACAGACCCCCAGACCTAGCTCTATCACTTTTACAAGACAATTTTGGTACTCACCAACAGCAGACAGCACAGGGCACTATCATAATGGGGATGGCAACTACAGAAATACGTGTTGGCGACAATGAGCAAGGAACACAGATCCACACAGGAGACTATATTTTGGTGCGCGTCACTCCCATAACGCACTGCATAAAGCAGATCACTGTGGGTTTCCATTACAACGATCGCGTAAGAGTGAATTTACCTTGCATATAACAAACTTATGGTATAAAAAGGGTCATTGCAAAAGAGTGAATTCATACATATAGAACCCACATAAAGTGAGGGAAACCTGTAGTTGGTTATGTTAGTCTGAAGTCAAATAGAAGGCAGGGGAGATTTGTACCTTAATAGTCTAAGAAAAGTACATATATGTGTGCATATGTGCATATAGCAGACTGTTCAAGACAAAGATCAGGCTTATAAATCACTTATGTACGTACCCATACGACCCAGCCTCCACCCCTGTCCTTTCTCTTTCCTCTCTCTCTTTTCTCCTTTTCCACTTTTTCCCCTTTTCTCCATCCCTGTTTTTTCCCCCACTTCTTTTCTCCCCCCCACCCCCTCCAATGTGGTCATCTTAATCTGTGAAGAATGAATCTCACATATGAGAGAGAGAGAGAAAGAAATAGCACAAACTTTCATGAGCTAAAGCTCACTGCATCGGATGCTCAGCTCATGAAAGCTTGTGCTATACATAATCTACTCTGTTTAGTCTATAAGGTGCAAATCTACCCTGCCATCTAAAGACCAAGTAGGTGAGGCCCCTATTGCGTTAGGTGTTGTACAAATATACATTAAATGACAGTCCCTCCTAAAAGGACTCACAAGACCAGATATAACAGCTGGCTGAAACAAACTATAGGGGTGTCTACTCCCCTGCAGAACTGCTCCTGGAGAAATCAGGGTAAATTACTTGTGTGTCTGCAGGTTATTCCAGGGCAGCTGTTTATTTTATTCCAGAGGTACTCAACCTCTGTCCTGTGGCCCAAATCTGACCCACAGAGCCACAATATCCAGCCCATCGGGGCTCCTCAAGGGTTGGGAAATTTGGTGGTAAGGGAGTGGTGGCAGTGTTAATTGCTGCTCCCCTGCTGCCAAATTCCTGGACCTTTGAGGAGCCCTGTGGGCTGGATAATGTGGCCCAGCCAGCACATGGCTGGATACAGGCATGCAGAGCTAGGCTGCCGCACTGGCTCTCACCCATGGATTGACCCCACACACTGACCCTATGCAGGATCCGACCCATGAACTGACCCCATTCCACTCATCTGGTCTGCAGGGCTAGAAAGCTGGGTGCCATTGCTTTATGCTGTTATCAGCTCTGTTGTAACCTACTGATGAAGCGTAGTAAGAGCTGCCTATTGTCTGTTATGTTGGAGTAAGTTGTATGTCTGTCCACACTGGTTTCTGCTGTGATTTATATCAGTGTACAAAATCAATGAAAATTACACCAGTGGAAATGTATTCTGTGACCAGGCCCTTGGTATAATGGTGTGGGTAAATCTGCAATGCAGTTCCAAAGGCCGACAAATAAATGAACAGGACTTAACTCTCCATGGGTATTAGTTTAATACCTTCCACAAGGGCTAGAATAAATAAATCACACTTATTCTTTCAAGTCAAAATGACCTTCAGAATCATGATACTCTACATAATGCTGTTTGTTTGGCTGAAGGAAGCACTTTTTAATTATTCACAGAGCCACATGTTGTGAGAGAAGAAAGAAAAACAAATTAGACAAAAGTCGCTGCCACCTGTTTTATCTTAGACTTTGACACCAGCTCTGTCTCTAGATAATAAGTTAGTTGACACCATGCTGGAATTGCTTAGACTCTTGCCTGGCTAATCACAAACGAAGATGCTCACAGGAGAAACAATGTGGAGAAAGCTGTTAGACAGACAGGATAGTTTAGTGAACAGGTCGCTGATCTGAGAACTGAATTCTATTCCCAACCCTGCGCCTATCCTGGGGCTTAAGTGCTCCCCACCTCCCCCAAACACACACAACTGATGCTGCTATGCCAGAAAATTTTCTGAAGTAGTCCTGGCCTGAGATGCCATGCTTCTCTGATTTAAAACACTCAACAAGTATGCCATTACCAGCTGTAGTGTTGTTAGTCTGTGAGGATGCCTGTCCACTGTCTCCTCAAATGAAGCCAGTAAAAAATAAACTAGCCATCATATGGTACTGACTTCCAGGAACTAAATTCTGTGGTAGATGTGAACTAATGAGCTAGAGGTAAAAGCCCCAGCAGCCATTTAATTAATGTGAAGTCAGCTGTTTCTAAATGGTCCCCATGCAGTAGCTTAAGTATTAAAAACAGCAGACACAAATTCATAATTCCTTGTGCACTCTCATCAGGGGAAGCATAGACCCAAAGTTTCCTAATGTTACTCTATCTCCAAATTAGAGCCAACATAATCTGTCTTTGCAGCCTGGAACATGCATCACGTTACAGCCTTTTCAAGTCCCCATTATCTAACCTGCTTCAATGGTGTAGATAAGCTCTGCATTTTCTCCTTTGTCTTTGTCTAAGGCAGTGACCTGCAGAACAGCGGATCCAATAGCTGCAGATTCAAACATGGAGGCTTCATACAAAGGACTGGTAAAGTATGGACTGTGATCGTTGGAGTCTTCCACATTTATGATAACTCTCGCCAGGTTTCTCCTATATGGGAACTCCTGATCCCGAACCTACAGAAAAAAATAGAAAAGAAATATCTTGATATTGTTTTACTTGCACTTAATTAATAGAAATAATAAGAGTTCTGGCAATATGTTCAGTGATGCTCAATAAAAAGAAGAATTTTTTTTTCCTACCTCAAAGAACTTACAAATTGAAAGACAGGAGTCCAGAAGAGATGGGACACAGTAAGAATTCACAAACGGGGAAGGGCTTAGAAGTTTTTTCCTTATAAGAGGGGTTTGCTATTCATATAAAATTGAGTATAATGCCTTACATTCAAAATGTGAATTTTGAAACCGGTGAAAAATATTTCTGCCGTGTCTTATTTGATGTTTGGTCTTATGATGTGCCAAAGGCTCTCTCTGACTTCTGACAAACACAATATATTTTGTATTTGTCATGCCCCTTGCTGCCAATACAGAATGGGAACAAATCATCACAACATATGTTGTATGCAAGCCTACCCACAATGACCAGGTATGTGTCTGTCTAATCATGTGTGTGTAAATACTCAGGGTGTGCCAACAATTGTATGTTGAGTTTTGAATGAGCAAATATGTACATACAGTTTTGAAGACCATGGAGGTGGTGACAACTTTCAAATTATGTTGGCATTCATGGAAGTTAAAGCTCTCACCTTGCTAAATATGGCCTTTGAATGCTCTCATGCTCAGGCTGATAATACCAGTGCTGGTTGCAGGGAAGTCCTGCCATCTGGCATAATAAAATGATCCTACACCATTTTATTTTTCTTCAAAAAAGTACACAAACCACTGCATCCTGTGGAAGCCAGACACGCAGTGCCACCTTTATCTTCCCTTCTCTCTGAAATTCCTCCTGCTCCTGTCATTTTCTGCATACTGAAAGACTACCATCTTGCATTGTACATTCAAGCCCCCCACCCCCTTGAACTCCGCCTCTCTGAAAGTGAGAACCCCAGTAGCAGTATGAGGCAAAGGCTGCTTATGCCCAAAGCTAGCCCTGCATCTAACATGTCATATGGTAGTGCTTCAAAGGGCTTGTCCTGTAGGGTTCTCAGGTGGTTAAGGGAAATGAGTAGATTACAGTGCTTGAACTAATTGAGATTTTTTTTTATTAACCTTCACTTCATAATATGCAACCTTCACTTCAAAGCAAAGCAACTTTTGCTCTATAATTTAGGCACACTGCACACACAAACCAATAATTAATTTTTCCCCCTCACACTCAATGTTAGGAAATGCAGCTGAAAGCTGCTTTTATAGAATACCTCCTGCTCAGAAATAAGCTTATATTAGTAAACTAAGAAAATGAGAATGTTGTGCTTCCAAGGCTACAGTTTTGTGTATGGCAAGAAAGTGATTTATTTTCTTCTGAATGCCTTCTCAAATAACTTTTAGTTTTTCTTCAGAAATTCTGAAAATGAGCTGGGATGAAAGGACCAGATGTAAAGAGATTATAATATTTTCTGCTTCCTCTCCCTCAAAATGGCAAAGCATTTTACATTAGATACAATGCATTCATAATAAGACTTATAAAGCCTAACTACAAAAACGTAAAGTCAATGCATCACAGCAGTGCAGGAAAGATTAGATTAATAATTGCTTACCACAGTGAAAGCCCTCTGCTTATCCAAAGAGTAAAGTGTATGTGCACCTGAAACAAAAGCAACTGTGATCTGAGCACCAAGGAAGCATTCCAGTCTTACCATTACATTAAGGATGTGCTTATCTTGAGCTTCATGGTCTAATCTCTCGGCAGTGTAGAGTACCCCTGTGCTGGGGTCGATTCTGAATTTTCTCATGCTGACCGAGTCAATACTGCTATGGATAGTATAGCTCAACTTATGTTTCTCATCTCTGTCTATCGCTTCAATTTGCAGTATCTCGGTATCAGGAAGTATGTCCTCCGAAATTGTGACATCATAACTTGGGTGAGGGAATTCTGGGCCGTTATCATTATTGTCCAACACCTTGATAAGGACCTACAGTTAATAAAAGAAAAGTAAATAGAGCAAGAGTTGCTGACTGTTACTGAAGTCTAGTCAGTTTACTAACAGGCACCTGGAAAAGTACAATTTATATCAAAGAACTGTACGTTATATTATTTATATTACGTACTGGGGATAAATGGATAGAAAAGCATCACTTAATGTTAAATCGTTCCATTTGCAATCAAATGAAATAGCCAGTCTGTTCTTTGAAAAGAAAACTACTCTATAAAATCTATGTCGACAATATGGGTTAAAGGGTCTACAGAAGAGGCTCTTGATACTTGGTTCCTAGCAATAACCAAAAATGACTTAACACATTACATGTTTGAATCACTCTTGAGACATTAACTGTCAGGGCTACCAGTTGTGTATTCATTCCAGAGGTTTTTATTTTTTTGCTTTTCCATACAATCAAGGCCACGAAACTGAATATTTTCATGCTGTTTAAATCCGTTCTCCTACCAGCGTGAATACTTATAGCATTCTGGGCCTCACAAATTACACTGCGGTATACTATCTGTACAGTACATTTGCACTGAGACACATCAGTGGTGTATTCTGCAAATGATGCTCATTTTACAATTGTGTGAGAAGTGATCATTTTGAGAGAAAAAAAGATCATGACAAATGTCCTGATGACAATTCAAGGCTACCCAGATTTAAGCATGGTAAGTCAGAGCACATGTCCAAGGGCACTGAGGACCAAGAAGCCCTACGTAGAAATACACACCTTTTTATTGTGAATAATTCACTTGCAATTCTGCCCCTGTCTTGGCTGTGATGATGTTGTCAGGCTTTACTGCAATGCCTTTGTACTGCTTGAAAAGCTGAAAAGTCACTGAACTATTCTCCTAAGATCTCTTAAAGCTTGGCTATAGTAGCTGAAAAACTCTTAGTCCTGGATAGGCAGCTGATGTGCTGCTGCAATTGCTGGTAATTACACTGATGGTAATATCTCACCTTGTACTCTCACCTTTTCAATTGTATACATCTGCTGTCGCTCCTCAGAGACATTTGGGTTGTAAACTTTTAGGGATGGGACCTATGTATTGAATTGTCTGTGCACTTCCTAAAACAGGGATGTCAAACTTACCCTATCTCATCTCCCAGGCTGACTTCAGACTATGGAGTTACTTGAAGGCTAGATCAAGATGTGATGGCTGGTGTGAGTGGCAGCAGGAGCAGTTATTGCACCCACTGCTCACCCCTGGCCACTGACAGTCATGCGCAACAGGGCTTCATGGCCCAGATTTAGGCAGCTGGTTCCATGCCTAAACTTCCAGCTCCTCTACCAACCCCACAGGCTTCAGACAACATAAATTTGACACCTGTGTCCTAGAACTATCCCTGATTAGCACCTAGAGAGGCCCCCCTGCTACAAAGGATTAATAATCATCATCTTTGAGCTTTCGCAATTTCACCATGATATATTTACAAATGTATGCAAATTCAATCTGGTTGCGTGTTTATCACCAGCAGAAACATCAACATCCATAGGAGAAGTTCGATTGGAATCTTGTTATGTGCTATCAACTACTACTAGTTATAACATGGCAGGAGACCCCTTTGAGAATGCCAAGGGAAAATTTGTCTAACCCTGAAATGCGCAAAGTAAGTGAAGCTGAATGTTCTTGGTGCTCAGGGGGAGGAGGAGGAGGAAGAATCCCTGCTGCAATTCGTGTGTATTGGACTCTACAGAATTTTTACCAAAAAAAGTAGAGACAAACAATATATATACACCACCAGACCAGGAGGATGTGGCAGATGAGGATTTCTTCAAACAACTAGCAGAAGTTTCCCTGGTTCTCGTGGCGGACTTCAGCCACCCTGAATTCTGCTGGGAGGGCAATACAGCAGTGCCCAGGCAATCCAGGAAGTTTTTGGAGAATGTTGGGGACAACGTCCTGGTACAAGTGCTGGAGAGGCCAACTAGCTGCCAGGCTCTTCTTGACCTGCTGCTAATGCAGGGAAATAATGGGGAAAGTAGAAGTGGATGGCAATTTTGGCAGCAGAGACCACAAGATGATTGATTTCAGGATCCTGAGGAAAGGAAGGAAGGAGAGCAGCAGAGTAAGGACCCTAGGCTTCAGAAAAACAGACATCGATTCACTTAGGGAACTGATGGGGATCCCAAGGGAGGCAGTCTGAGGAGGAAAGGAGGCCAGGAAAACTGTTTGTATTTTAAAAAAACTTTACTGAAGGCACAGGAATGAACCATTCCAATGTGCAGAAACACTAACAAGTATGGCAGAAGACCAGCTTGGCTTAGCAGGAAACTCTTCAGTGAGCTACAACCCAAAAAGGAAGCTTACAAGAAGTGGAAACTTGGACAAATAACTAGGGAGGAGCATAAGAGCATTGCTCGGGCATGCAGGGATTAAATCAGGAAGGCCAAAGTGCAATAGAAGTTGCAGATAGTAAAGGATGTAAAGGGAAACAAGAAGGTTTTCTACAAGTATGTCAACAACAAGAGGAAGATCGGGGAAAATGCAGGTCCCTTACTGAATGGGGGAGGCAACCTAGTGACAGGTGATGTGGAAAAGCCTGAAGTGCTCAGTGTCTTTTTTACCTCCGTCCTCATGGCAAGGTCAGCAACCAGACTACTGTACCTGGCAGCAGAATCTGGAGAGGAGGTATGTAGCCAATAGTGGTGAAAGAACAGGGTAGGGACTATTTAGAAAAGCTAGACACAAGTCCATGGGTCTGGATGCAATGCGTCTGAGAGTGCTGAGAAGAGTTGGCCTATGTGATTGCAAAGTCACCAATCATTATCTTTAAAGACTCGTGGCAGTTGGGGGAGATCCCAGACAACTGGAAAAGGGCAAATATAGTGCCCATTTTGAGAAAGACAAAATGGAGGATTCAGGGAACTACCGACTGGTCAGCTTCACTTCAGTCCCTGGGAAGATTATGGAGCAGGTACTTAAAGTGTCCATTTCTAAGCACTTGGAGAAGGAGATGATTAGAAATAGTCAGCATGGACTCACCAAGGGCAAGTCATACCTGACCAGTGCCTTCTGGGATGAGATGACTGCCTTTAAAGCTGTGGGGAAAGCAGTGGGTGTGATATACCTTGAATTTAGCAAGGATTTTGATACAGTTTCCCCCAACTTTCTTCCAAGCAAGCTAAGGAAGTATGGGCTGGATAAATAGACTGTAAGGTGGATAGAAAACTGACTGGATCATCAGGTTTAAGTGGTAATAATCAATGGCTCAATGCTAGCTGGCATCAAATGGAGTGCCCCAGAAGTCAGTCAAGGGGCTGGTTTTGTTAAATAACTTCATCAACTATCTGGAAGATGGCATAGAGCGCACCCTCAGCAAGTTTGCAGATGACACCAAGGTGGGGGGGGAGTAGCAGATATGCTAGAGGGTAGGGCTAGGATTCAGAGAGACCTTGACAAATTGGAGGATTGGACCAAAAGAAATCTCATGAGGTTCGATAAGGACAAGTACAAAATCCTGTACTTAGGACAGAACAGGCTGTGAAAAGGACCTGGCGGTTATAGAGGACAAGAAGCTGAATATGAGGTGTGGACCCTTTTACGAACAGTGGACCCTTTTTGTGGCTGATGGCAGACTGGGCTACAGTAGTGTTGCAAGCAGATTGAGGGGAGTGATTATTCCCATCTAGTTGGCACTGGTGAAGCCATGTCTGGAGTACTGTGTACAGTTCTGGGCCCCCCCACTACAAAAAGGATGTGGACAAATTGGAGAGAGTCCAGCGGAGGGCAACAAAAATGGTTCAGGGCTGGGGCACACGACTTCTGAGGAGAGGCTGAGGGAACTGGGCTTATTTAGTCTTGAGAAAAGAAGACTGAGGAAGGATTTAACAGCAACCTTCAACTCCCTGAAGGGAGGTTCCAAAAAGTATGGAGCTAGACTGTTCTCAGTGGTGGCAGATGACAGAACAAGGAGCAGTGGTCTGAAGTTGAAGCAGGGGAAGTTTACATTGGATATTGGGAAAAACGCTCTCACTAGGAGCATGGTGAAGCACCAGAACAGCCTACCCAGAGGGTTGTGGAATCTCCATCCTTGCAGGTTTTTATGACCAGCCTAGACAAAGCCTTGGATGGGATGATATCATTGGGGATGGTCCTACTTTGAGCAGGAGGTTGGAGTACATGACCTTCTGAGGTCCCTTTGAACACTAATTTTCTATGAGTCTATGAATATATATCCCGCAAGGAGGAATCCATTATTTTAAAAAACAAACGAAATAAAACAAAGCAAAAAACAGTACACAAGCTGATAGCTGTCCATACTAAATAGATTAATCTATCTTGAAAAGGTTATGGAAATACACGATGACTAACTCAGAACCTGGCTAAGAGATGTTAGTATAAAATTATGAGCTTGTTTGCTCGGTGAATTTCCCAATTTTCCAGAATACCCCTTCTTACATTGGGAAGTGTCTCAATTAGGCAAGAATAGTTTATTTCAAAGCTGGATCTAGCCCAATCCACCCACACTTTTTTGCTTTAACGGAGGAAAAAAATTAGTTATACTTTTATGACAGTATTGTTCAAGCAGATGTTGGCCTCAGAGGGATATGAAACCTTAGACAGTTGGAAACCTTTGCTGAGTGCTTTACCAGAAAGAGCATGAGCAATGGTAAACTCCACTTGCAATGAACCAGCCTGGGAACTGCCTAAAAGACAGTTATAATGAAAAGCCCTGAAAGTCAAAACTCTTCTAAGTGGCTCGGGATTTTAACTGTGCATTTGGGAAAGTTTCGTTGTTGGCAGTTTATGGAGTTCTGAGGAAGGAAGGCAGATTAGTACATATTCTAGTGAGAGAGACATAGTAGTATGATCTGGGAGATGGCGGGGCAGGGGGGAAACAATGGTGATTAGATCTACGATACTGATGACAAATATCCCTTGCTTATTGCAGGTTTTTGTTGTCTGTATGTATTCATACTGCTGAGCAGTGTGATACTTACCCAACTGAAAAAGATAAATCTTAAACCACCTCCCCCCAGTCCAAACCACCATGTGTAATATTGTAAAGGATTTTGGATGAGGTAATATGAAGCAAAAAGTCTGGGGTGAAAATTTAAGATTTTAATGCTGCCCAAGAGAGCACTACGGAGTAATCTGATCAAGAATTTGCCCCTTTGTTAACACATAGAGGAGACGCACTGGAGCAATCTGGATGTGGGAGAACACGATCTCCAGCATTTAGTGCTTAATAAGAAAGCAATTCAAATAAACCATTCTCCAACAGCCACAGTACTCTTCACCCTTGACAGATCCCACTCTAATGCAGCACAATTATTTTTTGCTGTACTGTTAATATAGACTGCTAGGGAAAGAGATTTATTTTACTCTTCATTTAATTAGTGGACAAAAGCTTTGTTATACATCATTTATTATAGACATTCTAATTGATTTTTTTCAGAACATTAAAGAGAGCTTGATTGAAATACTAAATGTGCTAGATTATGTAGATATTATTAGAGCACTGCTTGGTATTTTTTTTCCTTCAAATTCTAATATGTGTTAACTCAGTCCAGACTCGCTCCTGAACACAATAGTATGCAAATGTAGGGACTCACTGGAAGATGGCTTAGAGATACTGCATTACTTGATATCTTGGTAACATTTGCCACCAACAACATTGAATAAAACCATAGAAATAGTGTGGCCTGCTTCCCAGTAGCTGTTTTATGGAAGGGGTTTGTGATTCTATTAGGCCAAGCAGGATATGCAGGGTAGGCCTGAGTGGCTGTGATATCATTGTAAACCAGAGATGTGCCCAGAGCTTTATTCACAATGACTCAATGTGCAGCCACCGGTCTTTGATCTAAGATCACATTAGATTGCATCAGCTAAGTAGGGCTAAGCTGGACTGATAACAGAGGGACCAAAATGAAAACCAAGATGTTAGAGGAAATGATAGTGGTGATTCATTTGTGCCCTTCTTCCCTTTCACTCCCTCTGCACCTCAGCCAGTAATGCACAAATGCCCCTGCTTGCTCTTAGGGAAAATAATGATGTTTGAGGTGCTTCTTTGGAAAAAAAAAAAAAAGACAAATCTGAGCCCTTTGTTGGTGGTAGACATCAAATATCCCAGGGAATATTGCACTTAAAATTGTCTTGAGGGATTCGAGATTAAGTTGTTTTGTATTTTTTTAAATTTCAGTCCTGATCAGTTATTTAACAATCACCATTTTCTTCTCCTAGCATTTTAGTGATGTGTAAAGTGATCTGTGATGCAAACACAAATCATTTACTAAATACTAACCAATTGCCCATCATGAATGACGGAGTACTTCAGGGAGTGTTTACACGCCCCACCCCTCTGCTCACCCGTCGGCGCTGGCCATGTAAACAGTCCCTCCGCCGCTGTCACCTCCTCCTCCAGCCTCTGACGTGGTGGCTCCCTCCCCACCACCTCCCTCTCCTCCTCCCGCAGAGCAGTGGGGCTTCCCTCCGCCTGAGGATACGGCATTGGCTCCTCCTTCCCTGCCGCCTGCCCCTGCCCCTTCCCGCGGAGCAGTGGGGCTCCTGCTTCCCTCCCTGAGGAGGCTGAGTCACCACAGCCAATTGCCACTGGCTCTCTCAGCAGCGCATGCACGGTTTCCCAAAAGCGTTACAGACAGACAGACAGACACACAGACAGATGGGCTAAGCCCTTTATTATATTACAATTTTGCATTTCTATGGCACCTTCCATGTGGAGACCCTAAGTGCTTGGTAAAGACTAATGATGGAACATGAAACCTTCAGCCTTATAATTGTTTTGGTGTTTTTTTTAATGAAAAAAGAGAGAAAAGTTGAGGTTCTGTTATCTGACGCTCAGAATCCCTGCAGGTTTGTTTTAGCCTCAACATCAGAGGCACTGTGCTATTTAAAATGGTGATTTCTTCTCTCCTTTTGGGTAAAAGTGCTGCTATGAAAATGGTGTGAAGGGGGAGAACTGAGTATGAACCAAGTGCTGTCAAATCAGAAAAAAATAAAGAAAAGCTGAGAGAGGATAAATGACTTATCCAAGATCACACAAAGAGTGTGTCATAGCTAGGAATACAGCTCAGAGCATTGACTTCTCAGATCTATTTTTGAGTCATTTACTCAATTAGTCCTGCCACCTTAAATTGCCTCCTTACCAAGCAGAGGACTTCCTGCTGTGCAGGATGAATTCTGTAGAATAAGAATGCGTTCCACTAAAAATAAAATAAAAAAAAATAAATCTGTCAATAAAGGATGAATATTAAAGCAATATGAGAACCATATACACACAGCACCTGATGCTACAAACAAATACATGAGTTCGGTTAAATGAGCTGAATTCAATTATGGTACTCATGTGAGTCAGGATACTCAAATTCACAAGTGTTTGCTGGAATCTGTCCAAATTTCAAGAATGAAATCTTAGTCCCATTGGCAAAATTCTTATTGACTTCAGAGAGGCCAGGATTTCACTCATGAAGAGTACAACCTTAATTATTCTGTGGTAAAGAAACTTTCTCTAAAAAAATGAGTATTTTTTAATAGAACTGGATCCCAGTTGACAGCACATACATTTCAAAGCTTTCTGTCATTCTCCTTTCCCCCAAACACAACAAGAATGAACCTTCTTACATACATACTATTCATTAGTGTTACTTCATGGTTCAAGGAAAGCTTTTAATCAGAAAAACAATCAATGACAGAATTTATGATCGGCGTTTAAAATAATACACATATTTCAGCTGTGGTGGCTCAGTATTATTTGCAATTTGGGAAAAGGTAAATAGTAATACTGTGAGAGAAGGGTTATGCTATCCCAATTCCTTTCATTTAAAGGGAGAGTCAGATTCTAAAAGTCTACTGTGGCATCTCTACAGAGATAGTTTAAAAAAAAAAGGTTTAATACATTTGTTCTGTTAAACAGTGATGGACTCAGGGATGGGATTGGAGGATTGCTCTTCATTGAGGACTATGCAAACTTACCAACTAAAACACTTTTCACATGCAGACATTATCTGCAACATTTTTTCTTCCCTCATAAAGCAATACTTCCAGCACAGCAATACTTCCCAGATATCCTTGAAAGCTCATATCTTTCCCAATATACAGTAGGTTCCAGAAAAGCTTGCCCATTTCTTTTTCCATTGTGCAATGCCTAATTTATAGTCCGAATGAGCGTCCTGCTATAAAAGGTTTCCTTCTCCCTACTTGCTTCCTATTTCCCACAGTTAAAGCAAATTTCAAATAAAAGATCTTGTAGGCCTCCAAGCTTATAAATTAGGCAAAGCAACATTCACCAAAGACTTTGTATTCAAAAATGGGAAGTGAAAGGCCTAGAGAAATACAATCAAATCAAAGCAGAACAAAACCTGATGCAGGAAGTTGTTTCAAAGCCATTTTTAATGTTGCCCGTCACAAATGTATTTGAGTAAAAACTGGATGAATGCCAGGAGCTGCTTTACAAACATTTAAGGCTGGAAGAATCCTTTTGGCTAATTGCTTGGTTAGGGCACTGTGTTGTACTACAACCTATTAAATGCTTGAATTGCTTAAACTTGGCTTACTCTTTTGTATAGATTTTGAAAATCTACTTTGATTTAATATTGCTTTCAGGAGTGTTACAACACAGGTTTATTTGCTACATCCTGAAAAGTCTCTTTCCTCCCTCACCAACTTTCCATATAAAACAATTTATCCATCATGGCCAGTCACACCTCAACATGCCTCTGCTTTAGGCTAAAATGGAAATAAAACATTACAGAGTCTCTACTCCAAAGGCAAGAGAGCACTAGGGTTGTGGCATGAGGCAAGAAAGGTTGAAAACAGTGCTGCTTCTACTTTTGAGGATCTCTCTCACTCAGAAAAGTGAAAATTGAATCAACAGAAAACACAACCTCACCTCAGTTGTATACACTATTGACAGAGGCCTTGCTTTCTAGGGGACTGATTCATACAGGAACAGCTGTTGTCACAACCCCTGGTGGGTACCAACCATTAAAACTGAAGGTGCCAATGCACCAGACAAGGGTGTTCCTATCTTAAAGAGGGGGTTGGACTACATGACATCTGGAAGGCTCTTTCAGACCTATTTTTCTCTCATTCTAGCTAGGACTTCAGTGAAGGCTGCTGTTTGTTTAACAACTGGCAACCAAGCAAAGGACCAAGAAGCATTTAGAAAATGTCTCTAATTAGAGCATATATGCACAGCAGTCTTAATTGAAATTGCATACAACTTTTGTGGAAGATTACAGGAGGTATGTATGAATGGATCTCTGCAAGTCAAACATTCACAAACCATGAAATAGGGCCTCCAAAATGATGAGATTGATTTTTTTTTTTTTTTTTTTTACAAGTTAGAAGTTTTGAAGCTTCCAGGATTCGTATTTTCTAGCTCTTCCTCTGACACCACAAAAACTAAAATCTCTCCTTTATAAAAAACATAAAAGAAGTAAGTTTTGCATGTAATATTATAACTCCAGAACCTGGGGCTCCAAGAGACATGATCCAATGATGCAAGACTTACACAAGCTGAAAACTACAAGACCATCAGTGCTGCAGATAAGCACCTTTCCCATCTTTATTTGTCCCTTTCTATGTATTTAACAGAGATAAATAGCTGGTTCTGACAATTTAGTAAGTACTCCAAATAAAGAGAGATTAATTCTAAAACATAAATGGACTTCAGGATCTTAAAGTGTTGTTCTACACATAAAGGACGGATTTGCTACCCTATATATTTGACTAGTGGTTATGTGGTCCCTGGTGTTACTTAATCAAGGAGGGTCAACACTGGGGAGAAAGTCAGAGAACTGGTTCCATTAAATCAATTTCCTGCCAAAAAGAGCCCTTTTCTCTGTTCAAGTTGAGGACAATATATGCTTCATCATCAAGAATAAATCTTATGTTCTGTCGCTAGAGTAGAGTCCAAGGGTCACAGCACAAGAATGGCTTCATGGTTTCATTGTGGTGTGAGGACAGAAGAAGCCTCCCAAGGACTAATGACCAGGCCAACACCTGCAGGAATACCATTTTTCATGAATTTAGAGATGGCATACAACTTCAGTCTCTTGTAAATTATCACATGGCCCTGAGCAATGATGAATTAAGCTGAGAAAAACAAAAAACCTCCATTGGCTTATTTCTGGCTGAACTTTCACCAGAAGTTAATCAATCTGACAGGTATCTCCACACTTGCACACCAATAATAAATCAAATGAATCAACATTTCTTCCACCTTCCCTCATCATCCCGTGTGCTTGGATCATAGCAAGACCGCATTGAGAGAGATCTCTACTGGCATAAAACATGGCTAGTTGCCGTTGGGCTGAAGGGGTAACATGATGAATGGGGACAGCAGATTAATACTAGTGCTGCCTTTACAAGGTCTCCATAATACATTTTCAACTTGTGATTTCCCACACCTAGCCCCAATTTTAGGTGGAAAGTTTTAGGGTTGTATGACTCTTAAATTCTTTCTTGCATTGCCATCAAAAGTAATCTAGAACATAAAACACATGTAAACTTTAAATCATAATGGGATTTTCCATACAGCAGTGTATAGGCAAGGGGTGAAGGAAATTTGTAAAAATTCTATACAAGTGCAGGAATACCACTGAAGAAAGAAAAGCATCTATACAATTTTCACACCTGATCATATCACTGATTTTTTTTGCACTGCCTTCCACCACCTCTAAGTAATGGGCAAAATGTCCAAAGTATATAAAGGAAAAAACAATTGCAATGGAATAAAAAGAAATAAGGTTCCATTTGGCATGATGACCAACCACTCTGTAGAAAACCAAAGTGTGTTGGAGGTTTTTATTTTTCAAATAAAGAGATCAGATTCATAGATAATCTACTACTTTTTCTGGAATATCTTTTTTCAAATAAAACTAAAAATTTAGGTGGTGCTACGACTATAGGACAACATTTTTATTATGCAAATACAGGAATTCAGAACGAGGTCACTGAGGGGTTTTAGTGACAATCTGAATGACACATTTTCGATTAACTTATGGGCTTTATTATTTTAAGTAAACAAAAGTGAGTAACGACAGCTCTCTGAAGGTTTTCTTTTTAGCATTTTAGATTGTAAAATTTGAACTTTGTAATCAGATCAAATACCTAAATAACATCAGGTGTAAGAATGTGGGTATATATGGAACACTATTTTGTATTACCATATTCTAAATGCTCATCACGGAGATCCTTACACATACAGAGAAAAACAATCTTTATTAATTCCTGTTTTCATAAGTGAAAACAAGAACTAGTGAGCATGCTGATTATGTTTAAATCACCTGAAATGATATTTATGCCTTACATACCCTCTTTCCCCTTCATTCCCACACCAGACACTTCACAGGTCTTTAACTGAGTCAGGGAATGGCTCACAGACCTATTTGACACATGAAAAACAGTGGCACAGAAAAAATGAGCCCAAGGCCACACAGAAAAACTGTCACAGAGCAGGAACTTAATCAAGGTCACCCAGAGATTAGTGCCCCAACCACTAAACCAACCTTCCTGTTGAATCATAGAATGAAGTGGACAGCAACTACAAGTGCTATTCATTGGTCATAAAGTACATGTTTAATTGCTGACAACTTTGTGTTGCTTTGGTTATTTTTCAGGCCCTTTTACAACGAACCATTTATTTAATATAAAAATTGAATCCCAGACCCTGTATTAATGATCACAAGAGATACTTAATATGATCAAGTCTGGCCTGGGGAGATTATGGATATATTCAGGGTTGGGGGAAAGTGCTGACCAATTTACATTAAAATATACATTCTCCAAATGGTAACTACAAGCTTATATCAAATGCTTCTGTTTAACTGGCACAGAAAACTTGAGATCATTCATAAAATACAGAATGGAAGTACTGCAACTGAGGTGAGTTAATTACACAGCTCACAATTTATGAAGATGTGAGACAAGGATCACAGTAGCAATCAGGACCAAGTTCCTATGTTATTTGAACCCCACAACATCATTAAAAAGTGACCTGAAAAAGTGGGGAGAAAAGTATTTCTGTCTTTTAGTAATATACTTAATATGTGATAATATATGTGAATATATACTATATACAGTAATGTGCAATAATATACTTATAATAATATATAATACTACACTTAATTTAATAATAATATATTTGTAGATTTTGTCTTGCTGTCATCCAGAAGTAACCTTATTGTTATAAAGACATGCCTGGCTTTCTTTAGAATGCAAAGACTTTTCCACTTGTTTTTAAAAGTTCCTATTCTGTTCTTATATTGGAAATGTAGGTCTGGTTAATCATGAAAGGCTTTGAAAACTGGCACACTGGTAAGATTATTAAATCATTAAGTAACAAGTACATGAAACATGATTAACTTGAGAGTGGAAATGATTTTTAACTTAGTGTGCTTAAAATTCTCTTTCTGTTTTGTTAACAACTGTTTAACTCAAGCATGAGAGAGAAGATGTCTTTCCTATGAATTTAACACCCACATTAAAAAAAAAAGGCTGAAAATGCTTCCAAACTAGAAAAATCCTCAAAGGCTGAGAAAATGCCTTACAGTGAGAGACTTGAAGAGCTCAATCTGTTTATCTTATCAAACAGAAGATTGAGAAGAGATCTGATTACAGTGTATAAGCACCTTCCTGGGGAGAAGAGCTCTTTAATCTGGCAGAGAAAAGCTTAACAGGAACCAATGGCAGAAAGCTGAAGCCAGACAAGTTAAAATTAAAAATAAGGCATACGCTTTAACAGAGAAGTGATTAGCTACTGGAACCAAGTGCCAAATGGCATGGTGAATTCTTTTCTCCTTGTCTTCCTAACAAAACCAGATGCCGTCTTAGAAGATATTGGCCCAGCAGAAGTTATGTGTTCATCAAATGCAAGTTACTGAGTCAATTCAGGAGTCAGCTAGGGTTCGCTGGGCATGTCTACATGAGATGCTTTATTGCACAGTAGACTAATCTACTACACCGTAAAGCATCACCATCTACATGTACGCACCATTTACTGCACAGTAAATTAGTCTACTATGCAGTTAGCTACTACCTGTAAATACAGGTGCGTATGTGTAGATGCTGACCAGGAGCTCTCAGTCAGCCACAATGCCAGGGGGGCACAGGGGTAGGGAACTCCTACAGTCCTGGTGCTACTAAACTGAGTGGTGCCAGGATGGGGTAGCCCTCTGCCCCCCACTGTCCCAGTGCTACTTGGCTCCCAGTTCCCCACAGGAGCTGGGAGCCAGACAGTGTCAGGACTGGGGAGCTCTCTGCTTCCCCACCCAAGGGGGTTGGCTGGGAGCTGTCCTGTTTGTGGGGCAGCTCTCAGCCAACCTCTACCTGGGTGGGGAAATCCTCAAGCAGCCTGGGGCTGGCTGGAGAAATCCTTGAGCAGCTGGGGGCTGCTCAGGAGCTGTGACACTTCTGGGACACCCCTCCCAATGTGCAGGGGACCAGGAGACAGTTGTTGTAGCTGGTAGAGCTCTCCTGGCCCTGTGCGCATCAGGACCAGCCCCATGCTCCTGACCAGCCTGCAGGCTAGCACCCTGGGGGACCCTGGAGCACCCCGGCAGCTGCAGGGTGGCAGAGAAGGGTAGGAGCCCTGTTCTGGCTGCTCCTGTTGAGAGAAGACTTGCTCCCAACAGGGAGCATATGTAGATGTGCTCCCAGGGAAGGCCTACTGTGCAGTATTTTACTATGCAGCATTGACAACATTTTATAACATTAACAGCAACAGCACGTGTAGACATGGCCACTAAGTTTCAATAAGGGCCTGGTTTGCATGGGAGGTCAAATGAGCAAACAGTTTCTCCTGCCCTTTAATTTATCACTCTGAGCATGCGTCTAATAACTGATCACCCAATTCAAATCATCTATTTCTGATATTTGTGAGGTAAAAACATGGAGGGGTACAAACTAAAAAATCCAAAAAAACCAGTCCTTTCAAGGGCATCTTTTTAAAAGAAAATAAAAGCAAATACTGTCACAAACCTAATTTTTATTTCCTCTGCAGGTCACCTTTACCCTGAATTAAAAATCGAATATGAGGCTGTATACAGGCTCTTTGCATTCTTGTGTGAAGGATTCTTGCTCATTTTAATCACAAAATTATCTATTTTGTCTCCTCTCTTGCTGTTGAAAGTAATTTTAATCAGAAAAAAAGAACTTCAGAACTGTGGTTCTAGAAAGTCACTGACATTAAAAGAAGGATCACAGAAGCATTTTAAGTTTCCTGCCGAATAATTTTGGATGGGTCTTTGCTCCACATATACCTTGACACTTTGTGCCTTAGCAAGTGCAAATGGCACATGAAAAAGCCACAGTAATTTGCAGTAATATCCCCAAGCACTACAGAATCATCACTGTAAGATAAAGCCCTTTGGAACATTACATTATAATGCAAATCTTTATGCTGTTGACAAAGCCTAGCTCCAATCTGATATGAACTCTTTCAGTCCCAGGATGGACAGCTATTCTAAGATGGGCAAGATGAGTACTTCTACTAGTTATGCAAACAGCTGGGAAGTTGCTTAAAATCATACCCCAAAAAACCCAACTTATTTAACTAGTGATAATACACTTAGTCTTTAAAAAGTGCATACATTTCATGATCAAATGAAAAGCTTGCAGATAAACAATTAGATATTCTACCTGAGTTGTTGCAATGTTTGTTCCATCGGTGACCTCCACAGTCATGTTATATATCGACCTCTGCTCTGCATCCAAGGGCTTTGCAATGACAATAGTGCCCATGCCCTTCTCTGCGTCGAAAGAACTATCGAAATTCCCTCCTGATCATTGCACAAAAATACAATTGAATTAGCCATCTCTAGAAACCCACCATTAAAAATATACTAAAAGTGGGTGTATCTATTAACTGACAACCATCTTTTATGGCCTTATGTACACACAGTGCACAGAATGATACTTCTTTGTTCTATCCTAATTTATATTGCAAAGCACAGTTTGTACATTGGAAAACAGATGTCATTAAAATACACTGCAAGAAATATTCAGCAATATATTTAAGTGAGGCATAATTGAGTCTATAAAAAGATTTAAATGGCTATAAACCCACAAGACTTATGCCCTTGCAATTTCTGTAATGAACAAACACATTTTTGGGGCATAAAAATAATTTTAAGGGCTTTCAATCCTGCAAATGTTATTTGTGTGAAACTCCAATTAATGCCAGTGGGTGCTAAGACTAAACGCTGGGCTTTTAAAATGAGTATTATTATAAATTTGCAAAATGCAAATAGAGGAGTGTTACATTAATTTCAAGGACACGGGTAAATAACTGGTAGTAAAGGTCAAATTAGTCTTTCAGAAATAATTTTGACAGGATAAGCTGTTTTTCTTTCTTAAAAAAAAAACAACCCCAAAAGCCCACACATTAGAATCACTCTTGTTCTGCATTTTAAATCAGACCTGTTCTGAAACTAATACGATCTTGTCCTGCCAAACTAAATTTCGTGCAGCAGTGCAAAAAATATTTCAGCGTCTCAGAAAAAAAGAAAAAAAAAACTTCAAAAAAGTATGGGAAAGCCATAAAAAACTTGACAGTACAGGGTTACAAAGACCATTCAGCCACGTTTGATAGGTTAGAACTGCTGATGGCGCTCCAAAGTAGAAATGTTGCTGTATTTTTTCCCATTCGCTCCAACATAGAGTTTATTATGATTTCAGCTGCGAGATTTTTTTTGGAGGACTGGGACAGGGAGAAGGAAGAATAAAAGAGGGCTGGGGAATAGATCTGTAAGCTATTTTAATTAACTATCAATACAATTGCAGGAGCTCTATTCTCTAAAGGCCCAATCCAGCGAAGTGCAGAGTATCTTTGAGTCCCATTGATTTTAATGGCATTCAAAAACCTGTCAAGAGCAGCCTAGCCCTCTTGAGATCAATTCCACAAGTGAAAAATTTTACTCCACTGATTAATTTCTTTCTTGCTCCATACTGTTATTGAATGGCTGCTATGTTAGTGTAAAACTGTTACCTCTTTTTATATTTGTTGGAAGGACGTGATGGGAGGAAAAGGGTTTCTAATTTTCTCTGTAAGACTTGTATCTTATTATGCTGATCAATTGACCACAATTACCTTTCATAAATAGTCACTTATTTAATGAAGGGAGAAAGATTTCAGAAATATTGTTCACTGAATGCAGAAACATAGGGGAATGTTGTACCTGAACAGAGTGGACACCTTAAACTATCTGTGCCAGGAACTGGCAAGGCAAAAATCACTCTACCCCAAATTTCCTAGAATGGAGAAAGCAATACCTTATCTCACCTTGGGCACAAGCTATTCCAATAACAGGGTGTATATGGGAGAAGACAGGACTGCACCCCTACCTGCCCTAGTTGCACATAGGATCAGAGTTTGTAGCTAAGCAAGGGTGCAATAAGTGAACTCCCTCTTCTCATTGGGGTGCTCCATAGGAATCATAGCTCCTGCAATGAGCCAAGCACTGAGCTACATCTATTACCCAATGTCATCAATCACTGAAAACCTGACATTTGATCAGATGTGATTTAAAATCAATGAAAGCACTGCTTACTCTCCACCCCTCCTTCTGAACTGCCAAACCACTACTGTTGTATACACTTAACAATATAACATTGCTAGGGAAGATAACTGTCCTTGGCATTTAATCAAAATTATGGACATATCAAGGTACTTGAAATTGCTATGAGATTATACGTTTAGACTATCTTTTACATTAACCTAAAAGAGAAAGATGTTATATCCCCATTACTGTGTTTAATTGAATTGCTTAGGAAGTACTGTACCATGAAAATTAACTGAAAAAAGAATCTTTTGAAGAAGAGAGTAGGCAGATTCTTGCAAGGAATTTTGTGCCGAAATGAAGCTAGCCTTGGGACAGCATGCATTTTACAAAGATAATGTTTCATACTGATAACCACGAGAAATAAAATTAAAGACTATGCTTCAAGATACTTAATAGCCATCATAATGAGCAATCAAAAATTATATGCTATCTGCATATACTTCCAAGGAAACCCTGTCTTTAAAACTTCCAAAAAGTTATAACTTAAGATATAACTTTCAAGTTAAACTTCTAAGAAGTTTCAAAGCCTTGGCTGGGATGATCTAGTTGGGGACAGTCCTGCTTTGAGCAGGGGGGTGGACTAGATGACCTCCTGAGGTCCCTTCCAACCCCAATTTTCTATGAGTCTATGATAAATGGCCTGATTTTGTCCTAAGGTTCATGATCATTTTGAGCTCTGCTAAGAGCAAGGTCCAGATTCATGGGTAGGTTGTATCTGACATGCTGTACCGGACAGCTGTAGGCAATGCAGAATCAGTCACTTGATCTCACTTTTGGAAGTGACCTCTTATCCAGCCTGTGACATTTGAACTGTGCTTCTCTTTCAGAATTTAACCAGAGGCAGCTCAGATTTGTCTAAAAGGGTTCTGGGGCTAGGCCATACCCCATCCGCTGGCCCCTGTCAACACTTCCAAAGGTGAACTTGAAGATTAAATTAGAAAAAAACATTTAGCAGCCTATACAAATGTATTATATGCATATATGCATGGAGCAGAAAGTGGCCAGCAAAGAAGCACCAAAAGGAATTATGGTGGATGAGTTAAATTTAGGGCTGGATGTCTCCCAAAGGAAAACATAAATAAGCTTCCTTTCTGGAAACTGTCCGCTCCCAAAGTCCATGAGCAATGCAGAAATAATACCATATTCACTTGCATACAAACCTGACTTTTCCCCATAAATTGAAAACTCAGGTGCCTGTTTAAAGCTAAGAAGCTGATTCCTATGTTGGAATGGAAGAATGGGGATGCCTGAATGGCTGCTGGGGGCTCTGCTTTCAGGACAGGTGGGGTTCAGTCATCAGTGGGCACATTTACACGAGCAGTCATCAGTGGGCATATCTATACGAGATGCTACCTCACCATAGTTATGAGCTACAGTGATGTAGCTACCGCACAAAGGTTTTAGAAACTCTGTTTGTTAACGTGATTGCATTATGAAAACATAAGTGGTAAGCTCTGACACTTTGTAAAAATTAAGTTATGGAAGATAGGCTTGGAATGGGCTGGGTGGCATGCTGCCCTGGGATATAACTTGGTGAACTATGAGAGACTTGGATAAGCCTATGTTTAAATGCTATTGGGTAAGTCTACACAGTACTTTCCAAACTGTCACATACAGATCAGGAACGTGGAAAATATTCATGAAGTTAAGGACTCCTTGGCACCTCAGAGGAGTGCCGCAGTTTATTTAGGCAGACAAGGTTCCTTGGGTGAATTTGATATCTTTTATTAGACCAACCCAAATAGTTGGAGAATAGTTATTAAGCAAGCTTTCGAGTTCCAAAACCCTTCATCAGGCTAAGGAAGTTTCAGCAGTTGGTGTGTGCTCTTCCTGGATGGCAGTTTATTTAGGGCTTTTTTCATTAAAGCCAAGAGTCAAACACAGAGAGGATATGGGACCAGGCCCAAGTACAGAAGACCCTGTGTACTGGAGGACAGAGAAGAGGCTCGTCAATATTTTATGAGCTCTATGTAGTACAGGCTTCTTGATCAACATGATGTGGTGAATATGAAGGCTCCTTGTAGCATACAGTGATGGAGGAAAGATAGGAAAGTTAATATAGGACATATGTAAACCTGACTGTTTACAGAGATGTGTTTCTGCCTGGTTACAGGGAATCCTTAACTACATCTTTTGATGGAATATAAATGGATCCAACCGATACCGGTTTACTTCTTTAGGGATGCATCTTGGCTTAAGGGCCACTCTGGGATGAGTATCTGTTAAGGGTTTAGCCAGTTTGTTCTGAGTGGATTAAGAAAGGATTAAGGAGTGCTTTTTTTTCCCCTCCCAAGTGGAACATCCATTTCTCTTTCTGGAGAGGATATTTTAGGTCACCAGATAGTTGCCTTAGGGTTTTAACCTAAAACAGATACACATGCTTCTCTAGAAAGAATTATACCAGATAAAATACGATCACCAAAACCATAACACTATATGCTGGTGCAAAGGGCAGCCCAATGGAGAGGGTCCTGTCTTGCTAGTAGAGATGATTTTCAGAGGCGAGCAACTAAACCTGACATGGGCAGAGTCCAAGAGTTTTTGGATACTTTGGACTTTGTCAAGATGGAGGGAGCTCTTTGGCTTTTTTTTCCCCCCTAACGATCTCTTCCTATGATGGATTTTTTAATTTGCTGCTTAGACGGAGAAATGGCTTCCCTCTTTTGGGACAGTCTTTTCTTAATTGGTCCTATTTTGGGGGCTTGACTATGGAAGGTGGGACTAGATGAGCCCTCTTATACTACTACTTTGTTGGCATGAATTTTAATTTAATATTGGATTCCTGTAAGAGACAGGGCCTTGATCTGAGAGGAAGAGGAGTGCCATTTGGGACACCAAACTCTAGAAAACCATATTTGTCTTACACTGGGAGGGATTTTGTTTACTTCTGCCCCAACATGCGCTAAGATGGATAAAATGGGATGACTGAATGATTGTGCTGTCTGCATTGTCCCTGGCAGAGAATCTGGTACAAAGATGGAAAGTAACCTAAGGATATGATAAAACTGAAGTGCCACTGGTATTTTCAGGAAGAAAAATACAACCCAAGTTTCCAAACTTTGCAGTTTTGACAGATAGAAAGTAAACTTAGGCTAATAACAATGTATCAAGGTCTCTGAATTCAATTGAAGTATTCAGTTAAGCATAACTTATTTTAGAAATATTAGTAACACAACATGCAAAGAAAGGCTTTCATATATCTCTTAGCCTGGTAGGAAAAGAAAGACATTGTAGAGTTATTTTGAATTTCAGCAAAATGGTCAGTAGAAGACTAAGAGCATCTTTACACGTGCTCCAGGGTACAGGGAGGAGTCACTTAAATTAGAGCAGCTATCAGGAACCACTCTAATTAAAGTGCTCACAGGGTCACATGTATTCAGTGTCCCATGCTTCAAAACGGCATCGGGCATGCTTTAACTAAAGCTTGTTGAACAAGCTTTAGTCAAAGCACCCCTGTTGCCATTTTGAAGCTCACAGATGCTGAATACACATGATGCAGTCACTGCTGGAGCATGCTTATTAGCATGCTCCAGCAGCCTTGATTAATTGAGTCTGCTCTGATGTGTTAATTAGCATGCATTGAGCAGATGTCCAGCACGTGTATAGGTGCCCTAAATGCCTTGAATTTGCTGCTAAGAAGGTGAGAATGGGGCAGAAAAAGGAAAGGAAAAAAATCAGGAAATATTTCACACAGTTCTCATAGCAGATAGTTCAAAGAAGGCTAATGAATCACGTTTTTGGCACTGCATGAGAACTGGCAAAATATGATTTATACAGGAATTTTATTAGTAGTAGTGGATCCTGAAATGACTACAATTTAAGCACCTCAGGTAGGAAAGTCCTGCTCTATTATTAAAAGTTGGATGTTCCTTTAAAAGCCTAAAAGGGGATAGAATGAAAGGAGAGAGGGAGACTTATTTGAGTGTCAGAGAAATGCTGTGCAACATGCTACTCAAGCAACAATTAGCACCATGCAGCATAGCTAAGGTGGTCAAAGTAATTATCATATTACCCCGCCACCAATGCAAAGGGGAAAAAGAGAAAGAGACAGTGGGAGGGCTCGGTTTACAGGGGAGGAACATAAAACTTTCACTGGCTTTTATGCCACTGAAAATGAGTTTCTTATCAAACATTGCTTAAATTTAACAAAACCTGAAGAAAACGTGTTCTTGTGTGCATGGCCTTCACAATGCAGTGCTGTGGGATTTCGGAGAGCTGAGAGGCATACTGAACGCATGCTGAAAACAGAAAGCAGGTTGACATTTCAACCATTATTGATCCCTATGTCCCAAATAGAAGGCAGCCGTCTACGTGAAGTGGTAAATTCCAAACACAAGACAGAGTAGCAAGTGGATATCAGGAAAAAAAATAAAATCAGAGTAGAACCCATTCTACTTGGATATTCTGGTTCTCATTTATTTTACGAAGCTAATAAGTATAAAAGGTTAAAACCCCAGGCTCTGAATCAAATCATGCCTTTGTGTAGGCCTGCAGGGCTTTGGCTGAGTTCACTGTGAGAAGTGCATGGAGATTCAAGAATGAAGATTTCTGACTAGGGAAAGGTCACTGCTGCCTTTCAGTGTTGCTCACAAAATGGCAGCCTTGGCTCAACAATCCCAAATGTCTTCCCATATAATCATATCTAGGTCTTAAATGGTGCTTTTCATCACTAAATCTCAAATTACTTTACCATGGACGTATCTCTGTTTTATATACAGGGAAACCAAGGCCCAGAAAAGTGAAGCAATATTGTAATGGGTACAGATTAAAGGCAAACAATATAATCTTAATTTAAAATATTTGCATTATAAATCTCTTCCAGAAAGATTCCATCTTCTTGTTTTGTGATTATACAGAACCTAGCACAATGGCCTCCAGGCCCATGACTGATGCAATGGTAGTGATGAGGAGGATGACAATTATAGGTAATCATAAATGCAGTGTACTAAGTATCTCAGAGGTGCCTGTATTCTGATTAATTCCTATGGAATTTGGGTTTTTAAAAACCTCGTGGAGTGGCTCATCATTTTGAATCATCAGATCCCAAGGGCTGTATGGAAAATGAAGGCTTTTTATTTTAAAGTAAAGTCCAATTTTATAAGTGTTTGAACTCTTTTTGCTGGAAATGCCATATTAAATTGCAAACTAAGGGCTCTAATTACATGGCAGTCTTCATCATCCTATCTTTGGGAAGCAAACATGTTAAGCATTATTATAAGGAATTGTTAGAATGCAAGTAATTATAACAATGCATAAATGTAGCTGAAAAGCAGTGGCCTTCTCTCAGAAGTAGAGCTGAGAGTATTTTAATATGATTGTTGGAATTTGCTGAGGAAAAGACTAAAAGGTGTGAAGGGCAAAGAAGTCCATCAACAGGTTCTAGTAAAAAAAAGGGACAATGACCTGATCCAGAGTGTTCTTTCCCTGGGAGAAAAGTTAGGGTTAGTGAGCCAGAGGAAGGGAATGTAAACATGCAGCTAATAAACTGTATGTAGCATGCTGAAACAATTCAGGGAATGAAAGGGAAGATGTTTATCTTCTTCTCAAGGGGCTAGAAGAAAACCAAGAGCATGCTGGTAGCATAAGGTTTGTTTCTAATGTGGTTAGCACCTCAGAAAGCCTACCACAAATATAAAGAAAAAACATAGCTGTTTCCCTCTCTGATCTGCACAAATTGGCAATAAAAGTCAGAGGAAAATGACTCTGAAAGAATCCCATATATCACAGATGCATTCTCCTCAGTCAGCTCCGGGCCATAACTTTTTGTTTCTGTGGTCTTTTATTTAGCACCTACATCCTACTTGCTGGACCAATCCGCTCAGTTATGTCACTCAAAGTGGCTCTCACAAGATGGCTGTAGCAGAAGCAATGCCGATGGAAGATCCACATGGAAGGACTCAAGGACCCTCAAGGGAGACCTCTTCCACCAGTGCCTCACTGAAAAACTGGCAAATTCTAATCAATAAACAAGTTGAAACAATGTTGGCAGTGATTGCGGTGCCTTCAAGTCCAGCGTCATAAGCACCTGTGAAGAGACACTTGGATTCTCTACCAGGAAACATCAGGACTGGTTTCATGAGAATGACTGGGACATCCAAAAGCTGATCATCTGCAAGCACAAGACCTTTTGTGCCTCGCAGAATGACATCAACTCCATACAAAAGAAACTGAGTCTCTAGCAAGCCAAGGCAGAGGCCCAGAGGAGGACCTGTGATATGAAGAGGGGAATATAAAGTGAAGAAGATTCAACATCCCACTGACATCCATGATATGCATGGGTTTTTCAATGCCACCAAAGCCATCTATTATGATCCAAGCACTCAGGGATCAGGCCCTTTGAGACATAAGGGTGAAGAAGACCTGATCAAGGGAAGGGGAGCCATCAATGCTCATTGGATGGAGTACTTTGAAGACGTTCTCAAACAAGACTCTGTTGTTGATGACAGTGTTCTCAATTCCATGCAGCAAAACCCAGTCAGAGACAATCTCAGGATCCCTCTAACCCTTGATGAGGTGAAGAAAGCCATCAAGCAGATGACAAATGATATGACCCCTGGAGCAGATGGAATCCCTGTTAAAATCTTCAAGCAGTGGGGCAGGGAGATCGCATCACAACTCCATGCCCTCATCTTAAGGATTTGGAATGATAAGGAAATCCCAGATGACCTCAGGGATGCCATGATCGTGATAATCTTCAAGAAAGGAGACAAATCCGACTGGAAGTTACAGAAGGATCGCCTTGCTGTCCACCACTGGGAAGTTCATTTTGAGAACCCTCCTGAACCATTTTGCTGAAGAACTCCTCCCCAAACATCAGTGTGGGTTTAGGGCATCAAGAAGCACAACTGACGTGATCTTCACTGCTTGTCAGCTGCAGGAACATGCTGGGAACAACATAAATATAAACCTCTCTACACAGCCTTTGATCTCACAAAAGCCTTCAAGTCTGTCAACCAAGAAGTGCTGTGGAGGATCCTTCTGAAGCATGGATGTCCACCAAAATTCATCACCATTATCTGCATGCTTCATGATGGTATGTGAATAACGGTTCTAAGTAACAGATCTATTTACAGATCCCTTTGAGGTTAAGATAGGAGTTAAGCAAAGCTGCATCATGGCTCCAACACTTTTTTCGATATTCCTTACCGTGATGCTGCACCTGACCACCAACAAGCTTCCAGTTGGAGTGAACCTAAACTATCAAATGGATGGTAAGCTGTTTCATCTCAGTCAACTCTGAGCCAAATCCCTGATCTCAATCATTGAGCTCTTGTATGCTGATGATGCTGTAATGCATGCTGTCTGACAACCAGACCTTCAGGCAATCATTGACTTCTTTATCGAGGCATACAAGAAAATGGGGCTGATGCTTAATATTCAGAAGACTAACATCCTTCATCAACAAGCTGTTAATGAGTAGTTCCCAGTTCCAGTAAATCAGGTTCACAGTGAGACTCTGGAGAATGCTGACTATTTCCCACACCTCAAAAGCCATCTCTCACAAAAGGCTGCCATCAATTAAGAGATCCAACACTGCCTCAAATGTGCAAGTGTAGCCTTCAGACGCCTGAGGAAACAGGTGTTTGGAGATGGTGATATGATAGCCAAAACCAAGTTCATGTGTATCAAGCAGTTGTGATCCCCACCTTACTGTATGGATCTGAGATGTGGACAATGTATAGGAAATACCTCAAGTCACTGGAGAAGTATCAATGCTACCTGCAGAAAATTCTTCTAATCTAATGGGAAAATACATACACCAACATTAGCATCCTCCCACAAGCAAACACCATGAGCATTGAGGAGATGATCATCCAACATCAACTTACTGAACCTGTCAGGTCATCCAGATGTCTGACTCTAGACTCCCAAAGCAAGTCTTATTCTCCTGGCTAAGTCAAGGAGTACACTCAAGACAAGGACAGAGTAAGCGCTACAAGGATATCCTCAAGGACAACTTGAAAAATATGCAATGTCATTATCAACTTGTGGGAGACTATGACCCAGAATTGCCCCATATGGAGGAAGAGTCTTCTGCAATGACCTCGGTACTTTGAAACCTTATAATGACAACGGGAGATGGAAAAGCAGGAGCTGCAGAAACAGTGTATCATAGACTGAAACAAGAATCTGGGACCACCCACCCTGCACAGAAACATATGCCTAAAACACATGTCCTAGTTGAACCAGGTGCTTGTGTCTATTGATCCTGGATCAGTCTTGTCAGCCATCTTTGGATCCAAAGATAAGTCAATCATGGAAGACAATCATTCTGGACTGTGAGGAATTGCTAAAAAGAAGACTTCCTACTTGTTCATTTACCAAACAATACCTTGCATTTATATACAATGTCTTTCATCATATCAGTGTACAGATATGTTGGAGGAAACCACCTATAAAGAAACTGAGGTTACAGAGACCTGTCTTTTAGTGAGTTGTCCAAAATTACCCAGTGAACTGGTGACAGAGCTGGAAACCACAATCCAGCAATAGTGACTCCTTCTTCCCTATTCCACAGGCAAAACAACGCACCTCCTTTGCTCTTTTTGCTGGTATCCACATGACTACTGCACTTGCCTTTCCATTTTAATGCCACCACTGTGATGACCTCTCTGATTTTTTACCAGCTGCACTTGCTTTCCCTTTCCCTATCTGTAAAAGCCCTTTTATGGAAGGCAATTTTGTGGTTGAAATCTCATGTTGAAACGTATTCCTCTTTTTCAGCATACATTCATGATGAGTTTTTGGTGGCTCCGTTTTTAACCCACATGCTGACGCATCTGACGCTGCTTTGCTTTTTAAATGAGTGGCACTGAACCATGTAAAGTTTGAATTAATTTTTTGATAAATTGTGAAAAAATCTATGAATTAAAAGGATAATAATTGGATATGAAAGCGGTAATAGCTGTCATAGAAAAGAACGTATCAAATCCATGTGCTGCATTTCATCCTGTCACAGGCACTTATGAAAGATGTAATAGAAATTGTTTCAAAGAATTCGCAAAAATACAAGGCAGCTTGGATAAGCTGTATTTTAGCAAATGTGTTTGCGCTAAGGGTACCTTCTGTTGAACAGTTCTGCCCACAAGCTGTCTGTAGAATATAGAACATCTCTCGAGCATGCTTGCCACCTTGAAGCAGGGCAGTCGGAAGCAGAAAAAAAAGAACAGAATGCAGAAAAAAAGGTGAAGAAAAGAGAGAAATGAGGGACAGCAAGTCTAAGTACCATAAATACATTAAGAAATGAGATTAGCAAAGTATGACAATAGAATTTAAATGACAGACAACATTAAGATTGCAGTAAATAACATACTATGAAAAAAAAACAATTCAGCCATACAGCGCTTTCTTTTCAGCTTAGCTAGAGTCATAACAAAAGCATGGGTATCTTTATAAGTATTATTATATTAAAATAGGCATTTTCATTTCAGCATTACAAAGGTATTCTTAATTTGAGTGATAATTCATTGTTAGTTCTCTTGGGGTCAAAACCATACTTCTTCCCTTGCCTTTTGTTCATGGCACTGCCTACAAACTTACCAACTATATCAAACCACAAAGGGATGTTAGAAGGTTGCACAGAAACCACTCCCACAATTTCAGTTACTTTATCACTTTCCATGACAGTGAAGTTGTAGAAGGGCTCATCAAAGGTCAGTGGTACAGGAGAGGGTGCCGGTTTCTTAATCCATTCAATATGCAGGCGTGCAGTTGCTGACTTTTGGGGTCGTCCATTGTCCACTGCTTTTATCTGTTATGCATAGAGAAAATATATGTGGCATTAAGCATATTGCTCTGTCAGCAAGTTTCACGAATACTTCTGCTAGGCAAGCTGAGCTGGTTGGATAATGGTCTTTTTTCCTATGGAAACTTTCAACAAAATCCTTTCATCAACATCTTCTATGATATTTTGACTTTTCAGGTGTCAAAACAAGAAAAAAAAAATCTGATTAAAAATTGTTGCTTGGTGTCTCGTGGGGAGTCGTAATTCAGGTTCTGCCGACTCCTCTATGGGCAAGGCTCCCTTGTCAGACATTTTCCATGATGCAATGCAGTCTCTTCTCATTGCAACAGGTAATTGTTGCATGATGGAAGTCATGAACTGCGACATCAAGGGAGATGTTGTTTGTCTGCAGACTCCTGCAGATCTCCTCCTATGGAGGAGAACGGGGGCATACTGTAACAAACCAAACTATAACATATTGAGGCACTATGGCAGCATATCTGAATTGAAATATTTCCCTGAATGCAGTACAAGTGAAACAAGAGACTGCCTCCAACACAGTTCCAAGCCCCATTCTAGTCAGCTCTTAGCTCCACAACTCTTAATTTTTTTTGAGGGCCATGCTTCCCAATAGTTCTCTGACTGTGTCCTTACATCATCTACTCCACTTAGTGGAGGTTTCTCCAGCTGCTCTTTCTGTCTTTCCATCACTTTCTTTTCTTTCACTAGCACACAAGCCTTCACAAAACAATAAGTATGGAATCTCCTCTACTCACATATGCTTTGTATGTATTTGTGTTTTGAGTTACAATATGGCCCTGTGTTGGGGTGTGGATCATTGTAGTTTCAGCTATTTTGTTCAATAAAGACAGAAAAAATTAAAACCAAAGAAGAAAATAATAATCATTTTGAGAAATGGGGGGAAATAATCCAAAAGACAGTTACCGGAATGAGTCTCTCTGTTCTACTTCTCTCTTCTCAACAATGTTTTCACAATTTCCCTCAATTAAGTGTTAATACTCGTAGGAGTTAATACTGGCTAATACTATTAATACTGGCTGAGAATCTGGACACTATATTTCTGATGTGTACAATGCTGTGTTGATTCTTGCCCAGAATGGTTTAGAAACTAACAGCAGGATAGATACCAACAAAGAGCTGAGTAAACAAAGGGTGGCAAGTGGGTTTCCAAAATAAGTTCATATGGGGGCTTTGGTTAATGATGCTAATGTTGTCAAAGTTCAATGAGTTTTCTTCCATAAACTGTAGATGTTTATGCATATATATGATGTTCATGTCAGTAAATACCATTATTGTGACTGTAAAAGGCTGGCTGTAGTTCCTTGGAATACCTTTTACTGATGTTCTTGCTGGAAAATAGGTTATCCTCCCCTTATAGGGGATGCCATAGTTTAAAGTATTATGCGTAAAAGTGCCAAATGAAATTTGATGGCTGAAGTAGGGGGCTGTCAGAGCTTCTGACTTTGTTCAACTAAGCCCAAAAGTTTGGAAAATGCTGGGTTATCTGAATCTAAAAACAAAATTGAGGAAGCTTGATACCATTCTTGGATTTAAGAGAGGTGGGCCTTTGGAAGAAGTAGTCTACAGTGTGGGCTGAGCAGTTCAGAAGTTGGAACTGAGAGAAGCACGTAACATTATGCTTAGCTTTTTAGTGTTATAACACTTTACTGTCAATAAAGCTGAATCCAAGGAAATGAGATCTAGGTCTACTCAGTTAGAGCCATGAAATGCCTCTGCTTACAGTACTGTTTACCCTGACTCCTATATCACTTATAGAATCATAGAAAATTAGGGTGGGAAGGGACCTCAGGACATCATCTAGTCCTGCTCAAAGCAGGACTAGTCCCAACTTAGACTGGACATCAGGAAGAACTTCTTCACAGTTAGAGTGGCCAAGGTCTGGAACGGGCTTCCAAGGGAGGCAGTGCTCTCCCCTACCCTGTCTTCAAGAGGAGGTTAGATGAGTATCTAGCTGGGGTCATCTAGACCCAGCACTCTTTCCTGCCTATGCAGGGGGTCGGACTCGATGATCTATTGAGGTCCCTTCATCTATGAATCTATGAAAAAAATTATATCATCCCAGCCAAGGCTTTGTCTAGCCAAGTCTCCAAGGATGAAGATTCCACAATCTTTGTGGGTAACCTGTTTCAATGCTTTCTACCCTCCTCATGAGAAAGTTTTTCCTTATGTCTAACCTAAACTTCCCTTGCTGAAACTTGACACCATTGCTCCTTGTTTTGCCATCTGCCACCACTGAGAAAAGTTCAGCTCCATCCTCTTTGGAACCCCCTTCAGGTAGTTCAAGGCTGCTATTAAATCCCCTCTCAGTTTTCTTTTGTCCAGACTAAATAAGCCCAGTTCCCCCAGGCTTTCCTAAACATTTCTGTTGCCCTCTGCTGGATTCTCTCCATTTGTTCATATCCTTTCATGAAGATGTTAAACAAGGAGACATAAAACATTGATCCTTGTGTCACTAGACACCTGTGCCAACACTTCATTGTCCATCCCTCTTCTTTGTTTAGAGGCCTGCCATCAATAGTTTTCAACCACCCTAGGGTGCTCCAGAACATACAACTCATTTCAATTCTTGATCTACTGTACTATAAAAAGTGACTTATATCCATGTAAATTATTCATGTCCCCTTACAAGAATAAACTCCATAAAAATAAGGACCTATGCCAGAAGCTCTTCCATACAAGGGGAGACTGCATCCCTTTAGCTATACCAGGATAGTTAAACCAATACAACATTTGTGTGTAAACAAATTCTCATTTTTATTATGTGCATTATATAGACATAACTAATGCTTTGAAGACTAACTCTTCGAACAGCCCTAAGAATAATTCACTAAGGACATTTATACACATACATTTTCACGCTCCAACACGCTGGTGATTCAGCACATCAGAGCAGACTCAGTTAACTGAGTCTGCTTCATACGTGAGCTGATGTGCACTGCACTGCATCATGTGCAGTTATATATGTTGCGAAACGTGCACAAGTGTGCAGAAAACAGCGGTGGTGCACTTTTGAACTAAAACACCTTTGACGTGTTTTAGTTCAAAAGTGCACCACCGCCATTTTCTCAGCACTGATGCGCATTTCACCACTTATGCAACTGCATGTACTGAAGTGCCTGGCGCTGCAGCACAAACATGTCTACAAATGCTCTAAGTGCTATAGCATGAGAGTGTTTCAAGTTGCAAACTCTTTTGTTTGCTAGTTATGCATGAAGAGTTCTTAACACATTCAGTTCTTATATATGACTCATAAGTTAGGCAAAACTGTGTAATATTACTTGTACTAGTTTAAAATAAGAAATCTATTCTTGAAATGTTGTGAGCTCTGGATGGTGAAAGAATTCTTACTGTTAAGATGTCGTAACTCCCTGCTGTGAACTGCTTTCTGGAGGAAACAGTCCCAGTTTTAGGATCAATAAAAAATTTCCCATCATCATTTCCATCCACGATACTGTAGGAGATTTCTGCATTTGGGCCTTCATCCTTGTCAAATGCAAATGCTCTGTAGATAGGCTCCCCTCTTTTCTTACGGTCTCTCTCTGGCAACTTGATTTGATAGACTTTCTCTGGAAACTGTGGCTTGTTATCATTTTCATCCAGAACTTGAACAACCACCCAGACAGTAGATTGCTTGGGGGAGACGCCGCCATCTGTGACCGTAACCTGGATAATGATAAGACAAAGGTAACAATTATTCAGTATAAATCTAAAGGAATGTTGTAAGTGGGTGGAAGGACTTGGAAGAGGGGGAAAGAAAGACCACCTCACTGGCAGTCTGCAAATGTTTTGCTTTAATAAATAATCTTTACAATAAGAAATCAAAGAAATGCACCCTAGTGAATAAAAATAGCCAGGGGAGGAAAAAAAAAGTCCAGTTGGGGGTTCAAACTTAGGGCTTTCACCCTAAGTAGGTACAGAAGGTATGGGCCTATTGCCCAAACCACAATCCCCTGATTTTCTCTAAAGTAGCCCTTGGTCATTTATGCCAACTGGAAAGGAAGCTGAGTTGGAATTGACCCTATGCTCACAAGGGGATTATGAAGGGCTCCAGCATGATTGCAAACATTTTTCAGAAGTTTTCTAAGCGGTACACAGAAGATGAGAGGTGAGTTTTTTATAGCATTTACGACAAATTTAATATGTTTCTTCTTGAATTCTGAAAGGAATGCTGTCATTTTTTCATTCATTACCTACACTTTGACAGCTCATTAATCCTAAACCTGCTTTATATGGCTGTAATGGGCACAGAGATGCATATATCACTATAACAAAACCAGAAACATACTTAGTAAAAAATTCTGCTGCACTGGATGCACAGTATAGCAAGCTGACAGGAATAAGAAGTATAGTCTGAGGGGAAAATGTTAATTAGTAATTTAGCAAAGACGTAAAAACAGAATTACTAATAATTTTAGTATGAAATATTTTGAAAATGAAATGATCCAAGATCAACAAGAATTCAAGAGATTCAAGAATACTCTTTTAAAAAATATTCAATCTATATGTTATCCAAGATCCTGTTCTCCCTGCTCCCATTCCCAGCCCCGTCTTCAACTGGGATTTTAAAAAGGAGAGAAATGAGGCAGAAAGCTACTCCTGTTTGCACGAAAGAAGTTTGGATTTCACTTTCAACTAAATCTGCTAATATGCCAATTCCCACAGTAGCAATTTTTGATGGTGGTAAGCCAAGATATTACACACATTTATCTGGCTGTGCTGACCATTGCATGTGGATTGCTTTGCTGGTTAACTGCTTTCTGCTTTTTTTTATTTTTTTCTCCTTAAATCCCTCTCCTCCTACAACTAAACATATCATCCAATCTCCCAAATCCAGAGACAAGGCAAAATTCTTCTACAAATCCTATCCCCTGCCTTTGTTCATGCCTTGCAATTAGAAACCTAGACTTAGAGCCACCCTAATGTGGCCACCTTAACAGAGCCACCCTAATAGAGTGGCCACCCTAACAGAGCCACTGAAACCAGAGGAAGGACCGCAGCATTATCTAGGAGAAAGGCAAGTGATTTCTTCCTTCCTTGTTTGTAACCACTTTTAAAAACGGAAACTGTGAAAAATGCTGGACTGACTGTCTTGGAGGCACAAACCCTCCATTTACAGACAAAAACTGGCATGGCAGCACATAGCAGCAACATAAGATTCCCTAGATCGTCCCATCACTCATTTGGAGAGAAAGAGTGACAGCGTATCATCAACTTTGGGCCTCTCTTTTTGGAGACTGTCAACATGGCTGCCAATTATTACCCACTGGGATCAGAGTCTCATGATGTGGGCACATGTCTGCTGGGAACTGGACTGAGACCATCAGTGTATTTCTCACAAGACTCTGAACTTCCATCTGTCAGTCACAAACAACCGGAGATGCTGGCAAGCAACAGGTGGAAAACCCACAGCTCATTACCAATGTCCTCAGCCATCCAGTTCCCCATCACTGCTCTTTTCAAAACAGAACCTACATTTTTAAAAGGCCTTCAGAGCAGTTGCTGATTTGCCTCTCTCAACTTGTGAAATTAGCACCTCTGGAAATAGCAGTGTCTTAATACATTTGGGAGCGCTTGATAAATTTTAAGTAACAACAACAATAAAAATGCTCTTGGCCTATCTCTAATATAAAATAAAATAAATAAGATTTTTCCAAAGTTAAGGATGATCCCATCTATTTCTGTTCTGTTGCAACAGAGCTGGGCGGGTAGTTCATGAGCACACAAGGTAACAAAGAAATCCGATTCCAGTATTTCTGCTGATATGACAGATAAATTAATCAATATTGTTGGCAGCACATTGAGGAGATAGCACAGCAAAAAGAAGAGGATGTGTTCATTTCAATGTAAATCAAAATGCAATGAAATGCTGTTTATATTTTCTACTGTGCTGTTATTATGGAGAAGATAACAGAGCAAGAAGTAAAATACTAATGTTTGCTGAATAGAATATGACATACTTACTATGGAAAAACATTTTCTTTCAAGTTACTAGCAGAATATTGCAAAGGAAGGAGCACACACATGCAGAGACACTGCTAGGAACTACTCCAGGGCAGGAGTCAGGAAATTTTTCTGGCGGTGGTGTAGAGCGCAGGGATAGCTCTTCCCCCACTAAAGCCCAAGCACCCAGCTGTGGATGGAGCCCTGCTGCTGCCAAAGCCATGGTTCTCTGGGCCAGATTCAGTATAAAAACATAGGAAGGGCTGATAGCATAGGTGATTAAGGTTGCCCAATACTTCCTATTAAGAAATCCTAACCTTGCCAAACTTCAGCTGTTTAAGATGAATTTTCCACAATGAGTTCCTTTCCAAAGTCCAAATTACATGGGACATTTTTGTCCAAATTTTTCAACAATTTGCACAAAAAAAAGAAAAAGAAAAAAAAGATCAAGTTAGAAGCAGTGCACCAGAGTAATAAAAATGATTAGTGGTCTAGAAAAGAAGACCCATGAGGAAATGCTGAAAGAACCAGGATTAGTTTGGAGGAGAGAAGGCTAAGGAAGGGATTTGATTCCAGTCTTCAAATACCTGAAGAGTGGTTATACGGAGGATAAATACATTTAAAAGGGACTTTTTATTATTATTTCATAACCAACTCTATTCTGCCAATGGAAGCCAACAGAACAATACTGGTTCAAAAGGATGTTCAAAAATCTAACCTTTAATATATAGTACACCCCACCTCCCACATATACACAGATAAGAAGATCATGGACTGTTATCCTGATCTATTACTTATTCATAGTAGATAAACATATTAATTTTTAAAATAATTAAATTAAAAAAAAAATATTTTGTAAAACCAGTTTGCTTAAACATCCATTTGATGACAGATATATTAAAAAATAAAAATATTTGTTAACAGAAATTTAAACTTATAATTTTTTATAACTCAAGCTAATTAGGTAAAAAACAACATTAAAAGTAGCCAATAACCGACACTTTTTTCAAATCCTGAAGTTAGGAAATTCTGCTCTGCTAAAACTTGACACCCCCAGGAGGAGAAAAACTTTACATAATATTTAATCTTTCACTGGATGACATTCAAAGCTTTTCAAATTGACAGGCTCCAGCTTCACATGAAAAGCTTTGTGTGCCAGAGGAAGCTGAAGAGTTAGTTAAGGCTTTATCTCACAGGCATGGAATTAAAAAAATATATATCTGCACGCCAGAGATCTGATTATTCCACTGGTTCAGCAATTCCATTCCCTGCTTAGCTAAAAAGCTACACAACATCAGCCTATCTCTAGCCATGGATTTTTAGATTCCACATTTAAACAGGTTAAAGGAGATATGGGGAAAAACAACAACAAAAAACACCTAAAGAAATTCCCCCACAGATACAAGAAAGGAAGGAAGAAAAGAAGACTGCAAGAAAAAACAAAACAAAAAACCCCCATCTGCTAATATATAATTGCTCAAGCAAAGTCAGCATGGTAAATACTGAGAAGTGAGATAAAACAATGGTCATATTCAAGAAAACACAAGTTTCTAAATGCTAGCCTATTTCCACCACTACATCAACCACTGAGAGCATGTCAATGCTGTCTCTTAGCCCAGGACCACAGCTAAAAGTGAGTTCTGGGTGTGCCAAATCTGAGCAAAAGCAGGGCAGACGACTCAGAGTAGGTGAGGTTCTTTGTGGCCATTTGTACACATGGGGTATACACATACTTTTTAATTCTTAGACTTGTAGGAGATCCGCCACTGAGGAACAGATTTGATTCATCAGGTCTGCTCTGGACAGGAGCTGATGCGCACCACACTGCATCGCTTGCAGTTGTTTAAATGGCGAAATGCGCATCAGTGTGCTTATACAACTGTAAGTGTCACTGCGCCGCATGGTTACACATGTAAAAATGACCATGCTTGCACCATAGTGCCGGGTACTTTTAAAAGTGTCCAGTGCTGTGGCACATCATTTGTATAAATGGCAAAACGTGCGTCAGCACTGGGTAAATGGTGGTGGTGGCTTTCAAATGAAAACACATCAAATGTTCAGCGTATTCTCAGCACCAACACACATTTTGCCATATATCAGGTGCATCAGCTCATGTGCTGGATGTCCAGCACACTGGAGCAGACAAATGTATGTGTATAAATGCCCTTTGTGCTCTACTCATTATACTACTTGAAAGAAGTTGGGTAGCTCCATTGCTATCATCTTGCTGTATGACTTTTTGAAATCTAAAAAAATCATGTTCTCAAGTGGAGTTTATGTGCTGCTAATAAAGGACCTGCATTACAGTAGAGCTTAAATCATAAGATGTGTGAGGACTCTATGAGTTGTACGGCTTTTAAACAGAGTGGAATAGGATTACATTTAGTGACTGAGATGCCTGATGGCTGCCTAAGTGTCACTTAGCTGTCGGAGAAGTGGAAGAGTATCTGGGCTTCAGATTTTAAAGCAGGAAATGTTACAGAAACTATGTTTTGAATGTCAAAATCAAATACTTTCAGAAATAATAATGTGTTACAATTTATGAACTTCACTGAGAAAACATGATATTGGCTAAATTGTTACAGTGGTTTTTCATTTATAACAATGCCCAGAATTCTGAGCAGCTATACATTAACACAGTCCAACTGCTCTTCTGAATAAAAGGATGAAAGACAAGATTACTGTGTATTTCCTTAGAAAGAGCATGTCTGAATAGTTCAGAGACCTTTAGCTAAAGAATTATTGCAAAATATGTCACAGAAAAAAACAGAAATTACTGATACCAAAATGCAAGTGCAATAGTTCAGAGATATAAGAAATGTATATAAAATCTTGAACCTAGCATTCAGTCAGCAACTAGATATTTTACTTTTTTATCTTTCATTTGACAACTGTAAAACAGAAATAAAATGGGCTCGCTAATGCAATTTAGTGCTGTTCTAAAAAATGCAAACTATTCCGTGCATTTTACAGAGAAGATTGCCAGCTATAGCAAGGCGACTCATGCCCCTTTGTTTTCCATTTGAAATCTGTTAGTCTCAATACTCTTATGTTTTCAGTCACAAAGATTAATACACTCACTAGGGCCAACACTGAAAATATGTAATTTACAGTTCATTTTAACTACAGATTATTACTGACACAAACACTCTAGGTACCTGATTAGAAAAGCCACTGGTTTCAGGCCACATCCAAGTTGGGGAATGGTGTACAATGATAGGTTTTACAATTTGAGCATTAAAGATGAAACTGTCAGGTAACTTAAGTTCATATATTCCTAAACAGAAATTTCCCTAAAAATATTAGGAAGAAAAGTTTTTCATTTGAAATTAAGTATCTGTAACCCATATATTACCCTTGAAGCATCTGTAATCCAAATATTACACCTTGGTGTTACGCCTCAGCTTTGTATTTTTGGGCAACCCTGGCACAGGATGCAGTCTGTCTGACTCACAAAGGACTCCCCCCCCCCCCCTTCCCTCCTCTACCTAAACGAAACTGATGAAGATGCAGTGAGAGACGCACCTAAAACTCTCCAGATAAGGGTGACAAGAGTGAACAACTGCCCTCGGTCTCATCTGCATCTGAGATGGAACCAGATGACCATTCATTTACATGAGAGATGGAGAACAGAAAGCCTGAAGCAGAGACTGCAGTGAATTCTGGGACCAGAGAAGCAGGAGAGCGCTGCATGATGGGGAATCTGTGCTTCCAATGTTAATTAACCCATGTTCACACACACCCAGCTCAGCATTTATCAGACCAGTTCTAATCTGGATTTGCTAAGGACTTCTCTGCCCCCCAGACACACACACACAGCTCTAAGTTTAATAGGCATCTCGGGCCGTACATTCCCCGGTCCCACTATGGGAGGCCTATTTAAACTTGATTGACTAAAACTCGGTTGCTGGGTTAGGGAATGCTGAGGCAAGAGACGGAGTCCGAGGGGGTATGGGCAACATTTGAACAATGGTTAAGGGTTCATCACAGCATCCAGCCTGCTGGCGCCCTAATCCCAGGTGTTGTTGTATCTTTCCCGAGACGACTGGTGGGAGTCCTCTCCACAAAAGGTTATGAGCACCCCAATAATTGCTTTAAGTCTGTTAAAAGACTATAGTAAAATCTGGAAAAGTCATGCTAAGCTGAGGCTTGTGCACAAGTAAAAATCCAAAATCCTGATACTGCAAGCTATCTATTGTTCCTGAAGAAACCATGAGAGATCCCATCAGGATATCTGCCATCCATAGGAATCTCAAGCTGGCTCCCAAGTATTTGGGTTACTCCCTAATCTTAAGTGTTTCCTGATTATCAATCAGTTTCCTGAGATGGTCCAAACCAGATAACCCCTTGTCCATAGAAAAGACAATGATTTACACTACTGAGGGTGCTTCAAAGCAACTGAACTGAGGGTATAAAAATCTGTAAGTGTGTGTGCTTAAGAAAAGAAAGAAGCAGGAGGAAGGAGAAAGAAAGAAGAAGAAGAAAACTCCTGTGCTGACACCATCCCCTGTCGTTCTTGGGACGCTGGAAGAACAGATTGTCTCTCTCTTCAAGGACTGTGCTACGGACTGTGCCTGTCAGCTTTGCAGCCTGAGTACCGTGGACTCGGTGAGATTCCCAGCGTTCTCTCTTCTTTCTAGGCATAAACTTCTGAACCTGAACTGTATCAGTTAAGCTTGAGCTAAGTTTCCCCAAATACTTAGTGAAACCAGGGTAGTATTGTCATTGTTTGTGTTTGTTTTTCTTTTGCATGTCTATTACTATTAGTACTATTATATATTTCATATGCTTAGCAATAAATAACTTTTATAGGCAAACTGGTAGTAATTGGGTATATTTTTCCTTCTCTGCTTCTTTTTCCTCCTGTGCTCTGCAGCAACGCTTCTTTTACCTATGCTAAAGATCCCTGTGAAGCCTAAATTATTGTGGGGTTTGCTCATCAAGAGGCCAAAGATTGGGACGTGCTGAGTTTGAAACACATAAGGGGATCAGCTTGTACAGGCTGATTGACCCAGTTTGACTCAGACGTGCCCTTATGAACTGAATGCTGGGCCATGAGGGTGTCAGCCTGTCCATGCTGATCAGCCCAGCCAGGTCAGGCGTGTCACGTTAATGTGTGTGTGTTTGTGTGTATGACTGATTTGGTGACTGGAGGAATCCAGTCCCATTGAGATTGAGTCCTGCAAGATAGCTCCACTGGGGGTGAGGGCTTGCAGAAGGGAGAAATACAGCTCCATATAGTAACACAAGCAGCACATTGACAGAATCACCAAGACCCTAGAAACTATCCCTAATAAATGAGCACACCCCAAAGTAATGGGCAAATTTGGTAACATTGGAAAGCCTTGAAGCCTTCAAGTCAAGACCGGATCCCTTTCTGGAGGATATGCTTTGGTCAAACACAAGTTATTGTGCTCAATACAGTGGTACCTGGGTGAAACTCTATGGCCTGTGTAATATAGAAGGTCACTGCACACGATCTATAGGCTACTTCTGACCTTAAAACGCATCAGTTTATGAAACGGTAATAAACAGAAGTGATAGAGGCAAGTTTGTCTTTATTGCTCGATTTGCTAAAAAGCAAGAAATTAAACGTTATAAAAAGTAAAATTCAGATTAAACTTAAATGTGAAAATCTAAGTTAGTTTTAATGTTAGTTTTAATAATTTATCAGCAGTAATATAGGCAGGGAATTTTATCTCTTTATATAGTAAATGAGTATTTTATGTATAATATTGTAAACATATATTTTAATGGCGCCTCTTTAAAAGGAAAATATAGTCCCCCATGGATGCTTGTTCAGTGAGCAATGCACTTGGAGATGCTGGCTAGTTAAGTTGCATTTACAGGATTCTGGAATGAAACAATACAAAGCTTCACAGAAACAGACATTACTCCATTAAGCTTTCATGAAAGCAGAGCAGCCTGTAAGTTAACCGTTAAGAAAAAATCCTATTGACATTATCACTTTTCCTTTCTTTGGATTAGTTAGTAGTAAAAATTATGCTCACATGAGCATGACACTTATTTATTTGTAGAGAAAGGTGTGGATGAATACTGCACTTATTTAAACCCAAGATGAGATTTTATTTCCCCATTCAACGTGGGAGAGAAAGCCCCTCATCTTGGATTCGAGTACAAGGTAGCGGGTGGCTGCTGCAGGCCAAGCTCCAACCCAGGCTCAAGGTTGGTGCTGCTGCCATAGCCATTGCCCTGCACCCCTGCTGCCTCTATCCAACACACTGCCTGTACCCTGCATTGCCTCTGCCACCCCCATGCCTCCACTCCCTGCTGCCTCTGTTCTCCCAAACACTTTTACTCCTACCAAAACCATGAACTGCTGCATCTTACCCCCAGACTTCCTGCCACTGCCCCCCTCAGCAGTAGCAGTGCTGATGCCGGCAGCTCTGGCCCCTGCCCTGAGCCTGTGCCATGGCCACGGCCACCACTATCACAATGCTCCAGTTGGGTTGGACAGGAGGTCACAGTGTCCATGTGCTCTTTGCTCTGGTTGGAGCCAAAGCTGGACCAGTGACAAGAGAGTAAACAGCAGCAGAAGCAAGGCAGGCAACAGGGTGGGCCAAGCAGAGGAAGTGGTGTGGGGAGCAAATGCCAGAAGGCACAGGCACTATGGGGGTGCACTGTGGAGGTGCAAAGGGAGCAAGTGGCAAGGAGGCAGGCATGGGGGTGGGGAGTGCAGGCAATGGGGTGGACAAACAATGAGGGAGGCAGGCAGGAGTGGGCAAAGTGTGGGGGGACAAGGGATAGGGGTCAAGTTGCTTGACTCCCCCATTGCCTTTCCCCACACCACATGACCCCTGTCACTGTTTTCCATGCTGCAGGAGTGGGAGGCAGGGACAATATTTAAGATGACCCTCCAATAGTTGGATTTTATCCAGGAAAATGTATTATGTATACAAAATGTATAATGGAATCAAATGGAGATACCCTCTTTTTTACTGCAGAGTTGTGGCTTGCAGAGACTACAGATCCTGTGGTACGGTATAATGCTAATCTTGACAGACTATTCTGTTTGAGAAGGAACACCAGGACCTGGAGACTGTACAGGCTGTGCCTCCGTATTACAGACAGGGAGTTTGTTGGCTACATTGTGAAATGTGATTGGTGTTGCTGTTCACTGCTAGTAAACAGTCTACAAAATATGATTGCTTTATACTTTAGGGTTTAAACATTTCTGAAGCAGTTAGTGACTGTGGCATCCATCTCAGTCATTAACTGCACAGAGGTAACTTCAGGCTGTTTTCAGTGGGGAAGGCAGGGCTTGCCACTAGGCTCTAAACAGAGGTCTCATTTGAAGTGTTCCTGATTGATCAAAATGAAATGAGTCAAAAACTGGGGCGAGACAAGAGGAGCATAATCCTTTGTACACATAGTCCTTCAAAACTGCATGGCTGCTCAGTGGCCAGGGAGAGCACATGGACCGACAGACTTGTTGCTGAAATGACTGCCAATTAACTTGAATAAACAAGTCCTGTTACATGTTGCACTCTTAGCTGCTCAAATGTTGATCAGTATTCATGCTAGCTCAAATTTTGCAGCAGTCGCACCTTAAGGCTAAAAACCTTCTCTGCCTGTCCCCCACTTTCACAGCTGTCCCCCACTTTCATAGCCCCTTACCATTCAAGGGCTGGAGAGCAGGAGCCTAACCAGGAGCTATAGCTGTGAGTTGCTGCTGCAGGGCTGATGAGCTGGGACAGGCTCCTATCCCTGCTCCAGGTGGGGGGTGGGGAGGGGTTGCTGGGGGTGGGAACGTGAAGCTGGGAGGCAGAGAGTTAATGGGGTGGGGGTTGGTATGAAATGGGAGGAGGAAAGGAAGTGGGTGTGGGGTAAGGGTAGTCAAATGAAGGAAGTCAGCTACTGAGGGAAACATTAAAAAAAAAAAAGAATTTAAAAGAAATAAACAGGAAGTAAATTAAAGAAGGTCTCTAATAAACTGGAATTTGGGATTGCGGTGTGGGGGAATCCTGCTTCCTGGGGTGGCTGGGAGCCGGGAGCAGTCAGAGAAGGCACTTTTGGGGGACCTACTGCCCCTGTCCCAGGAACAAAGCCCCAGCTCCTGGGGACCTGATTTGGCCCCCTACTGTGTTCCCCCCTACTTGCCGAGACTCCACTCCTGGACCCCTCCATGCCTAGCAACTTGGTTAGCTGGCAGGTGCTGTGCAGGCTGTTTGCATGGGGATGCCCCCTTGGGGGTGGGAAGGTCACACTCCTGGGAGCATGACAGGGAATTGGCTTGGTGCCAGAACCGCTCCCTGGGCAGTAGAGTTCAGGGGGTGGTGGGGTGGGAGGGAATGACATTTGTCAACACAGAACAGGAGGGTGGGAGGGGGAATACTGCACCCTGGGATGCTGGAGGGCTGCAACTTGTGCAGCTCATCTGTGGGGAGTGACCACACAGTAATGGAACACAACTGGGTAACATGGACCAGGGAGAAATCTGCCCTGGAGTGGCATAACTTTAAGATGCGTAAAGTGTGTTTACAACTAGTTTCAGGGATTCATCTGTGGACAATCCACGGGTGAGCAGCTCGAGGAGCCACCTAAAATTAACGTGTTACAGGGCCCAGTTATTATTACCTTACAGACATACACAGCACTGTGCTAGGGAAAAAGTGTTCACATACGTACGCACATACTTCACAGATACTTAAATTGGGACAATGATGTAGTGCATCTGTAAGATCCCAGAACAAAGACTTTCTCCCCAGAGAAAGTGCGATGTTTATTTACACACTCAAAAGGACACATCCAGTGCTCCACGTGTGCCAGCCCTGCAGTCCCAGAAACTGGCACAAGAAGCAAGGGAGAGTTCCCACTTTTATACAGAAAATCCTAGAGGTTAGGGTCATAAGCCAACAGGTCAATGGGAAGAGACAGTAAAAGGTAAAGGAACATCAACATGGTGGTAACATACTCAGCATCTTAATTCCCCCCTCCTCCCCCACAGCCCACTGGAGGTGTCCCCAAACAAGCCTTCAGTCCCTAGAGCACACAAACAGCAACCTGCCCCCAAGAATGGGTCCCATTGCTTCAGTCCATCATTCTGGCTGCCAGAGCCAGTGAGATCTCCAGCTCCGCTGAGCACCGCTCAGTGTAGGGCTGACTAGGCTCCATGTGCACGCTGCTCTCTTCTTCTTCCTTCAGCCTCAAGCTTCCTCTTCCTTTTTCCCTTGCCCCCCAGGCTCTGTAGACTGCCCCTTGAGTCCTCTTGCTGTTACACACATTGCACTCACATTACACATGTAACCACTGTATCTGTCCACTTGTATAGCAGTACATGCAGAGGGCAGAGCGAGGTGGCACCTCACTTAGGCTATAAACAGACATCTCATCTGAGGCACAGCCCTTCATACATGTAGCCCTTCCAAGTTGCATTGCTGCTTCTCTGCCAGTAGACTGCCAGGAAACATACATCCTGATAGGCTTGTCTCTAAAATGACTGGCACTTGACATAAATGAACTGAGATAAATTTGTATTCAAATGCTCATCTAACTTTATCCCAACTACATACTTGGACCAATAAAAGGTATCCCCCTAAATAATTCCTGACTCTAGTACAGGGGTTGGCAACCCCTGACAGGTATGCCGAGCATGGCACATGAGGCCATTTTGCTTGGCACGCAGTGGCCAGCCCCGGCTGCAGGTAGCTGCTGCCAACAATGGAGCCAGGGCTGGTCCCAGCAGGGCTTGCAGCATCCCAGCTGCCTGCTGGGAGCAGCCCGGGATCCTGGCTGGCAGCAGCTCCCCAGAGCCGGGGCTGGCTGCAGCTGGGAGGCTCCAAACAGCTGTACTGGGCTCCAGCACCAGCTCTGCACCAGTGCATGCAGGCGCGGCTCGGAGTGGGCGGTGGGGACAGGGCCTGAGGCAGCGCAGCCCTGGTCTCTCCCCCGGTCGCAGCACAGAGGTGATGAGCCTGGCGCAGCTGTTTGTAGCCAGCCCGGGCTCTGGGCAGCTCCCATGTACCTCTTGCCCTCATTTTGTTTTTCTGCCATGCCGGCACTCTGGCACCTTCCGAGGTAGGCATTGTGGTGTTTTTCAGCACTCCAGGCAAAAAATGTTGCCTGCCCCTGCTCTAGTATCATTTCTGGAGCACCACAGATAAAACATCACTCTGACATTACTGTAACATGGAACATATCAATATCAACCACTTACAATAGGAAATCCACAACCTAAAGAAAAAGGAATCCAGACTACACAGTAACACCTTCTTCTTAAGCCTATGCAAGACACATAATATCATCCCAAGGGGACTTATCATCATCTACAACCCTCTAGCTAACATATATACTTCCATATATGCAACCCAACTATCCAGGAAAAGTTTGGAAAAACTTAGGGCACTTGTATACATGATACCATGGCCATGTACAGATGACAAAAAATGTTACTGTGTGGCTAAATAGCATCACACTGTATGAGTTTTGGAGGTTTAAAATGAGTTTGCATCGTTGCAAACTAAACTACATCCTGATGCAACAATGTATTGCAGGTATTAGTCAGCTCTGCCTCGGATGCCTGCTGAAGGCAGAAGCAGTGAAGGCGCCCAATCCTTTTCCTTTCTTTTTTTTTTTTTTTTTTTTTGGCAGAGCTTGCCCATTTCTCCTGCAGCTGTGGGGTGAGCTGCCACTGGGCCCAGCAGCCCCTGAGCTGCAGGGGGCCCAGGTCCTTCCCTCTACACTGGCAGTGCCACCTGGGAGGGCTGCTAGCAGGTTTGGTGCTACCCCACCATGGGGTAGGGAAAGACATGGATTGGGCCAGGTGCTGCCTCCAAGCTGGGGTAACACCCAGACTACTAGCAGCCCACCCAGGGGATGCCACTGTGGAGGGAAGGACCACAGCTCAGGGGCCGCTCAGCCCACTAGCAGCTCACCCCCCAGCCATGGGCAGGCTCCGCAGGAAAAGATGAAAAAGGATTGGGCCCCTTGCTGTAACAGCAATGGAAAAATAAAACCCCTAAATTGAAATGGTGGGTTTCAATTAAAAACCCACTGTTTCAATTTAGGGGCCATAGAATGCAACCCTAAGGGCTAAACCTCCATACATGTAATAAGTGCCCTGAGAAACTATCTTCATCTAACTGCTTAAACTTAAAACTAGAGCTATTCTCACTTATGCTATAAACAAGAAGACATTAAACTGGAAGCATACCTGAGCACTGCAGCAGACTCAAACGTAGTACCAAAAATACCCGATGGCATCCATCAAATATAAGAAGAAAAAGTGGAATCAGCTACCACAACAGGAGCCACCTCACAGGCAGAGCAGCAGCAATACAGGAGGGAATCAAGACGGCGGTACTCAGAACACTATCATCTTCAACCACACAGCCTATCCCATTATGCAATATATTTACTCTCCAAAGGCCTGAACTTCACATTGTATTTTATCCAACTCTTGAATTCTGTCCAGATAGGGAAGGTGAGAATGAGCCTCCCTTTTCATAGGCCTTGATCTCACAGTAATCAGCTTCTTTTCTTCTGCTAATTGTGTACCTCCTACCCTTTCCCTCCACCCCTCATTAGCTTTCTGTCATCAGAAACCTGAGGAAGAATGAGTTGCTTTCAAAAGCTTATCTAACTTTATCCCAGCTACAAAGTTGGTCCAATAAAAGATATCACCCTAAGAAATTCTTGGTTCTCGAATTATTTTTGGAACGCCATAGCTACATTGCTCTTACACCGAGATTAATTTACAGAAGTAAACAGTATTGTTGGGGACATTACTGGAAATCCACACTAATACTGGTATAAAAGCAGACAGGTATAACAGTTGCGTTGATACAACCTAGAATAGTAGAATTTAAAGTGAGTATGTATAACAGTTATGTATGTCCGTGCTCTCTCTCTTTAAAACGGGACCATTCTTTATTGCAGCAATAACAATAGCTGAAATAACCGTGTCTTCTGTATGTACATGTTATTCCATAATCTTCTTCAGAAATGTGCCTTTTTTATTATTTTACAGCATAACGAACACATTCCCATTATAGCAATTCTCACTAGTTCTGTCACGCCATGAACACTAACTTGCATCTGATAAAACTGTTCAAAAGTCACTCTACTCTTAGAGCCAATTTTTCCTCCTACCATATCTGACCCTGTGATGTCAGCCATCTTCAAACTGATCAGTTACAGATGAGATAAAGCCTATTGAATGGGGTGCAAACCAGACAAAGACTAAAATGTGGAAGAAATGTAATATTTAAATTCTGCTTTATATGTAAACAATGACTCTCTAAATGCCTTCCTACCAAGCAGATGGAAAGCCTCTCTCTCATTCTTTCATTCAAAATAGCTTTAATTGAACACTTATAATGAAGATGCTTAGGTTGCTTGAATACAGTGTGTGGGAGAATGATTATGAAGTTAGTTGTAGATTTTATCCTGACAGCGATTTCTTTCATTACATACCAGGAAAAGCATCTATTTCAACCATCTGTGACCCTCATTGCTCTCTGGCTGAGAGAGACTTGTGATCAAGTATTGAAATGTGGAACTGTTCTTCTATATCCTTGACCAACTCCACTTTTGCAGATAATAGTCTCCTTCAAAACACTTATCTCTATACTCAGGAAATTCAGTAGTTCCCAGTCTGACATCTCTTCTAGTCTTTGTGTCTGCAGAGAGGTATGCATCAATTTCTATGCTCATCACATTACCATTTTCTCTGAGACTCATCTTCCCTTAATTTTCTATTCATAAAACTTGCTTGATTCTAATCTTCCCTGCCAGCAGGAACTAAACACCTTCTTCAAAGTTTCCTTAGAATGATGACAATGGCTACGCAACTCTAATCTCTCCCTTTTCACACACACTATTCCAATATATCTGACCACATGTGCCATTTAGGGCAGGTCCATCATGAACAAAGACATCAGATTTTATTAATGCTCCCAACAAACTACAAATCATTTGTAGTTTATTTTATGCTGTAACTGTCATCAGACAGGCTGTGTTCAAACTACAAGCCGGAATACTATATAAATTGAATCAATAGTGTTACAATGCAAGTCACTGTGAAAAGGCAATAATAAATCAATCAAAAACAGAAATGCATTTTATGTCTTAGCTGAGATCTTCAGGCATCCCCATGTTTGCTATGACTCCATCAGTTATGACTCCATCAGCAGGGCTGGGATGAATTGATTCTTGAATGGAAGTCTTCCAAAGACCGTGTGCTTCTTATTTAGTAAATATCGTTCTTTCCTTTGATTCATAAAAATCTATGTCACAGATTGGTGTTGGCATATGCTGCACTGTTGCATTGCTTTCATTTAAAACATAATATGAAGTTACTTGCAACTTCGGTCTTTAAACAACTTCTGGTACCAAAGTATTGGGGGGGGAGGGGGGGGAAGGGTGGGCAGAATGACATCAATGAACTGGCCATATTCCAAGACACCACTAAATGGTGTTTTGGAATTATATAGATCTGCTACAGCTGAATAACAATTTTTCTATCTAGAACCATGGTATCGTGTCGAAGTGTACTTTTAAACAATTAATGTATTTCAAGCAGGAGGTAGCTTCATTGCAATAGTGACCAGAGACGACCATAGTGGGTGTGGGGCTCCGAGGCAAATCAGCCTGTGCAAAGCCCCTTTAACACTGTGAGGGGCGGGGCCACAGCCATTCCACCCAGCTCCCACCCAGCTTTGCGGGGCCCCCAAAGCATGGGGCCCAGGGTGGTCACCCCAATTCACCCTCCCCAAAAGACAGCCCTGATAGTGACTAAAACCGTCCTATGGGACACATGCTTTTCAATGCTAGCAACATTCTGCAAATATTCCATTCATTTGGACATTAATGGAGTACATTTGTAACACCTTATGGGGAAAGAATAATTTTAAAAAAGAAACAATAGAATGAGTCATGTTTCAATGTACAATGGGGCCAAATTCTATATATCCAAGTTGATATTTAAAATCATCAGATAACATGGAGGAGGAAAAGCAGGGGCAACGTTGGACCCCCGCTGAACCAGATGGGGCAACTGACAACTGACGCCCAGGAAAAAGCCAACCTATTAAATAGGTACTTTGCGTCGGTCTTTCATCAGCCCCATGGGACGCCCATGCCCGCTACTGGGCCGGGAAGTCCGGGTGAGGGTGATCCCCTGCCCTCCATTAATGCTGACTTCGTGAAGGAACATCTTGAGAAGCTGGATACCTTCAAGTCAGCCGGCCCTGACAATCTTCACCCCAGGGTACTCAAGGAGCTGGCAAGCATCATAGCCCAGCCTCTAGCGCAGATCTTTGAAAACTCTTGGCGCTCTGGTGTAGTGCCCAAAGACTGGAAGAAGGCCAATGTGGTGCCTATCTTCAAGAAAGGGAGGAAAGTGGATCCGGCTAACTATAGGCTCATCAGCCTGACTTCTATCCCGGGGAAGATTTTAGAAAAGTTTATTAAAGAGGCCATCCTTAATGGACTGGCCAACGCCAACATCTTAAGGAATAGCCAGCACGGGTTTGTTGCGGGTAGGTCTTGCTTGACCAATCTCATTTCCTTCTATGACCAGGTGACCTATCACCTGGACAAGGGAGATGAGATTGATGTCATATATCTTGACTTCAAAAAAGCCTTCGATCTGGTGTCCCATGATCGTCTCTTGAAGAAACTGGCCAATTGTCGCCTTGGGTCCTCCACGATCCACTGGCTGGAAAATTGGCTCCGGGGTCGGACCCAGAGGGTAGTAATTGATGGAAGTCACTCATCGTGGTGTCCTGTGACCAGTGGGGTCCCCCAGGGCTCTGTCCTTGGACCCATACTGTTCAACATCTTCATTAATGATGTGGACACTGGAGTCAGAAGCAGACTGGCCAAGTTCGCAGATGACACCAAACTTTGGGGCAAAGCATCCACACCAGAAGACAGGCGGATGATCCAGGCTGACCTGGACAGGCTCAGCAAGTGGGTGGATGAGAATCTGATGGTGTTCAACACCGATAAATGCAAGGTTCTCCACCTTGGGAAAAAAAACCTGCAGCATCCTTATAGGCTCGGCAGTGCTATGTTGGCTAGCACTATGGAAGAAAGAGACTTGGGGGTCATCATTGACCACAAGATGAACATGAGCCTGCAATGCGATGCTGCGGCTAGTAAAGCGACCAAAACGCTGGCTTGCATCCATAGATGCTTCTCAAGCAAATCCCGGGACGTCATTCTCCCCTTGTACTCGGCCTTAGTGAGGCTGCAGCTGGAGTACTGCGTCCAGTTTTGGGCTCCACAATTCAAAAAGGATGTGGAGAAGCTTGAGAGAGTCCAGAGAAGAGCCACGCGCATGATCAGAGGTCAGGGAAGCAGACCCTATGATGACAGGCTGAGAGTCCTGGGGCTCTTTAGCCTGGAAAAGCGCAGGCTCAGGGGTGATCTGATGGCCACCTACAAGTTTATCAGGGGTGACCACCAGTATCTGGGGGAGCGTTTGTTCACCAGAGCGCCCCAAGGGATGACGAGGTCGAATGGTCACAAACTACTACAAGATCGTTTCAGGCTGGACATAAGGAAGAATTTCTTTACTGTCCGAGCCCCCAAGGTCTGGAACAGCCTGCCACCGGAGGTTGTTCAAGCGCCTTCATTGAACACCTTCAAGATGAAACTGGATGCTTATCTTGCTGGGATCCTATGACCCCAGCTGACTTCCTGCCCTTTGGGCGGGGGGCTGGACTCGATGATCTTCCGAGGTCCCTTCCAGCCCTAATGTCTATGAAATCTATGAAACATACCCTGAGAATGTATGATAGTGAACTTAGCATATAACTTGACCATTAAATTATCAGGTTCACCGTCTGCTGCAAGGTTGACAAATCAACCAGCAGGATTGAAGTCCTGAACTTCAAAAATGCTGATTTCAGCAGGGTCAGAGCATTAGTAGGGCAGGCAATGCAGGACCAGGAAGGCAAGGCAAATGGGGTGCACAAAGAGTGGTCATCACTCAAGGATACAATCCTCAAAGCACAAAAGAAAACCATTCCTGCAAAGAGGAAAGGCAGCAGAAGGGCTGGCAAGCCCTCCTGGCTTAATAGGGACATTGCAGTCCTCTTAAAAAATGAAAAAGAGGTATACACACAGTGGAAGCTAGGGAAGCTAGTCCTCAAGGAAGACCATACAACAGTGGCCAGAACTTGTAGGGAAATGATCAGGAAAGCCAAGGCAGTGATGGAGTTTAGGTTAGCTACAGGAGTCAAGGACAATAAGAAGTCCTTCTTTAGGTATGTAGGCAATAGAAGGAAAACAAATGGAAGTGTGGGATCCTGGCTTAACACCTCAGGACAGCTGAGGACCAACATTAAGGATAAAACTTAACTTCTGAATGCACATTTTACTTCAGTATTTCACTGAACCAAGGGGAAAGTCAAGCAAGATAAGGCTCATAGGGGACATGCCGGGACTGGCAGTCTCCCCACTGTGGATGTGGAAGGGTGCAATACCAACTAGAAAAGCTAGACATTTATAAGTCAGCAGGACCGGATGGACTCCATCCGAGAGTACTGAAGGAGCTGGCTAAGATCATTGCGGATCCCCTGGCAAATCTATTTCAGAATTCATGGTGCACAGAGGAGATCCCTGAGGATTTGAAGAAGGACAACATTGTGCTCATCTTCAAGAAGGGGAAGAGGGAGGATCCAAGCAACTATAGGCCAACCAGCCTAACCTCCATCCCAGGGAAAATCCTGGAAAAGCCTGTTAAAAAATCTGCATGTGCTACGCTCGCAGAAGGTAAGACTCTGAATGACAGCCATCATGGCTTTGTCGCACGTAGGTCTTGTCTTACCAATCTCATCTCCTTCCATGAACAGGTCTCTCACCACCTGGACATGGGAGATGTGGTCGATGTTATATACCTAGACTTCCAAAAGGCTTTTGATCTAGTATCCCATGATATTCTGGTGGAAAAACTAGAAGATGGTGGGCTCAGCTGCTCGACGGGTCAGTGGGTGGGAAACTGGCTACAGGGTAGGACCCAGAGAGTTCTCATGAACGGATTTGTGTCATCCTGGCATGAAGTGGCCAGTGGTGTCCCTCAGGGGTCTGTGCTTGGACTGGTGGTTTTCAACATCTTTATCAATGATTTGAATGGGGAAGTGAAAGGCTCGCTGGCCAAGTTCGTGGATGCCACCAAGTTATGGGGCAGTGTGATCACATCAGAAAATAGGTTGCAGATATAGGCAGACCTGGACGGGCTTGAGACTTGGGCAGACCGGAACCAGATGAAATTTAACACTTCGAAGTGTAAGGTGCTCCATCTGGGGGCAAACAACCTTCAACATACATACAGGCTTGGTGGTGCCAGCTTGACTTGCCCCACAGCTGAAAGAGACCTGGGGTAATTATTGATCATTGCATGAATATGAGCCGTCAGTGCGAGGCGGTGGTCAGCAGGGCAAATAACACGCTGGCATGCATCAACCGATGCATCTCGTGTAAAACTAAGGAAGTGATACTCCCTCTGTACTCAGCACTGGTGAGACCACAGTTGGAGTACTGCATCCAGTTCTGGGCACTGCACTTCAACAAGGAAGTGGAAAAACTTGAGAGGTTCCAAAAAAAAGCCACCCAGATGATCAGGGACTTGCAAGGCAAGCCATACGAGGAAAGGCTGAGGGACCTGGGACTCTTTAGCCTAAAGAAGAGAAGGTTGAGAGGGGGCTTGATAGGGGCTTACCACTATATCAGAGGAGAGTACCAGGATCTTGGTGAACAACCGTTCACTAGGGCACCCCCGAGAAGACAAGGACCAATGGATACAAACTACTAGAAGGCTGCTTCAGGCTTAATACCAGGAAAAACTCCTTCACAGTCAGGGTGTCCAGACTGTGGAATAAACTCCCTCCAGAGGTGGTGCAGTCACCTACCCCGGGGTCACTTAACTCCAGCTGTCTTTCTGCCTAGAGCAGGGGGGATGGATCCGATGATCTGCAAGGTCCCTTCCAGCCCCTAACAATCTATAAATCAATCTGTGAAAAACTTTGAAAAATGATTTTGGTAAATAGCTTGTTGTTCTTAGGATGAGTACATTTGAGAAGCAAATAGATTTGCCAGTGATAGGGTGAATTCTACCATACTGTGCCTAGAAACACTATAATCAGTATCAGGAAGATGACAACAACATGCCTTTGAACATCTACAGGAACAGAAGGCTAACTTATTACCTGTAAAATAGCAAAGACCTGTAATTACTGCCCAAACAGGCTGAACCACCAGTAATTCTGAGGCAAAGGGCTCTATTATCCCATCTATAATAGCTAGAACTATCCAGTGACCAATTTTTATTTTTTCAAAATGCACCAATAATGATTAACACCCTGTACAAGCAAGCACACACACATCGAATGAAAAATTCCTCTAGGAGACAGCTTTATAGCTGTTGGTTTGGGGATTACTGTCTGACATTCAAATGTAATAAATTTTTATAGAATAAAAATGAAGGTTCCAAAGTTTTTTTTGGCGGAAAACAAAATCGACCAATAAAAAAAGTATATTTCTAAGCAATGTACAAATGATGGGTAGAAAAGGACCTGCTTAGTCATTATCCCATTCACAGCCCAGGGCCATTACTTCTATCCCCATTTACCTGTACTTGTATAAGCCCGAATGAAGGGGATAAATTATATTGTCACCACTGGAAAAATATGCTAAAACATACAACTTCTGATTCTTGAGGAATTTTGCCTGATATTCAGGTCACAGGACCCTCTCTCAATTTTATCCTGTTCCTTTAAAGTGATTTCTTAGGAAAAATCCCTAAACATTGTGTGCATTCCTCTAGATATTTACACTAAGTGGTGATCAATTTTACTAGCAGCCTTTCAGAACCGGCGTGGCACTGACAGTGCATAGGTATCTTAACTCCCTTCAGCTGATGTTTCTGGAGCAGATTTTATCTTCACAGTCTATTCTTTTATCACTCTCAGTTCAGTTACCAGCTTTGAAAACTCAAGCCTGGGAAACGGAAGCCAAGTTGTGTCTTTTCTTGCTTGGTTATTATCACTGGTACAAAAGTTGTACAATTAGAACTCCATTAATAATTCTGTTGGTGCCAGGACAAAAGCCAGCTTTCCTTTCCCATGGGGACATTGGGTCTCTAGGTCTCACCTGAAACAGCAAAACATTTTCTTTTTTTGCACTAGAGGAAATACATGTGGCTCTGAATCCACTGAGGCACTGACTCTCTGGTGCTCTGTACCTTGTATAGTCATTTTCTTTTTCTTTTAAACTTTTCCTCTTTGTCTCTCCCAGACCCATTACAATAGATAAACAGCCAAGACAGCCTAAACTATATCAGAGACTGAGAAACATGTATTTGCTGTGTTGTTACTGGTACATAGGGAAATGCTGCACACAAGCAATCCCCTGCTGAACCAAGGACACGTTGTCAGTCAGCCAAAGAGTTACTGCAATCTGCTCAGGGAAGGCAGACCATGCCAGATGTGATCTCCAGCTCAATTGAAGTCAATGAGAGTTTTGCCATTTACTTCAGCAGGGCCAAGGTTTCAACCCTAGTGCAACAACTGAGCCCATGTGGTGCCTCTGCTAAACCTTGGACTCCCTGCTGAATAACACAAAGAGTTGGAGGATCAAGGTCTTTGTGTATTCAAAAGACGAATAACCACTATCAGATACATAAATACAGAGTGGGGAGAAGAAAAGAGGTCACTCTCACATAATAAAAATAAGTCCTTTCCTGTTAAAAATTACTAATGTCATATATATAAACAGGCAAAATGTAGGACAGCAGGGGTGGATCTAAAGGGGATGCAGTAGTGCAGCTGAACCCCACTTTTTGAACATGACATGAAAGCAGCAGTCAGGGACCATTTTTAAGCTCCCAAAGCAAGTAAGATTCTCCCCACACTTCTTTTCCCTTCCCCTCCATGCTCAGTGGCACATCCTCTTCTCTCCTCTCCCCTCTCATCTTCCCTCCCCCACTTGCCCCTATGCTCACTTGCCCTGGCTGACCTGGGGAGGGGGGGCGGGGTGTGTGCTCCCATAGCTGCTCTTGCCTCACTCCAACTGGGCTGTGCAGGGGCCAGGCTCAGCTGGGGACAGTGACTGTGGCAGTGAGTGGGTTCCTCCTCCCTGCCCGATTTCCCAAAATGTTCCTTTCCAGCCCAGGAGTATGAGGGAGGGAGGGAACCCACCTACTGCTGCCACCGCTGTGCCTGGCTGAGCCTGGCTCCTCATGCAGCTCAGCTGGAGAGGGCAGAAACAGCTCTGGCATGACAGTAGGTTGTTGTCAATGAAAGCTCATGCCCTCTTAAACCAGGTGGTTTCTAAAATGCCACCCAGCCCTACCTCCTGCTTCCTATAGACAACCAGCATTTTGTGTTTAATTGGCTCTTCCTGCTGTCTCATTCTTTTTTTCATATAGCCCATGCCTTTGTAAACAGCTGTTTACATGAGTGACATACAGAATGTATGTGCTTCCATGCTATTTACAGATAGAACTAAGTGGAGGTTTAGGACTGGTTAGCATAATACAGGAAATACTGTCCTAAAGCCTTAAAATTCCAAATGTCTTGCAAAGACAGCCTGCCCTGCAAAGTATATTTAATTGAAGAGCATGCAATTCCCATAAAACAGTGCAGGTTATTAATATTAATTAATTAATTAATATCATGGTAATTAAATAATTAATTATAAAGTACCTGGAGCAAAAGACATACAGCATTATAAATCTGAAAAATTAAAAGGATGGCACTACATTCCTTCAGGATAGGCAGAATATTAAGATTACAGAACTGTACGTCTTTTGGTTATCTTAATGCTTCTATTTTCCTACACCAGACTTCTATCAAGTTCATAGGATTTTTGTACTCATAAGCAGAGGGTCAGTGAGACTTATATAGTACATAGGTATTGTACTGGCCATCTGGAGAGAGGGATAGTCGTACAATCATAGAAAAGCAGAAATGGAGTGGACCGCTAGTCTACTCCCCTGCTCAAGGCAGGATCTTCACTGATTAAACTATCCCAGCCAAGTGTTTGTCAACTTTGCTTTTGAAAATTTTCCAAGGATGGATATTTCATGACCTCTTTGGGTATTTCTATTCTAATGCTTAACTACCCTTCATGTGAGCAAGGTCTTCATAATCTCCAACCTGAATTTCCCCTATTGCAATTCAAGATCATTGCTTCAAAGTCCTGTCCTCTACAGCCAGAGAGAATGATTTCTCTCTTGATCTACTTTCATAACCGCTATCAAAGACTATCAAATCCCCACCTCCCCAACCCCAAGACCCCACTTCTCCTTATACATCATATCCTCATAAATTATGTTTCCTAGACTTCTAATAGCTTTTGTTGGTCTCCACTTGAATCGTTCTAAACTGTTGATACCTTTCTTAAAGTGTGAGGCCCAAAACTGAACACTGAAATCTACATAAGGCTTCACCAGGTCTGAATAGAGTGGAAGGATCGCCAATCTTAATATGCAAATGATATTCCTCTTAATATAGCCCAGTATGATACTGGCTTATGTTTTTAACTAGAGCAACTGTTGGCTTATATTCAATTATGGTTCACTGTAACCCCCAGGTCGTTTTCTGTACTATTGCAGCCTACCCAGTCATTCCCAAGCCTGTATTTGGGTGTGGGCAACTGTCCCATCCCAAGTGCATTCCTGAATTATTTTTTTTAAATGATTTTGGACCATTTCTTCCATTAATCAAGGTCATCCAGAATCCTAGCTCTACTCTCCAGAGTATCACCCGCAGCGATGAAAAAGCATTACTGATGGAGTTGTTGATGCCAATGCCAAAACTTCCATTGACTTTAGAGCAACAGGATTAAGTTCTTGGAACAAGATTCTATTCCACCTAGAAGGCATCTAACTGGACTTAGGTGCCAAACTGGGATTCTTTTCCACCGTGTTCAAGTCCCTGAAGAGCCATAAATGCATGTGCTCTTATAACACACCATCCTCTTCTTACCTTTAAGACTGAGTCACAAAACAGCAGTAAGGAAGAAGAGCTCCCATCCACCTATTGCATCAGGAGCTAAAGCAGGGTGCAAAAGTATCACAGTTAGACACTTAATTCTAGTTAAACACCTGATATATGGAAAAGAATCTGGCCCTTGATGTCTACAGTCATTATGGTTCACTTCCGTACAGTCAACGTATCTAAATTCTCAATAGGTGTCTGTCTTTGTATATTTTATTTCAGTAAATCAGGAGCATATAAAATACTGGGCTATAGCTCCATTTTTGAATATTAGCATCCATATAAAGCACTCAAGTTTCACCCCAGTGGTTTATGGAGTCACTATAGCACCTTGATGGAATTATATAGCCTCATAATTTACCTGTTTATTCTCCCTATAGGGTACAATACAGAGTAGTTGGTGACATATGGAACTCCAATGGGAGAGGAACTGGAGATAAAGATCAGCCAAGGTGAGTGATAATTGAATTCCAAATGTCACGAAATGTGGCTGAAGTGTAGGGAGCTTCATTCCACATAAACTTTTCCCAATTGTAAAATGAAATTTAAGAGCACAGCCAGTCATACGCATGTATCTTCAGGTTATTGATGTAAGTTTCATGTAGCTGCAATTGACAGAAATAGGGAAGTGGTAAGCAGCCTCTCAATTAACTTTTTTTGGTCCAAGTGTCTAGCACTATTGGTAAAATGACCAAATTTTAGAATGATGAGCAAGAATGTCAGATTGAGAGACAACTTAGTAATGTCATTAACCTTTCAAAAGGTTGCCCTCGACCATAAAACACTGCATAAAACAGTGTGCCTTATTTAGTAATTTGGGATTGGTATACGAGAGAGGAATCAGAATTTCCTTGATTAATTTTACAGAAGTAAGTTAGCTCCAGGATGAAAAGGGAGAATGGGGGGAAGTAGAATCCATTTTTAAGCCCATTTTGTGGATTTTAGCATAAGGGATTGCAGAAGCCAAGTCTTAGGGCTGGATTCCCTTTTAAATCCATGCAGGAGGTGTAAAAGGCCCAGAAAATTGGCTGCAAAGCTCAGCAGAGAATTTCCCTAATGGTGGGGACTTCTCTGCTGTTACAAGCATGCTCCAGTGGCCTTGTGTAGTGGGTGGGACCTGCCCCCTGACACAGAGGCTTGTCACCGATAGGTAGGTAAGGCAGAGTTCTCCTCCATATCCTAATCTTCTGTTGAATTACCACAAACATAAAGGATACTTGGGGCCAAATCCTAATCCACCTTTGTGAGGCAGCTTTTAGGTATATAAAACACTAAATTCAATCCTATTGGATTGGATTTATCCCCTATCCGATCCTACAGTGCTCTGGGTGCAAGTGTGAAGAGGTCTGGGGCTCAGGTCATTTTCACTTTGATCCTTCTGGTCAAGGGAAAGAGCCCGGACAGAAACAGGTGCATCCTGCAGATCAATACTTGGCTATGAAGCTAGTGTTGGCAGCAGGAATTTGGTTTCCTCAATCATGGGAGGTTGTTCCAAGAAGAAGGATTGCTGGGAAGAGATGGGAACCACCTGATGAAGAGAAAGAAGAGCACCTTCATAGACAGGCTCAATAACCTAGTGAGGAGGGCTTTAATCTGGGTTTGCTGGGGGATGGAAACCAAAACCCTGAAGTAAGTGGAGAAGTGGGAGACCTGGAGGAAAAGCAAGCAGAAGTGGGGCAATAGGGGAGGTGTTCTCATTTTTCCTGAGAAATTAGGGCAATCGACTAGTTACCTAAGGTGCTTGCACATGAATGCACAGAGCCTGGGAAACAAGTAGGAAGAACTAGAAGTCCTTGTACAATCACAGAGCTATGATGTGATTGGAAAAACAAAGACTCAGTGGGAGTCTGCATGACTGGAGGAGTCATGGATGGGTACAACCTGTCCAGGAAGGACAGGCAGGGAAGAAGAGAAGAAGTTGCACTTTATGTAAAAAAGCCATATGATTGCTCAGAGCTCACGAGAAACTGGAGACAGGCCTGTTGAGAGTCCTGGGGTTAAGGTTACAGCGAAGAGCAGCAAGGGTGATGTTGTGCTGGATGTCTGCTATAGACAACCAGACCAGGAGGAAGTGATGGATGAAGCTTTGTTTAAACCACTAGCGGAAGTTTCCCAATCACAAGCCCTGGTTTTCATGGGGGACTTCAATCACACTGACATGCTGGGAGCGCAACACAGCAGTGCGTAGGCAATCCAGGAAGTTTTTTGGAAAATGTTGGGGGCAACTTCCTGGTGCAGGTGCTGGAGCGACCAACTAGGGGCCATGCTCTTCTTGACCTGCAGCTCACAAACAGGGAAAAATTGGCGGAGAATGTAGTAGTGGATGGCAACTTGGGCAGCAGTGACCACAAGATGACTGAGTTCAGGATCCTGAGGAAAGGATGGACGGAGAGCAGCAGAGTAAGGACCCTGGACTTCAGGAAACCAGACTTCAACTCACTCGGGGAACTCATGGCCATGATCCCCTGGGAAGTCAGTCTGAGGGAGGGAAAAGTCTAGAAAAGCTAGCTGTACTTTAAAGAAGCCTTACTGAGACTGCAGGAACAAACCATCCTGATGTCCAGGAAGACGAGCAAGTATGGCAGAAGATCAGGTTGACTTAGCAAGGAACTCTTCAGTAAATTAATCACAAAAAGGAAGCTTATAAGAAGTGGGAATTTGGACAAATAAGTAGGGAGGAGTATAAGACCATTGTCTGGGCATGCAGGGAGGAAGTGAGGAAGGCCAAAGTGCAACTGGAGTTGCAGCTAGCATGGGACATGCAGGGTAACAAGAAGGGTTTCTACAAGTATGTCAGTAGCAAGAGGGGGAATAGGGAAAGTGTGGGTCCCTTACTGAATGGGGGAGGCAACCTTGTGACAGAGGATGCAGAAAATACTGAACTGCTCAATGCCTTTTTTGCCTCAATCTTCACAGGTAAGGTCAGCGCCCAGACTATTACAACAGGCAGAACAGTTTGGGGAGGAGGTGAGCAGCCAACAGTGGCAAAAGATCAGGTTAGGGACTATTTAGAAAAGCTGGACATATACAAGTCCATGGGGCCATATGCACCCAAAGCTGCTCAGGGAGATGGCTGATGAGATTGCAGAGCCATTGGCCATCATCTTTGAAAACTCATGGTGATCAGGAGAGGTCCCAGATGATTGGAAAAAAGCAAACAGTGCTCATATTTAAGAAAGGGAACATGGAAGATCCAGGGAACTGCAGACCAGTCAGCCTCACCTCAGTCCCTGGAAAAACAATGAAACAGGTCCTCAAGGAATCCATTTCTAAGCACATGGAGGGGAAGAAGGTGATTATGAATAGTCAGCATGGATTCACCATGGGCAAGTCATGGTTGTACAACCTGATTGCCTGCTGCAATGAGATGAGTGGCTCTGTGGATGTGAGCAGACCCGTGGATATGGTATACCTTGATTTTAGCAAGGCTTTTGATACGGTCTCCCACAACATTCCCGAAGGCAAGCTAAGGAAGTATGGGATGGATGAATGGACTGTAAGGTGGATAGAAAACTGGCTGCAGCATCGGGCTTAGAGGGTAGTAGTCAATGGCTCAATGTCTAGTTGGTTTCAAGTGGAGTGCCCCAGGGGTTGGTCCTGGGGCCACTTTTATTCAATGTCTTCATCAATGACCTGGAAGATGGCATAGAGTGCACCCTCAGCAAGTTTGCAGATTACACCAATATGGAGAGAGTAGTAGCTATTTTGGAGGGTAGGATTTGTAGGGTAGGGCTAGGATTCAGAGGGACGTAGACAAATTGGAGGATTGGGTCAAAAGAAATCTCATGAAGTTCAATAAGGACAAGTGCAAAGTCCTGCACTTAGGACAGAACAATCCCATGCACCAGTACAGGTTTGGGACTGACTGGCTGGGCAGCAGCTCTGCAGAAAAGGACCTGGGGATTATGGTGAACAATTAGCTGAATATGAGCCAACAGTGTGCCCTTGTTGCAAAGAAGGTTAACGGCATACTCGGCCACACTGGTAGGAATGTTGCCAGCAGGTCAAGGGAAGTGATTATTCCCCTCTATTTAGCACTGGTGAGGCCACATTTGGAGTACTGTGTCCAGCTTTGGGCCCCCCACAACAGAAAGGGTGGACAAATTGGAGAGGGTCCAGTGGAGGGTGACAAAAATGGTGAGTGGGCTGGGGGACACGACTTACGAGGAAAGACTGAGAGAACTGGGCTTATTTGGTCTAGAGAAGAGGAGACTGAGAGGAGATTTGATAGCAGGCTTTAACTATCTGAAGGGGGTTGTTGAAAGAACAGTCTAGCTCCAGCCTCTAAGTGGTGGCAGATGATAGAACAAGGAGCAATGGTCTCAAGTTGCAGCAAGAGAAGTTTAGGTTTGATATCAGGAAGAATTGTATCACTAGGAGGGTAGTAAAACACTTCAACAGGTTACATAAGTGCCTTTATTTTGGCTTTCTGAGCATTTTCAGAAGAGCTCCAGCAAGGTATCTATTTCTACTTGCATGCTGTTGTGATCCTTACACATGCAAAGCTTCTAAATGCTGTGTAAGACCCCAAATCTTCAGGGGGAAAAAAGGAGGAGGAAGGTCTATCAGCTTTTGGCCTAGTGGTTAGGGCACTTGCCCAGAAAATGCTCAGGTTCCAGGCCCACCTCAGTCAGACAGGGTTTGAACCTAGCACCTCCTACTTTCCAGAAGTGTTTTCAATGATCAGTCTATGGGCTAGGCAAGAACACCTGAAATTTGACCTGTTGAAGCTGGGCAGTTAGGCAACCAAGGGTTATAGGGCTAAAAGGAAAGTATATAAGAAAGAATGAGACTGCCTCAGGGAGGAGGACACTGGCTGGTGACAGAGAGTGCCCTGAATTAGGGCCTCTGCTCCCAAGCTGTGCTACCAATATGCAGGGAGAAGAGAAGAATAATTCCCATGGAAAGAATGAGAGGTGGAATAGGACTTGATGGCCCATTGTAAAACTTCCCAGAACCAGCTCTTCATTGTATAATAGTGGTGTTCAGAATCAAGAAGCTGTAACTACTCCTGATGCCTCCTAATCCCATCCTGCAGTAAGAAGAGCTCTGGCCAAAGACACAGTCTGGCCCATACAGTCATTAACTGTAGTGCTTAACCTGTGGCCTGGAGACTAAATCCAGCCTACAGAACAATACCATCTTGACTGCAGGGCTCTCTACCAGTCTGGAAATTGGGCAGAGGGGAGCATTAATTGCCATGGATCCTGCACCTGGAACCAAGCTAATGGGCTTGGGTTGCTGCATAAATGGATTGACTCTGCACACCAACCCCAAACTGGATCTGGCTTGTGGACTGGCCCCAAACTACTCATTCAGCCCATGGGGCCAGAAGGCTCAGCACCGCTGGTCTACAACATCAGTGCAGCTTGAGAACTTTAGACCCTGAACTGGACTCCAATTTTATTCTTGCACTTGTACCAAAGCACGTATTTGCGAAGTGCCCCTTATAACACAAATGCACCTAACAACTTGATTTGAGAATACAAGGGCCCTGGCATGCATTTGATGGGTGCTACTTTTACTCCCTTTCAGCAACTGATTGCATATGCAATATGTACAACAGACTCACCAGGGAATCTTATTTCCTCACAGAACTGCATCTAGTGTTATTTGTTATAAAAGCTGGGACCAATGTGATGGCCTTTTTTCAAGAAGAGGTTTTAATCTTTGGACTACTGGCCTGACAAAATACTTAAGCCTCATCTACAGGCTACGGTGGATAAGGTAGGGTGCATATTTAGATTAAAATTGATATTTGCATTTTCTGCTGATGCATGATGAGCCTGCATACTGAAAGACTTATGAAACAGAGCACAAATCTTTATTCTAATCAGCCTCTATTATTTAGACATCTAAAGGCAAGGAGTCTATAAGCAGAGCATAGGCCCATAAGTATAAACCAATCTTATAGATCCTGGAGGTGGAACAATGCTACTTCCAAAATTCATACATCAATACTTCAAACTGCAAGGTATTATTGAAATCCCCTGAGCAAACTTGGGCATCAGGAGCTTTATGTGTATCCTTGGCAGCACTGAGCTTAGTACAGGCTAATTTACTCTACTGAGCAGCAGGAGACATTATTAGTTCAACACTTGAGTTTTCTATTGTTGTAGCTACACTGCTCCTTGTTTTTCATCTAGCTCAAATAACTCTGTACTACCCAGCGGTGTACAGTATAGAGAGTGATAGATTCCTTTTCCATGTCCACAACTTGCCCCTTTCCCTGAAAACAACCAACCACATCAATCTTCTCAAACATGACCAGAGAAGCTATGCTGTTTCGCCACCTGATGAAAAAGCAAAGGACACCAACGGTTCACTTTGACCAGTTTGTTTCCTGCTTGTAAAACTCTCTGTGAAAAATCAGAAACTTGATGCTGTACAGGTATACAAGTCTCCCAGTAGAGGACTGCTTAAGACTGGAGGTGAACAAACTGTAAATGTACTTCCAAAGAATGGAGGAGACAAAAGGGAGAGAGAGGCAGAAGAGATCTGGAAGAGGAAGAGATGGCACATGGCGTTTCATAACACAAGCCCAGAAGATAACAGCTTGAAGACATGCGGTGCCATGGATGAGGACTGGGAAGGGAAAGGGGAGGAGTTTGGCTTTGAGTTGGGGTGTAAGAAGGGGGTGGGGGTGGAGTTGGGGATTATGTAGGAGAGGTGGAACAAAAGGGATGCAGCAAGCAGTAATGTAAATTGGCAAAATGTTTTGTGAAATGTTTGGTCACAATGTCAAAATCAACCAAATAACTGGACATATACAGATGCAATTATATTTTTGATTAAAAAAAAAACAACCTGCAAACAGAGCTTTAAAAAGCTGCTTTATTCTTTCTATCTTGCTTCCCCACCCCCCAGACTCGAGCAGACACTAGAACTGACGCTTTCACACTGAGAGGCAGGAATTACAGGAATAGATGCCCGCGGACAAGAAATTAAAGCAAATTTAATTTGATTATTTTTTAAAATGTCACTCCCTTGCTGAGATGCCAAGTTTGAGCCTGGGGTGAATATGTGCAATCAGGTTATACCTAGAGACTTATAAAAGAAATGTTGGAAGATTCTCAACTATGGCCATGCAAGGTAAATGCCGTAGTAGCATGCAGACAAAAAATGCACCATGGTTTGGCTTTGGATACTGCATGTAATTCCACAAACAAATGACCCAAGTTAGAGCTCACAAAGCCATACAGCTTTGACCTCAAATCCATGACAGTAGGTTATTTCAAGCAGAGGGTGATGACCCAGGGGAGTGAGACCCTCGGTCCAGTTAATGATTATGGACTTTTGGTTATAATTTCAGGCTTCATACAATCCTGAAACCCTGATTTTGTGGTAATATTTCAAAGACTCTTTTTCCTTATAATTACAGAGAATTTTTTTAAAAATGGGTGCCAAGCACTTATCACATCTTTAGCTTTTATGCAGACCTTCAACTTCTACAGATGAGTCCATGGCTCAAGTACTGGACTTTAAAGTCACTTCAACAACCATCAATGAGGTTGTTTTGAGGTAAAAAGTGCCTCACCCTCAAAGCAGAGAAGAGACAGTAGAGGGGGGACAGTAAAAGAAATCTTAGCCTACAGCCTCCCCCCCCCTGCAGAAAGACCTGCATCTTCTGCAGACAGGTCTATGACTCAAGGATTGGACTCTTAAATCACCTCAAGAGCCATCAATGAGTGGTGGTAGAGGTCATCATCAAATGCAGGGATTGCCAATGATGACGAGTAGTAATATTAAAAATAATACTTATTTTAGAATTATATCCCACCTTATCCAGAAAGGCTCAGAGTAGCTTTACAATAACAGACAATCCATTAATGTACTAGTTGGTGTCTTAATGACAAAATACTGGTCTATACAAAAAATGGAAACTTGTAAATGACTATAACAAGATTTACAACATTCACGGTTTAGAGATTCCTGAAGTGAATGAGGAAAGAAACCAATTATTCTTGATGCAATCAATTAGTCATGCTAATTCTCCCATTCAAATATTTATTCTATGTTGTCTTCCAAATAAGAGATCTTTCCTCCAACCTCCCCAAAACTAGCTATACAAATTATCATTGAACCACAGATATTTTTCACTATCTCTATACTGAGACATCAACACTATGTTCCAAAACAAAGAGATAAATCTTTTTCTTGACAACTCAAAACTTGTTAACGTAGGAAAAAGAAATTATTGCTTTTGAGAGCAGATTTCATAGCACTTGATGCTTTAGGGCCTCTGTATTTTACTGTCTGAATTATATCTCAGAAAAAACCAAAAGAATTATTTGGTCTATGATTACAATCAAGCTGAAAGTCAAAGAGAGAAAGGTAATATGATTCTTACACTTAAGGATAATCTGTTTAGGTATTAAAAACAATGTCTGGTACATTTATTAAACTGATTCCTCACCTGTATACATGTTTTCTTATTTTCAAGATTCTTGTAAATACTATATTTGTGTCATGCTACAAATTATGCTCAATTTCAGAATCTTGTTTTAATACCTGTCAGTGGATGAGACATTTCTTTAACACAAATTATTTCTTAAATTGACAGATAGATATATTCTCTGTTTCTTTATTTTTGTGACATTATCTAGCCTTTCCTGCATGCCTTTCTTATTTATTAATCTAACAATATGTTGCCAGAGTGGCTGGGAGAAGTTGGAGATGGTAATACTATAACACAGAGCTGTCCAACTTCTGAGGGGCTGTGGCCACATGCCCCCAGCCACATGCTGTGTCGACCACATGACCCCAGGCATGTTCCCATGTTCCCAGCTCCTGACACTGCTTGGATTCCCACCCCTTCCTAATCCTGCTGTGCCGCACACTCCCACTGCACTGTCAGCACCCCCTACACCATGCCACATGGCTTCTTCCCCACCAAATTTCCCCTCTCCCCACTGCACTGTGTGGTGGGCAGCCAGTGCCGCACCCATGCCCCTAAGCCATGCAGATCTCTGGGCCATTCAAATCCCCAGCCATGGGATCTCTTGGCATGTTCATATGATAGGGTAGGAGGCATACCACAGACACACCTGACAAAGTAGACCATCGCCTACAAAGCTTATGACTCTGAAGTAATTCGTCTCTAAGGCCCCTGAGAGATGTTAGGTTGAAGGCACAGTGAGATCTAATGCATGATCCCAACAATCATTCTTCCTGCCATACCACACATGCATGCTAAGAGGTGTGACTGTGGGACCAGGCATCAGATCCCAACCCACCATTCTGCTGGTGCAGAGGCAACCTGATCCCAGACTCCTTCTGTACCAGCAAGTAGCAAGCTTGGCTCCTTGTGCTTCGTAGGCTGAGAGCTTGGATCAGCTGGCTGGGGCTCCCAGCTGGAAGACTGCATGGTTTCACATCAGGTACTCTCAGTCTCTGGAGCACACAGGAGTTGTGAAAGGCTACAGTGTGCTTCAGATGCTGGGGGTGCTGGCAACGCATTACATTATATGCATGATAGGAGTCAGCCTCAAAGTTATTACACATATTGTGTAACCTTGTGTCTTATTCCTCATTTTACCACGCTATTAATTGAATGAATGAGTGACCAGGTTACTACTTAAGACATGATTAACCAGTTAATCATGTTTTAAATGTAATGCCTGTCAGGGCCTAAGGTATCACACTGCCCTGCCTTCTGCCTGACTTCAGACTAACACAGTCAACTACCTCTCTTAATGGGGATGACGTTATCAGCGATAGAGAAAAAGGGAGAGGGAAGAAGTTCAGGAAGGGCATGGTATTCAGACATTTGTTGTTTTCTAAATGATCTGTAATGACTGCAGCTTGCAGGTTCCTTCCAGTGATGGCCAGGTCAGGGAGTAACTGCGGTGTAAGTGGTGCCTCCTCCTGGTAGTGTCTCTCAGGCAACAGGCAAGAGAACGACAGGAGCAGGTGGTGAGGCTCTGAAGCATCCTCCGCCATGAGGAGTTCATTGATGCAATGCTGGAGGAGACCTCTGGGACTGTCCAGGAAGAAATGCCAGATGCAGCACTAGAGAAGAGACAGGACATGGACACCTAAGAGGGTGAAAGCTGGAGGCTTATGACTTCTGGCAGCAAGCAGAGATCTTCGCTTCCACCTGCAGTGGTTCATCTGGAGAACAGATATGCACCCCTGGCAGCAGAGAGGGAGGAGCATGTTCCATTGGTGGAAGAAGACAGGCCAGGCCTCACCAATATGGAAAGGATCAAGATGACCACCACCAAGAAGCACCAATGGGTGCTTGTGTTTGGAGACTCCCTTACGTGGGAGATAGAGGGAGCCATCTGCCAACCTGACCTGTTGTCTTGGGAAGTCTGCTGTTTGCCTGGAGACTAGATTTGAGATGTCACAGAGGGATTATCGAGGCTCGTCCAGACCTCTGACTGCTCATCCAGACCCCATGCTGCTCATCCATGTGGGCACCAATGATGCTATCAGGGGAGACTCTGAGCATATCAAAAGTGACATCAAGACTCTGGGTGCAAGAATGGGGGGAAGGGGTCTTGGGCTCAGGTTGTGTTCACTTTGATCCTTCTGCTCAAGGGAAAGGACCTGGGTAGAAGCAGGTGTATCCTGCAGATCAACACCAGGTAGCACAGATGGTGTCACCAGCAGGGCCTTGGCTTCTTTAACCATGGGATGTTCTTCCAAGAAGAAGGATTTCTGGGAAGAGATGGGGTCTACCTGACAAAGAGTGTGAAGCGTGTCTTTGCAGACAGGCTTAATAACCTACTGAGGATGGCTTTAAACTAGGTTAGCCGGGGGATAGAGACTAAAGCCCTGAGGTAAGTGGTGAAATGGGAGACCTGGAAGAAGAGCAAGCAGGAGGGGACAACAGAGGAGGTGCTGCCATACTTCCTGAGAAATCAGAAAATCAACTAGTTACCTTAGGTACCTGTACACAAATACATGGAGCCTGGGAAACAAGCAGGAAGAATCAGAAATTCTTGCATAGTCATGGAACTATAACATGATTGGAATAACTTGATGGGAGCTCACATGACTGGAATACTGTCATGAATGGGTACAAACTGTTCAGGAAGGACAGGAAGGGGAGAAGAGGAGAAGGAGTTGCACTTTATGTAAAAGAACCACAGGGCTGCTCAGAGCTCCAGGATGAAGCTGGACATAGGCCTGTTGAGGGTCTCTGGGTTAGGGTCAGGGGGAAAGCAACAAGGATGATGTTGTGGTGGGGGTCTGCTATCCACCACCAGATCAGGAAGAAGTGGTGGATGCAGCTTTCTTCCAACTGCTAGCAGAAGTTTCCCAATCAGAGGCCCTGGTTCTCATAGGGGACTTCAATCACCCTGACATCTGCTGGGAGGGCAATACAGCAGTGTGCAGGTAATCCAGGAAGTTTTTGGAGAATGTTGGGGGCAACTTCCTGGTGCAAGTGCTGGAGCAGCCAATTAGTGGTCATATTTTTCTTGACCTCTTGCTAACAAGAAGGGAAAAATTGGTGGGGAATGTAGTGGCAGAAGTGACCATGAGACGATTGAGTTTAGGATCATCAGGAAAGGAAGGATGGAGAACAGCAGAGTAATGACCCTGAACTTAGAAAATCAGACTTTGACTTGCTCAGGGAACTCATGGGCAGGATCCCTTGGGAAACCAGTCTGAGGAGGAGAGAAGTCCAGGAGTTCTGGCTGTTCTTTATTGAAGCTTTATTGAGAGTGCAGGAACCAATCATCCCAATGCACAGGAAGTCTAGCAAGTATGGAGGAAGACCAGGTTGGCTTAGCAGGGAACTCTTCAGTAAACTAAATCACAAAACGGAAGCTTATAACAAATGAAAACTTTCACAAGTAAGTAGGGAGGAGTACAAGAGCATTACTTGAAAGGTTAGCCTGTTGAAGGGTTTTTGAACCCAAAAGCTTCCTTAAAAATTGTTTGACAATTATTTAAGTTGGTTTAATAAAAGATATCAGATTCACCCAAAGAACCTTGCCTGCCTATGTCCTTAGACCAACACGGCTACAACCTATACCCCGTAACCCAAAATCCACATTTTTCCATGATTAAAATGAAACACCACTACTACATAGATATTTATATAGTGGTGTTTCATTTTGATTATGGAAAAATGTGGATTTTTGGTTACTTTTCTTTAAAAGAAAATTGGGGATTTTTTTTTTTAATCAGAGAAAACAAGGATGTCTGGTGATTAGGAACAGTCAGCATGGATTCATCAAGGGCAAGTCATGCCTGACCAACCTGATTGCCTTCTGTGATGAGATGACTGGCTCTGTGTATGCGGGGTGACCGATAGATGCGGTGTACCTTGATTTTAGCAAGGCTTTTGATACGGTCTCCCACAACATTCTCCCAGGCAAGCTAAGGAAGTATGGGCTGGATGAATGGATAGTAAGGTAGATAAAAAACTGGCTGGAGCATCGGGCTCAGAAAGCAGTAATCAATGGAACAATCCCATGCACCGGTACAGGCTGGGGGCTGACTGCCTGGGCAGCAGTTCTGCAGTAAAGGACCTGGGGTTTACACTGGACAATAAGCTGAATATGCACCAGGAGTCTGCCCTTGTTGCCAAAAAGGGTAACGGCATACTGGGCTGGATTGGTAGGGGTGTTACCAGCAGATCAAGGGAAATGATTATTATTCCCCTCTATTCAGCACTGGTGAGGCCACATCTGGAGTACTGTGTTCAGTTTTGGGCCCCGCAATACAGAGAGGATGTAGATAAATTGAAGGGAGTCCAGTGGAGGGTGACACAAATGGTGAGGAGCCTGGGGCACATGACTTATGAGGAAAGAGTGAGGGAACTGGTCTTATTTAGTTTAGAGAAGAGGAGACTGCGAAGAGACTTCATAGCAACCTCCAACTACCTAAAGTGGGGTTCGAAAGAGGATGGAGCTAGACTGTTCTCAGTGGTGGCAGATCATAAAACAGGGAGCAATGGTCTCAAGTTGCAGCAAGGGAAGTTTAGGTTAAATATTAGGAAGAATTTTCTCACTAGGAGGCTAGTAAAACAGTGGAACAGGTTACCCAGAGAAGTGGTGGAACTCCATCCTTGGAGGTTTTCAAAACCCAGCTAGACAAAGCTTTTGTTGGAATGATCTATTTGGGGCTGGTCCTGCTTTGAGCAGGGGTTGAACTAGATAACTTCCTGAGGTCCCTTCCAACCCACTTTTCCATGATTCTATGATTCTTTCTTGAGTTGTCTAACAGTAAAATGTGTGTTTGGTTTACATTTACTTCTGCAAAGCCTATGTTTCTTTGCTTAAACTGCCACATGTCAGTGAAGAGGTAAATTCTAAACAGAGTACCCAAGAGCCTGGAGATTGTGGAAAGTGTGCTTAAGTATTAGGCTATCTTGGAAAGATGTCTCTTTCCTCAGAACCTGTGCCTGCTCTATTCTCAGACTCACCTCTGTGAAGGTTATCAGACAGATAATCTATGCCAGTGATTCTCTACCAGGGTGCCACAGGACACTAGGGTGCTGTGAGATTCTTTTAAGGGTGCAATGTAATTATGGCATGGTTAGGTCTGCAAACACATATGCATAAATCACCAAATAAGCCAAGAAATTTCAAGTACGGATCCATAGTACCTAAAACATTCTGACCTGCTGTGAACTTTGAGGTTTCTGCAAGAAAAAGATTTCACTATTATTTTTCTGTAGTCAAAAAATGAGTGAAAGCTAAGAGCTGGCATTTTACAAGGGATTCCTTGAATCTACAGGGAGTGCCTTGAGTCTAAAAGGTTGAGAAGCACAGGTCTACTACCAGGAAATGTTCCAGAAAGCCCGAGCAAGGTGACTGTTCTGCAGCCTGTTCACACCAATGGACATACAAGAGCAAGTATGTCTGGGATCCATACATAATCTGCAGAGTGCCCAGGAAACGGAGCTTAAAAAGGGCTGTGACAGGTGATGACAGTGGAGAAAGATCAGTGTCAAATAGTGTACATGTGTTGCACCAGTCCAATTTTCTATGCGTCTGCTTGAAAGTACAGAACACTTAGTGTTAAAGAATAGGCATGACTCACAGGTGTCTCAAGACAATGCAGCTGTTGAGCTTCATTTGCCTACTGCTGATCTGACCAAGTCAGGGCAGGTATCTGTCCTGCATCTCAATGATCTGGAGAGATTGACCCAACATTATTCCAGGAAGAGAGATTTTAACTAATAAACAGACTTATCTGTAAATTTTCTGTCCCTCCTTCCTGTACCTAGAGAGTAAGGGTTGTGATTCTGGGGAGGACACAGTGCATTCTTCAGCTGTAAGAAAAATGAACCTCTTCTTTAAATGCAAAACTGACTTCAACCTTAACTAGAGAATTGGTAAACAGCAGCTCCCCATTGTGTGTGTATAAGTATTACACACAGCCACAAATTAAGATTCTGTGGCAGCTGTTTGGTTCTGTAAATGCTACAAAAACATGATATAGTACTAAAGAAGATATGCTTCAGATAACACAAAGACTCTGTATATCCAAATAGTTTCAAATCATTGAAGGATTCCCTGCTGTTTCTGTAGAAGATTTAAACACTGGTACATTTATAAAACAAGTGTGAATATTTAGTAAACTAGGGTGCCCTTCACAATGGCTCTTTGTCTAGTAAAGCATGGAGCGTAGCAATAGGCTCCAGAGGAGACAGAGTAAAGGAATGTATCAAAACAATTTGGGCCTGGTGGGTGGGATCCAATCAATAAAACAGCGCTACAGATCTTAAGAACCGTACAACAAAGTAAAAACCCATGAACCCCGAAGTGCTCTGTGAGCTAATTCATCAGAAGAGAAACTACAGTAGACAGAATTACAAAATTATGACAGAGAACAAGACCTTAGTATAAATTAACTAAAGAATTTGCCTACAGAGGCTTAAAAGGCTTCAAATGAGAAAGGAAAGAAAATCATTAACATGTTTCTTTTCTATTTCAGCAGGCATTTAACAAACTTCCAGGTGCCTAATTTTCATAATTGTGTTAGATGTTTTAATAATAAAACATGGATCCTTTACATTTGCATTTATGAAATACACAACACCCCATAGATCTCCTAACACATAGGAGAACCTATATCTTGTCCGCATTAGAATAAAAATGTATTTTTAGGAAGGGTTAGCAGCACTGTTTTAACCAAAACATTTAAAAGCCTATAGTAGAGACATAGCCAAAAGTATTTTAACAACATATTACTGTGCCAAAATAAAGTATATTTTAAACTCCTAGGGTAGGGACATTCAAGAAGCCAGAGCCTGAACTGATTCAATCTTTGCAGGTTAGTCTAACCTTCATTGCTTGAACTGATTTGGAGGTGGATACACATTCTCCTTTCATTCCAGAAATGCTGCAGTGGCTCAGGCTAAACACCAGGGGGCGCTAGAGCAACCCTCCCTTCCCTTCCATAATGCTGACCCGGGGTGTGGCCAGGCCCTGCAGGATGCTCTCATTAGGGAGGGGTTCCCTACCTCCCTAAGCAGCCCAACAGGGAGTTGATAACACAGTGTTTATCACCCTTAATTCAGTGTTTATAAGGCCATTAAGAAAACCAAAGGCTCTCTCATTAGTTCAAGCTATTATTAAACAATTTTTATCCAAGGAAGGACTGGAGGGTCGTTACCAGCTGACCTACTGATTGGCTCCAAAAGGCCCTAAGCCAACATTGAGCTGCCTGCCTTTGTCCTGTCTGCCACAACACTGTACCCTAGCCAGCATGTGGTCTGCTAGTTAATTCTAACAGGTGTCTGTGTAAGGCAGAGGGGAGGGGGGAATCCCTGTTTCAGCAGGGAGTGGTGAGAGGGAGGAAGGGAGCAGGAGTATGCTAGGCAGAGCACATGAGCACTTACCCTGGGAGTTGGAAACTGAGGTCTTAGCTCTTTCCTTAACCTCTGAGGATTCAACATTCATTTTCCATTCACTAAAGAAGTGTGCTAATCAACAGGCAATGAGTTAGGCTGGGTTAAAACCACTCAGTATCCCACCTGTTGAATCTAGGCCACTGAGCAACCAAAATCCAAAGACATAGGCAATCCCCCCCCCCCCCCCCCAAAAAAAAAAAAAAAAAAAAGAAAGAAAACAAGCAAGTGGGAACCTGGCTCAGTAACACAGTGATGAACCAGGAAATGTAAGTTTGATACCCCCAGGCTGAAGCCTAGAAACTATATGTCCCATTTCCTAGGCAAAAGATGTAACCGTTAGGCAGGGGGAAGGGGCTTCTCCAAGCCAAAAAAGTGGTTGTAGATCCTAAACTCAATGCTGTCAGTCAGTATAACACATTCACAGAGTATATTCACCAGATTTGGCCCATTGAGAGAATTAGATTCCTTGTCTGTGAATCCCAAACAGTCTAAGGCAGGAGACAAGAACCTAGCTGCACACCACATCCAAGATGAAGGCACTTCTGGGCATGCACATTAGTTGAGCTTTAGACATGCAGGTCTAATTTCACCCCAAAACATAGGGATCTGGTAGGCAGGGTTTTAGTGAATTGCTGTCCTGAACCTAAATCCCATCAGTCCCATTTTAGGAACCCACACACTTTTGTAAATCTCATGCTTGGTTCCTAACTCATATAAACTGTGGTGGATCCTGAATAATTCTATCAAAGTCACTGGAGCGAAAAATGGTGTAAACAGAACAATGTCCTTTAGGAAATTAGGCAGTATGGGAACATGAGCACAACCCGCTAACATGATGATAACCATGTTGTGCCCCTATTTATGCTGACTGCAAAGCTCTATTTAACGGAACGTCAGTTAACCGAAAGGCCATGTTTTCACACCTTCATGATTTTCCAACAGTAACAAGCCAAGTGAGATCAGAACCAAGGTAATTCGAGGCTGTCTGGCTGGCAGGCATCTCAGTTCCCAGGAAATACTCAGCATTAACAAAACAGACACCTTCTTTTTATATGATTAAAATTGTCATGACTAATTTAACCCAAAATTTAGTTAGAGGAGTTACAGAGAGAAGCTGACAAAACAAAATAAACAAGCAGTGCTGTGGATGATGTCTGAACTGAAACCGTGGGCAGAAAAGACCCTGGATTTTGCATTAGTACTCAAAATCTGAACTTGGTATGTTAAAATGATTATTGTGTTAGAAATGGCTTATATCTTTATAATGGATCAAAATCAAATGCTGGATCCAAATGGCTATCTATTCCCTCACATGATCACAGCTTGAATCAGAATATATGGGTCTGAATCCATTTCAGCTCAGACTCTTTTACTTGTTGAATTTTGATTGTGGAGAAATGTACTGAAGCTAATACTCCACTGCGGATGGTGGATCACCTATCATTACTTGCACTGGTGAGCTAGGAAAGGCGAATCTCTTCCAGAGGATAAAAAAAAATGATGATTGAATAATATGTGAGGGTTTTCTTAAAATATACAATACTCCACTGAAAGCTCTACAAAGTCTTTGACATTTATTTTCTTAACTAGGGATGAAAAAACATATAACAGAGAACGCTGTGCCCTGCGTATTGTTGAGGCAGTCTGCTGAAAACCGAAAAGTTCACTGTTTTGTACACGGCTTGTATCTTGAATCAGTATCTAGCATCACAAAAATAAGTTTGAATTTTTCTGTTGTTGAACTAAATTATGGAAACATAAGAACTGCCATGTCTTAAAAGACTAGTGGTCTAGCTAATCTTCTATCAGGTCTCCAACAGTGGTCAGTACTAGATGCTTGCGGTTAGACAACATAACAGTTAAAAAAATAACGTCCATAGTCTCTGCACGTGAAAGCTCCCACAGGTGGTAGTAATTGTGAAATTGCAGGGTCGGTGGAGGGAGATCTAATATAGGTGCAGCAAAAAAAATGAGATAGTTTAGTTAATAGTTTTAAATTAAAGGTTAAAATCTGCAGCAGACATGAAGAGAAACAAATCCTCAGGGAAGTCTTAAATCTAAAGAATTTGTAGAAGATTCAAACACAAATATTTCTAGGAGTCTGGGTCATTCCCATTTAAATGCTATTGGTAAGATTATCCTAAATCAGTTGTGGGTATCATTCCACTTCTTGACATCCTCTTCCTGTCTTGCTGGCATAAACTATGCTGCCAGGGATAGGTGTACAACTCTTGCTGGCTCTATGAAGCTGTTTATGTTTTTGTGCATTTTATATTTTGTTGATATCCACTTTGTTTGAAATGTTATCAAGGACAACTTTTCTTCTTGTTAGGAAAAAAAAAGAGAAAAATCCTCATTAAATTTCCTGATGCTTTGGCCTCATCTACAGTACCACAACTTCAATTGCTATTTAAAATAACAGAACATCTGTAAGGCACTGAAATCCGTGATGATCAAGGAAAAGAGAAAAATCTGTATCCATGCCATGCCTTAATTATTATGGTATTTAAAATTCTTGCACATTCCTTTTGCACAGTGACTACTCAGTTAGCAAATAATCTAGCAATACTTCCAGTGATGCACGTGGTAATTCTTCATTTTATTGGGTCACACTAGTTAGAGATGACAGCATAATCTATGAGTCCAGTTATCACCTCAGACAGATGTAATCACATCCAAACTCCTTTCTTATTCTGCTGTGTAAGATGTCATGCCGGAATTCACCTAAGAAGCAGTGTGCAATGTCATATGTAAATCTGGCTTTCGGCAATGATTTTAACCTCCAAAGCCATTTCCTGTCTTTGGAAAGTTTCTGGGCAACCTCAATTAACTGCAAGTTCAAAGAAATTCAAATTTCTTTCCATAATCACGTGGTATGCAAATCAGGGGTGGAGGAGCAAATGTAGGCCACAGACTTCTAGGTGGTGAGCAATTCCTGCTGTCTTTAAACAAGCGCCCTCAAAGTAAGTAGACAACATAAAAAGCTGCACCTTGTCCTAAGTGACATTATATGTTACATTCTGGCCTCAGTGAGTTGCACTGCCACGTGAAAAACAATGGCATCATGAAAATGCCATTTCATTTTGTACAAATGAAACTCCCTGCCTTGCAAAGACTTCCACCTGCAGGAAGTTCTACCAAAGAGCCGGGGTCTCAGTGTGACTTCACACTTTCTCCCTGTTGTCAACAAAGCTGTTGGTTGACAATGTTTAGGATGCCCCAGCTGGGATTCTCCTGTCTGTTTTATAGGTTCCCTTTTGATCTGGGAGCATGATCCCTTTCATTATTCCTTCTGTCAAATCAAAAGTTTACGTGTTATACTTTCTTGTGTTTTAAGGCAGTTTTGCATATTTATGAAAATGCTTTTACTGCCTCTTAAAAAGTGACCTTCTCAAATGTATTTTACCACTCCAAGTTTGTTTGTTTTTTAGGTTGCTCTAGAACCAATCAAAAGTTGTCTATAATTGTATCTTCTTTTTATTTCTGGCAAGTGTCATGCTAAGGAACCTTTAAGTAAACAATTTTAAGTTCAACCTATAAGTAGTAGTTTGTCATCCTATATTACTAGTTTCTCTTGCATCATCTAATAGGTTCCAGTTTTAAAAAGGGAAAGGCATGCATCTTCTTGGAGACATGTTAAACCTCAGATGAAATGTTGAACAAGACATGCTGCCTAGTTTATACCCCAATCTTTGGCATGTCACCAAGCAGGAATGCATGGTTTTCCTCGCCAAATGTGGGCAAAGCTAAAGCCTACTGAAATAAATGTTTACACAGATCCATAACTAGGATTTATATAATCAATCTTCTATGTAGCACTGGTTAAGCCAGAAGAACCTACTCAATGTCAGCTTTTCAACTGATACTGTAAAAACACATATTGTTCTTTAAGGCAGACCTGAACTGTTGGCTTCAGGTGCTGTTGGCAAAAAAAAAAAAAAAAAAAAAAAGGTCTAAGATGCTGTTAAGAAAGGTTAGTCCTGATTAGGACTTGCATGGGAAGCATCTTAGAAAAACCAAGGGTGACACAAAGTAGTGTCCCATGTGGCTCAGTACTAAAGTGATACCTTGACATGGTGTTAGGGTGACACCGTGCTATTTTAGGTACCACCTTTCAAGAGAGAAGTCAAAAAGCAAGGTTCTTACCAAATGTGACATATGTGATATAGCTACACTGCACATATCGAAATTCCCCTTACAGTTTTAATTTGTCATTATGAGTGGAAACTTTAATTCTTTTTAGCAGGATGTAATTATGACTTCACTGGTGGATAATTATGCTTCCCTCTAATTACTGCACATAAATATACACCATGCAGCAGAGTTTATTGTGCCCGATGCTAGTGTACTTACAATAAATAGCAACCAACATGTTTCAATGGGCCCTTGTATTTTGACACTTACATCAGATCTGCCAATTTATCTTCATTACAGCCTCTTGCACTATTACTGACATCTTTCTCAGAACTATACTAAAGCAGCAGGGCAGGAAGATTGATGAGGCTGGTATTTCCTGATTTGTACAAAAGCAAGGCACCTGAGAGGTACTGTTACAACAGTCTGATTGAACAAAGTTGGCTAAAAATAAGTAGGAAGCCAGCTAATGTACTATTTCTCCCTATTAATAAAGATACTTGACTTGGAATTTCAAGGGATAAGCTTGTTTCAACAGCATTTTTAAAACAGTTACAACATTTTTATACTTTTATGACAAACAATTTTAGAGAGGGGTAGTTCGTTATCTGTATCGGTCTACAGTCAGGCAGAAAGCAAGATAGATTTGCACCTTCTAGACTAAATTAGAGAAGTAAAGCATACGCTTTCAAGAGCCTGAGGTCACTCCATCAGATTCTACATCCTACTACAGAATCATGCATGCAGAATCACAGCTGAATCATATCAGCTTGTATCAGGCTCCTTTGATATTGCTACAATTGTTACCTTGTCTACATCCAAAGACACTTAGACACTTTTGCAAATGTTTATCATATACTGGTAATTCATTGTGAACGAAACAGAAGGAAGAAGCAATTCTCTTTCAGGTGTTTGAAACTTTCAGTCACGTTGTTCTCACATTCTGGAGCCTCTGCTGTTGGAAACTGTACACTGGAACCTGAATTTTTCTCTGTACAAAAGGCTAATCCCCTTGCTAAATACAGGACTCAGAGGGCAAGAGATTCTTAGCAAACTACACTCATCAGGAGCCTGCAGATTTTAGATACCTTCCCTGCAAAAGGCACAAATGAACCAACATTAACTGTAATACATTCTGAAACTACTCAGTGCAGAAACTGAGAGCAGATACTCGGATCTATTTTACAGAATGAATATGCAAATCAATGAGCTGTAACCTGAATTAAACAATTCACTCCCATCAAGCTGCACACATACACTGCAAAGCAGAACAGGAATTATTTACATTCTGGATGCCTCCAAATAAGCTGACAGAAAACAAGGTTGTAGAGCCTTCTTGAAAGGGTTTACTTCCAGCTTCCGTATCAGACAGCTGTCACTCTGGGTCCTACTCACATAAAATTGAACAATCTGCCATATAAAAAAAAAGTAAAATGCAGATGGGGGGGGGGGGGGAGAGAACCACGTGGTATAAAATGTAGAGTTAAACTTTTACATTCCCAGGGCTCATTTGCCAGTAATGCTCTCCACTTCCAGGTTTCACACTTTTGGAAAGTAAGAGAAAATGAAGGACAAATTCAAATAAGCAGGAATTACTAGAGGGAGGCATATACAGAAGCGGACTCAGGAAGGAGCAGGAAGAAGAAAGATAAAACCCCCAAAATTCTATAGTGTCCAGATAAAGAGAATAAAGATAGATTCCCTGGGAAGTGTAATCAAACCTAATTTTGCAACAGGCATTTATTTTCATTTACTTCCTTAGCAAGCAGATAACTACCTAATTTCTTTCCCCCTTCTTAGAACAATGTTTAAGCGCTTCATCCTAGGCAAGGATCCATTTAAGATATTTTGTAGAATAATCTCAGAAAACTGCATTTGGTTTGCTGCATGTTAGAGTGTAATATAATAATGTGGTCATTTTCCTCCAATTTAGGCTAGAACAATTCCACTAGTATGTATCAGGAAAGTGAGAAACTAGCTGTATGAGATCCATTGAGATCAATTTACACATAACAGGAAAGAATGCTACCTAGATAGCAAGTCTGTAATAATATTTCAAACCCTAAATTCTTAAAAGATATTGAAAATATGTCAAAGAAATTAAGCCTTTAAAAAAAAAAATGTATTGATTCAAGGGTTTCAGGATTTTTTTCTCCAAACAAAATAAAAATAGTGGAGCTGAGCAACCCCAGTACAGCAGCACAACTCTGGAAAGGGGTTTCTCAGATCACTGGGCTCAGGCCCCAGGTTAATTTTTTAGCCAAGAACGTAAGGATTCGGAGTGTGAAATAATTTACTTTTCCCAAAGATTTAGCATCTTCTTTTCTAATCAGTTATTTGAATACTGTAAGTCTGTACTGAGACTTGCAGTTTCAATACAGACTCCTTTAGCTACAGCCATGGGAATCATTGTAAACAGGCAGATACATAACCACAAAAAGGATGGTCTAGGAGGCAGGCAGGCACTGGGGCAGGAGTTCAGGAGAGCCGGGCTCAAAATTTGGCTCCGTTACGTATTTCCTGTGCAACCCAGGGGTAATTCTGGAGATAGACGTTATTAAAGGCCTTGGAAACATGACTTATGAAGAAAGGCTGAAAGAAAGCATATTTACTCTGGAAAAGAGAAGACTGGGGGGGGAGAGGGGGGTGTTGATAACAGTCTTCAAATACCTGAAGGGTGATTATAAAAGAAGATGCCAATAGACTTTTCCCTGCAGCTGCAGGGGACTAGGAGCAATGACCTCAAGCTGCAGCAGAGGAAATTTAGGTTGGAGATTAGGAGGTACTTTCTGACTATGAGGGTGGCAAAGCACTGGAACAGGCTGCTTGGAGAACTTTTGGAACCTCCATCCCTGGGCATTTTCAAGAGCAGGTTGGACATGAGCCTGCTCTGAGCAGGGAGCTGGACTAGATGTCCTCATAAATTACCTTCCAGTCCTACCGCCCTATGACACTAAGTCATTAAGGACAGATCCTGAACAGTATTTGGGCATGTACCTCCCATTAATTTTAAGGAAAGCTAGATGTTAATGTACCTTTAAGGATTTGAGCCTTAGTCTCTTTATGCTCCAGCTTCTGATCTGTAAAATGGGGATAACAACAGTTCCTTATATTGTCATGTAAACCACTTCATTAAGATTGTTAGACCCTAAAATACTTTGCTAATGATAATAGTAGGGGGCATCCAAACCCATGTGTAGACAAAACAGGGGTGTGTGTGAACAGCACGTTAAAGCAGGCTAAATGCTTTTGTGCTGCTTTAATGGTGTCGGTGTTTGCACGCCTCGGCAGCACATTGCGCATTAATTCCAGCCGCTGTAGGAAATTCGGCAGCGTAATGCACCTTAAATGACTTGGGGCACAGCAAACTAAAACTCCTCCGAGGAGTTTGCTGCCCCTACAGCCGTGGAGCGAAGCACTGGGCTCCGTGCAGCTCAGGGGCTCTGCAGGAAGCCCTCTAGGAAGCCTGGCAGCAGCCTGGGAAAGCAGCTCCACCCAAGAAAAGCGGCGAGCCTGATCTTTTTTTTTGCACTCCCCTGGAGCCTGCCTGTGCTGGGGCCTGGTGCAGGGTGTGTGCACTACACAGGGGTTTACTTGGCCCTAAATTGAAGTGGTGCTGTTTAAAAACCCACCGCTTCAATTTAAGGCCCCCGTTTCAACTGCGCACAGCCCAAGTACATAGTCACACAAAGATATGATCAAGGTGGAGCAGAGGTAGCAGACTAAAGCATGGAGGCCTGGCTTTCCCACCAGCCTGCTCTATGACCTTGAGCAAGTCACTCAGCCGATGTGCGCCGCCTTACTTAAAACCTCTGTAAAGCTTCTGTAAAGGAAAATGTTTTATAGCCAACATCCCAAACGGTCTCGGTTGGCTTTTTTCCTTAACAACTATTATGAATGGGGTGGAAATAGACCTTTTAACTAATTTACTAATGGAATGGGCTTGGTAGATATTGTATTGTATGGCTATAATGCCTCAGTCAAATGCAGTGAATTAAAGGGCAAGCCTATTAAAAAAATAATTAAAACAAGTTCTAACCAGAAAAGTCTGTCAGTGCCTCACATATGCACTGGGCAAGTGGAAACGGAGGTTGCCAGGTCAAGCGCTAATCAGATCTTTTCAAAGGGAGCCAATTTTATTCTCTTTTATGCCAGATAGACTCTATTGGATGAACAGTACGAAATAAAGCCGCCGGAAGGGCGATATTGTACTATTGGGAGACCATGGTTATCTTGGCAATTAAGGACTCCCCAGGAGGCTAATTAAACACATTGAGAGCCAAACATTTTACAAAATGTTTCAAGTGTGTCATAAAATGTACACACCTCAGACAGCTCGGCTCTGAAATGTTAACAGCCTGTTTGTTATTGTCATACTGAACGTGTCTTCCAAATAGGCTGTAGGGATGGAAAATGTTAATATTTGATTAGCAACTGAAAGGACGTATTCTATCATCTACTCTATCTCCATGCCTGTCCTTAACCTAAATCTGCTCCCTTGCAGGATGTTCTTGATTATGTGGTCCAGTTTGGTTTCAAAAGTCTCAAGCCACAGGGTTCCCACCTCCTTCCTCAGGAAGCTATTCATTCATTCATCGTTGGCCTGGCTATTTCCTGAGAGTCCACACTTTTCTCTTCCCAGCTTCATCCCATCACTCAAATCTAAACCTCTTCGATCGTTCTAAATACATCATCTTCTTCCTATATGTTTTCAGCCTTAAAAACTCTGTATGCTCATATCATTCATTTGGGGCAAAAGTGATGGGGGAAAAATGAGAAGAAAAATAATCTAGCCTAGATAGCTAAACCCTGATTTTTATAAATAAGAGACTATCTTTTCTCTTATTAAAGATTAATAGCACTTCTCCACAGCAAGGGAATCCCCTGGAAAATCTGAATCTCAAGTGTTTTGCTGAGATCTCCTGGGAAAACAGAGATGCAAAAATGACTTACAAACCTAAATTTCTCATTAATATATATACAGTACTTCAAAACCTATGTCAACTCCACTTTATTTGGCTCTCTTCCCAAGTAGCAAAAACTGAAAAATCTGCACTTCTGTGAATAAAAAAAGCAGTTAGCTAACTTTCCAGCTGAAAAGGTCCTAAAGGAGAAAAATATCTTTTAAGTTCTTTCTTTTATTTATGGTCTGGGCTGTTTGGGATTCTACAGTGGTATACAGAAAAATAATTAAATTAGCAGGTTATGTAATAAATTAACCCTTCTCTCTTGTGTTCTATGTTAGCGTAAGTCAAACACACAGGATTTCCACCAAGCAATTACAACCAGAGGAAGGAATATTTAAAATCCAGCTCACTGCATGCTTCTGCCGAACAGGGATTGTATTGAAAACCACATTCTGATCCTTTAAGAATCTGTCAAATGAAGCATCTTCTTTAACTCACATGGATATAAGAAGGATTTCCAAAGACGGTAGGGGCCAACCTTTTTATTGCAAGTGTGCCACAAATTAGCCTCACAACCTTGTGCCACTCTGATCCCCTTCTTTGCCCAGTCTGCTGCTCTTTCTGCTCCATACTCTGTGCTCCCTGCCTAAACTCCTGCTCTACTCTCTGCCCTGTGCTCCCTGCCTGATCTCCTGCTCCACCTTCTGCTTCTTGCCCTATCCGCTGCTCTGTGACCTGTGCCATCCCTGATATACTGTTTGCTATGAACAGAGGCTGCCCATGTCATTTATGGCATTCATACCACAGGTTGGCCACACTTCTAAAAAGTACTATATGGTTGGCTCTTTATTGACTGGATATTGAGATGGCTCTCCTTCCACTTGGAACCAGGAGTACTTTCACTAAAGGTCAAGATATAACACAACCATAAATTGGCATGAGATCCAGATCAAACCAGCTATGTATACCCAAAAGGAAGAAACATATATTTTTACCTTGGGTTTTCAAGTGATAAAATAGGTATTGTGCACAGTGGAAATGGCAAGACGTAGGCATAGCACTTTATGTTAGATGTTTTTTAAAGGAACACCACTAACTTAAAAAGAACACTTTTCACTGCATTTTCTACTCTGCTGCTACAAGTGAGATTTCAGATGCTATATGTGAAAGAGATTAAATTAAAAAATGGACATTTTTTTATTTACTTCATGTGTTAATGACTTTGGGAACTGTCAGATTAGCAGGGATCCTGGTTTTTGCTGATAAAAAAAATCCCCAATTTTCAGATTTAAAAAAGTAACCCAAAACCCACCTTTTTCCTTGATTTAAATTACACGGGGGGGGGGGGGGGGGGAAGGTTACTTTTTAATCTGAAAATTTGGGGATTTTTTTCTTTTATCAGAGCAGTGTCCCAGATTTCCTTAAAAGTAATGGTAAAAATATGGTCACCCTAGTTAAAACCATCCAACCTTAGTACCAGAAGTAGTGAAGAGGTATAGTGCCTGAAACAACTTTAAATTCATTATTTGAAACTGGCTAGATTTGAAGATAAACTTGTCCCTTTAACATAATTTTCTAACTGATCTTACCTCCAGAAAATGCTCTGCTTGCTGCTCCCGATCCAATTTTCTTGATGTTGTTGTAATCAGACCTGTGGAAAAAAAGGTAAGATTTGATTGTCAATATCTGTTGGAGCAACATAAGTCTCCCACTGCCCACAAAAGACAAGTTCACCTTCCTAATTCTCAAAATGGAAGAAAAAAATAAAGTTTTATCAAGCAGAACTCTCAAGATGTCTGTCAAATATTCTCCTTCACAGCATTATCTCTATCACTTTTTGACTGACAATGAATCTGTAAAGAAAAAAAACACCACTCTGTGAAAACTAAATGAAAACTTACAATTGTATTTATGCAGTTAATGCATTACAATTACTCTAGTGAATGCAAAAACCTTACTAAAGAGCCACTAGTTGTCTTATGATTAAGTGTTTCAATGAATCATTTGCATATGACTGAAATCCTCCAGTAAAAACCTCATTAAAGATTTCAGAGTTCTTGAACAATTAATATGTTGGGGTGCTGATTACTTCTTTGCCAATGAATAGCACTGTCTTCTCTTATTTCACTTTCAGATGGTTCTATGATCATTCTTGTTGCACTTGAAAAAGGTTATTTCTGTAATAGCCACTTGTATATATAATACTTTCCATATGTAATCATTGTCGTGTGTTAAAGATTTTGTATTGCTATTTCAATTTTGTTCCAGGTGCAAATTGTGCCTATAAAACAAAGTAATTTTTATATTAAAAAGATCAAGATATATTTTCTTTAAACAATGCTTTCATAAATGAATAACCTCATGGAAGTTTTTGACTAAGTATAAAACACATAAGACCCTCTCAAGGACCTGCCAAGGATTCACGAATGTTTACTGATACATAAATATCATTTTAACATTTATTTTTCCTCCGTAGCAATGAAAAGGTCAAATTTAAGTCCCACCTCTGTCTTAAACAAAGTGTTTCTTTGAATAGCATGACACACTGTGTTCTGTCTTGGTGGTGGGATCTGGCTAGCATTAGGAGACTGTATCTTCTCAGTGGGATATGTTTTATTAGAGACACCACCAATGTACCATATATAACTTTGCTAGCATTCCTTCTTCATATGATCACTAGGAAAAAAAGAAGGAATAACATCTCTTGGTTTAGCTATAAGATATATTTGTTTAATCAGAACAGCCAGTTATCTGAGCTTACTGTTATGATAACCTTGAATTCTTCAACATAGTAGTAAGTCTATTATAACAACAACAATGATAGCACCAGCAAGAGCAACAGTGATGAGGATGCACTTACACAGTATCTTTAATTCTAAGGGATGTATTTGGTAGCTGTGTTGGCCTGAGACAAAAAGAAATGTAAAACTCTAAAACTCTTGGTTCAGAAATTATACCTTTTATTAGGCTAACTAAGAAACTGCAAAAAAAAAAAAATCTTTCTTTGCAAGCTTTCGGGCACATGCGCCCTTCTTCAGGCAGAGGGAAAAAGGGATTTTAAAGCACTTTGAACACTGTTACTTTCTGCTTAATGGAATCATTTCACTCACTACTGGAAAAGCGGTTATAACTAGGAGTAACTGGATAAAATTAACAAAAAGGGCATTTTTCCCCCTGGTATTTCAGACTAGCAGTTAGATCTTTTACACTGCAGGATAGACTCCCAAGGGAAAGTATGGAAACCAGACTACACATGATGAACATCAGAACAAGCTGTATACCGTTAGTGGAAATAATCCTTTCTTGGCAAAGGGATTGGGGAGGAGGGGGGAGGGGAAGGGAAATGCTATAGACCTTTCCCATCTTAAGTGTACACATGATTTTAATTCCATTCAACACAGCCATCTATGGGCTGGTATGTGACAGCGGTTATGGGGGTTTAGGTGGGCATAGGAGCTGGTCATGATTTTGTGTCACTTATATTAAACTGTCTTGGGTGTTAAAACAGATGAATACTAACAAAAAAAAAAAAAAAGTACCAACAATGACATTTTCAAGAGGAAGCCCTGAGGTGCTTCTGTTGCTTTAAGAGTCCTACATATAAGTGTGCATAGCCAGGGTTTCTATCAGGAAATCTGTGATCGTTGCTCGAGCTATGATGTACCTCTTCATAAAACCTCCCATACTTGCTTTTTCCTAAAGAACCGTATCTCTACGACCAGAAATGTACAGAGCACTAAGAGCCAGTTCCTATTCCATTCATTAGGCACCTACGTGGCACTTAACCTTTAGGCATCCAAGCATAACATTCTATTCCCTTCCTGATTATCTAAATGGCCATTTTTTTCCTTGCCTACATAGCTTTCTTGGCACTTATGAGCCTAAAGGAATTCTATTCTTGGACCTGTAACCCACGCACATGTGGATGACAGTACACATGCAAACTGAGCATGGACAGTAGCAGCCAGAGAACACATGCACTCCCCTTGTGAATGCACGGTGGCCTTAGATATGTAAAACTGGGGTGAACCAAAACCTACAACTACAGAACTTAGACTCAGGAATGAGGATGAGGGAAGCATACATCCCCTCCCACCCCCAAGAGCTGAGTGACTAGGGTGCTCCTCTGAGAAGCCAGAGAACCTGGATTCTAGGCTCTCCTCATTCAGGCAGGCTTTGAATCATGGGTCTCTCTGATTTCCTAGCACACTAACCACAACACCATGCTACAAGTGGGATGTTACTCAGGCCCTTCTTCAATGCTCCTTTAAAGCAGGCTTCTTGGGCAGTCATGAGAGGGAAGTCCTTGAGGGACATGTGGGACCAGAGGGAAAGGAACAGGCCAGAAGTTATGTGGCTTAGTACAAATGCTGCTGGCCTGTCAGGGAAGATGCTGTTGTGTTCTGTTCTAAGGATTTGCTCAAACTGGGTGCATCTACATGTTCATTAATGCGCAGTGGTTACTGCACATTTAATTTAGTACTTGTATAATCAAGTACTAAATAAATGTGCAGTAACCAGATTTAGTGCACAGTAGTGCCAGTGAATGTCTGTTAAGTGATGCTACTGCTCAGTAGCATATTAGCACTGTTTGTGCTGTGACGTGCTACTGCACAGTATTATCAGGCTGCTGTGCTGTTAGTGTCTTGTGTAGATGTACCCACAGAGGCAGACGCTTCCCTTTGTATTGCCCTTCCCCTTCCCCCATGCATCCATTTTTTCCCCGGTGTCTTAGTTGGTGAAATAGCATAGTATTCTTCGCTAGATAGGTAAAACCGAAGAAAGTGTCTATCATCAAATCTCACAAGAACTTTGTTGTGTAAGTTAAGCTAGCCACTAAGTTACAGTCATACCCCAGGACCCAACAGAACCAATCCCTATTCTGCTTGGCAGTGCATAAACATATAGCAAGCTCCATCCCCAAGAAACTATGCATACCCCAAATGAACGATTATGCAAAGTCAAGAGCAGCTAATTTAACTCCATTCAAATCTATATCCAGCATATCTTTTATAGGCAAATCCTGCAACACAGACTGATGAAAAGGCTCCCTTGTGAACTTTATGAGAAGCAGGCATACAGCTGCACTGCTCCTTGGGCTTGGCTCCTGGTGCCCAGCAGTGGAGCAGGCACAACAGTGCAGTAAAACTCCCTGCCTGCATCTTATTCTGGGAACTCCCAGAGGTGGCAGCTGTTCCTCTCTTCTCTCCTCCCAATCAACATGAGGGGTGGGAGCAGTCCTTCTCCAGACCAGAGTAACCCTGGTCTCTGGACGGCATGGGAGTCTATCCTGGCTGCACTCTTCCTGATTGCTAGGAGGAGTTAAGCCAATGGAAAGTGTGCAGATGTAATGTCTCAGGAGAAACTTTCCCAGGAGTAATTTCTACAGTTTTGCAGCCAGAAACTGCCATCTTTGCTGTGGGAGAAAAAAGCTTGAACATCTGCACATTTCTGTTCTCCACCACAAGAGCAACATTCAGAAACTGAATGTCCCTGCAGAGTGGGGCCACATGTAGGGCTGATGCCACAGGAACTGTAACATTATCTGTTTAGAAGCATTGAGGCATAATGGAGGAAGAAACAGAGAAAAAAAGTATAGATATTTAATTAAAATGATTTTACCCAAGTACTTATGGGGTAGAAAACAAAATAATAAGTCTTGAACAGAGAAATATTGTAACTCATATATCCACAGTTCTATTAGAATTATAACCAAACAATAAACAATTGAAACTAGTTTTAAATTTTGAACATATGAAAAGCCACATAAAACATGCCCATTTTGTTTACAGAAATAGGAACTATCTGGAAAATTATCATGAGGATCCAGGTTTTGAATATTTGAGCAAAGTTCTGGGGGTAAATTCCTTTTTGGGTCTAAAATGACCTCTAACCTAACAGCTATATATATTGTTCTCTGTTCGGTGTTATTTGCTTGTCGTATTTTTTCTTTTCTATTTTCATTACAAGGTTTTGTTGCCCTAATCAGCCCCCAGGTGTAGTAAATCTTCTCAGGGTACATGTTCGGCTGTTAGACAGGTTTTATTTAGAGAAAATAAATTTATAACCACCCAACCTCAAGCTATATTTAAATAACATCCAGGTTGTGCCCTAAGTTAGGACACAATCTTACAGGAGAGGAAAGTGGGAAATTTAACATTAGTAGTATTAAATTAATGCTTCATATTCATATATTAATAGTATTCATTTAATGCTTTTATACTATTTTCCTTAAAAGACATATGTTGTTTTCTCCAAACATAGTTTTCTTTCTTCTACACATTAGTTCAGACAATTTCAGCGGGCTGTTCATAAGTATGGTCTATATTACATGATTATAAATATTTTTTCCTTACATTCAGTACAGACATTCTCTGAACCTTCTGGTACACCTGTTCCTAGTCAGGTCCTGAAAGTGAGGAATAAGCTGAACCTTTTAAAACCTCAGAAACAAACTGTCTGTTCAGGTCAAGAATGTAGTCAGGAAAGTGTGTCTATTCTTTAAAATTTGTACATTTGTAGTGCATTCTCTCATGGATCTCAGAGCATTTTACATATATCCTAATTAGGATAAACAGCAGTTATCATCCAATATTATAGAAGGGGAAACTGAGACACAGATTAAATAACTTACCTTAGGTCTCAAAGTGAGAAGTAGAGATGTGAAGACCCAGAAAGAAAAAAAAAAAACAGTAAAATTTGGGGGGGAAAAAACATTTTTTCCCCAAGGAGTTTTTTTGGGTTTTTTCCCCCAAAATTGAAAATTTTTGGAAAAATTTAAAAAACCTCTTATGAAATATTGTCTTTTAGAATGATGAATAAAATGTTTAAGACAAGGTGTTTACAGATTGCTACCCTTTACTCCCCCAAAATGTTTTCTAATAACTATGTAATAGGAAGACTTTTATGTAAGACTATCTACACTATCAGATTATTACAATTCCTGTACACCAAAGACAAGCAGTACAGTACAACTCTCAAATGCAAGAACAAGATGCATTTCTGCCCCCAAGGGGTACTTCCATTCTCACAAGAGAAGGAAAAGGATTCAGTGCCTTCTTTGCTTGTGGACTTCCTCTATTGTTGACTACTGATCTAGAGGTTGGTGGATCTGCTCCTGTCCTCCTGACAAGGCCTCAAAGGACTGGGAGTAGACACTAGCAACAGCATCCCTTCTTTCCTGTAGATACTAGAAACAAGGAGCGTATTGTCCTGTGTGGAGAGACATGGATTGATGCTGGAGAGACCGGGAACAAGGGAGAGACAGAAGTGGCAAAACAAGGAGAACACTGTTTCTGGAGCAGCTGTCTCTAAGATAGAGCAGCCAGGAGGGTGGAGCAAGGATCTGGAGAGAAAAACAGAGGAAGAAGCCTGTAGGGATAAAAAGGACCCCTAAAGATGAGTCCTGCCTGCAAAAAGTAACTGGATCAAGGCTTATCATGCTGGGAGGCAACAGAGAAGAATATTCATCTCCAGAAAGAGTCTTCGAGCAGTGTGGGAATGGTGACTGAAGCAGCGGTGGGATAAAAGAGAGTAACCACCTTTGAGGGTAAGCACTAAAGAGTGTAGATTGTTTCTTGTTGTGTTCGGATGTTTGTTGAAGTCAATCAGAGTCTATAGAAGTTCATAAATAAGCGAGCCAGAGTGGTGATTACTCTTATCACAGTTAAGGAAAATAAATATCCGGAGAGATCTGGTGAGATAAGATTTCCCCTAGAGGCTGAGTATACTGCAGAAAAGAAAAAAAGGAAAAGGAAAGAATTTTTCTTGTTTATTTCGAACTGTTAAGTTTCAGTTAATTTGTATTGTATTTGATGTATGAATGGAGGAAGCCAACTGAAGATCTGCAAAGACAAAAATTAAGATATACCTGGAAAGCTTATAATTAACACAGTCTGTCTAACTGTGTATTGTTTATAAATATAAAAGGAAAATAAAGAAAAGGGACTAACCCAAAGCAAACTGTTAATCACGGATGTTAATTTTGGGTTTCATCCAAAACAAGTTTGATAGAGCTTGTGACCTAGTAAGCCCATACTTAGATCGCCATTGTATGACTGCAGTAGAAAATAAGTAACACCTCCCGACTAATAACATCGAGAAATAATCAAGACATGGCATGCGAGAGTCATAGTTTCATAGTAGCTAGGGACAGGAGGGACCTGAACAGATCATCTAGCCTGACCCCCTGCCACAGGAAGGAATGAACACTGGGTTCACAACTCCCCAGACAGGTGATCATCCAACCACCTCTTGAATTTGCCCAAGGTAGGGACGAGGACCACTTCCCTGGGAAGTTGGTTCCAGATTTTGGCCACCCTAACTGTAAAATATTGCCTTCTGATCTCTAACCTAAACCTATTCTCCATCAGCTTATTACCATTGTTCCTCGTCACCGCAGATGGTGCTGGGGAGAAAAGGGCTCTGCCTATTTGCTGTTGATCTCCCCTGATGAGCTTGTAGGCAGACACCAGGTCCCCCCTCAGCCTCCTCTTGCTGAGACTGAACAGGTTCAGGTCCTTTAGTCTCTCCTCGTAGGGCCTGTCTTGCTGCCCGCTCACCAAGCGGGTGGCCCTTTTCTGAACCCTCTCCAGGCTGGCCACATCCCTTTTGAAGTGCGGCGCCCAGTACTGGATGCAGTACTCCAACTGTGGCCTGACCAAAGTCGCATAGAGGGGGAATATCACTTGTCTGGACCGGCTTGAGATGCACCTTTGGATGCATGACAAGGTATGGCTGGCCTTGCTGGCTGCGGTCTGGCATTGGCGGCCCATGTTCATCTTGGAGTCAATAATGACCCCAAGATACCTTTCCGCCTCTGTGCTTTCAAGAGGGGAACTATCCAGCCTGTATGTGTGCTGTGGATTCCTTCTTCCAAGGTGCAGCACCCTGTATTTGTCTACGTTGAACCCCATCCTATTCTCATCTGCCCACTTTTGCAGTTTGTCTAAATCTAGTTGTAGACTCTCTCTCCCTTCAAGCGTGTCCACCTCGCCCCACATCTTAGTGTCATCAGCAAATTTGGACAGCGTGCTTTCCACCCTCTTGTGCAAGTCGCTGATGAAGATGTTAGTGCGGGCCCAAGGACTGAGTCCTGGGGTACCCCACTGCTCACATCTCACCAGGTTGATTACAACCTTTCCACCACTACTCTCTGGGTGCGCCCCATCAGCCAATTTTTTACCCATCCAACTGTGCAGGCATCAATACCACAGTCACTTAATTTATTGAAGAGGATGGGGTGAGAGAGAGTTTCAAAGGCCTTCTTAAAGTCTAGAAAGACTATGTCCATGGTGACACCATCATCCAAGGATTTAGTTACTTGGTCATAAAAGGCAATCAGGTTGGCCAGGCAGGACCTGCCTTTGCAGTCGAAATATACTGCAAAGACTCAAATATTGGCAATCACAGAAAAGGGCTAACACATGGACATAAGCAGAACCCCCACACCCTGCTAAAGTATACTTCTTTACTGAAAGGTAAGAATTTAAATTTATCTGAATTTAGTATATTAAACTATATTTTAGCTGCATTAGTATATTTTTATAACCTATGTAATTCATAATTGAATTCCTACTAATGTGATGTTTTGTGAAAAATCACGGGGCAGGGAAGTTGTTCACAGTTAACTCTGAGGAGTCCTCTCCTCTATGCATTACTAACTTTGTACATGTTGTAGCTTAGTGTTTATATATGCAAGCTAGCCACTAAATTACATTTTTCTTTTTTCTCCCTTAGCAAAATGGTGTGACCAGCTTCTAGCATATGGAAGCATTTTCACACTGCAAGTTATTCTGAGGGAAAAAAAAGTGATTTGCAAATGCTGTCAAATGAAATATGCATTTCCAAATGCTACTAGGATGACCAAACACATCCTTGTATATAAGAAGTGTCCTGTAGACATTAAAAAATCCTTCATGGGTGTAACTGAAGAGGAGGTAGATCATGATGATGATGAAAGTGCAACTAGCTTTTTCCAACATTCTCAATCCAGAAGTCCTCTTACTGCTGCTGCTGCTTCTTCTATAACACCAGCATCACAAAGGGTTGCCCAATCAACATCCTTAAGTAACCAAATATTGCAACCAACTGTATAGAAAAGACTCTCGTTAGCTTCATTTGTAGACAAGAGGACAGCTGAAAATCAGGAAAAAATTGACCAAGCTCTTACAAGAGCAACACATTTTTCTGGGATGCCATTGTCAATAACTGAAAATGCATACTGGCAGGAAGCTGTATTGGTTCATGGGCCCTATCCACCACTTGGGGCTGGCACCATGCTGAGGAGCAGGTCCGGCTCCCTAGCTACTGCTTCTCAGATAAGATCTTTGTTCTTCAGGGTACCATTTAAAAATCACGGTGCATATTATATTCAGGGCTGTGTTATATGTGAGAAAATATAGTACATATCCATGTCTTAGTTGTTCATATTTCACACATATGTATCTTACTGCTGAACTCATAATTCTCCATATATTTTTGTGTTCCCTACAATATGTTATATACACACACATACTATAATACTGTATTGTAGTAGTATATATGTCCTACTACTACAATATAATGTATATGGAGAGTTATGAGTTCAGCAGTAAGGCTAATGCAATATACTTAATTTATACCATTGCAAAAGGGGTATAAGTAGGGATATACCAAAATTGCAATTTTGTGAATTTTGTGAAATCTAGCATTGCTTACAAAAGTGGATAATGGTCACGAAATCTGCAAAAAAGAAAAGAAAAGAAAACTTACTGAAAATAAACTAAAAATAAATGTACTGACTACTGGGAAGCCAGCAGTTCTCACAGCACTGCAGCCTGGCTGTGCAGTTTGCCAGGGAGAAAGTGAGGAGGGAGAGTTGCCTGCATTAAAGGCAGCCCAACATGGCTGCTGCCCCGCCCTTCACTGTTGATTCGCTGATATGGCTGCCTGTCATGTGGCCTCACCCCACTCGACCAATAACCCTCACAGCCCATCAGTGGTGAGGGGTGGGGCTATATATGACAGCCCTTGCAGCCAATCAGTAGCAAGGGGTGGGGCCACAGGGGCCCCTTGGTCAATAAGAGGCATGGAGCAGGCCATGATTAGCCTGTGAATATGCTGCTGGCCAGCCCTGAGATCTCACCATGAAACTGGCTGTCCATTTCCTCGAGTTAAGCAGACCCCTAGTTATAAGAAATACTAAAATCAGCAAACCCCACTCTGTCAACACTAGCCTTATGGTTAACTTTTTTTCGCTTTGTTAGTTTGTGTCACCTTCGGCAGGATTTTTTGTTATTCACAGACGAGCTTTCTTTTGGCCTTAAATTAAGTCCTTTGTGATTTGTTTTAGTTTCTGAAACAGCAGTTCTGCTTGGATGGTTAAACATGTGGTTGTGAAGGTATCTATTTGTATCCAAAAATACCCAGAGCTACTTACATTATGATCTGACACAATGATGGTTTCAAAGCAGAAGCCTAGATTCTCAGCTGGGATAAATCAATGTAGTTCTATTCAAGTCAAAGAAGCCACACCAATTTACATTAGCTGAGGGCTTGACCCAAAGGGTTTTTGTTCTATTTTTTCTTTTAATTTTTGGATCAAGTATTCTACATTGAATCTACAAGAGTACATTTAAAAAGGGTAAGTCATTAACTTTATTTTTTGTATTATTTTTTATAAAAGCATAAGGAAAAGTAGGAAGAAAAAATAAACTTTTTTCCAGGTTAAATATATGTTGGCGTAAAAAAAATCTCATTCCATTTTCAAGCTCACTGACCATTATTTTATTCACATGTCCAAACTGTCCTTTTTTCAAATGCATAAGATATGTTTCTTTTTAATCCTACCAGAGCTGAAAGATCTAAATTGAGTTCAACCCATTTTGCCAATCTTTATCATAGTTTACAGTGCACAGGACCGGAAATGTAAACATATTTTATAGGATGGTGCTAAGCTAACACAAGGGCTCATAACTGTTGGCAGGTGATATGATTAACTTGCCAAGGAATGTGGGTGTTATATGCAGCAGAAGAGTCAAAGCTAGCGGGTAAAGGAGAAGCTAATATATACTGACTTTTCATTTGCATTAAGCCTGCCCTTTCAAGACTAAGTGGAAATGATGCTGATTAAAATGAAGGGTGACAAATGAGGATGTAATTGTACAACTGCCCTATACCAAAGAGTGACTTCAGATTTCCATACTATTACTGATGTGGGGGAAATCACATAAAAGTCCTAAATCTATCAGCCAGGGAAAACAGACTATATTACTATGCAGGGCAAATTCTGCCTGGGTTTACACCTCATGAAAACCCTGTTCACCTTCAGTTTTGTAATGTTTTATAGCCTAGTTTTATAATCCTACACCTTGTGAAGGACTTCAGTCTTTCTAATTCTTCCCATACTTCTTTAAATTAGGGGGCTTGCTCTTTTGTAGTGGCGAGTGAAGAAAGCACCATCCAAGTGATGAACAGCATAACTGGAATTGCTCCTTCTACATACGCTGTCACGTAAAATTGTATCACAGCTCCAAGATTACCAGAGCAAAATAAATCAGAGGGATGGGCAGGGCAGGGGGAGGGGGACTGGCGTAACAGGGCTTGAGGAAATTTGTCTAATGCCACAATGGGATCTGACCCTTGATCCAAACAATCTCGCCTCCTGCCATGCTATAAGTGTATGGAAGGTCACACAATTTTGGGATCAGATCCCAATTATATCTTACTTGCCAGTGAAGTGGAAGCCTGGGATCGTGATCCCTGGCTCTCTCTGCACTGGCATGTTTAAAGTTGGATGTCAACAATCAGCTGATTGTCAGCTGGCTCCAGAGACCAACTGAAGCTGGTTCAAAGCCCTGTGCAGACCCTGGAATCCAATGACAATCAGCTTATTGTTGGCTGGATCAGAACCATGCCTGCCTTAACCTAGTTCTGGTGGCTCCCTAGAGCCAGCTGGTAATCAGTTGGTTGTTAGCAGAAATAGGACTCCACCAAGGTTTGAGTCCTGGTGCAGTCCTTGCCAGCCAATAATTATCATCAGTTGGCAGGGAGAGGACTAGGGTTTACACCCCCAGCACAGTTCCAATCCAGCCAAATATTATTGGCTGGCATGGACCACGAAGGGCTGTCCAATGTGGTCCTGATTCAACTGATTATCAACTCATTGTTGACCAGTGGGGACCACACCAGAGCCAGGTGGAGACCCTGGTGTGGTCCACCCTGTTACACGTTCAATTTTTGGTGTGATGGAAACCAATCACAAAATTATTACACATTTTTATGACTGGTTCCCTGCTCCCTGGCTTTCTACATTTCTGTGTAATAATTTGGGGCTTATTTGCTGTTTTATTGCACCATTAGTTGCCTAAATGTGCGGCTGGGTTACACTTAACCAGTTAAATGCTTCTTATGTGTAACGTCTGCCAGGGACCCAAGATAACTTGTTTCCAGCACACTCCTACATCAGTCACAACAACAGATATTTAAGAGCTGAATCTTCAGCAACACAAATAGGTGGACCACTGGCTGAGCAGGTTGCAGAACACACTTGCCGAAATGTCCTGTTAACTGCCATGCAAAATTCAAGGTGCTGCCTTTGTATTTGTAACCTAAAAAAACGAGATGGCTCCTGAACGCATATGATACCACTCTGCAGTCCCTGTTCTATAACTCCCAAAGGGAATGATCCCTACTTCTACTTGTTTGCTTTCTGATTTTAACTAACAGTCATTATACAAACAATGCCCATACATGCACTATATACATGTTGACATGTGTTGAAGTGAACGTCAAGAATTATTATCATAACATGTTCACATTTGCTCTTAGATTAATCATTGCTAATACTCATGCTTGATCTGCATTATTTTAAGTGATGCATTATAAAGACTTGGAACCTTTCCTATTAGCATATACTGTGCAACTGGTTAATATTACTCTAGCTATCATTACTGCTACCCTGTATGAAATAAATAGTACCTTATGAAATTCTCTCAAGGCTATTTTCAAGCAGGATTTTCTTCCACTATGTAAAAATCTAAACTACATTATCCCTTCATATATTTGGTTTACAGGAAATATCCTTTCATAGATATTATGAAAGAATATTAATTTCTATGATTATGTATGAGGCATCCCTTATCACTAATATGGCTACTAACTTCCAAAGAAGTAAAGGATTCTAATTCTAAATATAGATAACTACATTCAAGTCCTTGAGTAATGCTTAATTTTACAAATGTGGCATATTACTGTCTTGATACTGTCTCTTGCAATACAATTATTTTGTTAACTTCTCCAAAATGCTCTAAGAATATGCAAACCCTTTATACGACAACATGCCCAATGAGGTAGAAGTAGTCCAACAAGTCCTGGTTTCTTTACCTCTAAGCAGAAGACAGATCTTTTATGATTTTCCATAATGAACAAGATGTCCAAATTAGCTGCTTCTCCCCCCCCCCACCAAAAAAACAAAACAAAACAAAACAGTATGCAGATAGGGATGCAGCTGTGGAGCTGGCTGAGTAAACAGTATCCAGAAAATAATTTACTCCATGCTCTTTGAGCTGTTTTTAAGTCTGTGTCAGTTTTTCCATGATACACATTAAAATCCTATCTATCTCACTTGGGGGGGGGGGGGGGGAGGTCACTACAAATTGAGATGCTGTGGTTGGGAATATGAATAAAGCAACTTGACACTTTTTTAGCCAGGTTTAATGTGCAGTTTCAAAATATATATTTCTTCAGCTGCATATACAAACAATGCATTCTTTATGCTTTCCTCACTTGCAACATAGAGACTTCTTGCCCAGGAGAACAAGGGCAGGAATTATGTCATTGGTCTTAAATTCTGCATGACAAAGCCACACTGAGTGGTTCTGAATGGATTAAAGGTGGGACCTTATGCTGCAGCTTTCCTATTCCCTAGTTTCAGAGGAAAACTATTTTCCCATTAAGATACTGATCCCTGTCTCCAACTAAATCAATCATTAAATGTAAACCAGAATACAAACGTAGTCTCTTTCTGTACAGAATTAATTTCCCGTATATTAATAACCCACCCAGCCAGTTAGGTTTCTACCACTGTTGCCACAGGTGCTCTCTCTTCAGAGTTTGAAACAGATACATTTTGTCGTCTGTCCTTCTCAAGTCTTGTAAAGAATAAGGCTACACAGAGAAGAAAATCAACCAGTACACCAAGACAAGTTCTGGAGACTGGCCCATGAAGGTTATGTCATGGTCCAGCTAGTCCGATGGCAAATAGGTCCTAGCCTAACTAAAATAGAGAAGTTAGTCCACTTCAGTGACAAGAGGAAATGGACAACATAGGCCCCAATGCTCACTTGGATCTACGTATAGTACGGTATTGCAACCAGACTGGCCAGAACAGGAAGTTTGAATGAGCTGAAGTAATGCCCTCATCAGCCTAAGGAACCATATTTCTGGTGAAAACAGAGATTGCCCCTATTACATAAGAAGTTTTTTGATAAGTAAGGAAGTGGCTGGGCTACAGTCGTGGCAGATCTGGGTGGGGGGTGGAGTGCAGTGGTGTACTGGCACCCCCCCTTTGATTCTTGCTCCACCCAAGCTTTAAAACAAGCTGCTTGGGAGGGGCACCAATATTTTTTATTCAGGCAACAATTTTATTCAGTCAACTGATTTTATGGCTCATTAGCATATCCCTGACTCCTACTAATTGCTTTCCACTGCACAGGTGTTAACAATTCTCCCTCCTTTTTAATGATCTTGATGTTCCACTATTCAAACAATCCTTTCTTCTGTAATTTTGCTCTTAACCATTCCTGGAAATGTCTGATAGCCCATCAGACTGTTTTTAGCTCTAGCTAAAACCCTTTTCTCAGGTGTGGTAGTATTTACTCAGATTTAGAAAAGGCTGACGGTGAAATCTTGGAGGTCAAGACATGGAAGAAGGCTAGATTTTGTTTTGTGAATTTGAATAAGAGATGTACATTTCACTATAATAACTACAGAACTAATGACAATGTCTTTTGATTATTTTGACTCTTTTTGCCTAGTTTGTTTTGCTTTTTTATTGTTATAGATAATCAAGCAAATTAGTGTGCATTCCAATAGTTATACTTGTTCTTGCTCTGATCTGAAACTGACTAATATAGCACAAGTCCCCTATAAAGCTTATACTCTCTTTAACTGGAGAAAATGTGTTCGTGATATATTTGATGATGTGCCACATATTCTGCACCACCCTTTTCAAAATCCTGGATCCACCCATGGCTACAGTGGTCTTTTCTCCTTGGACACATAAGCAGACTTTTACGTACCTTTGAAGGAAAAGCCATCTCTGGCTTCCTCTACTACTGTTTGCATTTCCTCAGAATATAGTGGTTCTGAATCTTTTCAAAGCATCTCTGAATATGGTCCTTTTTGCAGACATAGGAACAGTTTCTTATCCTCCTCAGCCTCCACTTTCCCCACTTCAGTGAAGACCGGCAGATCATAGTTTCATAGTTGGTAGGGTCGGAAGGGACCTGAGCAGATCATCAAGTCCAACCCCTTGCCATGGCAGGAAAAAGTACTAGGGTCAAACGACCCCAGCAAGGTGTTCATCTAACCTCCTCTTAAAGACCCCCAGGGTAGGAGCCAGCATCACTTCTCTTGGAAGTAGTTCCAGATCCTAGACTCCCTGACTGTGAAGTAGTGCCTCCTAATGTCTAGTCTAAATCTACCCTCTGCCAGCTTGTGACCATTATTTCTAGTCGTTCTTGGTAGTGCTCGGGGGAACAGGGACTCGCCCAATGCCTGCTGGTTCCCTCTGACTAGTTTTTAACAGGCCACTAGATCCCCCCTCAGCCTTCTCTTGTGGAGGCTGAACAGGTTCAGGTCCCTTAGCCTCTCCTCGTAGGGCCTGCCCTGCTGACCCCTGATCAAGCAGGTGGCCCTCCTCTGAACCCTCTCAATACTGTCCACATCCCTGCTGAAGTGCGATGCCCAGAACTGGACACAGTACTCCAGCTGCAGCCTGACCAGTGCTGCATAGAGGGGGAGGATCACCTCCTTGGACCTGCTTGAGATGCATCTGTGGATGCATGACAAGGTGTGGTTGGCCTTCCTGACCTCATCCCCACACTGTTGCCCATGTTCATTTTGGCATCAATAATGACTCCAAGATCCTTTTCTGCCTCTGCACTGATGAGAAGGGAGTTCCCCAGCCTGTAGGTATGCTACTGGGTCTTCCTCCCCAGGTGCAGCACCTTGCACTTGTCAGTGTTGAAACCCATCCTGTTCTCAGCTGCCCACCCCTGTAACCTCATACTTCCCCTCAAATTGCTTGAACTCCATCGACTGAAAGTAGGATTTTCAAAAGGATTTCACTACTGCCTCACTCAGCATTATAATCACTACATAAACAAAGGAGAGTAAGTCTTATTTTCAAAAGCAATTTAGGAGCCTTGTCCTCACTGAAGTCAGCTGAATTGGCTGAAGTACCAGATTTTTCAAGGCATTTCAATGCCTGACTCACTGACACTTGAGTGTTAAACTGCCTTGAAATATCAGGGCCTAGTAGCTTGTTTTCCAATGGTATCCATGCTCCTCTGTCACTGAGGCCCAGATCCACATGAGGACGTAGAGTGGCGGCACTCAGCATTAGCGCAGAACTCCAATATCAGATATGCTGAATTATTATGTTAAGTAGCCATAACACAGTAATGTACAACTGTAGCTCTCTGTCTTCCAGTGCAGGAGGTAGTGTGCACAGTGCAGCACACCATGCTTGAGGCTCTTGCTGTCTGACGTGGTACATTTCCATTGCAGACCTGCTCCTATGCACCTAAGTTCCCTATAAAATGAATGAGGATAGCTATGGCCTTGGAATTGGAGATGTGTAAGCCAGCTATTAGAAAATGCTGAAGAAAGCTTAGCTCTGGTCCCTGCTACAGGAACTGCATACACATTTTGCACTGAATGGCCATTGGATAAAATGTGTAAACGATGTTGGGAGTAGGGACTATAACCCAGGATCATCCCTTCCAGGGGATGGCCTGCACTGCTGGGCTTTGAAGTCAGACTTCCACTTGTGTCCTCTTTTGGACCCAGGAATCCTGGACTTGTGGCTGTACAGCAACCTAACTTGAACAGGAGAGGGTAGGGCTCCCTTAACCCAGGCTTGCTATGAGCCTGACAGTTAGGTCACTCCCCTGGGAGGTGGCATAAATGACCCCTAGGGAAAGGTGAATCTAGAATTTGTGTTCTTAGACCTAACATGTAATATGTTCTAGTGCCTGAATAGCTACATTGTTATATGAAAAGTGGCTATAGCTGCTGGACTCTGTAATGACCTTGCTGATCTAAGTACATCTACTGGATTGGTCCCTCCAAAGGACTTAGGTATAGGGACCTATCTGTGAATCCCAAATTAACTTATGCACAAGACAGTTGCCAAGATGCTGGGTCAAGACAGAAGCATTTCTGGGCATTCACAGTTGCAGAACTTTATGTGTGTGTGTGTGTTGGTGTTTTACTGGTGAACAGTTACGTTCCCACTGATTTTCAGGTGCCTAAATGCTTAGGTGAGGCTCTCATGGATCACACTGTTGGACTTCTGTGCTTAAATTCTGCCTGTATTACATTTTAGATGCCTCAGTGCTGTTTGGATCTTGCTATTAAGCACATCTTATGCTCTGGCTCAACTCTAAGATTAATATTACTGTTTCTCTTGGAAGCAGATTCCAACATGGAAAAAACTCTGTCAAAAGGTGCCTCATACAAGACCAGAAAAATCTCCTCTTCATTCTACATACCAGAGGTACTGAAGACAGGCTCATCTTTGGGGAACTTTGTCCTTAGTTACTCAAAACCATGTGTACTTTTCAAAAGATAGAAAGGCTAAAGGAAGAGTCGTATATGACTGGGAGCTATATTCTGAATAGATGAGGGAATGATAAAAAAAACCGTAGCAGTCTTCCATGCTCAAGCTAGCACTAAGGGCCTTGTTATATATGTAATACTTTGAGCTGCTAAAACATTGATTGGTGTTAGTGCTAGCTTAGGTTTAGAGCCGTCTCACCTTAAGGCTAAAACCCTTCTCTGACTGTCCCCCACCTGCATAGCTGTGACTTTTCACTACAGGGCACATGAGCCAGGACAGGCTTCTGTCCTTGCTCTAGGTGCAGTGTGTGAGAAATGCATGGTAGGAGCAGAAACATGAAGCTGGAAAATGGAGATTTAATGGGATGTGGTTGGTAATGAACTGAGAGGTAGAAAAGAAATGAGGGTGGGGGAAGGACGGTGAAATGAAGGATGTCAGCCACTGAAGGAAAAAAAAAAGAAGAAACAAAGAAAAAGTAAATTAAAGAAGACCTCATGTTTGAATAAGCAGTGATTGGGACTGGGGTGTAGAGGCTGCTGGCTGTGCTTCCCTGGGTGGCTGGGAGGTGAGAGCAGTGGGGGTAGATGCTTTCGGGGGACCTACTGTGCCTGACCTGGGAAGGAAGCCCCAGCTCATGGGGATCTGATTTGTCCCCCTACTTTGTTTCCCTCCACCCCCACTAGACCTCACTCCTGGACCCCATGTATGCCCTGCAGTCTGGCTAGCTGGCATATGCTCTGGAGGCTATTTGCCCAGGGTTGCACCCCTGGGCATGGGAAGGTCACACTCCCTAGGGGCAGGAGGGGGAGCTAACTTGGTGCCAGAACTAGGTAATAGAGTTCTGGGAGTGGAAGGTTTGTTCACACAGAACAGAAGGATGGGAGAGGGGACACTGCCCCCTGGGATGCAGGAGGACTGCAGCTTGGGTGGCTCATCTATGGGGAGTGGCCACACAGTAATGAAACAGGAGCTGGGTAACACAGCTCAGAGAGAAACCTGCCCTGGAGTGGCAAAACTCTTAAGCTGCCTAAAGTGTGTTAGAAATGAGTTTCTGGTGTTAACCTACAGACAATCCAGGGGTTAAGATGTCCAGGAGCTGCCTAAGATTAATGTGTAACAAGGTCCTTACATGATGTATTTTAAGCCGCTCAAATGTTAGTCAGCGTTAGTGTTAGTTTGAGTTTAGAGTAGTTGCACTTTCAGGCTAAACAGCTTATCTCTGGAGAAAGGCCATACATTCTTGGAACACAGATATAAACCTGCCTTGTAGTGGCATAACTTTGAGATCCCTAGAGGGTGCTTAAAATTAGTTTATACTTCTTAATGTGTGACAATTCAGTGGTGAAGAGCTTCTTCAGCTGTCTAAAATTAATGTATAACAAGACCCCAACACCGATTAACACTTGAGCAGCTCAAAATACAATGTGTAACAAGGCCCAAAGTGAGGTAACAAGTACTTGCCAATTCACGGGAATCTCCCCATTTAAATGTTCAGAAACTCATATCTGAAAAGAAGTGGGTGGGCCTACTCTAATGCCTGAATATTCAGCAATAAAACTTATGAATCAGCACAGGGGCTCCATTCACCTGTAGAATACATGAACATCATATTTCTATTTAGAAATATAGCCATCAAGTATCAACCTTCTTATTACCACATGAAATTATGGAATTAAATAAACTAAGCCTACACAGATAAGGTGGGTTAGTAGAGAACATTAGGATTTTCAGTAATGCAGACAGGATTCTAAAATGGTCCAGTATTTATGAAAGTCAAAATGTAGAAATGGATAGCAATATCTGGGGCAATTTTATTATTCACAGTCAAGAAGAGGCATTTTAAACACTCGAACAGCATATTCATCTAGTGTAATAAATGAGGGACTGACATAATGAAATTGAATTTCAAAGACAAATGTTAGAAAATAATTTAAACTTGACTTGGAGATGTAAACAAACATATCATTTTATATAATTACATATGGAAACCTCTAATTTAGAGAATGTATTCTGATCCTAAATGAATGATACTTCATGGAATAAGGAAAAAAAAACATTAGCAAGACTGTGCAATTACTATAAAGATTGCTGTATTATTGTTTTTGTTGGTATGAGGCAATGAAGCTGAAATGACCTCTCTTAAAAATTACTAAGCATAAAATGCTATTAAATAAATATTTAGGTTTTCTAACATTGTTTCAGTAAAAAAAAAAAGGCACAGTTCAAGCAAAAAAAGTTTTTATCTGATTCTGATGCATTTTTTAGAGCATAGCAAGTGGGCACCCCAGGGCTGGTCTAAACATAGGCCCACCCACTTGTCTCTGGGCAAACCGCCCATCTACTTTGCCTGCCATGCCTTAGATGATACCATAGAATGATGTTAACAAGGCAGAAGGCTGCCCATTTACTTGCCCTGGTGACAAGGGTGTATGTACATAGCTCTGACCAGTCCATACTGTGTCCCAAGCCTCATAAATGTTCTTCCAGTGCTTCACACTAGGACCCAAACTCCAGAGACTCACATGGGACTCTCACTTCCCCCTGGAACTTGTAGTCCCAGCACCTTGCAGATGTTCCATGGCCTGACACCCAGCCTATTTATCTGGCTTATCACCCGGACACTCATTCATTTTACTCCCAGCCCAGTTCCCCTCAGGGCTCCCAGCCCCTACCAATCCAGGCTTCAAGCCCCATCCACTCTTGGGGCTCCAACCCCCACTCTACTTAGGGCTCCAAACCCTCTCTGGGCTCTGAGTCCCACTCTGGGCTCCAAGCCTACACTACTGGGATCAGGGCTCCAAGCCCCATCCTCTTACCCTCTCTGGGCTATAATCCCCTTATCCCTTTGCCCAGGAGCTCCCAGCTGAACGCTGCCTCATGTCCCTCCACCTGACCTGCACTCTGCCTCAGCACTCACAGTGAATCTCGGCTCCCCCTGCTTGATTTCACTATCCAACTAGGGATGAGGGGCTGGGGTTAGAAGGCACCCCTTACTCACCTTTCGCTGCAGAAGTGACTGACCTGGCATTTGCAGGGACTACTCTGCCACAGGCAGCCCCACCAGGCCATCCTCCCCAGCAAAGTGCAGTTTTCTATCATACCCAGGAAAAGGATCCTACCATCTCCATAGTTCCTCCCTTACCTCCAAGGTGTTCCGAGCACCAGCTCAGCTGGTGGTATATCTCCGGCTGCTGGCAGCAAACTGCTGCTGGCTTTGCAGTTCAGAGCCCCTGTTCTTACAGGGCACAGCTGGGCCTTGTTCCCCAATTTGACAGTTGTGCTCAATTGGGATTGCAATTTGTGCTGCTCAGGCCCCTGCAAGAAACAGAGCACACCCAGTGCTCCGTTATAGAGAGGTATTTGTGACGCTGTTTCTGCCAAAAAGTGGGCCTCCATTAAAATGTTCATCTGGCTTTATTCTTGCTCAAGCATTTGATGATAGAATTTAGCTTTTTATTCTTACACTACTGTCAAAATTAGAGGCAGAAGAGGTGTGGAAGAATTTTCTATCCTGCCTAGCTGAACACGTGACTGAAAGGGACTTCGTGGAGCACAAAGTCCAGTCTCCTGCTATTGCAGTCAAAGGTGTCATATAGGATCTTAGATGACATTACAGGCATAATGGGATCTGATTTGATCTTCCCAACAGTCATGCCTTCTGCAGTGCTACACAAGCATGGCAGTAAGCACAAATGTGGGATTGGGGATCAAATCCTAATCAAGGCCTATTGCTAGTGCAGGGGCAAAAAATGATTCTGGGTTCCCCATGCACCAGGAATTAGTCAACTGAGTGCCAATAACCCTGATTCAGAGTGTCAGTCACCTGATGGACATTCCCAGGCTTGGGAGCACATCAGAGCCCTTCACTCCAATGGAATAAATGCATGCTCTTGCATACTGTACTACTGAATTACATCCCATTTCTATTATTCCTTTCCTAATTCAGACATTTCTTCCTGGATATTTTGACCTTCCTTAGTAATGGTGATGACTACAAATTTTATACCATCTTTGAAATTAATTGGAACACTCTTATTTTTTTGTCTCAATGTCATAAGTCAAAATAGTCCTAAAACTAATTCTTTTGGAACTCTACTAGTAAACCTCACTTCTACGTGGTACATTTGGTTTCACAATGTTACCCATACTTGTCTTCCTTTTAGCCAGTTCCTTATAAACCTTCTAGTTCTTGTAATCCCCATTTTTTTCTAGCATAGCTAATGCTTTTGCCCAAGGAACATATCAACAGCTTTTCTGAAATGAGGCTTAATATATGGTTTAATATACAGTATTTCCCTTACTGAGAAGACCAGTTAGTCTATAAAAGAAAGTTATCTGGTTAGTTTGACATAATCTACTTTTATCCATCTTGCATTATATCCCATTTTCTATTTATCCACATGATCTCAATTATTCTTTCCTTCAAAAATATTCTAAAATATCACATATTAATGGGGCATGATTAAGTCTGTAGTTTCTTGGATCCCTCTCTTTCCCTTTAAACTACATTTGCTATTTTCCAATCAAAGATACCACTCTTCATCTTTAGAAATTTATTAAGATACTTGCTATAAGACCTGTGATTTCATGTGGTAATTCTTTCATATTTAGTACATGAAAGCTAATGAAAGATGAAGATTATCTTGTCTCTCTAAGATGAGCACCTTAAGCATGAAGTTTTGCTTTCATCAGCTCCGTGATAATTTCTATAGTATAATTCCCATTAGCCATCTTGCCTTCGCACTCTCCACCTCCAACCATGGCCAATATCATAGTCTTCATCAAAAACTATGTCCAAGTATTCTTCTAATGTTGAGACTATACTTCTCTCTATCCCATTGTTACTGCAGAACACTATTTCTTCTTGTCTTGTTTTATTTTCTTCATATGGACAAATAACATTTTGCCATTTGCCTTGATTGTCAATTGATCTTTGGCAATTCTCACTTTATTCCTTAACTACTATTTTATTTTATTCTACTGATATGCCATCCTTCCCAACATAGGCTTAGGGTGGCTTATAATTGTCATGACCCAAAGGTCTGATTTTTTTTGTGTGTGCTTCGGCACTAAGAATTATCCCCGTGGGTTTACAGCTTCATTGCACGGAGGAGTTCTGCTGCACACAGAACCCGCGTGCAAAGGAGTTTTCCCGCCACTTTGCAGTGGTCTTTGCAGGGTGCATTTTCTTTGCAACACAGAAATGCACGGTGCAAAGGAGTTCCCGCTCGTCGTATGCAAATTCGTGTCCCGCTATTGGCTAGTGCTAAATTATTCACACGTGGCAGCTAGCGATTGGCCTGCTAGCCGTATAAGAGGCTTGAGCAGTTTCCGCCCAAGCCGAAGAGGACTCCACATCCATCTCGTGGGGACTCTGGGTGTACACGGCAGGGTAATAGAAACCCTGTGTGTTGCTCAGAGGAGTTTGGCGGCCTGATCCACCGCCCACCTCTTCCCATCTTCGAACGGAGCCTACTATAAGACGTACCGACGAGTTTTATGCACGCTTGTCCTGGACATCCGGAGTTTTGTCTGCGTGGAGCCTAGCAAACTCCACGTGATTGTTCATGGTCTGTCTGCGTGGAGCCTAGCAAACTCCACGTGTGTTCGTGTTTTCTGTTGTAACCGCAACTCAAGCAAGTTCTCAGCCTGCACCGCGACCAATTCAGTGTAAGTAAACAATCTTAAAACCAACCGTTAAGTGTCTGTGCCTAATTCTAGCTCAGCGCCCGCCCTCTCTGACCCGGCCTGCCCGGGCTGCCGGCCACAGCCCGCGTGCAGAGCGACGAAAAGGGCCCGGGGTCTGACCCGGCCCGCACAATAATAAGTGGACAGAATAACTTATAAAAAAGGGGAATGAACAAGAGAACAAAACAACCTAAGGGGGAAACTAGATCATCACCATTAAACAGAATCCCCACTAACCAATAACCCAGCCTAGCTTTTTTTGCTAAACTGCTGCCCAAATAGGAATGTCTTTCATGGCTTCTGAAAGATGTCCAGGTTTGGGCTCTGTCAGGCCTCAAGTGGGAGGAGTCAGATGAATCCTGCTGAAAATTACTTCAGCCTCTACCTCTTCAAGCATTTCCATCGCCTTGGTATTATCCTCTCTGTTTCACTCCAGTGGGAATCGTACAGTGTCATTTATGCAAAGTTATCATCATTGCTACAGCCTACATCTATTTCACAAGTATGCAAGGGTCTAAATAGATTGGAGACCCCATTCTGTTTGGTGTTTACACACTACATCTCTGCTTTCTAAGCTCTCCAAAAGACAGCTAAATGCCAGGGGTGTAGATATGGAATATCAATCAAATGTAAGGAATTTGCCTGTGCATTTGCACGGTTGGGTTTTTTTTTAATAAAAACACACCAAGTGCCAGAGCTTCACCTCACCATTATTAACCAGCAATTTCTTATAGGTGTCACAGCACTGGATAGCTCCAAGGAGTCCATGACAACTGTACTGCTGTGAAATGACTGACCAAATGTCCTTGACTGTGGGGGCTGTCACAGTGGAGACAATCTCCTAGAAATGCTTCTCTAAAGCAATTTTTTTAGTCTGCAAGTTAAAGGTTTTTAGAAGTTCCTTATTAAAAGATAAATTAATAGATAAACCAGAATAAAAACAACATATGACTTCCTTTCTGTCTTTCCACCAGAAAACCCTGCCTCCTAAACAACTCATTGTTAATATGATGCTTCAGCGCAGATTTTAACATCTCCCTGTGTCACTCTTTCATTTTCAATGAGAAATTACAGCATTCTATTCTGGTTGTAATTAGCATGTAATTAGTACTTGCAGAAGTAGCTATAAATATATATAACTGGTGGCTAGCTTAGTATCCAATACACATTATCATTATACAATTTTCTTTAATTTTTCTATCTAAAAAGCCTGCTAACACTGCAAATAATTATGAATGAGCCAAGCTAGCCCCTGGTTATAATTTATGCTAATTGGTTTCACCCTGTAGAAGAAAGCAAACTTGTCTAACATTAAGGGGTGGAGAGGGTAGGTGGTGCCACTCTCAGTGGTGTGAGGGTATGTAATAGCTGACATGCACTCTGTCCTCCGGGCTTTAACGCATTACAAGTCATTGTTTGAGCCAAGTCTTTGGCATATTATGATGCTCTAAGATGCAGGGGGAAAGAAGAAAGTCTACAATCTCTGCTTTTGTAAAAAAATATGCAAAGGTCACAGCATGGTGAAGTCTCAGGAGCTTTCTTTTATCCATTGCAGGGGAGGAGTGGAGGGCTCACCGCCTAATAGGCACAGCTTCATTTGTGCCTCCTAATCTAGACACTCTTGTCTAGAGAAGTGATTTTACATTTTTTCCATGCACATTATGAATGAGCACTGTTCTCGATGATGGGAAAGCAGCCTCCCTTCTCTCCCAACTGTGCTCAGAAGAAAGGGATTGATCTCTTATTACAAGCAATTGTCTTCAGCATAGCAAAACCAAGGTTAATCTGGGTTGCCAAAGCACCATGACAGCGGTGCCCTTTGCTCACTGCAAATTATCAAGGTCACATAAACCTCATCATCATCGCTACTAAAAATGCTTCCTCAGTGAAGTGACCTTCCTTGGTCAGCTGCAGAATGAAGCCTCAGAAAAGTTTTGTGGCCTTACTCCATGTCATATTTATTTCATGAACAGACATGTGCACCTCCCCTATCATTAAGATGCACTACCTTTTACAAAGGATCCTTCCCCTTGCCCCTTGAGGGAACAGTACTGGAAAATGTGGATTTCCTTCCCAGCTTTGTCTCTGTCTCTCTGGGATACTTGGAGTCATTTCATGTCTCTGAACCTCAGTTTTCTCTCCTATAAAGCAGGGATAATGAAACCCTGTCTTTGCAAAGTGCTTTGCACTCTATAAAGAAAAAAAGTACCATGTGAGAAGAAAGTAAAATTATTAACTCATATTCCTATCATGTACAATTGTAATCACATTAATTGCATTCTAAAATTTATTATTAAGTAGCTGAAAAAAGAATTCCTTTGAAACCCGAAATAAATACTATTATTTTCCATGGTCTGATGCAGTCATTTGTCTGTCACAGTAATTTCTACCTCTCCAATGCTGGACACTTTCTTAAATTGATTTCAAAATACAAACTTAAAATTACCACCTGTCCCCTACTCTGGATGGTCTGATAAAAAATGAAGCATAGTCAAGTGAAGAAATGAATGGCAATGGCAGTAAACCTTTCTCCTCAAAAAAACCCCAAAAATGTTTCCCCATCCCAGCTTGTCCAAAACCATATCATCATCCTCCTCACAACTAAAATCCTTACAACACCTTTCCTAATCACTTGTCCAAATAGAGGGGCCATGAGAAGTGCAGTTAAGTGATTGTGCTATGGCTCCCAAATTTTGTCCTCAGCCTAACTCTGGACTCAGGTTGGCCAAAGGTCCTCCCCTGTCAGCCCAACTCTGAATGGGTATCTGGTCATTTAGGGGAGTCAAAAGTAGCTGAATTAGATGCTGCTTACATCACTCTTTCACACACTGCTGGCTAAAGAAACTGGCATGCCATGCTACACTAGTCTGGTGGGCTGATAGGGTTGGATAACAAGGTGCCATGAGAGGTCAGCATATCTTTAACTGAGCAGAGAATGCAGCCGTAGGGTAAGGGAGAGATGTAATTTTAGCTGGTACTCATTTCCACCATACACTTGCGAGACACTAGCTCCATCCCACCCTGCCATAAGGACGTTTTGCTCAACCACTTTGGCCAGATAAGAAAGGAATGCCTCCAGAAAACTGACTTACCTGATGATCCGCTCTTGGAACCGTAGTGCCAGTGCCAGAACAAAGATTTATGAATGAGATGCTGTGGATGAGTAAAACGAGGGCAACCAGGAGAACATCCCCTTGGTCACCTAAGGCTTGGCCCACAGTACAAGGCCTGGTCATGAGGCTGCCCAAAGCCCTGGGGAATTGATCATTATTAAATAACTTAATTGATTTACTTATAAGGTCTGGCAAATTACAAGGGCAGGAAGAAATAAGGAATCCATGACTAGAAGCGAGGGTGTTGGAAGGGATGGAGAAACAAGGAGAAGCTGAGAAGACAGGAGAGCGCATGGATGGATAGGAGGAAAAGATGGAGGTAAACATAAGGAAATTGAAAGTAGGGCACAGGATGAGGTGGTGTGAATTGAACAGGAGCCAAGGTGCTGCTGCGGTGAGTAGCATGTGGTAGAGGGCAGCACCTAACCACATTGTGTGCACTTAGAGCAGATGGTGGAGTCTCCAATGGCTTCATTAGGTGTTACAGTTGTACAGCCCAGACCTCAAACATCTCCCTTCCCCACTCATCTCCCAGCACAAAAGCATTACTTTGAACTGTTGGTTTTCAGCAACCTAAAGATATTTGCTGCCCTCAACCCGATTCCAGTCTCTTTCCCTTTTGAAGACACTCCAGCAGTTCCCCTTTTGAAGGTCCTGTCTGGTGATCACCCTGATGAGGGATGGGCCCAAGCTCAGGTTGACTGCTCTTTCTAGCCAGGCAGAAGGAAGAACTGAGGTGCTTCCAAAGGTGCCGGCTGACGGAGCAAACAACGCTCCTCCATGACATTGCAGCTGCTCTTCCACCTGTCTCTGCCCCTCCCTCCCCCTGCATTTGCATCAATAATTTCTTCTTCCTAACTATCCTTTCTTCCCTCCCTTCTCTCTTTTTTCTTTAAGAGGAAGGGACTTCTGGTAGCCTAGTGAAAACAAAAAACAAAAAAACACCAGCCACTGCTTTTAACTGTCATGCTGATTGCAAGCTGAAGAGTACTGACAGGGTAACACACACCTCCATGGGAAAATCTATTCTATTCTAACCTCTTCTGACTCCAAAGCTATTTCTTATTGCACTACTGGATACAAATGATTCTGAGGCAAAGTAGGATGCTTGGTGTGCTCATTTGCATCTCATTACCCAGCATGCTCTTCCCCCTCAAAGCTATTTTCATAGCAGTATTGTTGTCAGAGCCTTGGGAACAAGTGGAAAGATATGGGTGTGCTTGGGGCACACAGAGTTCTTTTCTGCGTGCTTTGCTTCCCCTTAGTAATGAAAAGCATTGCACAGTGGTCAAAATGATCCAATTTTACATTTTCAAATCTCTGTGGGATTTTTTTTCACTAATTTACACCATCAAGAACAAATTTTGAACGAGAAATAAGATTAGAAACATAAACCTAATGTTCTACTCCTTAAAGTGCTCACACATGAAGGTTTTTGATCAGGGATTAAGAAATGAGATTTAACTTCCATCTGCCTTAAATTTAATTTGCATGAAGAACACATTCCAGTAAAATACGGTTCATTATTTAGCGACAGGCAAATACCCAAATATTATACCTCGGTAATATTAGCATCTTTCTCTGCATACTGAATGTCTCTGTGTAGAGCTGAATAGCTGTATAGAGCTGAATATACCAGGTCCTGTTACTGTCTACATTAAACATACTGATGATTACTCCCTGTCCAATTTCTTTCAAAAAGCAGTAGCTTTCAAATAGATGTATAAGATGTCAGCCAGGACAAGTGTCTAAAATCTGAACCACTGCGGTGAATGTTGTTTTCTGGCAATTCTACAATATCAGAGTTGATTTAAGGATCACTTAAGCCTGTTTTTATACCAGTACCAAGAACAATAAAAAAATTCAGACATAAGATTCAAAACAAGCCTTTGCAATTTAAAGTTCTCCATAATTCTCAATATCTTTTTTAGATACTTGGAAGTCAAATGCCACTCCCCGATCATTTTATTTTCTTTTAACTTGACACTTTCAAAAAAGAAATAAATAGAGCAGATCAGTTCTTCGTTACTGTGCACACCAATGGTACCTCCTGATGGAAGATTATAGAGTGCCTCAAAAATGTTGCTGAATTGAGTTGGATAGCCATATGTATCGCCCCGCCCCCCTTCCCCTTTTACAGACTTGAAAATTCAGGCATAGACCTAATGCTATATGATAAAGACTGATGCAGAACACTGGCTGCCTAGACACGTGATTGAGGGAGGGAGGAGGGAGTGGCATTTTAATTAGAGCAGTGACCAATTAAAACACCTCACTATCACATGTATTAAGCCCCCGTGGGTTTAAAAGTGGCTGTGGGACACTTTATCTAAACCTCATTTTACAAGGTTTAGATAAACCACCCCAGCAGCCATTTATAAATGTGCAGAGGCTTATACACATGACAGTGAGACCATGCTGGAGTGTTCTAATTAGACACAGTCTAATTAGAATGCAAACCAGCATGTGTATAGGCAGTCACTGTTAGCAGAACTGGGTTAAAACACAAATCTTCAGACTTCCAACTTCAGACGTCTCATAACACCTGAAATGAGATTTGAAAATAAAAAGAGATCACATGGATAAAAATTATGCCCAGACACATAACAAAAATAAAATCTGAGACCAAAAAAAAAAAGAAGAAAATCAATAACGGATGGTTTATTACCATGATTCTTCTTCTCTTCAAAGTCTCAGGAGTGATAAACCCTGAAGTATCATGGGACATGAGTTTCAGAGAGATGCTACAAAATACACCAGAGGGAGTGTGTGTTCATGCCTGTATGCACCTTTTCAATCACATATTAGTAAATTTAATAGCAGCATGTCACTTCTTCAGTACCAACACAAGCCTATTTAACTGGTCCAGAAATTGGCCCTTTAGAAAGTTTATGTTCGGATTATGCTTCTTATAAGCAACGACAGTGTAGATAGGGTAGTGAAAACAACACACAGAAAGTATCCGTGTTAGATTACACAGAGAAGGCAAGGTGGATATGCACCCTCATAGACTAACAATATATATGTATATGTACAGAGAGAGAGAGAAAGAGAGAGAGAGAGCGCATGGGTGCACACACTAGCTTTCACAAACCTAAGTTCATTTATCAGATGCTGCATACAGAGAATCACTCTTGGCTTATCAAAAGCCACCTCACTTCATGATTCCCTTTCCCTTAGCTGCCACTCCCCCAGCATCCTCCATATTCAGTCTCTCCTTGGGTCTGTACAACTCTCAAAGAAAGGAAAATCTTTCCTATTTCCTATTTCTACAGGAGGACAGCCCTGGAATGAGGGAAAGTTACCTAAAAACAGCAACTCTATTTTAATTCAATACTGGGTAAACCATTCAGAAATGTTATTTATTAACGCAGAAGGCAGGAGGAGATGGAAGACTATAGCTAAGGCAATTATAGCCCCCCAAGGACTATGAAACCAGACAGAACACGCAAGAATAATACATGACAGACAGACAAGCCAGATAGATTGATTGAGCAATCAATCTATAATAGGACTATGACAATATAACTAATTATAGTTAGTTATAACTATAGCTGTTCCACACCTCTCCCCAATCACTTTGGGCCGTGGCCCTGGTCCCAGCCGCTCCTTGCATCCCCCGCACTGCTTCAGGCTGCAGCTGGGGCCAGGGCCATGGCCACTCCCTGCTGCTTCAGGCTGAAGTCAAGGCTGGGGCCAGGGCTGCGGCTGCTCCCCGCCTTCCCTCCTGCCACTTCAGATTGCACCTTCCTCCCCAATGCCTCCTCACCTGCAGGGAGCAGAGTGGGGGGGGGGAAGGCCAGTGGTGCTGGCCTCGACCCCCACCCCCTGCAGAGTCCTGATCCTGCTCCCCCCTGCCACCATCTCCAAAGGAGCAAAGGGGGGGGGTAAGGCCAGCTATGCTGGCCTCGACCCCCCCTTCCCCCCTGCTCTGTCCCCTGTGTCCCCACCATCATGGTGGTGCTCCACTATGCTGCCACCTCCTGTCCCAAAGCTATATTTGCACTCTGATTGGTTATTTCAGTCATCCAATCAGAGTGCGAATAAAGCATCCTGGACAGACTAAGGCTTTTATAATAATAGTCATATTGACACAATCTTTAGTCAACATGTTTATACAGACGTAAAAGATGTTTCATACCAGTATATATTATGGGTTATATTTTGCCAAGGGTAAAATCTGCTAACTTACTCACTTTTGGATCGTGCCTTTAATTATACCAGTAGAATTAAAGCAGTTCAACTTGTGCCTTTAGACAAGGCCTTAGTCTAATGGCAATTAACATAGACATTTTCAAACACTGCAGGCAACTGAAGCTTACAATGGAAATAGCAAATGACCCATAACAATTTGCAACACTAACAGATGCCTCTATAAAACAACTCCACTTTCAATTGGTTTTGCCACATTTGCAGGAAGGATGTTTACGTGCTATTATGCCCCTTTTAGCATGAGGCCTCAAGAGCTAAAAAGTTGCTTGTGACCACCTTTCTATTAGAACATTGCATTTGGACAGCAAAACAAAAAAATAATCAATTCAGCCAATGACATTTCTCTGTGAAAGGGCTAAGCCAGCACAAAGGCACTGATAAAAGTGGCAGTTAACCCTGTGGTACCCTTATTGTTCTTTATTCACAAAAACTGAACACTTGAGCAACATAAGAAGAGAAAGACAGAGAGGGAGCGAGAAGGGGGTCTGCCATCTGTTGCTAGGGATGACATCACCCCTGTTAGCTCAGCCATTTCTTTTCATGATTGTGTTTGCATCATTAATCAGTGCTGTCCTTACGTTGGTCCATTCAGTCGGGCCTCAACTGTCAGCACTTGAGCTCTGCAGTTCAAAAGAGACCTGCCAAACTGCTTGGCCTCAGTTTTAAAGAGGTTTGGATCTATATCAAGGTTACCTTGGATGGAATACTCGTCAACTTGTATTGGGAGAAATGCTCTCCTTTACTGCCTGTAATTTGAAAGAGGGTTATGACAAATCCCAAGCATAAAAAAAACAGATCCTACTCTCCCAAGTCTTGGATCTACCAGGGCCCTTTAATGAAGTGCTGTGTCCATAATGAAATAACATATAATCATTTTGCTTAGTTTTGTATTGTAAGTCTCTGATTTCCACCCCCCCACCACCAACTACTAGAAAATCTATTTCTTGAAACATTCTGTCCCAAAAACACCAGTTCCTGTAAGCAGATAAAACAGTAAATAACTTATTAGGGAGCTCCACGTCACTTAAATAATGATACATTGGATTTCCTAAGACATGAAATATATATAACCAATAACCCTCACATCTGGATTCTCTGTGAGCCACATCTTCTATTGGCTTAACTTTTACATTATTGTTCTTGTTCTTATTGTTTTTTGTATTGCAAGTAGCACTTCACGGCCTCAGGCACTGACTGGGCCCTCATTGAGCTAGCCACTGTGCAAACATTTGAAGCTAGCTATTTTAGTACTCCCAACACAATAGCTCTATCACTAATATCTGGGCACCTCATTTTTGTTGCTACACTCTTGTGAAGTACAGATCCAGTATTATCCCCATTTTATAGACAGGAACTGACTGTCCCAGGTCATATAAAGCAAAGCTGAAATCAGGCGCTCTCTGTTCTAGGCCAGTGCCCCAACCAATTCTTTCCCCTTGACCAAGGACTGCATTCAGCTGATCTTTTATACCAGGGGTGAATTTTTTCCCCATACTTTTTCAATAGATTTCTCTTCCAGTTTCCCCTAAGCATCATGGTTCAGGACATAATGCTATTTTGGCTGTTCACACTTTCTGTACCTTCTAAATATGGACTGCTGATGCATGGAATCCCAGGATTTATGGAGAGAGCAACATGTAAAGTGGCATTGACAGAGGAGCGACAAGGGTGAAGGAACCAGACTTGCATGGGGTTATGGAAGGCACCATTCAGCCCTCTTCTATGGTAGTTGGGAAAGAAAAATTGACTGTTATAAGGGGAAAAACTATGAGAGGAAAAGCAACAAGCACACTAATTTCATAGACATTAGGGCTGGAAGGGACCTTGGAAGATCATAGAGTCCAGCCCCCTGACCCAGGGGCAGGAAGTCAGCTGGGGTCATAGGATCCCAGCAAGATAAGCAGGCTCCCAGCAAGATAATGATGGACAGATAGTGAGTCAGTTCATGCCCTGTTCTGTACTGACTGCAACAGAGATGGGCTTTGTTTAGTGCATCAGGAAGGGGAGTATGGAAAGCCTTCAGAGGGAATAAGAAGGCTGGGAACAGCACTCAGGAACACAAGCACAAAAGATAGTGGGATGGAATCCAGGATGTGTTTAAACTCTCGTCACTGAAGGTGGAAAACCAAGTTTTATATCTAGAGTATTTCAAAGGCCCACATTGCTGCTTTTCCTGAGCACTTCACAATATTTAATGCCTTTATTTTCACCACATCACTGAGATAGGACAGTACCATATTTCTATTGTAGAGATGGAGACCTCAGGGACAGATGGCTTTAATTGTTACCAACTGTTATCCCTCTCCTACAAAAGCATTTGATAGAATGTGGTGAAATTAAGCTAGGCAAGATTTATCATTGGGAGAACAACCCTCTCCCCATTCCCCACAAAAGCTTAAAAGCAAAGAAACATTAGGGAGGCCTCCTCCCACCCACCAGCCCAGTGGGGACTTGTTAATACACTGTTTATGACCCCATTAAGAAAACAACAGAGGGATATTACCAACTAGCTGTTGATTCTGTTTTTGTCCTGTCTGCCACAGCATGGACCACAGCCAGCATGTGGTTTGCTAGTTAATACTGAGAGGTGTCTGTGTAAGTTAGAGGGGATAGGGATCCTTGCTTAGCAAGGAGTAGGGAGGGAACGGGGGAGCAGGGGGAAGCCAGGCAGATGCCTGCAGTCTCTGCCGAGCTGCAGCCAGGGAGCAGAGGGGAGGGGCCAGCCCTGCTGTGGAGCAGAGAGCCCTGCCCAGCACAGACAGCATGCCAGGATGCTGGGGGAGTCTGGCTTAACTTAAACCAGGAAGGGGTCTGGGCGTGTAATGTCTTATGTTTTAACACTATTGTGCAACTGGACACCCAGTGGAGACCAGACATTGCATAAACCAGTTTGACCCAAATCAGTTAAGTCTGATACTACATTCAACCAGGTTTATCTCAAACCAGTTTCAGCCGTTTTCAAACTGGTTTATGTGCACTGAACAGCTTTTCTGTTATAGGTTTAAACCAGTTTCTGATCACTTAAACCGGTTTATGTATAATGTCTGTCCCTAGCCAAAAGCTCCTGGCAAAAACTCTCATTGTTGCACATGCTAAATCCCCTTCTTGCATATATTCTCTGTGAGGGGACCGAGGACTGAGGGTATGAAAGCGCATGTGGACTTTTTATTCTATTAAAGCACAGAGTTTAAGAACCTTGAGGAGAGAGGTGGGAGGATATTCAAACAATTCTAGACACGAAAGGTTACTTTAACAATCCTTCAAGCCTGCTTCAGCTCCTACACAGCTATGTAACTATGTAAATGTCAAAGGAGGAATAATAAAGCAAGCTTGTTAGCAATAAGTGGTAGGCACCCAAAAAAGGCATGACACACTGTATGCAGAAGGAGCAGAAGTGTAACTAAGAAATCCACCAGCTCTATAGATAATGAAACAATATATTAAAAGAATTTCCATATTCAACTTGACTGGTGCAAGTGTCACTCTCATGACAAAACATTTGGTGGAGACTGAAATTGGAAATGTCTTGTTGAGAAGTAGGTTAGAACCAAAATTTGATTCACTCGGACTGTATTTTAATCTGGTGAGGACTGTCTGCTAGCCCCTAAATCTGCTAATTCAATGTACAATTTAGTAACCCTGCACAACATAGTTTCTTTCTGCATATTAGAAAGAAACATTTTCTGTCAAAACTGTGAGAGTTGTCTGGCAATGGCAATTCTTAGCGGGGTCCCATCCCTAATGACCACAGCCAGCTAGCTTGAGCTAGAGTCACCCATGCTACGAACAAGTAACTGGGGGATGGAGGGTGTTCATCTAGGTTTGCTTTCTTTCACGTTATCAATTTACAAGTGTCTCAGTAAAGTGATCAGGCAGCGCAAGTCTGAAAGACTGATGGTTTTGGTACTACATTGTGAATAGCCCCTGAATGCACAGGCTGCTCTTGCACACTCCATTGTGCAACCCACATAAAGATCAATCACCATAACAGCTACTGTGAGCAGGAACTGATCAGTTTTGGCTTCTTATATGGCAGCACAAATGGAGCAGAAAGGGCAGGAGCAATGTGGGGAGGAAGAGTCATTAGGAGAGATTCGAATGCACCTCTTACAGGTGCATCAGAAGAAGTGGTGTGAGAACCAGGGAACAGTATGTACCATACCTCCCGAGTAGATGCAAGATAGGCTGTGCCTCAATGTGGGGCCACTGAACCCTCCACAAAAATCTGAAAACTGGACAATTTAGCCTTAGATGCAGCCATCTGATAACTTCTACAGCACTCTGATTACTTGACCAAATATACTTTCAAAAATCTGTCAGAGCGAGCCCTCAGGGGATTAACAATGCTAAAGAGAAAGTGAAACAGGACTAATGACTTAGCAAGTTTACAAAACCACACAACTTAGCTTTCACTTGGATCTTATTCTGTATCTCTCATTCCCCTTGCTCATTAAACATTATTCAATAAATCCATGCGTTGCTGCACACTGGTTTTTATAAGTCTTGTTTTCTTTTTGCAATGTGGTCCGGAGGTTTTACTGTTTATACAGCCAGATTTAATGATTATTGCTACTTGTGTGAAAACACAGGCATCTGTGGTTCTGATGACAGCTGAATTAAAACTGCAACCTCAGCTGTCAACAAGTCAGTGTCTTTCTCTTTGTTAAAAATTAAGCAGCACCCTCTATTTGTACAGCAGTTACCCCAAACACTTCTGGGGATTCAAACCAGACCTTTCACAGGAGAACATCGTTTCCTCACAACTTTCCCGCTGCCCAGTATTACGAAGCAGAAATAACTGGGAAATTCCCTTCCATGCTACCTCTCAGATTGTGCTTGCTGCTTCTCAAGCCTGTCATCTTGCTCGCGCCTGCTCCCAGTAATAGTTCCTGGCACGAACTGTTCTCATATCATGCTGCATTATTAGCAAGCTGTCAGACACTGGCAACTCGAAGTCTAAGTGCCAACATGGATAGTTATTGGGGTAATGATGTTGTTAGTTAGGGAAAAAATAATTGAACTCCCAGTGCAATGTATATATATAAGTTTGTATGAGTTTATATGCATGTTCTTTTTCCTCCAACTAAGGGAAGGAGTTGGAGTATTAAAATAGATACCAGCTGATTTTAAGAAACAATGATTTTCTTGCAACAATCTTAATGTGACTTCCAGTGGTTTTCAGGTTAATTATTATGACTTTAACTGCTCTTTTAGAGATAGATGGGACCTTCAGGCATAGCCTTGAGAAAGGGTTTGGGCACTACCTACTTGACTGTAATCCTAGGAAGAATCATGACTGAGAAGCATACCTTGGAGTCCCAATTTTTCCCTCACTTTCCAGAGGCCTATGCCACCAGTAAATTACTATGCACTTCCCTCTCCACCCCCAACTCACCCAAGTTGGTTCAGCTGCTTTGGCCAGTATTCAAGAAGAGTGGAACCAGGGCTCCACTCATTCTGTAGCCATCAGATCCATGCAGAGAGCAAACAGTCAAACAGCCTCACTTATCCCTTTATGTCTGACCCCAGCTTCTGGGTAACCCACATAGTTCCCACATGTGAGTGCTCAGTGTTAGTTACAATCTACTGTTACAGTAGTTTGTCCCCTTTTATTATTTCTGGTCTTGTCTCCATGCTGTCATCTACTCACAGAATGTCTTCTCAGTTCCTTTTCACCAAACCACTACTCTTTCCTCCAAATCCCTCCTACAGACTCCTTCCCATAAACTGCTCAAGAACATTGTTAAAAGAAGCCAGGCTGTTTCTTTCCTATATAAATTTCCCAGTGCATCCTGACTTCTTTGCTTGCATCTTGCTTCTTATCTAAAGTCTCCTGGCCAAGGATATATCTTTCATTTCCTTGTATAAAGTATTATTTAAGTCTTAAGTGACAAAGATGTAATGAAACAAGTTACCAGACATTCCAAAAGAGATAGCAAACTCCTTCCCCAGACTATTAAATCAATTCATAAAACTTCCCTCCCACAACTACTGTGTAACACACTAGACTTCAGGGCTAAGGAGAGAAATTACAAATAAACTGGTATAAACGATCAGAAATTGGTTCAAATCTGTAACACAACATAAATTCAGTGTACATAAGCTGCTTTCAAAATGGCTTAAACTAGTTTAAGATAAACCTAGATGGATGTAGCATCAGACTTCACTGATTTATGTTAAATCAGTTTATTGAACTTCTGTACCAGATTCCCTCCAGATTCAACTTAACTCACAGTCCCCCAGCATCCCAGGAAGCTTTGCACCTCCTTCACAACCCCCTCCTCACAGGTCTTGACCCAAGTGGTCTGCTCCAGCTAAGCAGGGAGGCACGCTCTAGCACGCTCTAGCACCACTGCAGGCATGTGGCTGCATTTTCGATATCGAAAGTAAACGTCTGCTCACTGGCTTATCCGTTCAATCCACATAGCTTAGATTAACCTGTACTGGGCCCAGGAGTTTGGTTTTCTGCAGTATTCCACCACAGATTTGCTTGCATTTTACTTGTCCTGGATAACTAATGTATAGCTTGCTGGAGAATGCTTCAAAATGAAATGCGCTGAAGTAAATGGAAAAATAGATTGCATACTTATTAGTCTGCCCTTGAAAGCCTGATATCTTATTGAGCTAAAGAAAATCTCTGTCACCATTAGCTACTCTGAGGCCTGTATTTCTTGGGCACTTTAAGTCTTTGCTCATGCAGCTTTGAAGGACTCATATTAACCTCTTTAAAGTATATAATCTTCAAACTGGTTCTCAGGAAAGTAACCCTGCCAAACTCCCTCCTCTGACTATTGAACCTTTAGATTGCAGAAGTGCCCGAAGGCCACAGCCAGGCTGGAGCCTATCATGCCAGTCATTCTACCACCAAACGACAAAAAACTCCCACAGAACTTGCACACAATTTGTAAGTCCTGAGCAGAATGACAGTAGAAAGCCATTTACAGTGACACCTGACCACTACCAGCACCCTCCCGCTCCCCCCACCCAGACCCTTTACAAGTTGGACTTTCAAAGTTGTGGCACAGCAGCACTGCTATCTGTCCAGACATAATCCAAGAGCTATGGGCAAACATCCCTGCTGGATAGCTTTGCTGCACTTAGCACAAGCAGTCACAAGGTTTCACCGGCTGGCCTGAAGGGCCCAACAGGAGGAAGACTCAACGCGGCAGCGTGCATCTGATCTCTCCTCACAGATCAAGACCAGAAGACTGCAATTAGCAATTGCTGCCAATCAGGACTTTCATCTGCTCCATTCGGGGCATGCTCTTCCTCATTCAGTTGAACATCTAAATCAAAACACTGGTTGGAGCTATAAGAGGTCAGGGTTTAGGAAGCAGATACTGGGCTGATAACACTAATCTGTATCAAATGCAGTTCTACCATTCCCTAGTCATCCTATGCCTGAACGAATCGCCACCTTAACAAAGAGCAGAAATCTAAAGTTAAACGTGAGAAAGTGGTAACACCTGCTTGCAGACATTAAAAAAAACGGTGCTTTATTTAAATTTGGTGCATTCCTGCACGGAGCCTCACCCATGCCCAGAACGGGCAGTGTCTTATTTGGACCTGGCTCACCTGACATCTGTATAGATCAATCACTTTAATGGGGCTCTTTTGGCGCTTTTATCTAATAGACAATTAAATCAGCTTTAGGAGAAAAAAAAATCTCCAAAAAGCCACACTGAAGCCCCTTATCTATACAGATGCTGCTGAGCTGGGACTTTTTTTTTATGTCTGCAAACACCATGTGACTGAGGCCCTACATTTTCAATAGCAACCAGAGACTTTTGGGGATGGTGCCAACTACATTTTTAAAAGTCAGGATATTCAGCACTTCCTGAAGACAAGAAGACTCTCCTTCATTTTTCACACCCTCAAAAACAAAGGTACCTAAGTCCAGTCACTTTTGAAAAGCTGGACCTAGATGGTTTAAATGTGCGTACGTGGTGGAGGGTATAATTTAACTGCTTGGACAAGATGCTGCAGTGAGTGGAAGTCCTAGAGGCTGTAGTTCTCTCTCTATCCTTGGAGCAAGTACAGTATTATAATGACAGGGTGCACTTTTCCACACTGCCCCAGGACCGTAAGAAATGAGTCTTGGACCTTGTTCCTTCCACACTGCGCTCACGTTCTGATGTCACAGTGAGAGCATCATGCAGAGTGGAGCCTGCAGGAAGAGACTATGTGTAGTATGAAGCCATATGCTCCAGGAAGCAAAGGCTGATTGTGAGTATTGTACACAGTTGGGGCACTGCTGCAGGTCTCTTGAACTTCTGGAAAGGGAACCCCAACCCACTGGGACTACTCCATGGATAACAGGGTTCATCTTGATGATGTCCTTACTTGCAGTGACAAAAGGGAAGTCCCTGACAACTGCTCCTCTTTAGACAATCTGGGAGGTGAAGTAGGGCTGCTATGACTTCTGTGCCTGTTTTGGGAAGCAAAGAAAGGAAACTGGCCAAGAGAAATGTACACAACAGATAACTCAATGATACTGCACCTCCCACAGTATGTTCCTCTGACTATAATATTCCCAGGGCATTGCTGGGCAAATTGTAGGCTGCTGCTAAGCAGGGATAAGATGAAAACACCTAGACTCTCTGGTGCCAGGTAGCCTATCTACACCATAGAGAGATGATTGATTAGACAGAACTGCCTGCCTTTCCACTTGAGTGCCGGTTAAGACCATTTTTACAGCATATGCACCCGATACAACTGTCAAACTATGATAAGTCCAGTAACTCAGCAATCAGACTGACAACTGTATCAGCTTCTCCTCCGCTCGGCTAGCTCCAGAGATGAATCAAAACAAAATCTCTGTCAACCGGCAGCTGTCACTCAAATTTAGGGATCAAGAATATCTTTAGTTGGTAGTTTCAGTCATCGCCTTTATTTCTCTTAAGAGGAAACTAGAATATCAGCCACATTCTTCTTTCAATCTGTAGGCTGTACTACAGCCTGATCATCTGATTTCAGGACACTTAAGCATCCTATTCCCTTAGGATGTTCCCTGAACATTTAACAAAGATATGTTAAGCTGCAAGTGCAGAATGTTCCAGTTCATTCTCTCACCAAAATAGGATTTTACAAAAAATCTATTTATTCTTTTAAGCATGTTCAATTCTCCTTTTGGAGGCCAAACAACAACAAACCAAAGCTACAAAGCAAGCCTACAGTATGACTACACGTTTGCTTCCTCATCCACACACACACACACACACACACACACACACACACACACACAGCCAAAACCTAATCTAATGGATGAGTGTTTGAGTGAAGCACATTTTAGCCATGCTAATACACCAAGTCTATTGGGTCAGGCTGACTGTTTCCAAGAAAAAATAGAGAAAAAGTCTATCTGAGCAGAGAAAGGACTGCTTATTCTTGATGCAGCACTGTCAATATTTGTTTTTGTTTAAAAATAAAATTCTCAGTTTGCACCTGAGATGAATTTTGCATTACCAAGCTAAACTGTCTTCCATGTACAGAGGTACATCAGCTATTCCAAAGTGTATTTTGTGTACAGAGTTTTACAGAGCAAATATATAATTAAATCCCAAAAAAAACACAAACAGAATTTTAATGTACAGTGTATATACAAGGGCCCAGAGAAAGGATTACTTACTCAGTTTTATTCTGTATTTCCATGATAGAGACATGCTTAATCTTTCAGCCTTACTGTGGCATTCACATTTTTTTTTTTGATGGAACACACATTCCCTCTCGCCCCTCCCCCATGGTCTACCTTTTCACCAGCGCTTCTGGGTAACACAGTCGATGTGCCCAACTTCAGAAACATTTTAGAGAGACCCGATTTCCACAGGACAGGTACTCAGATTTCTGAAAATCAGGTCCCTGAGGGCGTTTCCAACTGGCTATCCCAAACCTACTAATAACTTTTGAAAATTTACACACATACCTACACAACCAAAGCAAAATGTGGAAGTACCTTTACTGGAGTATGTTTATATGAATGTATGTTTACTGAGTATACATATGGATGTATTTTCCAAAACTGCTGAATTCATTTCACTTTTAATAGGAATTAGGGGCATAACTTACTTAGACATTTCTGAAGATGAGAATTAGGATATAAACCTGTTGAGATCCTTGATGCTGTAGGTGGAGTGCAACCATCTGAAGCTAGGTTGAGTATCAATGCACTGCAGCCCCTCTTAACTAGACCTATGTAGGAGGGTGAGGACAGTTATCACCCAACCAGCTACAATTGCTTCTTGCAGCCTATCAGACCTTGTATGCTAGGGAAACTCTCCAACAATCCTGTAAGACCAGTCTTCCATCATCTTTCTTGTAACAGCACAAAAGGGGGCATACAAGGGGCAAAACTCTGGCTCAGCCATCAACTGCTCGAACACATACCATTTCACAAAGAATAGAGCAGATTTTTATAGACTTTGGATCAAATCAGGAGATGGGAATTCAAGAGAAGCTGCAGATCCTTAGCAACTCCTAGTGTCTGACGTCAAGCTATTCAATAGGCACCAATGAACAAAATGCAAATATTGAAAAATGAAAAAAAAAATAGATATATGAAAAAATGAATGTTTCAGTTTTCAATATTTGCATTTTGTTCATTGGTGCCTATTGAATAGCTTGACGTCAAACACTAAGAGAGAGAGAGTGTGTGTGTGTGTGTCATAATATAATTAATACCATTGAGGGGCTCCCCCAGAAACTTAGAAAACTGTGTGTGTGTGTGTGTGTGTAGGTTAGAAACACACAGGTTTCTAAGTTTCTGGGAGAGCCCCTCAATGGTATTAATTATATTATGGCATATTATGCAACTAAAGATGATCACTCTCATTTTTTATTTTGCTTCTGTAGTGATTTCACTTACCTGACTTTAGGGCAGATAATCCTCATTTACAACAGTTTAAACTGGTAGAAGAATCAGAGCACTGTCTTAATGCAGATACTCAAGGGGACTAAAGCTCATATTGCTCATGCAACCTTGCAAACATTTTAAAAATTGCAGGAAATGGAATCAAGGGCACAGAATAGCCAACAGGGACTCCTTTAATACTGAGAAAGGGACAGACCATGTGAAATCCACTTTGACAAGACTTAACAACCCTAATGATTATATCAATAAAAACCCTAAGTAAGGATTCATGCCCCAGCCACATCACAAAGCAGAGCAGATCACCAGCCTATCAAATAAACAGAACAGGACTTCGGCCTATTGCAGTGTAGAACTGTGGCCTGTTGTAGCCTATGTTTCCTCCCACTGCATGGACAAAGCAGTTTGCTTTCCCAAGCTGTCTCTGAGACGTTTCACAAAGCTCAAAACATATTAAAGAACATAACTGCTTGGGATTCTTCAATTTCAAAAGAATAAAGCAACTTAATCTGAAAGATTTTTAGAAGCAAACAAGTAAATTCTGCAGTCTTACTTCTGGAAATGAGCTTTAACTGTAGATCAACTATGAAAAAGTAGCTACATAAAGAAAGCTATGAGTGTGTATGGGTGGTGTGAGATCAGAGTACAGCCCTCCTTTGCTCCTACACAGGCAGTGACCATACACTAGTTCAGTTGATTAATTTTTAGTAAACATATGGTGGCAACTAAAACACACAGTAAAAGGGTAGATATTTTCCATTAAAATCATCAAGAGACAAAAACTTGATTTAATAAAACTTGTAGATTTTTTTCTTCTTTTGAAAAAGAAAAAAAATATTGTTATAATTGTTTATATTTAATTCCCCTCTTCCCCTCCCCCCTCAAAGACTTTTTTCATCCAAAACAAATTAAAAAAAATCCCTTGGTCTTCAAAATTCCAAAACAAAGAAAATTCTAATGAAACAAAATTATTGGGGAAAATAATATGTTTAATAAATGGGAAAGTTCCAGTGGACATTTTCACCACTAATGGCAACTGACAGAAAAACAAATGTGGTACGGCCACTAAAGGGCACACAAATGTGTAGAATTGGGTGTGGGTGCCTGCGGATAAGTGCTTGGAAAAAAGTCCTGTCTTTGAAATAGTCTCTGTGTATAGAGAACGAGTAAAGATAACTAGAAGCAAATGATCTGATGACTTCCTTGCCAGCCCTCATCCTTGGTTTTTTTACTGCTTGTTATTTACCAACTGCACTGGGAGATGATAGGCTAGTGAAAGATGAGTCCTTGAGAAATGAGGCTGATAGGGTAGAGCAGGACTTGTGAATACTTAAGACTCAACCAGGGTTCCACCCTGGCATGCCTTGAGATTCTTTCAAGGGTGTCTTGGGATGCCACACACTATTAGCACTGTTTACAAAAATGTTTAATAAAATAAACCCAGAAATTTCAAATAGAAATCCATCATTTTCGTCTTTCTGAATTCTTTCCAACAGAAAAAAAATGTTCTGTTTTTCTGTAGTCAAAAAAAAAAAAAAAAAAAAAAAAAAAAGAGTGAAAACAAAGAGCTCATATTTTTAAAATCTTCCACAAGTGTGTCCAGGGATGCCTCGACCCTAAAAAAATAAGTTGAGAACCACTGACTTAGATCCTGGACAGAAAGAAAGAAGCAGCCAAAGGAGGCAGAAGGAAAAAAGCAGGGGAGGGGAAGAGGGGAGAGAGAGAGAGAGAGAGATTTAATCATACAGTATTTATGCTCTTCTAACTCCAGCAGTAGCCTCTGGCAGACACCACTTACTTTGATCACCCTTGAATACAGCGGGTTAGTACGTCTCTCACACACACCTGTTAAAGCTAATCTTGGGCAATTTCCTGCAAACAGTTATACAAACAAGAGCACTAAAAGATGATACCACGCCAGCCTCCCCAATGCCACTTTAGTAGTAAAAGTGTCATTTTTTCCTTATAGCCTATCATAGAAATTATATGCACACATTTTGTTGTTGGTTCTTACTATACAACTTAACCTTCCGAGTCCATTACTCCTTGCTAGGGTTGAAGACAATTTATTTTTCTAGAGGAACAGTAGTACCAGGTACTATGAACCATTATACAAAAGCAGCGTCACTGACCACTATGTATTGCTGTGAATTCAGGGAAATTTATAAGCACAGGCAGCAGCAGCCTAAGGGGAGGGCAAACTGGGCAACTGGCTTGGGCCCCACACTTTAGGGCTCAGCAGCTACAGTCATCCAATACAACAGCTAATACAATACAGTCAGCTACAGCCATAAAAAAAAACTGGAACAAATTTTTGGGGGCTGAAGTTTTTTCAAGGAAGTGGCTCTATTTGCATTTTAACACTCGACTATTTAATTCCCCAAAAGAACATTAAAAAGATCCACAATACATAGGTCATCAAAATTAAGCCTTTAAGGGGCCCCAAATGACTCTCTTGCCCAAGGCCCAAACAACCCTAAGGCCACCACTGAGCACAGGTTCTCAAGGATTCTCTCTCTGCTTTGCATGGTCACAGTGCTGCAAAGGTGCTGTAAACTTCATTTAACTGGCCAGGTAAACTGGTCTTACGGCCACGTTGTGCGATCAGAATAGCACAAAGCACTGGAGTTTACTGCTGGAAGCAGCCAGAAGGAATTAAGATTCCATTAAAAAAGGTATGAAAATCAACAGGCATTCAGAGGACAATATCCATTTCTAATCCAGGCTCTTTGCAAGGATATGTTAAAATGGCAACAGTTGGGAGCTTAGATATACCACTTTTCATCAGTAGATTTCAAAGCAAGTAGCTTTAAGTGCTTCACTTATCTAAATCCTCCAGCTAAATGTGCTGATTTCCCAGTCACTTTTAAAAAAAATAAATATCCTTCATGAAGGACCTACTCAATGTGTTGCTTCCACTATAAGGACACTGTATATGTTTGATTGTCTCTCTCTTTCCCCCATGTTTTGTATGTTGCTTGTCTGTGCATGGAGAAACAAAAAGAGCTAATGAAATTATTTATAACCATAGCGACCACTTTGCTTTTATTTTTGTACCCAATCACCTTCCCTGGTTTTGTCCTTTTAGAGTGGAGGATCTAGAGAACAGAAGCTACTTTTTAGTACATGCTTGGACACAGGTAACAAACATAGCCTTCATCCCATTTGAACTCTCAGTATTACTGCAATTAAAGCAGTGAACAACAGTAATAATGAAACTGTGTCTTATGGTATAGGGGAAATTAAAAACTTTCAAAAAATAGAGGGTAAAATGTGAAAACAAAAAGCCTACTTTTTTCCCTGTCCGTTAAAAGCATCATCATTCGATACTAGAACACCACTGAAAAAGCAAATTCTTCAAGCAATACTTATTGCTTTACAATAAACAAACTGTTCCTATAATATTAAGAGAATTTGACTGATGAATGCAGGAAGGAAATGTTTAAGGTGGTCAAAGTATAACGAAGTGTAACGGGATGAAAGTAAGGCAAAGGACATTTAAGTTTGGCTAAGATCTTATTTCACATCTTTTTCACTCCTTCTTGCTTGCTTTTCTTACAGCCCCATGACTCTTCCATTCTTTTCTACCTGTAACAGGGGGCCTTCTTGGCCCCAGTCCACCATTGGCCCGCCCACCTGTTTCTGGGCTAACTGCCCACCTCACTCGCCTGCCACACCTTTTTGTTTCATAATTGGTTCTTATTAAGCAGGAGGCTACCCATTCTTTCCCCAATGCCAGGGAGTGCTCTCTGCGGCTCTGATCCTCCCCTACTCCACAGCCCAAGTCTTGCGGATGGCATCCAGGTGACACAAATACTTCTGGCCTACAGCCGGACCAAGCTTAGTCCTCGCTGTCAGGCCTCATACAAACACAAGTTCATACCACCCTTCTCTCACTAGGGCCTCTCACACTCGGACCCATCTCACGGGGTCTCTTTCATGAATTGACAATTTATACCACCTTGCTCCCTCTCGGAGTGGGCTCCTTCAGCCATAGGCTTTATGTAGCACACACCTTGGGTGGCAGACGTACCTTCTTTTCGGCCTCTTCCATGGCCCTCACCGGGGTAGTGGCCAGACAATTACCTGACCGGGGCCAAGCTTGCCACGGCCCCTCCTGGGACAACACTACATAAATTCTCTCACACACATACGTTGCTCCCAGCCTTCTGGTTTCCTCCTCACTGGGGCTCCACATCTCTACCCCTTCACTGGGGCCTACCCTTACTGGGGATCCACATCTTCTACCCCCTCACTGGGTCTACAGGGCTTTCCTCCCTAGTAGGGCTCATGTGGCCATAGCTGTGACTGGTCCCAACTGCTACCCACACTGTTGTGGAGGTTAGGGGTTATTGAGGTGCCCCAACCCGCTTTCCACCAGGGTGGTAACTGGTTTGGTATTTTCCTGGAGGCTCCTGCACCACTGGGAGCCCCACCAAGCCACCCACTCCCAGGAGTGCAGTTTTAGGTCATGCCCAGGACCAAAAGCCTCCTGCTTTTACCTGCAGATGCTCTCATACAGCAGCTCAGCCAGGCAATGTTTATGCCTGGCCTACCAGCAGCCATCTGCTCTGTTTATATAGGCAGCAAGTGTCTCAAAATGGCTGACACAATCAAGCACCTCCTGGCTGTCTGGCTCAGCCCTTAATGTGGCAGGCACCAACAGTGCCCTGCTGTACCACCCAGTGGACCAATGTCAGCAGGAGATGTAAAGAATGTTCTCAGTCCTGCCTCAAATACACCCTACTGCTGTTGCAAAGCAATAGACAATGTGGGTTCAAACTTTCTCAGGATTTGAGGGGCACAGTTTCATTATTGATATTGTGCACTGCTTTAACTGCAGTACTGTACATTGGTTTAAGGCAGGCCACTTAAGGTCTTACACTTTCTTCACAAGTGCCTTAACTAGTTTGTGGGTGAGAGTGGGTGACAGTCACCACCATTATAGTCCTCTTTCCCTTTATTTATACAAAGGTCAATGCTGCTGTTTGTCCATTATATATCTTGGTAGATGCCTCATCTGAGTGAGTTGGATCCCAAATGGTATCCCCCCCCTTCTTAGCAAGTCATATCAAACTAGAGACAAGCATGCAGGGGGGTATGTAAAGATGCCCAAAGGTTTGACCACAGAGTGAAATGCATCATCCTGGGGACACATCGGGCTGCCCATTAAGAGAATGGGAGACGTACGTGCCTTAAAAGTAAAACAGAATCATTCCCCTGTGCTGTTGCACATAATTTTGAGGGGACTTCCAGCTAAGTCTTTGTTGCCTTAGAAATTAAATAGGAGCTAAGCCCTTCTCTTCTGTGGGAAAAAAGGAACAACTTTGTGGCATTTCCTTCTTGGGTCTAGGACTGGTAGATTTTGCCTATGCCAGAAGCTTTGTCTCCTCCAGAATCTCTCAAAATCTGCAAGAGACTTGCTACTGATTCCATGTTCCCATTTAGTAACATCCCCACAAATGCACTTCTCTGTCACCCAGTACAATTTCAAAGTTTGGAAGACTTCTCTTGAAAAGTTAACACAGCTTCAGGCTTGCTGGGAGAAGCAATGCAGGTAGCATACCTGTCACTCCCCATATGGAGATGTGACTCTTCCTGGGTAGTGGGGTGGATGCTAGAGATAACATACAGATAAGGCAGGTGCTCTCCAGCCTTCAATAATGAATGACCTTAGGGATAATCACTACAATTCTATGAAACACCATAGAAATTTTAAATCTACTAAAGGCTTGCAGAACACAGTTCAGCCTGTTTAGAAATGATTTTCTTTATCTCAGGGTACTGAAAAGTGTGAGCCTGAAGAATTTTGATAGTATACACAGTTAAGTTCACTGTAAAGAAAGACGGATCTACATACTAAAAGAGTAATACTTATATTTGTAATTTCAACAAAATATAGACTCCTTTGCTACATATTTATAGGCAGCCAACTCCTTAAAATAGTACCACTCCCCCACCCCACAGCAAACTAGGGGTTTCAGCACTTAGAGGTTATTCCCTAACTAGGACTGGATGTATTGCATCATAAAATGTCAACATCAAAACAATATAGAAAAAATAATTACAGACAGTGTTAGTGTTGTAAGCTGATAAGGACCAGATGGTCTTTTGTATTTATGGTTTGCCTTGTGCATACAAATGCTTTGGGGATCTAATTAGCCTTCTACAAAACTCAAACTGGGTAATTACTATCATTATCCCCTTTTCAAATAAATCTGAAGTCTAAACTGCAATTAAGTTTTTTATCTTACAATTCATAGTCGCACATTTGAAGAATTGTTCTTCCCTATCTTTTTGCAAAACTTCTTTCAGTGATTGACGTAAATAAGAGGCAAGAGCTTAAAATAAAAAAAAAGGACTGTTTCTGTTCAAAGATGGGGGCTCTATGGCTTGAAGTGCTTTCCAAGCAAGTGCTGCATCAATGGTGGATTTAGGTTGTTTGTTTAGTAAGCAGCTGATTCTGCCTTATAACTCATTTTGAGATGTACCCTGCTCCCACTGGTATGGTACCATCCAGAAGACGAAATTGGGTTATTTTTACAGTTTGAGATATAAGGCAGCTGAAGAATTTCTTATCTTCTTGCTTACATGCAGAATCATATAACTCCACATGTACATAGGATGATAATCCTTTACTAGATACGAAGTGGCCTAATTCTAATTAACTTTTGACTCTGCCCCAATATGCAGCACATAGGTTGATGACACGCTCAGAGAAAGGGTAGTGGTGCAAATAATAAGCAAGAATGTCATTTGATTTTTTGCCCTCGGGACAGCTAATCACATGACACAGGTATCCTACTGCAGGAAAGCCTGACAGTGTAATAATGTGCACCAGTGAATTCATTTAATGGAGAATTAATCAAAATCTGTCCAGAAAGAGATAGCAGATGAGATGACAATGTCATAAGTTAATCAACCCCCAGAAATGATTATAGGTTACAAAACAGTAGGACTCTTTTATACCACAAGGCAAAAAGACATCCAATGATAATTATCAGAAATTATTTTTCTCGTCATTAAGGTAATCAGGTACTTGCATGACCTGAGCTTTATTTCTGCCCAAATGTATACAATTTCTATGGGTGCCTTTGTGTAAAATGCTAGTGATATACATACTGAAATCCACCTGAATACAGAGCTAAAACAATGCCACATGATTCATTCAAGCGTCATCTTTCCCATAACTTTAACAACTCTTGTGTTCCCTACCTTTATTGCTGCATGTTTTTACCAGCAACAACATCCTTCACTGCTATTCTGATGGCTTATACAAGGAAATCATGTTTACTTTGTTTCCTATTTTGTTAAGTATTTTTAACAGTATTTATTACCTGCTAAGAGCTGGCAGTGTGCACACTGCTGGGGTCAAGAGGTTTAAATCAAGATTACTTTTTCATTGCTTTATATCAAATGGAGCCTTTGTAAAGCTACTGCAAGTGTAGATTAACACTTATACTGAAATAAATTATAAAAGATTTTTTTTAAATGACACTTTGGATCTGTGTTTATTATTTGAAGTTAATACAACAGCTACAGCCATAAAAACCAGATACTTAAAGTTCTATCCCTGAACCAGCAAATACTTAAGTGAATATATAACTATACCCCCTGAATAACATCACTGACTTCAGCAGGGCTACTCATGCTTAAAGATAAACAAGTTCTTACACAAAATCAGTTGCTATAATAGGAAGTTTTAAAATTAAAATGTTAGTGGCACATAATCTTAGAAGACTAAATTAACAGGAGACACCTCTTTACTCAATTAAGTCCAAAATTTAGATGGTAGTAGTAGATCTTCTCCTGCACAAATCCTTCTGCAATTAAATTTCTACTATTAAAGTCAGAGGATCATGGGATCCTAGGAAAATAGGGCTGGAAGGAACCTCAATGCAGGATATTCCCAGACTAAACCAGCCCAGCCAGTGCCCGTCTAATCTGCTCTTTAAAATTTCCAAGGATGGACATTCCACAACCTCTCGAATGCTTGACCAGCCTCAGAGTCAGGAAGTTCCTTCTCATCTCCAACATAAATTTACCCTACTGCAGCTTGAGGCCATTGCTCCTAGTCCTGTCCCCTACAGCCAAAGAAAAAAGCCCATCTTTGCTATTGCCCTTTAGGGCTAGGGAAAGACATTAAAAAAGCCTGAGCCTAAATTGATTCAATCTTTCCAGGTTAGTCTAACCTGGCTAGGCTAAAGCAGTTTGTAATTGTGCAGACATCCCCTCTGGACTGAGGAAATTCAGGCACATGCCTGCAGTGGCTCAGGCTAGAAGCCGAGGGGGGGGGGGCACTAAAGCAGCCCTCCCTCCCTTCCACAGTACTGAACTGAGGGGGGGTGCCATGTCCAGGCCCCAGCAAGACACTCTGATTAGGGAGAGGTTCCCCACCTCGGTGTTGATAACAGAGCATTTATCAGCTCTGTTATCAGCATTTAGCACCCCATCAGAAAAAAAGCCTCTCTCATTAGTTCAAGTTCTTTTTACACAGCTTCTTCCAAAGAAGGGATGGAGGGACATTACCAGCTACCTGGTGATTAACTCCAAAAAAGCCCTAAGCAGACACTGTCCTGTCTACCTTTATTCGGTCTGCCTTACACAGACACCTCTCAGTATTAGCTAGCATACTATATGCTGGCTCTGTTCCATGGTGTGGGAGGGAGGTAGGGAGCGAAGATTCCTGCTTGAGCAGCCAGTGGTGGGGGGGAGGGGGCGCAGGGGAAGCCAGGCAGACCCTGCTGTGCCTGCAGTCTCTGCTGGAGCTCCAGGCAGGGAGCAGAGGGGAGGGGCCAGCACAGCTTTCTGGAGCACAGAGCCCCACCCAGCCTAGACAGCATACCTGGATGCTGGGGGACTCTGATTTAACTTAAACCAGGAAGGGGTCTGGGACACACATTACAGAGACCGGTTTAACCCAAATCAGTTAAGTTTGTCTGATACTACATTCAGCCAGGATTATCTTAAACCGGTTTCAGACATTTTCAAAATGGTTTATGCGCACAGAATGTCTGTTTTGCTACAGGTTTAAACCATTTTCTGATCATTAAAACCAGTGTATGTGTAATGTCTGTCCCTAGCCTAGGGCAAAAGGCTAAATAACCCTAGCTCTTTCAGTGTTTTCTCATAAGTCTTGGTTCTCATTATTGTTACTGCACTGAACTCTTTCCAATCTGTCCACACCTTTCTTAAAGTGTGGGGCTCAAAACTGGTCAGAGTGCTCCAAGCTGAGGCTTCACCAATGCCAAACAGGGCAGAGGAACTGCTTATTTAAATTAGCAAGTGACATACCTGTTAATACAACCCAGTATGCTGTTACCATTTTTTTTTAAACAATTGATTTTGAAAATAAGCTCCCTCAGTGTTTATATTTTTGATAATGGGCATGCACTCAACTGCTTATGTTTTAACACTATTGTGCAGCTGGGCACCTAGCAGAGACCTAAGCCTTAGTAGGATTTTCAATGCAGGCATTTCCCCCATCTCATTTGTGGGGCCCTATCCAGTAAAAATACTCAAAACATGCCTAACTCCTCATGAAAAACAGTGATAGATAGTTTTACTGCATCTATTCCCTATATACAGCAGGCTAATAAGATGGAAGAGATCCAGGTCCAAATTCCTCCTTTGTTTAGTATAGGGCAGGTATTTGAACACTATCACTAGAAAATGCTGCAACCGCTAAGCACCAGATGATGTGATGCCTTCTCACTTTATCCTATTCATGCTGTTTTATCTTGCTTACAACAACTCCTTATTCCCTGAAGTAGGGACCCCCCAAGTCTCCCACCTCCTAGGTGAGTGCCCTCCACACTGAACTAAAGGAACGTTTCAGCTGTATCTTTGGCCTACTCTTTTTAACAATGCTTGTAGAGACAGACTTAGTCATTGTTGTCGGGGTTGATGCCAAATCTGAAAAAAAATTAACAAAACAACGTTACTATATTTTGTTGTTTATTAAAAATATTATTTTTTAGATTTGGCATCAAACCTGACAACAATGGCCAGGTCTGTCACCATGAGTGCACTGTTACAAAGAGTAGCCCAGGGATAATGAAAACAATTGATAACAACAACTGCCACTTCAGTCAAGAAACAGCATCTTTGACCTCAGCAGGCAACTTCCCATGTCTGCAGATCAGCAACAGAAACTGCTTATATGCATCAAAAGATCTTTTCTGGAGTAGTGAGATAAATACATGTTTACAGTGTACATATAGCAGCTGATTTGCTAATCCTCAATTAAGAAATACTGCATGTTGAAATGCAGCCCTGCCACAGCTCCAAACTTCTGCGTACGGTGGCTTGGGGCTTCTTTTTTCACTTGCACACTTGATTGTTTTGGTGAGCAAGGGAATCTCATGTCATACAAAAAGGGCTTCTCATTATTGGAAAATTATAGTTCACACTCTGTTTTGTAGCATAAAACTTAATTGTCCTGATAGTGGCATGGCTTGCAGCCAAAAGTAGAGTTGTGTTTTGCCCAAGAAAATAATTGAGTTGACAGTCCATTTTTTCACTTTGGTTTGAAATATCAAATTGCCTCAGATATGAGTACTGATCCTGCTGCATTTTGCCACTGTTCCAGAATTCGGGGAGGGAGGAGTTGGGTATGACAGGAGGATTTGTGATCACAACACCATGTCCAAGGGCCACAGCTGCTGCAAGAGATTGCTTCAGTCACGGGTTCAGCAATTCAAATTTCAGAAAATAATATAGTACAAGAGAGAAAATGGGTCACCAAGCAAGAATCAGAACCACGAATGACACGCATTTCTGCTTCAAAAAGCTAGACTATTACACCTTCATGAAGTCAGCGGAAAGAAGATTTCCGTGTTGCCTCCATGTTATCTTCCCACTAACCTCCCATCTCTGCTGAACTTGAATAAGTTAGTATGCAACACTGGTGCCAAATGACACGTGACATGCAAAAAGGAGCACCAGAACACATAAACACCTTTTGCTTGGCTTCATTTAACTTAATGATGAAGCTTATGTTTAAGCAACGTAATAGGTCTCAAGGTTTATTTAAGCCCTGATTCAGGAAAACACTGCAATCATGTGCTTAAGTCCATTCAGACAAGGAGGTGCTCAACTTGTGTGTACTTCTGTGCTTTCACAAAGAGCTTGGTGCATTGTGGCTTAGATAAAACTGACAAAAAGATGAAAACAGATGTAGCTAGTGGTGAATGTTAGCAGCTCTTATTAGATGGTTACCAAACAGAAAGCACCCATGCTATGCACTAGATACTGGTTCCCAGAGGAAATTTAAGGAGTTGTGCTTATCTTTGAAAGAAATATATGGTTCAATCTGAATTGCTTGAGGCACCTTCTCTCCCTATCCAATACTTTGATAGTCCCAGTCATATGGCACACCTCTGTTAAGCAGATGTGCCCAAACCAAGCTAACAGTCCCTTTATTTAAACGGGTGCGAGTGGGAAGGGGGTTGCTCAGGTTTCTCTTGGGTGACAAACACTTTGAAATTCATTCCCTTCTTCCTTCTGATTCTTCAGAGGTTAGATATGCTTACCTTCAGATCATGCTTCAAGTCTCAACCATTTCCTGATTTTTTTTTCCTGAGGAAAGCAGGAAGGTTATTTTGAGATGGGAATGAGGAGGGGAGAAGCGGGAGGGAGAGTCCATTCTGGAGTCAAGAAGTACTCTAAGAGTCATCTCCCCCAAAGTCTTTTGTTAAAGTGGTTCTGCTTTTGTCATGCAGCATAGGAAGTGATAAAAAGCACAACTGGAAAACAATAAGAACTTGTCTAAACAATCATCATCAATAATCCTAGATCCCTGTCCTTATTATTAAATTATATAGCCACTGAAAGTTACATGTAATATAATCATTGAAATGCATCCACTCTTGGATTGATAAAGCAGCACATTTTGAACAGTCCACAGTTTAGGGGAAATATTAAGGAATACTACAGTTAATAAAAGAATGAGAAATATTCGGAAGAAAGCATGTCATTACACATTGGATACATACCCACCCTGACCCCAAACACATTAACAGTCATTCTCTTGCAAAATTCTTGCACCTGAGCAGAAAAAATATAATTTTCATCTACACTGGAAAAATAGGAGGGGGTATGGGTCAGATAGTCTTATTTATTCATCCCCTTAATGCCAGGGTTAAATATTTTGCTATTGGCTACACTGCATGAATTACAACGCATGGGGGACTTGCACAGGATAAACTGGGGACACCTCACTGTTGCATGCTTTTTGCTGGATTCCTGGCAATGTACTGTAACACTAGCGCATGACAATGCACTGCAGTAGCACCTGTCAACTGTAGCAGAGAATTAACTGGCTATATTGTTACAGGATGTTAACGTAAAATCATATTTAAATTGTATCTTATTTACTAACTTTTCTGGCTGCGACATCCTTGAGTTTTTTTTTCATGGAATCATAGAAAATTAGGGTTGGAAGGGACCTCAGGAAGTCATCTAGTCCAACCCCCTGCTCAAAGCAGGACCATCCCCAGCTAGATCACCCCAGCCAAGGCTTTGTCAAGCTGGGCCTTAACACGTACAAGGATGGAGATTCCACCACCTCTCTAGGTAAGCTGTTCGTTCCAGTGCTTCACCACCCTCCTAGTGAGAAAGTTTTTTCCTAAAATCCAACCTAAACATCTCTTGTCACAACTAGAGACCACTACTACTTGTTCTGTCATCTGCCACCACTGAGAACAGTCTAGCTCCATCCTTTTTCAAACCCCTCTTCAGGTAGTTGATGGCTGCTATTACATCTCCCCTCAGTCTTCTCTTCTGTAGACTAAATAAATCCAGTTCCCTCAGCCTCTTCTCAGAAGTCATGTGCCCCAGCCCCCGAACCATTTTTGTTGGCCTCTGATGAACTTTCTCCAAGTTGTCCTCATCCTTTCTATAGTGGGGGTAGGGGCAAAACTGGAGACAGACCTCGAGATGTGGCCTCACCAGTGTAGAATGCAGTGGAATAATTACTTCCCTCAATCTGGTGGCACTGCTCCTACTATTGAAGCCCAGTATGCTGTTAGCCTTCTTGGCAACAAGGGCACATTGCTCCTTCATGTCCAGCTTCTTGTTGACTCTAACCCCCAGGTCCTTTTCTACACAGCTGCTGCCCAGTCAGTCAGCCCACAGTCTGTCCTAAGTGCAGGACTTTGCACTTGTCCTTATTGAACTGCATGAAATTTCTTTTGGCCCAATCTTCCAATTCGTCTAGGCCACTCTGAATCCTAGCCCTACATTCAAGCCCTATATTCACCAACCTGGTGATATCTGCAAGCTTGATGAGGGTTTAATCCATCTCATCTTCCAGATTGTTAATGAAGATGTTGAACAAAACTGGCCCCAGGACTGTCCCCTGGGGCACTCCACTTGATACTGGCTGCCAAACAGACATTGAGCCATTGATTATGAGCCCAACAATCCAGCCAGTTTTCTATCTACCTTACAGTCCATTCATCCAACCCATACTTCGTCAGCTTGTTTCCAAGAATGCTGTGGGAGATGGTATCAAAAGCCTTGCTAAAGTCAAGGTATATTGCATCCATTGCTTTCCACACATCCACAGAGACTGTCATGTCATCGTAGAAGGCAATCAGATTGGTCAAGCATGAATTTCTCTTGGTGAATCCATGTTGACTGTTCCTAATCACTTTCTTCTCCTCCAAGTGCTTGGAAATGGATTCCTTGAGGATCTGCTCCATGATGTTTCTAGGGTCTGAGGTAAGGCTGACTGGTCTGTAGTTCCCCACATCCTCCTCTTTCCCTTTCTTAAAGATGGGCACTATATTTGCCCTTTTCCAGTCATCTGGGACCACCCCCAATCACCATAAGTTTTCAAAGATAAGGGCCAGCAGCTCTGCAGTCACATCAGCCAAGTCCCTTAGCACCCTTGGATGCACTGCATCCAGTGCCACAGGCTTGTACTTGTCCAGCTTTTCTAAATAGTCCCTAAACACAAAATGCTAAACAGCTAATACTTGCTCATATATATATATTTTAGAGAAAAATCATTAACTAGACAGTAATAGAACTAGCATCAGCCACGTCATCTATTAACTTACATAATGCTAAAGAAAATAAGCCTGTCTTCCCTATTTATTTTGCTCATTTTCTACTTAGTGATTGGTGGTTAGAGGGCATTTTGTTCATTTCTATTACTCATTCATGTTGTTTACACCCATTATTAATGCTCTGTCAACAGCTGTCTGAGTGTAAATATATGGGATAGAAACTGAATTGCAAAAATGAGGATTTTCTGATTCCCCCCCTCCCTTTTTTGGATTATCACTTTTTTCCAATTTTCACAAAAGGAGAAAGTGTGTTGTCACTTGAGAACAAGCCAAATGGCACAAGTGACTGGGGCTGCATGCTCTACTCAATATTTTCTACTAAAAGGAATTGCCATCAGGCATTTTCAAGTCTGGAGCACTAAAACATCACTGCAGACTTCCAGCATGAAAGGATAACATGACCAGATATTCAACCAAGAGTTGCCTATAACAGCATAAATGTCTGCTAGGGAATTTGGGTTCTTAATGGCTTCATCGTCTACTTGCAATGCTGCTCCGTAAAGAGCTCATTTGTTTGTGTGTGTGAATGCACATGTGTTTAATTAAACAATATTCATTAGTTTCCAACAACTAGCAAATGGCAATGGACTTTCACAGTTGCAAACCTTGCAAGTACTTATTTTATGTACATATGACAACTATGCACTGGATCAGCAACAACAGAGACTGCACAAGGTCCCGGCCTAAGGAGATTGGAGCCCGATTAAGTGAACACTACATGCAAAAAAAGTGTTTATTATGATTATTATTGTCACAACCCAAAGTTGTGATTTTTTGTTTGTGTGTGCGCTTTGGCGCTGCTAAATTATTTCCCGCCAAATTTGTCGCTTTCTTTGCACGGTAGAGCTCTCTGCTGCTAGAAAGAGCTCTGGTGCAGAGGGGGATTTCCCGCCGAATTGCAGCTTCTCTGCAGGGTGCATCTCTTTTGCATGGTAGTGATACACGTTGCAAAGAAGTTCCCGCCATTTGTATTAGGATCCGCACCATGTTATTGGCTGACTCCTAATTTAGGCACACGTGGCGGCTAGCGATTGGCTTGCTAGCCGTACAAAAGGCTTGGGTAGTTTCAGCCCAAGCCGGAGGAGGGAGGACGAGAGAGATTCTGTGTGAAGATCTCCAAGCGCTGTGGACCCTTGCGGACCCGACGCGCCTCCCCTAAGCAGGCATGAGAGGCAATAGAACCAAGCCTACGGAGCTTTCGCTTCTCGCCTCTCCCCGTCGCCGAGCGCAATCCTAGACGTATCCCTTTCCTGTAATTTCGGACCCCACAGAGCCTAGCAAACTCCGGGGAAAACTTATCGGACCCGCGGAGCCTGAATAGCTCTGGGAAAACTTCGAACCCAACTTAACCGGACCCGCGGAGCCTAGCAAACTCCATGGGAGCAATTGTTTTATCAGAATCCTCCAACGAGGGTTCAAGCGGGAGCTGTGCCTGGAAACTTATCCAGCCTACACCGATACCATCTTTGGGTGCAAGTAAACAACCTTTTCAATCAACCGTTACACCTCCGTGACTAATTCTAACTCGCGTGCGCAAAACCACCTCGTGGTTCTCTCCCACCCCGCGTGCCTGGGCTGCCGGCCACAGCCCACGTGCACCGGAGACGGGTCCGGTATGACCCTGGTTCACCCCCGGCTTGCCCATGGCGGCCAGAATGGGATCGGAATCACCGCCGCGCATGGCGACGAGGGCGGGATCGGGGCCCGGCCCGCACAATTATTACATTTTGTGTTGTCTCAAATCTAATGCTGTTTTAAGGATGACTTCTTCTTCTGTATCTCACTGAGCACTGAGCTTCACTACCGTGTTTGCAATGCACACAAACACTGTATCACATATCTTTTTGGTAAAGCTTGCAATGACAGCAGGAGGTTGAACTGTTCAAGCCCAAAACGTGCAGAACAACCTGAACGATCAAGCTGCCATTTCAAAGGCTAAGGCCTTTCAGGAACAGGATGGAAAGACAAAAGGATGATTACCTGCTTCCTGAAGCTACTCTACAACAGCTACTCCAGACTCAAGGCAGTAGTACCCTCCATATGTTTCTAGGGTCTGAGATGAGTCTGACTGGTCTGTAATTCCCCACATCCTCCTTCTTCCCTTTCTTAAAGATGGGCGCTATATTTGCCCTTTTCCAATCATCCAGGACCATCAAATCATCCATTATGTTTCTGCATGCAAAGACATCACTGTGCAGCCATATAATAGCATAGCTGTTTCTTACTGTGCACGATACCCCTGCTGTGCCAAAGCTGTGGTGCCCGAGTAGGGTGTAGCCCATGCATAGGCCCTCCAGGACCTCACAATTACAGTCCACTTTCCCCACTTTCATAGCATGAAGGGGGAGCAGCAAAAAGTACCCCCAAACCCCTTCCAGGGCATTCACCCCCAAGTATCCTTGGGGGTGATTGCCCACAAGTGATTTCAGTGACAGATCATTTTTGACACAGAGACAGCTTCTGCATCTTCACTAGTTTTACTCAAAACTTCTGCATGTATTGCCGTTCTAAAGAAAACTTTAACAAGTGTCCTCAAGAGCACCCCAAACCTTGCGCACAATCTTCAATCTGAGCACTTGTGGTAAGCAATGGTTTGAAAACAATTGCATTGTTGCATCAGCGCCTTGGAAAGTCAAGGCCAGTCACTTTGAGGAAATGGAACAAAAGGCTCCCAGTTTTCATGATAGCATCGAAACATTTCTCTCTTCTCTACTATGTTTTTCTTTAGTACCACAAGGATCTCTTATACTCTCCACCCAAGAAACAAAATTGTGACTATGTTGCTCTCTTTCTTCAATAGCAGAAGTATTATACAACCTCTACTATATCAAGACACCTGTTCTTCCTACAGTAATTATTATCTGGTCCAGGTGCCAGGGTTATCCCTGTCTAGTGTAAAATGCAAAGAAAAATTCAGGAAGCAGGAACAGGATCCCAGGACTTCCCTGCCCCCCTGCCCCAGAACATGCCCTCAATGGCTAGGGACAGACATTCAAAAAGCCTGAGCCCGAATTGTTTTAACCTTTGCAGGTTAGTATAACCTGCCTAGGCTGAACCGGTTTCCAACCATAAAGACAATCCCTCTAGACTGAGGAAACCTAGGCACATGCCTGCAGGGGCTCAGGCTAAAAGCTGGGGTGTGCTAGAGCAGCCCTCCCTTCCCATGCACAGAGCTAAACTGAGGGGAGTGTGGCCAGGCCCAAGCAGGACTCTGATTAGGGAGGGGTGTGAACCCCCACCCTGCCTGCAGTTCCAGGCTTTTCCCCCGCTGGCTGCTCAAGGGGAGGGAGTGTTGCCAGCCTGCAGACCAGGGCTAGCAGTCGGAGGCAAGAGGGAATGTGCAGTGCACGCATCTGTTGATGATACAAAGTTTTTCACTCTCCCTCCTTGCTTCTGTATACAGTACTATTTGCAGCAAACTGACAGGCAAGCAAGCTGGCGGGAACGGGGAGCTGATAACAGTGTTTATCACCCTTATCTCAGTGTTTACTGCCCCATTAAGAAAACAGAGAGATGTTACCAGCTATCTGTTGATTCATCACAGACCCAGCATGTGGTCTGCTGGCTAATACACAGACACCTCTCAGCAAGGCAGAGGGGAGGGGGGAATATGTGCTTAGCAAAGAGTGGTGAGGGGGAGGCAGTGGAGCAAACAGCTCTTCTCAAATAGCATTTCCAAGGAAGGACATTAAGCTACCTGTTGATTAGCTCCAAAAAGCCTGTCTGCCTTTGCCACAGCACAGACTGTAGCCAGCATGTAGTCTGATAGGTACTGCCAAGGTGTCTGCATAAAGCAGAGTGGTGAAGGGAATAATCCCTGTTTAGCACGAAGAAGCCAGGCAGATGCAGAGGGGAAGGACCAGCCCTGCTGCGGAGCAGAGAGCTCGGCCCAGCTCAAGAGCATGCCTGGTTGCTGGGGGGCTCTGGTTTATCTTAAACCAGGAAGGGGTCTGGGACAGACATTGCATAAACTGGTTTGAGCCAAATCAGTGAAGTCTGATACTACATTCAGGATTATCTCAAACTGGTTTCAGTCATTTTCAAACTGGTTTATGTGCACTGAACATCTGTTCTGTTACAGGTTTAAACCAGTTTCTGGTCACTTAAACCGGTTTATGTTTAATGTCTGTCCCTAGCCAAGATAGAGCCATGGAACTACACTTCCCATGGCTTGTTCTCCTTCTGGTTCTTCCATTTGTTTGTGTCTATTGGCTCAACTTCAATAAGAGGGATGGAAAGTAGCTTCATTCAGGCACTGCTGGTTAGAGCTAATCAGCAGGGATCCTGGTTTTCCATGATAAAAACATCGCAAATTCTCTGACCCCCCACAACCTGTAATTAAAATGAATGCCCCCCCCCACAGCCCCTCTGGCCCTCCTGCTGCCTATCAACCTTCCCCCACAGCCCCCCTCTAGCCCTGCTAGTACCCCTCAACCCCCACCCAGCTCCCCCAGTCCTGCTGGTGTCCCTCACTCCCTCCCCACAGCCCCCTGGCTCTACTGGTGCCCCTCTCTCTCCCCAACACTGCTGGTGCCTCTCACTCCCTTCCCACAGACCCCTGGCCCTGCTGGTACCCTTCACTCCCCTCCACAACCCGCCAGCTCTGCCGGGGCCCCTCCACCCCCCAGCCCTGCTGGAGGGGGCTCCCAGCTGCCAGGGCTATGGGGCCAGGGAACTGGGTCCACAGCCCCCTACCCCTGGCAAAAGGCAGCAGCTGCTACAGCATAGCAGAGCCTGGCTTGCCCCCCTGCTGCCTGCCCCCTGCAGGCTCGAGTGAGGGGGGGCTCCTCCCCACCACAGCGTGCAATCCCAGGGAGCAGGGGGACCTGTGCCCCCCACATCTGTGTGTGGGGAAGGGGCTACATGCTGCCTGCTGCAGGCTCCCTCCCTGCTCCCCCAGGGTGTCTGCAGCCTGGCACATGCAGTCCGGTACTGCAGGGAACATGGGAGCCATGCAGGAAGGTTCCTGCTGCTGTGAGCTCCATGCTGCCCTGGCTAGGTTTCCCCTGCCTACACAGCTGCAGCAGCGGCATCAGCACAGGTTTGTATCCAGGGGCCACGGGCAACGTGGAGCTCTCAGAGGCAAGCAGCTTCCTGTGTGGCTCCACTGTTCCCTGCAGTGCTGGGTCACACATGCTGGACTGCTGATGCCTCGGGGGAGGGCAGCAGGGAGGAAGCCTGAAGCAGGCAGTGTGTAGCCCCTAACCTGGGGGGCACGGGTACCCTGTTCCCCCTGGGAGTGCACACAGTGGTGGGGAGTAGCCTTCTCCCCCTGCCTGAGCCCACAATGGGAAGCCCAACCTTCCCCCACCCTGCACAGAGATCGGGGGGTGTGGGTCCTCCCTCCCCCCCGGGAGTCCACGCAGTGGTGGGGAGCTGGCCCCACCCCCTGGACAAACCACATGTAGCCACAGCCCCAGCCCTGCTCAACTCCTTCCTTCCCTCTCTATGGGGGCCTCAATCTGCCCCCCTCCCCAACTTACCTGCAGAAGCTGCTCTGCAGGCTGCCTGGGGCCATGTGCATGCACAGGTTTTGGATTCTAAATGGATGGAGGAATCTAAGCCCTGAGGAGTGGCAGCAGTACAGACATCTGGGCACTCACGGTTTCCTACTGGCTAGGGCCAACCTCTCTCCTCAGTGCCTTGATATACTGCATCATCTTTTGTAAGTGCTTAACCTCATCTATTTGGATCATCTCCCTAGAGCAGGAGTGGGCACAGGACAGAGTTTGCAACCTGCTGTTGCTGTGGGCTCCAAGTCTCTGCCCCTCTCCCACCTCTGAGCAGCCAGCTGCCAGACACCTGACCCCTCTGCAGCAAGGATAAGACCAGATGTCATGGATCAGCAGGCTCTTCAGCAGCGGGGAGTCACTGCAAAGGGTATGGATCATATGGCACAGGTCTGGGATACCAATCCCTGATGCCAGATCAGACCCCTGAGGCCTGGATCAGACCTATTTGCAGGCTGCATCTGGCCCATAGGCTGTAGATTTCTGAACCTTGCCCTAGAACAAAGCACAGATTTTATGACATGCCAAAGCGAAAACGTAGGGGCATTTGTACACATGCTTGTGCCGCATCACCGGGAATTTTTAAAAGTGCTTGGTACTGCATTGCGTGCATTTGTATAAATGGTGAAATGTGCATTGGTGCTGAGAAAATGGCAGCAGTGCACTTTTGAACTAAGACACATTGAAGGTCTGTTTTGCCATTTCTAGAAATGCATTTATTTATACAAACATATTCTGCCATTTATACAAAAGCATGCAACGTAGAGCCAAATGCATCACTCACGTGAAGACTCAATTAATTGAGATAGGATCGCCGATGCATCAGAGCAGACATGCCCTAGGTGCCTACAAGGCTGATCTGGCCCTGGCCCTAAGTGACTTGCCCATGATGTCACAGGCAGTCCATGGCAAAGCACAGAATTGAATCTAGGCCTCCCAAATCCTAGACTAATGCCTTGAACAGAGGGTCACCCCTCCTCTCTAAGCAACACACTTTTTCCTCCACTCTTCACTGGGGATTGTTCTTCTCCTATGAAAAGTTGTGCTACCAGTAGTAGAGGCAATGGTATTAATTATAATAGAGGGCTGAAACTTACTGTCAAGGCAGTATGAGAAAACTCATTGCTGCCAGCGTCAAACATATTCTAAGGATTTATAGATGGTTTGGTTTCCCAACACGGCCATTCTGGAACCTATCACAAATGTTACATATTAACTTAAACTAAGCAAGACTGGATCCAGTGTTAAAAATTCTGTCCTCTGCCAAGAACTGAAGCAGCAAAAAATACATGCAATATTGATTAAAACTGTCTCCTCTGACTCAAAGATGCAATACTTCTTTAAAGTGTCAGTTAGAATTATTTCATCCCCATTGCCTGAAAACATTTCTGTAATTTGTGCAGCCAATACCACTCATCATCCTTTGCAATGTTACACCCCAAGATAAAGAAAGGCAACAACAGTTTTTATACTAAAAAGGGGCATAATCAGTTGGTTCACTGTCATAACTAGTAGCGCTATACCCCCTCAGTCTATACTCCCCCTCAACAAATACCCAAACCAAAAAAATATATAAACCACCAACAACTCTACCTTTGCTTACAAGTGCTACTGAAGAGATAAGCACTTTTAACTGGTTCAGTTGAATAATCCTAAAATGGTCACAAATGATGATCTTATTGAGATTTCCTTTTTAAAGGCTGCATTGACTATTTTTCCTGGAACTGCTTTTGTCAAGCAAAGATGATACTTCTGAACAAATGGCCAAACGAAGCAGGTGAACGTGGCAAAAGGAGAGCAGCTAACAGAAATTTTGCTGTTTCTACCACTAATAGGCTTTTTTTTTTTTCTTTTCTTCCCTTGGCAGCTTGTAAAGTGATAATCTTATTAAAAAAACAACACTGTGGTAACTGGAAGCCTTCACAATTGCAGGTTAAATTATATTTGAGAGAGGGTTAATGAACACATTCAAGATTAATTCTTGGAGTATACAATGAACAGTGGACCAGGGCCAACCCCCACCTCTTTTCAATTGCCTAGCATGAGGTAAAATTAAGTCTTTCATTTTCCCTGTTGTTTCATATTGTGCAGAGGGCAATGAAGCAACAGCACAATCTTCTAGATCTTTGTTCTTAGCCACCTTTTGCCCCAGTGATTACTTATTTAAAAAAATAATAATATAGACAATTTCCAATGAAAGATATAGTTGGACTTATAAAAGTGCATCCATTTTAGCAAAGCTTTAGTCACTAATTAGCAAGTATAGTGTTGTTATTACCTTGCTCCAGCTACCTGAAAAGTAAATAAAAAGTAGGAGCTAGCTATTGATTTAGAAACGGCAGCAGAGGCAAGCTGAACAGCACTGTTCGAGTTAAACAGTAGTGCTGCTTCCACAAAGATAACAATGTCACAGGTTAGACAGAAAGCAGCAGGCATTGCTGGTTTTCAAGTATTGGACAAATTGCTTCAAAATGCTTCAGGGTCAAAAATCTTTTAAAACACATTTCAACCTAACTTGGATCTTAAAATCTCTTTCATGCTGTATGTAGACAATCATGAAGTAATATTCAAGTCATGCTATATATAGACATAATGGAGTGGTGAAATCCTACAGCACTGAAGATCAGTTAACAATATAAGGTGGATTTTTGCTTTATTATGCAGTTTGGCTTTGGACATAGACAGAGAGCAACCAAAAAATGTATAAATGGGTATTTCACCTATGTTGCCAGACATATTTCTTGCTTGTTGCCTCCTTCTCATCATACCCCACCTCTTCCCATCCTATTCTTTATCCATTACCCTTTATCCTTATTCATTCCAGCAATAATCAATCAGTTGACAAAAGTCATACCCCCACACAAATCTAGCAATGTAGCTGACAAACTACAGGTAATTTTCAGGATTTGTTGAGTGACAGGTGATGGCCAAACCCCAAACTCATCCACCATAACCATCAGTGGCCAGTACTAGATATTTCAAAATAAGCTGCAAGGAGCTAGTTGCAAGTTGCAAGTTGCTAGTTGCTAGTTGCAAGTTGTCTATTGAATATGTTTCTGTATATTCCCTCTGTCAGTTAGTTCCTGGTTTATGTCCTAGGATTGGCAAGGAATTACAGTTCTTGATTTTTTTTTTATCCTACAACTGTATTTTATCAAATGCATATGTCTAATCCTTTTTTGCTAAATTGCTAAATTGAATATCTTGTGGCAATAAGTTCAAACAGTTCATAATTTAATGTTACTTTTTATTCCCATTATATTGCTTTAAAATACAATAATCAAAAGTCACAAATAGCTTGATCATGTAAGACTCTCAGCACCTACTTTTAAGTGCTCAGTTCTAAAGAAAAGACTTCCCCCATGCATGAGAGGAGATGCTCTGTGTTTTCAGGGTCAGATTGCAGGACTGAAAAAAGCCTGCACTGAGTAACAGCAACTGTAAAGCTGTAAATATGCTTTCATCTCCCTTGATTGTTTTTTATTACCCACTTGCTATTTGGATAAAACTTTTTATCTTACAGAGGATATTTCAACAATATTCAACATTAACAGCTTTAGTATCTGCTTTTTTTTTTTGCTACCAAAGCAACAATTTAAGACCACATAGCAGAAACCATAAAGATCCATCTGACTTGTGTTAAAAATATTATTTGAAACAAGAATAACGAGCCACACAACAATCTTGCTTGCTAAACTGACAAATATACTGCATCTAACTGTGATGAAATATTTAATACTACAGGTTATTTGCAGTTCACTTCTAAAGAGCCACTGACACCTTTAAGAACCTGTGAAAGAGACTAAGAAATTCTGCGGATGCATTACATTTCTGGGTTTTTCTTCTTCTGTTTTCATTACTAACAAAGTTAGCATGAAAAATCGATTATTGTTGCTTAAAAAGTCATCTGTCCCTGCTACTTAGCCTTACCTTCAGTCATAAAACCTAGCTTGTGACTTCATAATCACAGCCACAACAATGTATTTTGTTGTTGGAAACAAAGGATTGTGGATTTCTGGTGAGGAATAAGCAAAACAATTGAAGGATGAACCCTATAAACTACAAAAAACCCTGTTTTCCATAAAGTATGTCTGCAAAAGAAACAAGGGAGGCAAAGGTAGCATAAAACTTTATTGTCCATATACACTGCAACTAGAAATACTGTACAGAGTCAAATATTACAGTCCAAAGCTAGAGGGCTGTCAATGAGATTCAGGCAAGAACTGAAAATGGAATAAATGATGAGGAACGATATAGCAAAAATACTGGTGAAGGCAGAAGCTTTATGTGAGAAGGCATTCACATCAGACAAGAGCAAAATTATGAGAAGGAGTAGAGCCAAGACTTAGGCAACCAGAAAAGACAAGAATGGAGATCAAATGGATGAGGTCTTAGAGGCAGGTCTGTATTAAGACTGTGGAGAGTTCAGTAGGAACAAAGAGTCTGAAACGAACAGAATCAGGGGAAATGTTATTCTGAGAATGGATGATTAAGAAAATACTTCGACTGTATATTCAATGATTCCAACCAGGAAATGCTTTGTGAGATGTGAGTATCTGAAGCCACAGGGCACTCATTCCATTAAAAACATGTGGTATCACACATTTGTATAGGTATCTTCCTGCTAGGAATTTTCAAAAAGAGGTAAAAAAAAATGTTTGAAAAACATAGGCAACACAAAGCCAAATCATGTATCAGTAATGCAGAAGTGGTCTAACTCAAACACATTAAATACACCAATTAGATAGTATATTTGTATTATTTATTCAAACACAAAATGACCCTGAATTTAAAACAACCCAATGATTAGATTCTATACATGGAAAAATTGCAAAGCTGTTATAATTTTCTATAAGTATTGGAGGTTTGCTTTGAATTTGTTCCTCTCTCACTGCTACAGCAGGGAAAATAAATGGGGGTGGGGGAGGGGGGGCAGATAGCCCCCCTGACCCTCTGTCACCTCCAACTTCTTCTCCCCAGCAGCCTCTTTCCTTCTCTCCTACTATCAGACCCTACTCTCTCTGAGCACATGGAAGTGGGAAGTGAGGGGCAAATCTGAAAATAATGGCCTTGAAATAAAAATACCTGTGGTAATGTGCATGTAAGCAAATTACTACAGGTACCCATTGACTTAGTTCATCTAGAATTGATGCACTTAATCTTTTTTCAAACTGTTGCAAGTTTTATCACAGGTACTCCATAAACACTCTTTTAAAAGACACATTTGTACATGCTTATATACAGTATGAACTATGCATGATATTAGTCCAAAGCCAAAGGCTCATGATTTACCACATAGTTCATTGGGCTGGGCCTCACCAGAGACAACAGCATGTCAAGCCATAGTGACCCCGCAGCTCAACATGTTTGTGTACTCTAGATACTCCCCACAAATTAGTGCTAATTAGTGTTCCCCATCCCCCAACACACACACCCATGACTGGAACTGGGTGTTCTTGTCATGAGTCCTAGGATCCTCCAAAAATTTATATTCAGATAAGGCATGGGGCAACCTAGTCTGGATCCAGTTAATGGAGGCCATGGACACATTTATCATATGCACCAGACTGAGAGAGGGGGAGACAGAGAAATAGTGGGTGAATTGTTTGAAGACCCATTCGGTAATATTTGCTAGACATTTAAGGCTACCGAAGAAACAGGAAGTATCACAAATGGGAAAGAAAGGTGGAACTCAGCTGTGGGAGTGAAGAGGAAGTTGAAATGTAGTCAATGTAGTGGCTCACCATGACTTTTAAAAGAACTGGCACTGAAGGGGGCTGGACACTACAGGCACTATTGTAATATATCTTATTCAGATGGGCTGCACTAACCTATCCTCAGTATGTTTGCCCCATATGGGCTGTATGTTTTATTGTTATGCTTAGTGTTGGCTCATTTAATCAACTTTATAGTTAGTTTCCATTACTGAGCACATGCTACTTTTGGCAGCAGCTTAATGATATGCAACGTGTTTAATGAGGTTTTCTTATATGCAAATATAAAATAAGAGACTTTTTTCTGCATGCTGAATGGGAAAAACAAAAACAAAAACAAAAAACTTTGTCCTGTATTTGAGTAAATACAGTAATACGTCCTTATAACAGGTCCATGCCAAATTATGAAATATATACAGGTTTTCTAATAAATACAGTTATGGCTAATACCTGGGAAATACAGCTTCAATAACAATTTTACTAGTGGTGATTGGTCAATGCCTCCAAAATTAAATCTGACTTATGCTGAATATTAATCGGATTTATGTTGTTAAGTGCTCCATTCCACTGAGATTTGTACTTTGGGTCTGTGTTGTACTTGTAGCAACCCACTCATGAAGAGTATAGTCTTACTGTGGGGAACTAGTCAGCACAGCAGACTCTGTGATTATGAAACCCACCTTGTGTTTTGAGAAAATGATAATCCACAAACCAACTTTCCATAAAGACAGTAAGTATTTCCAGTATAGAAACCAGATGCTATATGAGCCATTCTATGGACTACCAATACAGAATCAGAGCTATACTGCGCAAGTCAAATGCTCTGGCACAAATTTCTCCACATCTCCCACTTCACCTCAGCCTCTCAGAAGACCTTTTAAACCCAGATGCAGTGCTGCACTAATCTAAGATGCTTAAGATTTCAAACATTCCCTAAGTGGCCTACAGACTCACTGACTTGCATCCCTAGCGACTTTGTGCCTTGTGCAGCTGCACTGGTTGCATCACTCCCATTATAGCTCTGCTCACAAAATTACCTCTATTAATTCCAGGGCCTACTATGGCTCAGAACCCTAATGTCTGTGAGGAAACATCCAAATGACAGAGATTTTCTGGTTTATATATTTTATTAACCAAACTAAATAACTAAGCAAAAGCATAAAATGTGAATCAAATTACAAGTCTGAATTACTTCAAACAAGATTTTTTTTGGCGATCTCTTGGTCTAATAAAAGGTATCATCTCTGAACCAAGAGTTTTAGAGTTTTAGAGTTTTGCATTTCTAACAAACAATACCTTTTAAGCTTTATATATTAATTTGGGAAAGCAAAAGGGCTCCATCACTCATACACCCTATTACAATAGTTCTTTTCTGGCCGAACCCATGATAAACAGGATGTCAAATCATTCCCAAGTTGAAACTAAAGCAGAGTCAATAGCTTTAATACCAATTAAGGTGGTCTGCCCAAATTGGTGAAATGAATTGAGAATCACACTTTTCTCTCTCCTCCCACACCTCCAGTTTAGAGTTACCATGAACCATCCCAATACAAATCAAGATAACAGCTCACTTAAACTGTCATTGCATATTAAATGCAAGTGAAAATAATTTCTCAGGATCAAACCTATTGCTCTGAATGTAAAATCTGTGTGCATGATATCTTTTAGACAGTCAAGTTGTTTAAACTCAGGCTGTTTGAGGTATTATCTTGTCAGCAGCATTCTCAAATACATTCTGTTATTTCTATAGCTGTACATGATCCAGCACACATATACACACACACAGACACCCCCAGCCTTCTGCCAGAGTTAAAAACAAATGCAAGTCTGAAGAGGGAAACTAATAAATACAAAAAACAAAACCAACTGAGAAAGGTTGACACTTAGACAGGATGGTTGTTGTGACTATTATGGTATCTTTCAGCTTTGGGAAGATGATGTGTGGTTGAAGATACCAACTGTTGGTCTTACTGGCTCCAATATTTTATGTTGACAGACTGGCTCGCTGCTGGGTAGTTACTAACTTGCAGAAACTGCCTCTTAGAGCTTGAGTGTTGCTCTAACCAATTAAGTTATTTTACACAAATGAAGAACTTCCCCAGTCTAGTAATTTTGGGGTCAGAACAATCAGTCAACCCAAATACATATCCACTAAGTCGGTAGGAAAGCCTGTAGGTAGTCTCAAACATTTGAAGTCATGGGTCACTCCAAAGACATTATCTGAACCATATGAAATGTCCTAACTCAAAAATAACATTAAAAAAATGCAAGGCTGGCAAAAAAGCTGGAGCTGACATCACAGGAAAACACCAATCATGCATCCGTTCAGCCATTCCCAGAGAGAGACAGTTCCAGTTTTAGAGACAGATGCTTATATCTTTCTCTATATATTTAAATATTTGGTTGAAGGAAAGTCTTCTGCCTAAAATCACAATTCCAGGGTTCATTTTTTATATTTAAATAAGACTGCCTTACTACTGTAGGGGTACCAGCTTTCCCAAGAGCTCTTCATTTCCCTGTCTCCATCTGCTGGAAAGAATAAAATTACCCACTGTTTCAATTGCCACAGGAAGAGAGAGAAATGACACTTGCAGCGATGACATGCAGTAGTAATGAGATTTACATGCCAAAGTCAGTACAATGCATAAGTTCATGAGAAGCACAAAGCACCAATCATAATAGCTGATACAGGCAATAGAGCAGAATAAATTTATTCTGACAGTCATAATAATAGTAGTTCCATATGTTCTGTACTTTATCTATTAACTGTTTCTTTGAACACCAGAACTCAAATCTCTTAAAAGACGCCTAACTCCTATAGAGGCTGTGTGTCAAGCACACTATTGTGACAAGATTTCAAACGTGCCTTATCCAAAACACAGCAACTAGAACAGATTTCTGGTAGGCAGAATAGAGTGCCTTAACTGTCAGGCATTCAAGCATGCCTGGTTTTTAGGGACCCAATGGTCAATTCAGAGCATGTTAGAACAAAGAAAATCTGAAAGGTTAAGAATCAAATAACTTGTGAACAGATTGGTTTCTAGCAGCATCAGAATCGAGCCCTTTCTTGCGGCTGGTCAGATGGTTTTGGCTCCCCCTGACTCTAGCTGCCAGCTGTTAACTTGCATTAAGATAGTTAAAAATTACAATCAACCCAAATACCATTAATTTTGCATAAGCAGCTACTGTTCCACGGAGAGATGCTGTGTGAAAGGAGGGGGACATGTCTGCAGTCAGATACACTACATCCTATCCAGCTATATTGCACCTTACACTAAAGTTGGGGAATCACTTACACAGATCTTTCTCTCTCAACCAGTGTGCAAGAATATGAGTCAGCAGCAGATATTCCCCAAAGGCAATCATGAAATCATTGCCAACAATTACTTTAAAGAAAAATAAGAGCAAGCACGATGTCTAAATGCATTCGGCTGCTACATTTGACAGCAACAGCTCTGCTCTCAAACCTATCAGTTTGAGTCTTTTTGAGGGTTCCACTTGACAATATGATAGAGGCAAGTTTCGAGAGCCTGACTTCACTCATCTGAAGTGTCATTCTTGGTGATGACAGCAGTTGTCTTGGGGAGACGGGGGAGGGGAGCAAAGGAAGGTTAAAATACAGATTAATTGTCTCCCTACTATCACTGATATACTGCGAATTGCTAACGGAAAGCAGGTGTGGGCAGACAATTCCTCGGTGATCGCTCGTTATAGTTCCAACCTGCCATTCCCCACCACTGCTGACAGCATAAAGCACCAATAACAGTATCTGAAATTATGAGGGAAAACAGAGCCATCATACAGAACAACGTAGCAGCCAGTGATTCGGTAACCCCCATTGGAGGGGTCATGGTGCCATATTCCACTTTGGCTGACGTGTTATTGACTTCAAAGACTTCTGTGAGGTATATGTCAGAGCAGAATATGCCCCTTATGTTCCTGGAGTGAAATTCAAACAGATCTGTATCACTTGTTGCAGGGAGGAAGAAAGGGGATGGCCCTGGCTTTGGGACAGCTGTGTACTAAAGGGACCTCTACCTGGACTGGGTACTGCAAGGGGAACTCCATGCCAGCTCTGGATGAGGGGGCAAGACATGGATCATGGTGAAAAATCAGTAGTCAAAGATCAAAATCTTAAGCCTTGCTTGTTTGTAGTTCCTGAGAGACAAGACCCAGTTGGAGGTATGAACAAGAAGTGTTTTTGTCAGGCCAGTGGCCAGTATGCCAGTGACCAGGTCATCTCATCTGAATTAGGGAATATGACCCTCTGCCTGAGACATATGCAGAGCCATCCCTAGGGATGTGCAGGGCCCGGGGCATATCAGCCCATGCGGGGCTGGGGGGTGGCGAGCGGCTGGAGCGCGGGGGGGGGGGGGGTGGCAAGTAGGCAGAGCGTGGAGAGGAAGTGGGGTGGCAATTGGCCATGACTGGGCCTGTACAGCACTGTTCGCGGGGCCCCTCAAAGCATAAGGCCCGGGTCAGTCGCCCTAATTCACCCCCCACCCAGGGATGGCCCTGGGCATATGCCATATCTTCTCTAATGGATAGCTTTGCATTTACCATAGGATAATGAATCGATACTGCCTATCCCTAACTGTAAAATTACGGTGGCAACAAGGCATGATGTTGTTTCGTACAAAGTTAACTTGACAAGGTTAACCATGGGTGAGCAGGCTACTCAGCTCAGAGCCAACACTGGATATGCCCTGTCTCCACTAAGGATTTTACATCAAGGTAACTACCAGCTGTTAGTTACCTTATTGAAAAAAAACCCAGATCTGTGCATCAGTGAAGACACAAAGCTTCAGTATCCTCGGTGCTTCTCCTTGAACACCACGGAGACTGTCCTTTATTCGGGGCTTCTGGGTAAATGACACGATCTAACACTTACTGTGACCCCAATTCAACAACACCCTTACACAACTTCAGTTTAAACATTTCCCATTAAAGCCACCTCCCCATTCTTCACTAGGGCATATGTCAAGAAGCCAATTCTCAACCTTAAGATTTAAATGAAACTTTATAGTTAAAATGCTTTTCATATTCTTCAGCAAGTAAATTTATCAAAAGTTCATATTCCGCAGCCTACTGAGATCTGGCGCAAAAAGTACTATAAAACATTTGGCTGGCATCTACTAACAAACATATTTTTTAAACTTAAAAAGGAAACCCAACACTTAATGCCTCTTCAGAGGCACAAGGCTGAACAGCAAAAGTGATCATCACCATGTGGTTGCAATCGCTCTGTTTTATTAAAGCTGGCATGTAGCATGCAAAAAAATGTAGCGAGTAGGTTGCCTCATGGATGTTATTACTGTGGAATTGAATTTGAGAGCATGATATAGCTTTCAAAGCATCTTTTAAAACTTATCAGATTTTTCATGTAATAAAAAATGGAATCCTGAACTCTCTTTTTGTTTCCATTCCTATTTCTAATTGTAAAAGGCAGCCTCGCTCTGCTGATTGGGGCTAGTTCAATGATAATTATCCAAGGTCTCACTCCTCAGCCAATTGCAACAGACAGGAATGAAATACTATTGCAAGACATCGACAGAGAACAAATGATGCAGTTGTCATTAGAGATTAACCTGCTTGTGTTCCACTCCAAGAACAATTCCTAGCACCTCACAGCAATGTCCTCTTCTATGGGGTATACTGAATGATGTGTATTTTATTTTATTTTGGATACTTGGGACTTGATCCTTTTTATTAAAGCCCTGTCAAGCTTGCCCCAGTGCAACTTCAAGGATGAAATCTCAGTCCAGAGTGGAGCCAAAGGGAGACTGGCATTAATGTTAATCGTCAGGATTTCAGTGCTGATGCATAAGTGTTTTATCAGCATACATGATAGCCTGCAGCCCTATTACATTAAGATTCTGCACTGCTGTAGCTCTGTTAGTGTAGCACCACTGGTTGCTAAAAACCTAATACAGAATAGACATTAACCTACCACATAGGTCACTGGTAGGGGGTGCACATGCTGTCCCCCGATGGCTGACACTGATGTTGTCGGTAGGGCTAGTGCCCCCCCGACAGGGTTGGCAGTTTCTACAGGTGCCCCCCCCAGATTCAGGAGGCACCAGTCACTCATGGCCTACCAGAACTCAAGGGATTTCAGTGCAATTTCAAATTATTTATAACAGCATCCACCTATTTTGAACAAACCTGAAACACTGATCTAAGTTTTGAAGAATGTGGCACTCCCTGGGTGCATTTACATGTGCAATTAGCATGCAGAAATAAACTCTGGCACAGTTTGGACCAGAGTATCTCTCTCCCAGGCACAGTGTTTACATGTACAGCCAGGACCGCAGCATGTTGAGCTAGGGAGGAGCAACCCAGGGCTGGCAGGGGCTCAGGGGGTCAGCCTGTCAGCCCAGGGCTGCTCAACCCCCAGTTCAACGTGATGCAGAGGGGCTGGCTGGTGCATAAGGGTGCTGCAGTTTTGGGCTAGCTGGCAGGCAGCTCCCAAACTGTAGCACCCTCGAGCTGCAGCCAGAGCTGATTACCAGCTACATGTGCATTTTGGTGCATGTAACTACTCCATTGCAGGATAGTACTTTTCCTAGTTAGTACTATCCTACAACAGAGTTAAGTAATTTACTGAACTCTAATATGAGCGCCCATGCAGATGGTGATGCTTTACTGTACAGCTAATTAGTCAGCTCCACAGTAAAGTCCATGTGTAGATGAACCCACTGTCATCATCATTACTGTATTTGTTGTGCTGAGCTTTCAGTGCAGTTGAAACAATGCAATAGCCTCCTGATATTGTTTATACTTGTCTGATCAGACAGGTGTTTTGAAAGCAAATCGAAGACTGGAGCGCAAGCTCCTTTAATTAACAACTACATAGGAAACAAAATGATCTAGTTAAGAACACTTGGCAGAAAGTTACAGGAACAGAGGACAAGTATTCAGAAAAGCAGATGATAAAACAAAAACCTAGAGAAAATGTCAAGGTCCAGGGTTTCTGTGACCCTGAACCTTGAAAAAAAATCACTTAAAGGTAAATGGGTGTTAATCACTTCCATTCTGCTTAGATGGCTTTTTATGCTCCCTTTCTGTGTGTGATTACCTATGATGCAGATCAATGGAATATCAGGCCTAAAGAATTTACATATTTAAGACATACAAAACTGCTGCTATTATTCTGATCATGATCTTTTGTGGCTATAGATCAACTTAGAAGGATACCATCCCATTTAAAAAAAAATTATACCTTCAAAGAGTATATTTATTATTAGAGGTGCACTGATATATTGGTTGCCTATCAGATCGGCACTGGTAAAAGGGGAAACGACATTATCAACTATCGGCTTTTTTGGGCCGTTATAGCTGATAATGTTTACCAATAATAACTCCTTCTGGCCAGGGCCCTGGATACCTGGTTTCCCTCTCCCCAGCAAGGCTGGAGCCCCCGAATGCCTGGGTTCCCTTTGGGAAATAGCAGGTTTTCCCTTGCAGGTGGGCTCCATTCTAGTCTGCAGGGGATCCTGCTTCGGCTGCCAGGAGAGAGACGCAGGGGGGCTCTGTGTGTATGTACACAGCTGCATGCATACATGTGGCCAGAAAAAACAGCTGGGCAGCATGGAGGCCAGCTTCTTGCAGGTAAGTCTATGGAGGGGCATGGGGGAGGGAAAGGGCATGGGGGGAGCAGATCAAGGGCTGGGGATTCTGCCCAGCCAGGGCAGTGCATGGGACCTGGAGCTGGGCTAGGGAGTGGGATGGAGCTACAGGCAGCTCATCTAGAGGGCATGGGGGGGGGCATCTCCTTGCCACTGCACACCACACCCAGGGCCCCCCCCAGATTTGTGTGCGGGGTGGATGCAGGCTGCTCACTGTGGGCTCAGGGATCTCCACTCTGCTGCCTTTCCCTCAGGAGCCCAATGCCAGCCACGTGCCCTCTGCCTGCCCAGCAGCACTGGGGGCAGCGAGTTGTGCCCCTGCTGCTGGGCAGGCAGGGGGTGTGCAGCTGGCACAGGGCTTCCTGGGGAAAAAGCAGCAGGGTGGAGAGCCCCAAACCCATAGTGGACAGCCCTCATCTGGCATTGCCCTGTTTGGCTCTGCTCCACTTAAAATTGTCCCCACACTTAAAAATGGTTGTGATGGTGCTTGAACTAAAGTTCATTTGATGAGCTGTAGTTCAAGTGCTCCTGCCACCATTTTTAAGCACTAGGGCACTGATACATGTGACACAGGAGGATGCTGGAGTGTACCAAAAAAAAAAAAAGTTTACTTACATCAGCATTTAAATCAGTTATCCGATCAGCATCAGCCGATATGGTTGGTTAATAATTAGCTATCAGTATCAGCCAAGAAAATCTTTATTGGTGCACCCCTATTTATTATTGTTTCCAGGATCATATAAAAATACTATAAACAACTTTTTCTTTCTATCCCTTTCCAGACTTTAAAAACATAATAATACTAGATGTTACTTAAAACAATATCAAGTAATAATGCTCCAGACAGAAGTAAAGTTATAAACAGACTGGGCCTAAAGTCTTCAAGAGTGCCCAAACAAATTAGGAGTCTCAGTCAGTGACTTTCATAGGATCCAATCTATTAAGTTAAATGGCTAAAGATACAGACAGAAAAATAATAAATTTCCCAAAAGCACCAAAGCAAGTAAGCAATAGAAGTCAGAAGGGGATGTTTCATCTTTTGGCACCTAAACACCTTTGAAAAACTAGGCCTTTGTGCTGTTGAGCATTTCATTCTGTATACCTTTAATGAGGTACAGTACAGCTCTCTTCCAAACTGCATTGTCAAATGGGAGGAGCTCTTTGATTGATATGCTCATTGTTCCAGCTGGTATCTTGATTAGTTGACAAGGCAGTACAATGGCTACTGTTAAAACACCAACAGCTACCAGTAATTATCACATCAGAAGACTTACATATGTTGATCTAATCTGTTTTCAGCATAAATCTTTTCCAGCATCATTACGTCTGTGAAGCAGCTCTGTGGCCTCAATAAATACAAAAGCAGCAAGGAATTACAGCAGCAAGTTGGGTATTCCTATGTAACAGGGATAGCGTGTCCAAGCAGGGAGAGGAGCGAGGTTGAGTAGAATGATGTATTAGATAGTGAGAGAAGATTTAAAAAAACCTCATGAAGCAATTTATGCATTCAGTCATACTCAATGTCTATCATAGGGGAGACTCTTTAATTCTGACAAGACTAGTTCAAGCTTTCAAACTTAGGTCCCTAAAATGTGAGCTAACTTCAGAGGCACTAGGTTTCAGATGTCTTCGCTATAACTTAGGGCAGGCTTGACATTTCTGAAAACCAAACCTCTTAGTTGGGCACTCACATGTAAATGTAGGGGCTTACACACAGGGACACAGGTTTATTCTCTCAGACTTCTAAACAAAGAAAGAAAATAATATTACACTGAAGAATGTAAAAATCATAACCCCAACTCTAAACAGAGCTTGGAACCTGGAAAGGGAGAACCACCCCTGATACCTGCTTGGGACTTTCCTGTTGCCATTGATTTTACACAGATTACCACAGTGACAAGTACCACTGTAGTAATCCTAAAATAGATAGACTTGAACAGCACAGTGTAAAATCCAGTAAAGATTGAAGACAAAGAACAAGGTAGCCACCAAGAAAAATCCAAGCTGGCAAGATCTTGTAAAGAAGAATCTTTGCATCTGATCTCTTAAGAGCATCCATTTGGATTCAGAAGCTATTGCCCTGCATCTACACGTTAGGTATGCAGTTGCTCCCATACTAATTATTCTTCCCACCATTTCTACTTCAATTAAGATTTTATTATAGGACTTATCATTACAAACATATGTAATCCAGTTTTATGAAGACAACAGAATGGTACAATGATGCCACAAGTCATACACCGGGACATGAAAAATAATCCAGAGTCTTTCCTATTTTAGGGTTTGCGTGGATAGTATATATTAGGGCTGTGCGAAGCTTCAGTCCCTGATTCAATTCGGCAAAGATTCAACCCAATTTGGTGGGCAAACCTCCAAATCCAAACTGAATCAGGAGACCCTTTAATCTTTCCAAATCAAATCGGAACCATCCAAGCCGATTTGGAGAGATTCGGAAAGATTTGGCAATTCAGATGTAGACACAGCTTTAAATGTTTTTATTCAGCATCTAATTCAGCATCCAATCTTCAGATTTGGATGTGGCCGAATCGAATTGAGGACAGTGATCCGAATCAACTAAGCGAATCACTGTCCCCGGTAGGGCCAAGTCTGAATCTGAATTAAATACAGCCCGTTTTGCACACCCCTAATATATATATTATAAATATGCATGTGCTCAGTTGGTGAAGAGTTGTGCTGAGACCAGTCTTTTAAACTGGTGGTGTTAGGCACAGAAATACATTTCTAAACTTAATTTTAGAGATGATGAGTGCTCACAAACTGCTGAAAAAAATCTTATGAACAAACATCTCTCTCAACATTCCCATAACTCTCCATTAAAGGTATGTAAACTGGTAGGTACTGTTTTCTGCTCCATATCTTCAAACGTAGTGAGGACAAAAAATGTTGGAAGCATGCATGATATTTTCTGCCATTTTTTTTTTCCACAGGTCATAAATTAAACAGGTAACTAAATACAGAAAAGGTTTCCAATCTTGGTTCTGGCATTAAGTCAATGGGTGCCTAATGAACAAGTCACCTCTCTGCTGAACCTCAGTTTCCCAGCTAAAAAAATAATGGTAATTCCATATGGAAACATGGGGTATATAAACAAGGGCTCTATGGTAATATATACAGTCCTGATTTAGTGAGGTACTTAGGTGCCCATTTAAGCCCCTGAACCCAATGTACTTATATACTTAAGGACAGGTGTGTGCTAAAATATCTTACTGAACCCTTCCAGAACACATATAAAGTGCTTTTTGCATGTGCTTTTTCTCTCTCCCCATCTTTTCCGCACTGGCAACTTACCAAATAAATTTGCTCCCACTTTCTGAGGTCACTACCGTGTGTAGGTAAAGCATGTCATTTTGAGTATGCTTACACCCTGCTTCTCCCATGGAAGAGGTGCTAAAGGCTCCTTAAAGAAGCAGCTTTGGATGGTGATTAAGGAAATGGAGAAGGGGCGGTGAGTTATAAGGCACCTTGAGGCCCCCTGGGGCAGCTGAGGGAGAAAGAACAGTTCACCTGGGGATGCCGGAGGACCTGGCCAAACACTATCACCATAAGTGTAACATACTATATGCTTAAATTAAAGCCCAATGGAAACCATTTACAAAACATGTTCTACATTTTTCAAGCAACATCTTTGTGGCTGGTTGGCCATTTTTATGATGCAATCATTACTTTGTACATGTAGCATGTCTGAATGTACTGTGCAATTAACCAGTTGATTGTACTGTAAATGGAATGTGTGTCAGGGGCCTTTGACAACTACAGGAAGAACCGCATTAGAAGGGATCTACATATGAATAAGTGTAATTAGGCACATTAGGCCTAATACAAACTCTTTTGTTCAGAAGAGAGTTCCCACATATGGGTTCATGAACCCTAAGAAGAAACCAAGTTAGTCTTAATTGTATTTAGCATAATGTGGCCATAGGGGATGACTGAATAGAAAGAAAAATACAGTGACAGACAGAAAGATCCATTCAAAAGGGGTGAAATGGAAACCAAGCAAGATAACTTATGTGAAAAGAATATTTCCTCCCACTTAAGCCTCAGTCCAGCTCTTCAAGCTTCAAAAGGGGTGTTTCTCCTCTTCCTGCCTCTCCTGAGATTCTTCTTACACCTCTTCTTTAAAATATTATAGTGAGGAAGAAGCAGGATGGCTAGAATTAAGCCCTTAGGAGTGGACCCTGGGGGCATCCAGACGAGCACACGTATGTGGTTTGCGGCACCTCAGACCTGTTTGAGGTACTGTATACTGCATGTGCAACCATTTACCATGCTACCAAAATTTGTTACTCCCACTATAAAAAAAAAACTGTGGCAAAAAAACCCCAAAACAATGGAGCAGCACAGGCTTCATGAGTGTGTGCTGACAGACACAGAGGCTTTGTCCTCCAGGGAGATGCTCTGGCTGCTGACCAGAGCATGTCCCCTCCTCTAGTTGTCCCCAAGCTGAGCAGGAGCCAGGAGAAGTGGGGAAATAGCAATTTCCCCGAAGTAGAGCTTTTTGCCCCACACCAAACCTCACATTCAGGGGCATGCACAGCAGCAAAAAGTAATGGCACAAATTTTTGTTGCTACTTTTTTTTGCTGTTGCAAGCACATGCCCCTGTATGTGGGGATGCACCCTGGGTGTCTTTCTAACCATTTATTTTCTGACTGACTTGGTTAAAATCCATTGGCTCAGGTAAACATATTGTGCAAAGAACAGCATTTTATAAACATCCACATCCCCCACAGCTAACTTATGGTTTGTAAAACTTTAAATGCAAAGAAGGAAATAGCTTCCATCTAGCAAGCAGCAGAAATTCTACCAGTGGATGTATGTAATGGATCAAAGTTAAGCAGCACTTTAGCTGATCAGTGTCTATGAGGGGGGTTCACAAATTTTGTACCTAGAAATAATATTTTAAAACAGTCGGGAGCTTCACTGTTGGGGACTGCTTTGAACAGGCTCTTGTTACAAATGATGAAAATAAATTTGTCCTTTACTGTGTCAGAACCTATCAAATGAGCAGACATGATGATGGCTATCTCTGCCCTTTGAAGCAAACTATTAGAAAATCAGTCTCGTTAAAGGTGACCTGGACAAATTCAGAGAAAAATCTAGCCGCTTCAGAATCATATTCTGTGTCCTAAATAGCAAGGCTAAAAGGGGAAAGACAGTTGATGAGTTGTAAATATAATCATTTTCTCCTTTGTTATTTTAAACGTCCCAAAAATCTAGATTCAATGGCTTGATGATGTCACATCCACCACAGAACTTTTCGGCAGACTAGAGGCATAACTATGAGGTCAAATAAGGGTGTCTTTCGTTAAAATTTAAAAATAGTCTATTGTAGACTATTATTCGGGCTATGCAAAACAGCACCATTCCACTTCGACTTCCGTTTCAATGGAACAGTATCTCGTTTCGAGTTTTGTTTCATTTTGAAAGCACTGTTCTGTATCATTTCGTCAAAACCGTTTCGCTGTTTTGATGCTGTTTTGACATTTCGCCTATAGGCTATTCCGCACCCAGTGCTGGGAAGATAGGTGGTGCCAAGGGCCCCAACCAGCAGCAGCAGGCTCCTATCTTCCAGCAGGAATATTGGGGGCTTGCCTGCACCCCTGGGAGGGCTGCAAGGGCTGTGCCGGACTCTTCCTGGGGGTGCAGGCTCCCGATCTGCCTGCTGGATGGCAGGAGGCTGGTGCTGCGGGCAGGGGCCAGCAGCAGCACCAATCTTCCCGGTGCTGGGTACAGGCTGTGCCCAGCACTGGTCTCAGGCGGTAGCAGCAGCCTCCTGTGTTCCAGCAGGCAGATCGGGGGCCCACACTCCTGGGAGGAGTCTGACACAGCCCCGCAGCCCTCCCGGGGGTACAGGCGGGCCCCCAGTGTACCTGATGACAGGAGCCCGCTGCTGCCAGCTGGGACCAGTGCTGAAGCCAAGTAAGCCTAGTTTCAAAATTTTTGGAATATTTTGAGTGCCCTTGTTTCGTTTCAAAGCTTTTTTGAAGGCTTTTACTTCATTTTGATTTCGTTCTTTCGAGCTTGAAATGCATTGAAGCAGCTTTGAAACGAAACACTGGGCAAAATTTTGTACAGCCATAACTATTATATGCAGCTGGGTAGGTTTGGACCAGCCAAAATAACTAGAGGGCAGAGGGTCAAGGACATGAATTTAATGTCTAATTGGGCAAAGTCTCAGAATATTTAGAATAATTGTCCAGGCTACTGTTAGAAAATATACCATCATCATCATCATCAACATGAAAACTACAGATTCTTCATACTGAAGATCTCCAAAGAGCTTCAGACACTTTATGCTGTTCTGGAGCCTCCAAAACTCCCCACATGCTACAGGAAGAGATATTTGAATCGATTCACTTATTATTAATAAGGACGCAGAACCTTGCAACGTCATTTGCACTGGTGAAGAAGTATTCTCCTGCAGAGACAATATATGACATTTCTGGGATTTTTCATATAACCCTGAAGGCTATAGACAACTGGCAAACAGTAAGTTTTACAAAAGGTGATTTTTTTTCCCAAGAGTGACTTAGAATATTTCTACTATTTCAAAAACAATATAACAAAATCCAGTGCCCACAAATGTCAGGCCAGATCTTAATGTTTAGGTCTCATCCAAAGAGAGGAAAACATACCAAACTGCACAGTCTTCAATTCCTATATGAGGGATGATTAAAAGCCTTAATTAGTTCTGTGTTGAGCTAAAATTGTGGTTCTTGGGAATCAAGGTATTTTGAACCCAATGCTTAGACCACAAGGCAATCTCCTCTGGCTATTCATGTGTCATTTTCATCCTGAAGGATGCCAAAGTATTTGAAGAACTTATACAAAAAATCATCCCACTTTTGCTTTGGGACATGAGAGTTTAACAGCATGCAGCAATACCACACAACAGGCACACATTTATGTTTATAGAAAGTATAGAAGACAGCATTTTTATTTTTGTCATTATATCTAATTTTCCTGGAAATGGGTAGTTTTGGATTTACTGTGCAAATGAGTAACCAAATCCAGGATTTGGCTCTTGGCATCTTACAGCTATCTTTATCTTGTTAGCACCGCAGGCCACAATCAAAATGGAGACATACTGAGATTAAAAAAGGATAAAAAAACAACGCTTGATAAAATAAAAGAGCAAGCTTTACCAAATCCCTGTCAACTGTTCTTACATGTTTCAATATTAGACACTGCCCCAGGAAGATGACAGCTTCTCTGATACATCTATAATGAAAAGGATTGTAGTTCAACAGAAAGTCCATGCTCCAACATTAGGTCTCCTCACATCCAAAAGGATTTAAAAAACATAATCTCTTCAGTGTAATTGCTTCCTATTTCACAAACTATGGCTTTTGTGACCTCTCTCTCTAGGGGTATCAGCAAAGATTGCTAAACACCAACAATACAAAAGTCAGAAACAATGTGAAAGGGTGCCAACCAATAAAATATTCCAATTTCATAAGTCTGACATTTCAACATTGTTTTGGTTTGTTTTTTTTTTAATTCAGTCTACATTAATTTTATTAATTTTGTCTCAGCTTTCCTTCTTAGCTGCATAACATCTCTTTGGTATCACTGCTGTGATGATAAGAACCCCTTTTTGGAAGAAACCAGTGATCTATCAACAGTATCTGGTATTATGTTTCTGACAATGGCCAATGCTGGATGCTTCCTATGGAGGTGTAAAACCTCTATTATTTATTTGTGCAATACTAGGCACCATGGAGGATTTTTCATTTTAACTCCAGAAAATGATTAGGCCCCCTCTCCAAGCAGAAAGACAGATAGCCCTTATAATTTTTATCCTACCAAGTGTAACAGCAAGAGCAAATACAAATATCTAATCTCTTTTTTTTTTTTTAAGTTGTTTCTCAGACTACCTGTACAGAAGAACTTAGCTTGATCTATGCGGAACTGGTATGATAATCCTTCTCTCCAGTTGGTAAGAGTAACTTTGAGGTAGTCAAGAGAAAGCAGTGGTACTGTACATTTGAGCAATTGTTCTCCTACTCCCTAAAATGAAAAGGGGATGGAAGGCCAACCAACTGGATTAGGCAAACTAAATAACTGAAACATACTCTGATCTGGTAAGTAAATATAAAAATCACATTGTTGGGGTGTCTCTTCCACTGATTCTATATCACATTTGCTCAGCTTATGTTTAAAAGAGCTTTCTAGCCTTAGACATGAACTGGCTCCAATGAAGATTAGGTGGGCCAAGTTCTGCTCTTATAAAAATGTCTCTGTAACCCTATTTTCTTCAGGGCAAGTAAGGGATGAATCCACAGTCACCTCAGTGGAAAAGACAGAAGACTTGGTCCCTGCAATTGGAATTTTAGATCTGATGTTATTTCTACAGACGTCAATAGATTTTTTTTCATTGGGTTCAAGGGGACCAGGATCAGATTCCTAGTTGATAGGTCTGATGAAGCCCAAGGCACAATGATAACCTATTAAAATGGATAAGTAAGAGCTACCAGAAACTAGTCCTTTAGACATTCTTTTTCTTTCTTTCCTTTTTTTCTGTTAAACAGAAAAATTTTCACCCACGTTTGGTCTTTGAGTAAAAAACTATGTCTATATGGGTGCATCCAGATGTGCATAGACATTTCATTCCCCAGGGACAAGTAGCAGCGGTGCACGGTGTGCTGCAGCTACTTGTTCCCAGGGAACATCTGTGCCATGCACACTTGGGCGTATGGTAAGTTGCCCTGGGTGGGGTAGAGGAGACCCCTGGATATCCAGGGGTCAAAAAACCCCTCAGAAAAAAAACCTAAAAAAACCATGCAGCACACACTCAGGCAGTGTGCCCTTGCAGTGAGGAGAACACTGGACTGCGTGGCATGTGGCGCCACATACCGCATGACCCCGCTTGTCTGGACACACCCTATGTGTTTCTGTAGAGACTCCAGGGAATCCCGAAGTGACTGCGGTTTCTGGGCACTACTTGCATATAAATAATCAGTACTACCACTCTTCTGCTACTACTACAGGAACGAGACACATACAAAAGCACCTAAACAGTTCATTTTTTTCTGAAGCTATTAGGAAAAAATGTTAAATCAAGGAGACAGTTAGCAGAAGATCTAATGTTTTTTCTGCCTCTAATGCAAATAAAAGGGAAACTGCCCTCCAAACTGAAGTCTCTAAATTGAAATGTTATAAAGAATTTTCAAGTAAGGCACATTTTAATAAGTGGGACCACTTAGGATTTAGTGGCTGTCACTTTACTGCATACTCTGATCATTTACAATTTAACGATGCAAAAAGGGTACGTACTTTAGATCAGAGGTGTCAATAATATGGTCCTGAGGCTGGATCAGGCCCATGGAGCTACTCCATCTGATCCACCAAATGACCAGTGTGGCTATAGGGAGTGGCCTGCCACTCCCTCCGGGCCTAGGGCCCGGATTCACATGGTGATCAGCAGCAGGAAGGCAAGCAAGGGCCAACAGTCCTAGTAACCTTCTGATTGCTTTGCCCATATGCACCGCTGAGACCCTACCTTCCAGACCACTGGTCCCCACTGCATGCCCTGCGCTGGAGCTGGAACTGGGGCTGCTTCTGCAGCATGGGATGCACAGTAGTAGCAGCTCCAGCTCTAGCATGGGCCATGAGCTGGGAGCTGGAGTCACTGTCACGTGCTCTGGATTAGAGGTGGAGGTGCTGCTGCCACTATGTGCTCTGAGATGGAGGCAAAGCTGATGCTGCCCTCATAGCTTCCTCATGCCCCAAGGTGGATTTGGCCTGAAAGGAGCCCCACAGCCTGGGTCCAGTCATAGGCACAAGGTGTATCTGACACCTCTACTTTCTTAGATCCCACTTTGTCCTTTTGCTACCTCTCCATACAGTAGTCAGGGAAGCAAAATTGAAACACTTTTGTGCTGTGGTCAATTCGTCCTCTTGACCTGGGCAAAGGAGCCTCAAGTGATCTCTGACCACCTGTGGTCAAGGTTGGTGGATTTGACAGACTTTTTGAAGAATACATCAAGGTCTCAATCCAAACACCTTCATCAGGAGAAAAGAATGCATTTCCTGTCCCTTTTTATTGGTGTTTCTTCATCCTCTGCTAGACTGACATGGTGAGTGGGAATTTTGGCTGCACCTCAGTCACGCAGAGAAAGCAGTGATCATCAAACCTCCACAGGAGCCTGCTTAAATTATTCAAAGGAAAACCCTGAAAAAAACATTTAAAGAAATCTTATTATTTCTCCATTATCACTTCTTCTTTTTTTATAAAGCATAAATCCTCTGCATGAGAGCTGGTAAATATTGCTTGCCCCTCAATAGGAAGAATGCAACAAGAGTAGTCTTGAGTTGCTCTGTCAGTCTCACCCTGACACCAAATGCTCTGGTTTTACTTTCTAATCTATGTGAAGGTGGAAAAGACACATCCACTTAGAGGTGACATTGCAGTATTTCTTTATGGAGACAACTGTCTGTTACATGCTACTGTAATTCCCAAAGGAGGCAATTTCAGGCTTTGAAAACAGATGCTCTTGCAGAGTTATTTTCCCAGTAGGAGTAGCAGACAAAAAGCAAATAGTTTTCTTTTTTATTTTACCCAAATTTAAATTCTTGCAGATTCAGTATAGCACCAATCCCTGACCAAAGCAGTGGCATCATCAGAAATGTTGCTTCAGAGCAAATCCGTAGGAGCACTGTGCCCATGTTAACTGCTTCAAATCACTGAGCTGCCTGCTTGTGCAAGTCTCATATTCCTTATTTATGTGTCCTTACATGACAAGTGTTCTTAATACAAAAACTGACAGAAAGAAACAGGCATGACCGTTGGTGAAGATGCTCTTGTCTCTTTATTACCAAGGTGTAATAAAGAGACAAGTTGCTTAGAATAGCCCAAAAGGGGGACTCCATTTCTGCATTCTCCACTTTAAATGCCTATTTGAGGTATGGGCCTGTCCACTTCTTAAATTAGGGATATGCTTGGAAACAAAACAATGCATGTTTACAACTTGTTTTTAAAAGCCTTTCCTCTCTCAGACGGCCCATCTCTTGCTCAAGAGAATGGGTCCTCTGCATCTATTTATTTTACTCCTGGGGCAGCGATTACCAGAGTATCTGTACAGGTCATGTAGTATTTTAATGTGTTCTTCCTCTCAACACCCCTGTGACTTAAGAAAGAACTATTATTCCTATCATACAGATGAGCAAAGACGGTATAGAAAAACTAAGGTATTTAGTAGGAATTAGGCTGAGTGAGCAATCGACTGATGGCTGTTAGCAGAGTCTATGAAGACCCGAATCTTGGTGCCCCCTACAAAGGGGGATCCAGACTTGCAGACACCACTGGCTTCAGTGTGTTTATGGCATACCTTGTTCCAAACCTGCAGTCTAGCTAGCACATTTGGTAGCAAAAATCACCCATTAGTCTGGTTTGCACTTCCTTTTGCATCATGCCTTACCCACTCTTACTTACTAGGCAAAGTCCACACTTCCTAAACAAATATATAACCTTGAGTGTCTGACTGGACAGAATATGTATTTTCTAACATTTTAAAGTCACTCAAAGAATTTACTGTACATTTTCCCCAGGAATAACACAACTGATACTTAAGAAAATAAAAAATTCATTATGACTGACTGAATATTTAGTAGCCACGTATGAGGATTAATGTAAGAGGTATATTCTAATATATAGAATATACCTGAAAAAGGACAATTCATTTACATAAATGCACCCCTTTCACTAAACTGAACATGCGCCACTCTAAAAACACACTTAGTCACATTCCACCTTGTTATATTTAATGCTTTAAAGTTGCACCTGTTTATAGAGTAGTGAATTATAGTATTGTTTATATTTAGTCTTATTTAATCGTTGCTTAAGTTTTATATAGACTTATTAACTTTTTATTTTTTTATTGGCCAGCCTTGAGTTGTTTTTGTAGAGCTCATGGTGCTCATTATATTATATCTTTTCTTTTTTATCACTGTGAGGAGTTCTTTTAACATACCATAGCAATGGCCTTGTTACCAGCTCAAATTAACTGAACTTGGCACTAACCAGCTGAATCAGAGGGATAAAAGGATTGGATATGTTAATGAAAAGCGATAAGGGAGACCGATGGACAATGCCCAAAGTAAGACACTGGAAAAAGGCCAAATTAAGAGGTTTGCTCATGATGGGTCTGTTGAACAAAGGAATATGTTGACAGGATAAAAGATGGACAGTATGCTGACCTCAGAAAGACCAATCCGAAAGCAAAGGGTCATTGAAGGAGTGAAGTTGAAGAAAAGCATAAAAGGGGCAGCAAGAAAGTTAGGTGTTGTCATCATCATAAATCCAGCCTTCAACACCTGTCTGGACTGTCCCAGCCAATGGCGTACCCTTTGCTTCCAGAAACTGAGTGGCCATCTTTTCTGTTGAGCAAAGTAATATCCAGGATTGAGTGAGATCACAGGCGATGAGTAGGGAGGGTACAGGGGGCACGTGTGCTTCCCCCCCCCCCCCCGAGAGCATTGGTACCCCCTCTGACAGCGAGCACTCTGGCTGGTACGGGGGCATGGAGAGCGTTTGTGCCCCCCTAAAATTGGCTCTGCTGGCACGCTCAGGAATTGACTGCTGGGGGACCCCCCCCAGTCGTGCCCTGCTGGTGACCCCAAGACTCGGGAGGAACCAATTGCCCATGAGTGAGATCATTGTATTAAGTGGTTTTCTCTCTCTGTATATAGAAACTGCTAAGATAACATTTGTTGTATTAATAAAGTTAGACTTTGATTTTAGGACACTGAGTTAGTTGTGTGTTCATATTTCATGTTCCATTTAAGGGTTAATTGTGCTTTAACAATTCCTAAGCACTATCTGGTGGACAGTGGTGCTAACAGTATCATGGCAGAAAAAATTCCTCTGCTGACTGAAGTGTGCTTACATTCGGGGATCCAGCTGCCATCAAGTTAGTGCTGTAGGTAAACCATCCATAACCCCATGTTAGAGGCTAAGGTATGATGGGAAGTAACAATTTCACCCAGAAGAATACACCAAGGAAGAAATTTACGCAGGATGGACAATAGTTCAGCATGTAAACTGACCAAAAAGGGCAGAGGAAGTAGCAATTGGCTTGCCTATACATATAAAGTGGCTTTATATTGACTTTATATACATATAAAGTGTATGTCAGGTTTATATGGAAGTAAAAAGTCCTCAAGTAACTGAGATAGGGAGGGGGACCTGTACATTTAATTTCGGCCCTTAACTGGAAGAAGCACTGTAATTCATAAAGTATAAAGAAGTTTGCAAAATGGGAGTTATCAACTTTCAAAATGGATTCATTTAAATCAAAGTGACTCAAATCATTCATTTTTTAATGATTTAAACCAGCAAGCAGGAAATGTTGATTCAAATAATCAATTTTAATGTTGTTTTGGATCTGTACTTTTAATTATTTCCCTGATGAAGGCTAATTCTCAATGGTTGGCAATCGTTAAAAATTGTTGATTTTTAATTAAATATAACCATCACACTGAATTTGATTTTTTCTTTTTCTAGCCATTTCCTTTTAAACAATTACATAACTTAACATCAATTTACAAATATTCTTATTTTTGTGATGTTAAAACTGAGTAATAAAACATTCCTTTTTACTAAATGATTTTTAAAAAATTATATCAAGCTGTATTTCACTGGAAACAATGATTCAGTTGCAATGCAGATAAAAATAAATACAAAATGGGCTCATCAAGGCATGTGTTGTTTTAGAAACTCACTGATTTCTTAAATAAATAAAAGGAATTGGCTTTAACTAATGAATTGAACTGACTCTTTCCGGTCACCTTTTTTTTTTTTCAGCGTTTTACAACTAGTGGTTCCCAACCTCTCAGTCTTATTTTTATTCACAGACTGGCAGAGGAAAATTAGCTTTTGCTCTGTTCTAATTCTAAGACTGTTTCTCATTGTCAAATGAACAAGCTGACTAAATTGAACATTTCTTTCTGCACCTACAGAAAAGGCTCTTGCAGCCTGGTACTTACTCAGCTTAGAGGTTTAATAGACTTTAAAACTTGAGGAACACACATATACTGACTGAATATGGCAGAACAAGCTTAGGCTTTAATTTCAAAGTTCAATAGGTTTATTTTTAAAGAGAAACTTGAGTTTAATTTCAATTAAAAATGGGGGGAGGGAGGGTTAAATGACCAGCTTTTGTCCTCTCTACATCCCTTTATGTCACTGCTTTTTAACTGTACATATAAAAACTGGGCAATAAACCTTCCCTGAGTTGATTCTATTCTGAACTCTATAGCAGTTCTTTCAGACACAAATTCAGTCATACCAAAAAACTGTTAGAACAGTGCAGATTCCTTCAGACTTACAGATTAACATTAAAAAAAAAAAATTGTGGAAGAAGAACAGATCCTTTATGTTACAGGTAACTCCCTTTCCCTCTGAGAACTATTTGTTCTGTTGCAGCTCTTCTATTACAAGGCTAACCAACTTCTAAGTGGTTAGGGGCCATGAGCCCCACAGGCCACAGCAGCAAGGGCCACACTAGGCTGCACACTACATGCGCAGGTGGGCACACTTCCCACCCTGCTGCACCACATGCTGGCCAGTGATCCCCACCCCATTGCACAGAAGGTGTGAGCAGGTGATCCCCTACCCCACTGCTCCAAGTATGCTGGGGCTCCTCCAACCCCACTGCACTGTACACAAGCAGGTGCCTCTCAAACCCATTGCATCAAGTATATGGGTGCTCTCCTACCCTGCTGTATCACATGGGAGTGGGCACCCCTATCCCACTGCAGCATAGTATGGTGCCCAGCTTCACCTTCAGGTCCCTCTGATGCTCCAGACTGCTGCTCCTCTGACACCATGGGCTGTACCACCTCCTGGGGCTGGGTCAGGCAGTGGAAGCTATAGGAAACAGGGGGAACCCTAAGACCCTGACTGCTGTAGTGGCCACAGAAGAGAAGCAGCAGTAGCACGGTGGGAGACCAGAGGCCACAAATTAACCTCCTATGGCCCACGGGCCACTAATTGACCAGCCCTGTTTCATCAGAGCCATCTACAAAATGCCTTTTATTCCAGTGTGAACACATGAACATGTTATATGTTTCCTGCAACCTACCAGCACAGCAGGACATCAAATATAATTGATTCCATTAATTTTGTATTGTATGAAGCACAGTATTTCAATCCGAATGTTTATCTCACAAGTTCAATGTATTTAACATGTTATGCTCCAAGTCTGGGCACCCAACAAATGTAACCAATGAAATGTGGGTAGCAGCACAAAGTATACATGTAGTTTGGTTTACTACATACTAACAAACTAAGGGGATCCAATTACTATTACTAAAAGAATTAACTACTTCATTATGAAGAAAAAATGTGCCAATTTTCTTTCACGCTCTCTCACCAAGTTGGGAATATTAAATGGATTTTCTGTGTATGTGTTAGTGTTTCAGTGGATTATGCAAGTGGGCAAGAATTCAACATAACTCTAAATCCATTAATAAAAGAAGATACAAACTATGGCTTATCTTAAGCTGGTGCAGAGAAAATGACAGACGCAAGGAAAATAACAATAATAATAAAGGGATTTAACTAGCCAATGTTCCAAGTACGTTAAGATCCTGCTGAGAATTTGGATCTGTGCCAAAGTACTGTTATCACAACAGTCAAAACTACCCAAATGAATTAAAGCAGATTTGTGGAGCATCTTACGATAATATAGATTTCACATAGTTTTTCTGCCTATTAGCCAGTCCCATATGTGCTAAAACTGTTGCAGTCAGAAGGCACAGATAACACTCTACGCCTTTTTAAAACCAATCTCGTAGTAAGCTCCTCCTGGATTGCAGTCCATGTTGGAAAACATATGGCATTTTGTTCATCAAATTATGTCCAAAAACAAATAATAACAATAACAAATCTTACAACTGCAGTCAGTCTAAAAGATAGTTTCTACTTACTGTCATCTCACTATTAATTGGAACCATTTGGCTCAGAAATCTCCATGGATCCAAATGTTTGGGTTGAATGCAAATGCAAGAGAACCGGGCTGTGCTAGAGTATAATCACTACTGCCAAATATTATGTCATCATGTAACATACAATCCGGTGCAAAATGTGATCGGTTGGTCCAAACAGCATATAACACTTCTCACCAGTAATGCCATCTGGTGGGAAAAAAATGAGGTCACATTACCTGGAAGGGATCACTTCATAGAGTTTAAAATCTGATACTGAGGAGGCATGGTAGAGTAGATGATAGAGATGACAAAAAAAAATTACATTTAATTTTAAAGCACTACTTAAGGCAGAAATGAATTCGACAAAAGTTATTAATCTCCTTTTCATCCCTCATTTCTGTAGAATACATGTGCTATCCAAACAATTGTAAGTGCATTTCCAGTGCCTCTGGAACATACTGGTAGTGTTATGCACCTCTAAATTTAAGAGGTGAGAGTGATAGTTGGCCATGTTAGTGTGAAGTCACGCAGAAGGTATGGTAGAGATACACCTTGCAGACTCACTAAATCAAAGATGCATAAGCTTTTCATGAGCCTGAGGTCAGTTTGTCAGATGCTTCTCTACCTATTGATTCTTACCTTTGTATGGAATGGAAACGTTCCTCAAGGAATAGCTGGAAATCGGATAGCTTATGTGGCTAAACTGTGTCCTGTGCTTCACCATATGGAACTAGAATCACTGTAAGAACCAGAGTACACCCTGGAACTGCTAGGATAGTGAATTTTGCATTCAGTTTCAAAGGTCTTAAAATAAATTCTCTGCTGGCGTGAAGCCACTGAATTAAGTGAAACTATTCTGACAGAGAATTTAGCCTCTTTGGTACTTCTGAAGTGAGGTTTAGCTGCCCGCGAGACTTTTTAGCAGAGGGCAAGGACACCGATTTGGAAAAAAGGGATCTTACTCTATTAACTGCTTTAAATGTTCAAGGACTAAAAGGAAACAGTAAATTTCTAAGGCTGTTTCTGTATTCATTTCTAACTGTCAAAATGAAGGGACTTTCAAGAGTATGTGAATGAAGGCAGAAAAGGAAAAAGGACGAGTGAGGAAGTATTTGAAAGTCTCACTAGATTTAGTACCATAAATGTTAGAGGTAAAAAGTGGAATCACCCAAATAAATTTTATCCCATTTCCAGGATCTACAATTAATACCACTGTGTTTCAACTTTATGTTATAGAGTGTGAAAAAAGTTTGTTCTCTACTGACTTGAGGGAGAGGCATAGATACAAGTACAGTGGCTGAAAATGATAGTAGCCAATGTGATATCAAACCAGTTGTCCCTATAACTGCGACAATAATAGGCTTAACCATTTAGAAAAATTTTCCAGCATGCTCCATGCATCAGCAATAGAAAGCCTTTAAAAGGTGTTATGGTTTCCAGAGAAGGAGTTACACATACATTATATTTCATCTATCTAATGCATATTTTTGTTTATTCTTTTAGTAAAATTCTCCTATTTCCTTTAAAATCCATAACTAAACTACTGCACTATCTGATATCAGCAAATATAGAGCATCTAAAAGTACGTACTGCCTGGGTTGCTTTCATATTACAAAAATGCCTCTGGGATTCCATTTATTTCCAATTGTCTCTGAAGACTTTAGATGTGTATTACAGTATCATCATCGGCTTTAAGATTGCCCAAATACTTCCCATCCTAAAATCTTGCTCTCACTGACTTATAACTATATCGACCCTTAAAGTGTTTGGGCAGAATTTTTCAACGCTTGGTGTTTAATTTTTTTTTTTTTTTTTTAGGGGGGAAGGGACTAGAGGAAAATTTTCAGCCCAAACAATTAGGCCACTTTTGAAAAGAAGGATAAAGTAAAATAGACTGATCTGCCTATGTTAAAAATTCTCAAGGTTTTGTTTTGAAATGGTCTAATAAGCCCGTGCTTTGGAACAGGAGCTGGATACTTTGCTGGGGTAGTCCTTCTCTCTGAAATTCCAGCTATGATGTCCCACTGACTTTTTGCCCAAGTTCCACCTAATGACGTCTTCTGACTTTGAGGCTTGTCTGGTGAGTTGCTGATTTAGGAGTAAGTAATCCTGTTGTAGGGAGTTTGGTCATAATGACCCTCTCAACTCCCAGACCGATAGACATCTGGGTGAGGAAGAAATCATCCAATTCAAATGCCAAGGTGAAAAAAGATGGACTACTAGGAGGGAAAGGATTTTGGTGAGATAAGACTGGAGGAAAAAAGAAGAGGTAACCCATGGCTTGGAGTTAAAGGGGAGAATCTGGGACTGTGAACTGGGGGATGGAAAGCTAAGAGTACTCGGGTAAAGAGAACAAGACTAAAACCAAAAAAAGGGAGGAGAAGCCAGTTGTCTAGGGATGAAGGAAGATGGGGACTATCTGGGTAAAAAGACTGGGATTAGGAATTTTTTGGTGGACAGAGCACAGGACAAAGTACCAATGACAGGAAACAAGGATGGGAAAGGCAGAACAGAACAGCACATGGATATACAGGGGTAGTACTGGGACTGTGTGTGCAAAACTTTTCATTAAGCCAGACTGCCAACCAGCCCTAAACCATCTGTGCCATTTAATTCCCTGCTTCTGTACAATGACAATATAATTTTAAACATAACATTTCCTCGATGTTGACCCACACTTGTACAAAAGACATGTCAACCTATATGAGAAGCTCAAAGGAAATGACGTGACTTAACATGCAAAATACACTGCCTATACTGAAAAAGTCACTAGATTCTCTAATGAAGCTGAACACACCTGTCTTTTTATATGCTCAGCATGTCCTAGTTTCTTTAACTTCACTGGAAGTCTTATCCATGCAGACTACCTCCTTATATGCAGCATCCTTATTTCTAAGGATCTTCAATTATAGCAATAAAATCCAAGCTATTCGCTACACTATACCTATCATATTAGGACACCATGCCCCACCTAACCACCAAGGGAAGGACAAAACCAGAATGACAATAATATGGTACATTTGCCTTGTATCTACTTTCTTACTTGAAACTGTTGGTACTCCCCATGTTCTGTTGCCTGGGGAATATTTTTGAAAGCCTCAGGCAAACCTGTCTCTAACATTTACACATTCCTTTTATATTAAAGAGCCATGTTTCTCTCCTTGAGCATTTCAAGAACTGCAGTGTAAGTTGTGTCTTTTGCTTGCTTTTTTCCTAGCAGTTATCAGAAGTCAAATCCCAGTACCTTAAGATAAGTATAAGAAGTAGGATTAAAAAAAGGAAATAGGTGAAAGCATGCCTTTCAGTGTGCATGGCAATCACATATAGGAAATGGCAAGTCTCCCTTTCTTCCTGCTACAGATGGCTAATCTGACAGCATTTTAAGACCTTGGATGCTGAAGGGGGAATTTCATAAAGAAGTTTCTAGAAAGAGACAATTACAAAACGTAAAATCTCTTTTCACAATGACCTCCCAGTCCTGGATTCTCAGACCGAATTTAATTTGAAACAATTCTTTCTGCACTTTTATCTTATAACCTACTTATACAAAAATCTACCAGTGAATATATTTGACTTTTCAGATAAACTGAAATACAGTATCAGATTAATACATCATATGCCTCTGTGGTGGGGGTACGGTGAATGGTAGTGATCCATGAAGAATTATTTTCCATCCATCATCCCCATGTTCTCACAATACATGGTTACTTAAGCACTGCAAATTTAGTATGCTCTATACACAAATTACAGACAATTCTGCAAGGAAATCACAAAGACACAGGATGCTCTAGAAAAACCAGAGAACAGAATGACTAATTTTAAGTGTATGTTGTTAAATCACTGACTCTTCTTTTGGGTATCACAAAAGCAGTGCCTTTTAAAGAGAGACTAGTTCATGTGCTCCCAATCAAAACTAGTACTAATGGCTTTACTGGCTTTGCACGCACCTGTTTATTAAACAGCAATAAACAAGGATGGAAGCATGTCTAAAAGGTAAGAATTTGAATTACAAGCCTTTCTGGCCTTGTTTCTCTACATATTAGGAAGTATAAATGAGAGGGAATGGTTTGAACTCCACAAACATGACAACCCTCTTAAGTGAAGTGACGCTGAAACCACCATCTTTGTGCAGTTAAAATGAAGTTTATGGATTTTCCTTTCCCGGTGTTGTAGAGCAGGCAAGCTCAAACTTGCATTTAGCTAGGAACCCACAAGAATAGAATGCTCTTAACAGAGTGCATGTCTCCGCGAGGTGTCATAATGATAGACTGACAAGCAACCTCACCCTCTGCTAAAGTGCCTTCAACCTGTCACACAGACATAAATCAATTTCTGCTCTTCTTCAAGGACCTCGAGATGTTTTGATCAATGTCAATGCTGCGAAAATGAGAAGTTTGCCCTTTTATTAAACTTGCCTTGAGAGACATCTTCCCCAATTATACCTAAGGGCTGTTCGAGAAATCTCTTACTGAAGATGATTTGTACTAAGGTACCTGACAGAACAGAAAAATGACCAACAACCGCTAGAGCTACCTGTTCCATGTTTTACCGTGTCATTCTACCCTTGTTCAAAACACTCTGCATAGTGACAATCTTCATCACCATAAGTCACTGGGGAGGTGCGGAAAGCCACAGAAAGCACTCAAATGCTGTGTAATTGGTGCATTATATGCCCACACTAAATTCAGTTCAATTCAAAGTCTAGGTTCCGTTTTTAGGTACAAACAGATTTCACCACAATGCAAGGGGGTATAGATTTGCATGTAAAATTCCAGTAGGAAATTCAGCCCCTCATTGCACGATGTTGCAATATGATCAGTATTGCCCATACTGAGAAATTAAGTGATGAAACTGACCAAAAAATCATCTGTCTTCTTACTTTATACCAGTCTCTGACAGCAGCTCTTTATTTCCCCACCCATCATCCACTAGCAAGCACCAGCAACAACTCCTTATCTCCAGTTAGGGCTTCATTCAAAACATGCCTGTCCAATTTCTAAGAGGCCAGAGGCTGTACACCTCATGGGGCACACCAGCGTGGGTCATAAACCCACTGCTACACCATGCTGCACAAACACCCCCTGCCTTACTATGTGACATGGGCACATGCACACAATCAAAATGATATTGTGCCACTGCTGCATAGTCTCTGAAATTATTAGGCTTGGATTCAGCAAGTCTGAACAAGGGTAGTTGTCATGGAGTTTGGATGTCAGTACACACCGTATGCCAACACCTACACATTCCTATTAAATCAGATTCTTCATTGTTTCCCATATTGATATTTACCTGCTCACTGCTTGACTGCTATAGATGATTATACATTAATATGTTTTAAAACTTTGTAGATTCAGATACTTGCTTTATACATGCATGGCAGAAGCTGCTCTTATGATGTAAATCTGTGTTCATATATGGAGTTCTGTGGATAGAAGAACCAGAAGCTGGTCCAATAAATATAATATACAAAACATGTATATTTTTAATGGGATACTAACTTCATAAACACAAGAAGAGGAGGGTGAGGAGAGAGGTTCAAAGGCATTGTTACAGTCCCAAATATGGAGACGAAGGTGGGAGATGGTGTGTCCCATGAGGTGTACAGCTGGGATTTCTACCTCAATGTTTCTCTTTCATATTAGCCTCAGATAAGTTCCCTAAAGCTTTACCCTATCACTAGGTATTGTAAGGAAGGGTCTTTCTTGGCCCTTTTCCAAAGCTTTCTGGGAAGGAACAAGAAGATCTCTGCTATGCTTCTCCTTCCTTAGCCTCTTGGTCACTGCACTGAGAAGGTGGCAATTGTTGCTGCTAGACTACCATTCTCCTGGTGTAATGAGACCAGATCAGAGGTCTGGGCTCAACCAGTTCCAATCAGGAAATCAGGGCAATTCATCCTGTGAGGCTGCAGGGGAACAAACACCCCCTGCAGCAAGTGTGGATCAGTGCCCTGGGCCCAGTTGGTCCGAATAGGACAATCAGAGTGGCCCACCCTCTAAAGCCACAGGCAACAGGCCCCACACACTTCAGTCTTTAAAAACTAAGCCCAGTCTGCAATACTCTGTTTGGGCAGAATACTTGCTCCTCACCGTCATGTGCTTTTTTGCTTCACCTGTCAGATCTCTGGTTTATACTCTTGATTCCTGGCATATCAGTCTTTGGGTCTAGATTTCAATTCCAACTCCAGGCATATCCTGATTCCAGCTTTGGCTCCTGATTTCAGTTGTGACTGTCGGCATCTCTGGACCCCTCCGTACCCTGAGAACCTAGCTCCAGACTTCACCTGTGTGTCAGGTGACCTGCCCCTGGCCACCCACTTCCTGGTCCCTAACACCTTGCTGCTGTGAAAAGCAGGTGGTGGGAGAAGAGGTCTTCTAAATTTTGTACCTTCAATATTAAAATAATTCACAAGAAAAGAACACTGATACCTACCTACGATACTGCGAAAGATGTTACTAATAGCAGTGACATGGGATGGACATGAGTCTTAACACACTGTATAACTATTCAGAATTCCTGAATGCATCAAAGAGAACAGTCGTAAGAACCATCTTATTCCACCCTTAATTTATCAATGTTATTCCACTCAGTGCAAAGCTAGCAGTCATTTTGCAATGCTGCCTTTCCATGAAAAAGCCAGCTCTAGGCCATGACTCTGGAATCATATTTTTGATGTTGTTGCTTATATTCTGCCTCTCCCTACTTTAAAAGTGTTTTTATTTGGGGGTGAGAGAAAATACAGTATTATAAACACTGGAGATGAGTGCAATTGTGAAAACGTGTTGAGGCCCCAGTTTGAAAAATAGCACAGTTTTATCTACTTTGATATTTGTGTGCTGTACATCTGCAGTTGATGAGTTGTTCAGATTACTGTTCCGCACATAGGGCTACAGTTTCAATATAGAACTGGAGGGGAAATCTCTGTTCTCAGATCCATCTAAACAATAGCTCTAAACTCTAATCTTTTCTTCCTATACACCTGGACCTTCTATATCTATGTAGTGCCATGAAGCTGTTTTTTTGTGGGAATAGCAAAATATCATTAGAGCACCAACATGTCAGAGATTTCTTGTGTGAAATACCTATTTTGTCTCTTTCATTAGATTCATTAGAAGGAAAGAGGAGGGAACAAAGAGCTCTTCTGCCTCTGCCTCCCATCAGTTTTTAAAGCTAATTAGTAAATCATTTCAGCGGGAACAAGTTTTTTTTTTCTGGGCTCTGCCCTGGGAAGGGCAGATAAAACAATGAATGCTACATTGCTATGCAAATTAAATACATCACACTGAACATTTTTTTCCCCATGTCATCTCTGAAAAAAAAAAAAATTCTCTATTTCCCACATTCATTAACTTAACAAAGCACAGAGGTTGAAAAGGTTAGAGATGTTTAATTGTTACTATATGATAATTGGTCTAAAAATATATATATTCCAAAATGCATCCGCTGGCAAAAATGCTGTATTTTGAAGATACATGCCCACACACTCTCCTTTTCCCATAGGATTTATCATTAAGCTGCATTCACATGTATCATGTGACACATATATCTAGGATTTAGAGGAAATTTTAAATCCCCAGTCCCCACATCATTTCTTATTCCAAACAGGTAAAGTAAAAAGAAGCTCAAATCAAACTTCTTCGGGGTTAGAAGCATTTGGTTTATCACTGCTTGCTATTTATTTGTAATGTGTTAGGGCCTAAGAGCAGGCATCATGAATCTGAGTCTGGCACTGAAATTTGAAATTGTCCTGACCAGCTGTAGGGATAAGACTACAGATACCCACTCCTGTTCTTTAATCCTATGAATCTGTACCATCTTCCATCCCACACCAGTCTAGAACAAACTTGGCATCACTGGGAATAAAGCCATGATTCAAATCAGGCTGCCACCCATCTCAGTGATCACAGACATCACTATATTAGTGGAGGAAAGAGCAGCAATGACCCAAACAGCATGTTCCAACATATTGGTATAGATAAATATTAACACAGACATTGTCACATAGCTGGGGAAGCAGAACAGGTCTACTATGCAAAAACAATCACCTTTGCCCGGCACTAACATTAGAAGCGGATTAAGAACAAAATGGAAGTGGAGAATTATTACAAGTAATTAGGACCTGAGCTATATAGCACAGAGACAAAATGCAAGAATTAGTCACCATTCTCCACCTTGGCTGAGCTCCTCAGATAGTTAAACATGTACTGCTTCCTGTAGACATGCTCAGATGTGTGTGTGTGGGGGGGGGGAGGGGGGCGCATTTTAATTAAAGCAGTTTCCGGACAGCTGCTGTAATTAAAACGTTGCAGTGTCACATATATTAAGCTCCTGCATTGAATGAGGTTTAGATAAAGCATCCCACAGCCATTTTTAAATGTGTGGGGCTTAATACACATGGTGCTGCAGCGTTCTAATTAAAATGCGGAGCAAACTCAATTAACTGTTTCTAGGCAGCCATAGTGTTAGCTACCCTAGGATGTGTCCTTGATCCTCCCAATTCATTTTGGTGAGGCAGAACATGTACATGAAATCTATGTTGCCTTTAATAAAACTTGGTACTGAAGCATATTGCATTATTATAATATAAACACAGTATTAGAAATAGCACTGTGCACTTTGAGCCAAGGTCTTGAAACACATCGCAAAATGTGGCACATTAAGATGCACAATACCTAGCAGATGGCTTGGAGTAGAAACCAAGATCAGAAGACAAGGCAGGGGAAGGGGATTGGAATGGCACTAAAGAGAGCACACAAGTAATCTGTGGCACACTTGTGCAAAAGGTTGGCCCCCACTGGTATATGCGATAGCAGTGCAAACTGTCAAATAAAGTTACATGCTGACAGAACAGCCCTCTTGTTGGGACCAAGGCAAAGCATGGGAACACCAGCCCAGAGGATTTAATCACTGTTCTCTTGATTTTCAGTGTTCTCATAAAAAGCCCCAGCTCCTTCAGTCATGTAATTACAGGAATCTCAGCTTTACTTTACAAAAGCAAGTTTCATAGCTGCAAAGAGTGGTCAGGAAATGTAACCAGAGCATACCCTGGAGGTTAAAAACTAGAAGGCAAATTAAAAGAACACACTTTTTCTTAAACATATATATCCTTTTGGGATGTGTTTTTTTTTTCTTCCTGTGGGTTTGGAGTTGCCAGTACAACATATCCAGCATCAAGTCAATTGACTCTGATTAAACCCAGACTGGTGCCCTCCCAAAGACAGTAACTATTTAGCCCCAAGAGACACAGAAATGACAAAGAAAGTCCATGGCTAGGCCAGAAGGGAAGCCCAGTCCAAATTCTTGCCTTAATTTTATATTGGTTAATAATATTTCACCTAAAGAAAAAGCCAAGCGATGGACCTACCAGTCAAAGGCTGCTATGCATCTAGAGTGTTTCTGAGCAACTTCTAATAGCTATGACATGCAGAGCTTCACATGCAGCACAGGACTGTATTATGACTCCATAACAAAGGCTCACACTAAAATCAAAATCAGACTGTGTTTTTCTGTTGATCACTTCTCTACATGCACACACTGTGAAAACACTTCCCTTCCCTTTCCCAAAAGGGTACTGTCATGTACTCACCTTCCCTGGTTTTGGGGACCAGACAATAGCTTACGTAGGTAGGGATCGTGTAAGTGCTCTGCTGACAGAAAATGCAATTATTTACAGCAAAAATTGGCAACATACAACCCACAGGCCAAATCTGGCATGTGGAGCTGGGGGGCTTCAGTGACATACGAGTCCTGGAGAGCTTTACCCACAGCAGGGCCAGGCAGCAAGGAGCTGCACCCACAGCACAGCCAGGGAGCAGGAAGAAGCTGAGGATATGCCTGCATTAGCACACCAACCTGCCTCGAACCCAAACCAAGCTGTTCTGGCCCTCACCTCCAAATAATCTGGCCCCAAACACCAAAATGATTCTGGCCACTAGCTTACAGAACAGCATCAGAAAGAGAGTGCCAACTGCAGATATAGTTTGTAACTTCATCAACGGGTATAAGAGGAAAGCTGGCCCCGCAGTGTTTTTTTGACACACTGCAGTGGATGCCTGGCTTACTGCAGCAAATTGGAACATAGATTTATGGATTTTAAAGCCAGAAGGGACCAACAGATCATCTAGTCTAACCTCCTTTAGTACATATGCCATAGTTTTACCCACGTACCCCAGAAGCACACCCCCAAACTTGTAGTGGATAGAAGCCTAATGTATTCTGCAAAATTATCCATCACAATGTGAATATAAGAGCAAAGAGAATAAACCCAAACTATTTCACCTGTAGATTAATGATTTCTAGGTACAGAAATAAGAGCGAAACAAATTACCTATCTGAGTAACACAAGGAGCCAGACACTTTAACAGACAATCTGAACCTGTTCAATACCAGGACAGATAAAAGAAACTCCAAGCTACTTTCCAAGAAGACAACCTATGAATTGGTTTTAGTATTTAACTGTTTAAATAGAGCATAGTCAACTTAATGTATTTTTTATAAAAACAAAAATCTGCATAAAAACAAAACCCAAAGAGCACCAACAAAAAATCCCAAAATTCACCCCTTAAAAATCTCAATTTAATATATATATTAAACTGAGAGTTTTGAGGGGTGTATTTTGGGGGGGAGGTTTGTTTATTTTTCTTGGGGCTCTTTGGGTTTTGTTTTTATGTAGATTTTTGGTTTTGGTGTATTTTGGTTTTGATTATATATATGTGTGTGTGTGTGTGTGTGTGTGTGTGTGTGTGTGTATGTATTTATTATATATGTTATATTATTACAATTATATATATTATATAATATTATATATTATAATATTATATTTATACATACATACATACATACACACACACACACATATTCAAATGGCGACAGTTATTTATTCGGCAAATTAACATCTTCCTCCCCTGCATTCTTTCAAAGGCAAATATTGTAAGCATAAGACCCCAAGAGTGACTATTGCTATATTTAAAAATACCACTGATTACACATTACCATTGTCCAAACTTCAAGAAATACAGCAAGGATATGAAATAATATATGTCATGGCACTGGATTTAAAAATATATATTACATTTTAATGAACTTTGGTAATATTAATAATACACATAGCAAAAACCTTCTTGTAAAATATATTGCTTCTACGTGACCAGAACTTTATTTTAAAAACTGGTGAATAAACCCTGTCATCTTTTTGTTATCTTTTTCAGTGCCATGTTTTTAAGGCACATAAAAAAACACAACATTCTCCTTCACTTATAATCACAAAACAAAACTGCATGAAGACTTTAGAAATACATATGGGATACTTGCACCTCCTATCCTACTCTGTGTAGGAAAGGGTATTAGCATCTGAACCTTTTGTCTCAGTTAGCAGTGCAGATGCTGCCAATAAGTTGTTGTATAACTGATAGCCTAAACACCAATGATGGCAGCATTTCATTAGTAAATGACACTATTCATACAATTAGCATAGCTATTTGCTGATTATAAAGCATTTTGGGGATTCCTTTAGATTAACATTATTATGTACCCTGGTATATGAGTAACATGGTGTAGCTCAGTGGTAATGAAGTGAGCACCGATCTGCATGCAAACGAAAAATAGCTCACCCTCTCACAGAGGAAGTATTGGCAGCCATGAGGGCAAAAAACGGTAATCTAACACATGACAACAATACTAAGGAGAAAGATTAGATCAGATCAGAGCAGACTGGACCATTCCCATTTTGTGCCAACACTACTGAAATTATAATTTGACTTCCAAAATGTACAGGCCTGAAAACAATAAAACAAGGAAAAGGGAAATAAATACAAGCATCTCTAAGGCTGCTGCTTACAGATTCAGGGGGGAGGGAAGGGGGGATGACAGCAGTTCTTACTTTCAGCCCAGCACAGTCCTGCACCAAGCACAACACACGCCCAGAAGAGGAATCATGTCAGTTTGACCCGGCTCGCCCAGGGTCTATATAGCTTGCATGTTTTAGCAGGTCTTTTTGGTTCTTTTATCTAATAGCTGATGGATAATAACATTGATGATAACATCCCCAAAGTCCTGGCTATTATTTTGCACTAATACTAATTTCCTTCACTCTAGATAGAAAGAAAACAAAACCCAAAAACTTAACTTAAAAAAAAAAGTCTCATAAAAATGACTCAGTACTTTGTCCTGGAGGGGGAAAAGCCATGCTAGATGACAAATCACTATGACATAGGCAGCCCTTTTCTCTCTAGACTTAAAAGAAATTAAGAGGCTATCAACTCAATGTGGAACATGTAGTCACCTCATCTGGATACAAACAATAATTTACAAGCCCTCTAGCCAAACTGTTTGAATTTGTTTCGAAAAAGTGTCTCCTCTATTTGAATCATATCCCCTAAGTTTATGGAAAGGTTTTTAGGCCTCCTTCAAGTGCCTTAGCATTAGAGGTGAAGCCTTGTCCTTGCTGGCTGATAGAGGCCTGTGAGCGAGTAGCGAGTTGCACCGCTGGACTGCAAGTGCCATTCACTGCTCTGATGATGCAAAACAATCCACGGCTTCCTGTGTGGAGGTCACGTATAGTTTAGCTCTTATTAACACAGTCATGGCTTTCTCCCCTCTGCATTAAGATGAAATGCAAAGCCACGTAACGAATTAAATGTAACAAATTAATTCTTCTGGCTTGAGGACCTTAGAATAGGTACCTCCACCAGTGAAAGAAAATGATCAGGTACTAACAGGCTCCCTGATCCAGCTGACAAAAGCATAACAATAACCAATAGCTGCATGTTAAAGTCAGACAAATAAGAAAAGGGAACACAAATTTCTAACAGTGTAGGTGATTAAGCACTGGGATGAGCCACCAAAGGAAGTTGTAGAATCTCCATTTATGCAGTTTTCAAAACCCTGCAAAACTCCTCAGAAGGACAGACCGTCATTAAACAAGTCATGGGGCTCACCGTAGGAATAACTGATGGAATTCTATGGCCTGCTTTATGATGGACACCAGATTTGATAAATTAGTGGTCCCTTCAGGCCTTAAAGTCTATAGGATCATTGGAAAAAAGGGCTGGAATGGACCTCATAAGGTCATCTAGTCCAGTGCCCTGCTCAAGGCAGGATCATCCCTGACTAAACCATCCTGGGCAACCATCTTTCCAACCTGCTCCTGAAAAGTTTGTCTATGAATCTCTCGTCCCCAGTTCCATCTCCCAACAGGGAAATATTCTATATAGAAATCAAATCACATTCCTACACCAAAAGGAAAGAGGAGGAATGTCCAAACCACAAGAAGAAAAAAAATATTGAAATTGTCAGCAGAAGAGATGATCCCTTGTAAACATTTCATTTAAGAGAAAGGAAAAATTATCCCTCAAATTACTGTGAACTCCTGAACACAAACACCTAAAAACAGCCAGGCCAAAAAAAAAAAAGAAAGTTCTCTGCCTCTAAGTATATCCACAAAAGGGAACGAGATTTAGAAAATACCATTTCTCCCTCCCCTACCACCTCTTTAGTGAATAATTTAAATCTAATTTAATGAAAATACATGGAAACTATTATCTTAGATGAGAATGTTCATCAACCAAATTATTATTTCTAATGGTCTCATAGCCCAGCTAATATATTTCCTCAGATAATCTCTGGGGATTCAATCCATTTGCCACAATACCAACCTCAATGGGGACCTGAGTGGACTTTAAAATTGTAGGTGCTACCATATAATCACAATCACTTTTTTCTTTTTTAGGGTAACTCTAGTACAACACAAAAGGCCATATTTAACTCTGGCAAATGAAGAAACACCAATGGAGCCAGCGGTAAATTGGATCCATACAATCTGATGCAGCTACATATATCTATCATTGAGAAAGTGCAGCATATTTCTCAGTGGCTACATAGCAGGACTATATGGAAGTTTGTGCTAGCCAGAAAAGATGTGGGGTCACATTTTCAAAACTCAAAGGAGATGGATAATGTCATAACCCAATGAGTTTGGTGCCTCGGCACTATGGAATTTTCTTGACACACGAGAGCCTCTTGCACAGCGAGGGTTTTTGCTGCATAAAGAACCCGCGTGCAGGAGAGAGTTCCCGCCACTTTGCAGCTGTCTTTGCAGGATGCATTCTCTTTGCAGCACAGAAATGCACGGTGCAAAGAGTTCCCGCCATTCGGATGCAAATTCGTGCCCCGCAATTGGCTAGTGCTAAATTATTCACATGTGGCGGCCGGTAATTGGCTTGCTGGCCATTTAAAAACTAGCACGACTTCCGCCCAAGTCGAAGAGCTTTGAGCACGCTGCAGAGTGCCTCTTAGAGATCCGACTTGCGGCTAGCTGATCGATAGGCTGATCACCTATCGATCCTTCTTCCCGTCGCCGAACGCAGTCCCAGAAGTACCCTTTTCCCGCCGGCTTGAATTACGGACGAGTTTACTGGCATTGGCCTCGCCAGCTGGAGCAACTCACATTGTTGTCCAGACGACTGAACCGTTTCCGTCGCAGCTACCCGCGACGTAAGTAAAGTTTTTTGCAACCATTAAGCCTTGTCACCCTCTCTATTCACCAGCCCACCCTGACGAACGAGTAATTTCTGAATCACCTCGAGTCGGTTCAGCCCGGCCGAGACAGATAACATCAGGGATAGTCATCCTTAAGGCCTGCATGCTGGATCCAGACCAAAAAACTTTGTCATATGGTCTGGTAGAGGATCTGGGAATTCAGGAGTGGGACCTGTCACCAAAATCAGGGCACAAAGCTTCATTCACATTGTGTCCATGACAGAGGAAAACCAGTAAACACTCACCCTGCCATCACTGCTCATCCCGGTATTGCCACTCAGATCTGACCGGCAAGGATCTCTTGGTTCCTTATTCAGTCAGGGATGTGGTGAGTTTAACAGTCCTGGTGTGCATCTACACATGCAATTAATGCAAAGCAATAAACTCCGGAGCAGTTTGAGCTGGAGTAAACTACTCCTGGGTGCAATGTCTATACATGCACCTAAGACAGCAGAAATTTGAGCCAGGGTGGAGCAGGTCCAGGCTGGAAGGAGGCATAGGGGAGCAGGCCCCAGTCTCCGGGTAGCAGTGTTATGCAACAGAGGAGCTGGCTAAGACATGAGGGTGCTGAAAGTATGGAGCTGTGTGGCTAGGTGGCAGGCAGGAGTGTGACCCCTGGCTGGCTGGGCTGACCAGGCACAATTTATACCCACAGTCAGCATGTACACATAGCAGTAAATTAACCCAGCATAAAATAGTACTGTCATCAACAGTATTATCTTATGCCAGTGTAAATTCATTTACTGTGACCTAATACTATCACACGTGTAGATGGTGATGCTTTACTTTGGAGTAAAGCACATGGGTAGATGCAGCCTTGAGCTAGATAATTTAATGACTACAGTCAAATGACTTAGGAGCTTAAACCCCATTTTCGAGAGCAGCTTAATCACTGTCTTTCAATGATACTCAGGCTGGTAAATCACTATTTTAAAAATGAAACTCCAACACTTCTGAAATTTTTCTCTGCTCCCTGTACCAACAATATTACAAACCAAATTCAGTCCAGATGCAGGAAAAGGTAGTAATAACATTCAAGGTGGGAAAAGAATAAACACTGATGTAATAAGACCAGGCATTTATTTGTTTTTGGTGTGCTCACATTGCAACAGTTCTTGGATTTCTTAGAAGATTTTTTTTAATCTTCTCTTAATAAAATCACTTTTCAAGTGTCATGAAATAAATTAATTTTTAGAAGAGATTGGAATGAGGAAATAATGTTGGCTGGGATGGGATTGGAGGGTGCTCCATATAAGGCAGGGCACTGATGACAGCCTAGACAGAGCAGCAGGCAAGGACTTTGTTTTAGCTAGAAAAATGTAAAAGCAAGAGAGGTGGGGAAAGGAAATGTACCAAATTCTGCAGTCCTGTAAGCTCATTAACAACCTCTAAAAGCAGAATTATGAAAGAATTAGATCAAATCAATTTTGTCTTTAAAATACTCCACGTTTAAAATACTCCAACTTGCAGCTGTCTCTCAGCAACTATTTATAACTCAAAGATACACTCCAGGATATTTCTGAAATATTTCTATACTCAGTTTACTCCTGTGTATCACTGGCAGCTACCTAAAGTAGATCTCATTTATGATTTTTTTTAAAGGCAGCTGAATATTTAAATATACTTTTGTATTTTAAGGGTAATTTCTAATTACATGCACAATTGCTAATCCATCTATTTACTACATGCTGTAGATGTCTGTGGTTATGCATGCTTGAATAATTATTGAAAATTAAATATTGTAAACAGTCAAATTAATTTCTCTGAGCAAAGCAAATTGAGGGAAAGCTGCAAGATGATAAAATACCATTTGCCCCCAGAAATGGAACAAGTCGGTCTTATCGTACACCTCGCCGACTGTGTCTATTGCTGTTTGGTACCAGATATGGAACTTTTTAATCCCAAATTTGTAACAAGTAAAGCTTGAAAAGCTTTGTTATACCTTGCTATCACCGAAGGAGTGATTTTAAAATGCTGTCTGTGAATGTATAAGCAGTGTTGGAACAAAAAAACATCATGTTCCCCAGATGAGGCAACCTGCTGCTAAGACTTTTTCATTCTTGTTCCAGTAGAAATATCACAGACAGCTTTTCTAAAAAAAAAAAAAAAGATGGTGAATGAGCTGTTCTTTAAAACAACCTCGCACTGTAATGATGGTGTTTCTAGTTGCATATTCAGGGGAAAGGGTTCTTTGCATATAGTAGCTCTTAGGTACTGTGAATGATAGCAAAAAATAGGAACATATATCTCATAGATGCATTGATTTTGAGCCAGGCGGGATCATCTAGTCTGACAACCTGACTAAAACAGACTATAGCATTTCACCAAATAATTATTGAATCCAAACCACAACTTTAGCTTTTCAGAAAGCCATCCAGTTTAACATCCCTCACAGTAAAAACCTGAGACTTTTTTTATTCTGTCTACCTTTAGCATCCAGCCAATACTATGCCTTTGTCCATTAAGTTAAAGAGCCTTTTGTTACCAGAAATCCTCTCCCTATGAAGGTACTTACAGATCATAATCAAGCCACCTCTTCTACATCTCTTGTTAGTTCAATAGAATTAATTTCTTTAGTCTCTCCCTGTAAAATAATCTGGTGCAAAAATAAAGAGCTAAATTCTGATCACTCTTGCACTTGGATTTTTATAGAGTTCCTTAGGATTCAGACCAAAATACACACAGATTAGACTCTGGCCCTACACATTTAACTCTACCGCTTAAAGGTAAGTCTTACTGGGGACCCACAAAGGATAAACGCATACAGCCCAAAAGTGGAAAGTCCCAAGGTGGCATCTCCCAGAAGAATTGTACAGCTCTGGGAGAAGTGGCTTACGTTTGACCCATAGCAGCACTAGCTGACTTCTATAGCTTACAAAGCAAGTTCCATTTCTCAGGAATGGAAAATAGTATCCTGGGGTCTCTGTGAAATCCATTCTTGCTACGAAACTCTGCATAAGCCGAGTGTGGCTGGACTGAGGTGAAGACTGAGGATTTAGGGCAAAAGGTATGATCTTTACCAGAGATTTAAGTGTTTTTTACTAAGGGGTTTAACGCCAACACGTGCACAGTACTCACATTCTATATATCTAGTGCTGAAGCACATGCTACAGCTGCACCATGTACACAGTAGGATTCTTATCCGGAGGTGGTTCTGCTGAGATAATCATGAAGCAAAAAGATGCGAAACATCAGCCAAAGTCTAAAGTCCTCAAAACAGTTAGAGAAAACAACATTATCTCGGCATGACAGCCAGTTTACAATGCTTTGCTGCAAATATCAGCATATGCATCCTATATGTAATAATGTAATTTAGAAGCCCAGTCTAAAGCACTCACTTCCACATGTTTAAAGTTTGATTTCTATATATCCCTTGTAAACCTTCAGTTCTTTATGGTTTTCAAGTGAATAGTCCCACTGAGGTCATTAGAGCTACTCACGTGCTTAAAGTTAGGCAGTTGATTAAGTGCCTTGCTGAATCAAAAAGGACCTTAGGCACCTAATAAGCATTGGGTTGAATTTTAAAAGGTGCTGAGAGACCCAATCTTCTAATAAAATCCTTGAAAGCTGCACGCTCAGCAGCTTTGAAAATCAAGCCACTTGTAATTTAGCTGCCGACACAGGGGGCTAGAAGCCTAACCCAGTGTTTCCTAACCAGTGTGCCGTGGCACAGAAGCATGCCGTCAGAAATTAACAGGTGTGCTGTGGTATTGTGCCATAGCAATGAGCTACAATAGGTATGAGGATGGGGAATGAGGTGTGCCGTGAAATTTTTTACTAATGTAAGTGTGCCTTGGGCTGGAAAATGTTGGGAAACACTGGCCTAACCTGACGCATGGAGACATGGCAATTTTGGCTGAGTAAAAATAATCATCTGGTTTTGTTTGCAATATTTAGTGGTGGTCTGCACCCTGTCCACTTTGCCCTGTCTCCTTCACTAAAGGGTCCACAAATGAATGGTCTACCACAACATGGAAAATTATGCTATGAGAGCTTTACATAAGCTGTGGATGGTACAGAACGGAGACTGAAGTTGCAAGATGCGCTATCTGGTCCCAAAGAGGACCATAATATTCTATTCAGAATAGTTCCCTAGCCTAATAGTGGTCCAGCTGCTGAATAACAGCATTTTCAAATCTAAAGTTAACAATCTCCTATCATCTGCCACTTGTGACAATAAATGCAGCATCACAGCTAACTGCTTTATTTATCAATGCGCTTGAATTTGGGCTTTAAATACGATTTAAAAAGTAGCTTAAAGTAAAAAAAAACCGATTATACACATTTTCATTTTGTTGAGTATTTTCTAAAAATAACCTTTTCCTCTTCCTCCCCAGCATCACCCCCACCCAGCTTTAGCAAAGTGAATATTGCATTCTATCATCAGTGAGACACATTGCATATTGAGCAGCATTGCTTTATAGTGTATTTTCAAATGAGACCTTTAAAGCACCTTTAAAGCTGTACACTTCTGCTCTAGATGGACATACATAAAGCCCACAACTTTTTCCTCCAGGGAGAAACTTTTCTAGGACTTGATTTAAATTTAACTTAGTGGCTTAAATCAGTATAAATTGCTAATCACCAAAGAACCTAACTGCTGCTGTTCTTGTATTATTTTTGGTGAGGGGTTATGGAGTCAGAGGCAGTGTGAATAACCTGCTACAAATTAAATTTGGTATAAGCAAATGAACATGGGCAGCAAACAGGGCAGTTTGCAAGCAATTAACGGGGAGCAAGAGGAGGAAGGGGAGGAAGAAGAGGAGCCAGACACCAGGTACCAGATCCTGTACCCAGAAGGTAAGCGAGCTAGGGCTGCCTGTGTGTCGCCTTGCTGAGGGTGAAGGGGAAAGGGATTCAGGTGGTGTTTTCCTTGATCCTTCCAGTCACGGGGATAGGCCCAGGCCGAAGTGGAGACATCCAGCAGATCAATGCATGGCTGTGCCCATGGTGTCACCAGCAGGACTTTGGCTCTTCAACTGTGGGATGTTGTTCCAAGAAGGATTGCTGGGAAGAGATGGGATGCACGTGACTAAGAGAGGGAAGAGCATCTTCACAGACAGGCTCCCTAACTTGGTGAGGAGGGCTTTAAATTAGGTTTGCCAGGGAATAGAGACCAAAGCCATGAGGTAAGTGGGGAAACTGGTGACCTGGAGGAAGCACAAGTAAGAGGGGGCAACAGGGGAGGCTTTCTTATTCTTTCTGAGAAGTTAGGACAATTGGCTAGTTACCGCAAATGTCCATACATGAACTCATGGAGCTTGGGAAAAGAAGAAGAAAGTATTGGAAGTCCTTGCACAGTCAAGGAATTATGACATGACTGGAATAAAAGAGACTTGGTGGGATAGCTCGCATGACTGTAGCATTGCCATGGGTATACACTGTTCGAGAAGGACAGGCAGGAGAGAAGAGGAGGAGTTGCTCTTTATGTAAAAAATCTGTATGCTTGCTCAAAGCTCTAGTAAGAAACTGGAGACAGGCCTCATGAAAGTCTCTGAGCTAGGGGTCAGGGGGGAGAACAACAAGAATCATGTTGTTGTGGGTGTCTTCCATAGACCATCAGACCAGGAGGATGAGGTTTTCTTCAAGCAGCTAATGGAAATTTTCCTGATCACAGACCTTGATTCTCATGGGGAGCTTCAATCAACCTGACATCTTCTGGGAGGGCAATACAGCAGTGCACAGGCAAGTCAGGATATTTTTGGAGAGTGTTGGGGACAACTTCCTGGTGCATGTATTGGAGAGGCCAACTAGGGGCCATGTTATTCTTTACCTGCTGCTCATAAACAGGGAGTAATTGGTAGGAAATATAATTGGATAGCAATTTGGCAGCAGCAAGAGTTCAGAATCGTGAGGAAAGGATGGAAGGAGTGCAGCAGATTAAGGACCTTGGACTTCAGAAAAGCAGACTTTGATTCACTCAGGAAACTAATTGGCACGATCCCCTGGGAGGCCAGTCTGAGGAGGAAAGAAAACCTGGAGAGCTGGTTGTATTTTAAAGAAACCATGCTGACGACACAGAAACAAAGCATCCCAATGTGAAGGAAGACTACCAAGTATGGCAGAAGACCAGCTTGGCTTAGCAGGGAACTCTTCAGTGAGCTAAAACACAAAAAGAAAGCTTACAAGAAATACAAACTTGGACAAACGATTAGGGAGGAATATAAGAAGAGTATCACTCAGGCATTCAGGGAGGAAATCAGGAAGGCCAAAGCACAACTGGAGTTGCAGCTAGCAAGGGACATGACGGGTAATAAGGTCTTCTACAATTATATAAGCAGGAAGTGGAAGCTCAAGGAAAGTGTGGGTCTTTTACTAAATGGGGGAGATAACTTCATGACACAGGATGCAGAAAACAGACTCCTGCACCTGGCAGCCAACAGTGTTGAAGGAACAGATTAAGAACTATTTAGAAAAGCTGGACATGTACAAGTGCATGGGACTGAATGATAGACACCAAGGGGGTTGAGGGAGGTGGCTGATGTGATTGCAGAGCTTCTGAGCATTATTTTTCAAAACTCATAGTGCTTAAGAGAGGTTCTGGACAATAGGGAAAGGGCAAGTATGGTCGCCATTTTTCAGAAAGGGAAGGAGGAGGATCCAGGGAACTACAGACTGGTCAGCCTTACCTGAGTCCCTGGAAAAACCATAAAGCAAGCTTCAACGAATCCATTTCTAAACATTTGAAGGTGATTAGCAACAGTCAGCATGGATTCACCAAGGGCAAGTCATGCCTGACCAACCTGATTGCCTTCTATGATGAGATGACTGGCTCTGTGGATACAGGAAGAGCAGTGGACGTGATATACCCTGACTTCAGCAAGACTTTTGATACGGCCTCCCACAGCATTCTTGCAGGCAAGCTAAGGAAGTATGGGTTGGATGAATGGACTGTAAGGTGGATAGAAAACTGGCTGGATCATCAGGCTTAGAGGGTAATAATTAATGGCTCAATGTCTAGCTGGCAGCCAGTGTTAAGTGGAGTGCCCACGGGTCAGTTGTGGGGCCAGTTTTGTTCAATATCTTTATCAACTGTCTGGAAGATGGGAGGGAGTGCATCCTCAGCAAGTTTGCAGATTATACCAAACTAGGAGAGTGGTAGATATGCTGGAGGGTAGGGCTAGGATTCAGAAAGGCCTAGACAAATTGGAGGACTGGACCAAAAGAAATCCCATGAGGTTCAATAAGGACAAGTGCAAAGTCCTGCACTTAGGATGGAACAATCCAGTGTATCATTATGGGCTGGGGACCGACTGGCTGAGTAGCAGCTCTGTAGAAAAGGACCTGAGGGTTACAGTGGACAATAAGCTGAATATAAGTCAACAGTGACCTTGTTGCAAACACAGCTTTTTTGTCATCCAGGAAGGGAGGGCTCTATATATGAAATATGTTAAGTCATAGGCATGCTCTCTGAATTGAGGCTGGTTTTGTCTTTGTGGGCTATTTTGGTGTAATTTTTTATTTATCTGGCCTTATTTTGGATTTAAAACATTCTTATTAACATTCCTTAACTACCTCGAATAACTTTAAAATAACTTAATTAAATACCACAGGAAATCGGAGATTCACTAGGGGAAAATATACACATGACCACACATGCTCAAGCTACTCATTATAATTTCTATTCAGCATTTTTGTTGTGTTGACTTCTGAATAACCCCATGTGTATGTTTTCCCTCTATTTAAACCAATCATATTCCTAACCAGTACAACAGACTAAGTTTAGTAACAATTATTCTTGGTATCTGTGCTCACAGGTAAAAAGATTTGCTCCTGTTCCCACTGGTCCATGGAAATCCTGCTGATGGGAGAAACAAGGATTTTGTTTTCCTTTGATCTCTGTTTTCAGTACATGTACATCAGGTATCACAATTTTTGCTGAATATTTTCCTGATATTGAACCTAGAATGCTAGCCTCCCTAAAAAAATCTATCGGTGGAGGCAGCATGCAACAATGAAAAGCTACATGGAAGTCAACAAAGCTCAATGAATATTAGATTAAGACTTTAAGTATTCTTTCTTCACTCCTACCATGAACAACGCTATTTGATCGTAATGTACAATGAAAAGGAAAGATAGCAAAAGGGCTGGCGAGCCCTCCTGGCTCAATAGGGACATTGCAGTCCTCTTGAAAAAGAAAAAAGAGGCATGCACACAGCAGAACCTAGGGACAGTCCTCAAGGAGGGCTACACAACAGTGGTCCACACTTGTAGGGAAGTGATTAGGAAAGCCAAGACGGCAACTGAGTTTAAGTTAGCCAAAGGAGTCAAGGACAATAAGAAGTCCTTCTTTAGGTATGTAGGGAGCAGAAGGAAAACAACCGGAAGCGTGGGTCTCCTGCTTAGTACCTCGGGCCAGCTGGTAATGGACACTCAGGAAAAAACTGAACTTCTTCTGAATGCCCACTTTGCTTCGGTATTTCACAGAACTAAGGGGAAAGACAAGTGAGATACGGATCACATGCAGCATGGTGGGACTGATACCCTTCCCACTGTGGATGCTGAGCTAGTGCAAAACCAGCTAGAAAAGCTAGACATTTATAAGTCAGCAAGACCAGATGGACTTCACCCGAGACTGCTGAAGGAGCTGCCTGATGTCATTGCGGATCCCCTGGCTTACCGCTACATCGGGGAGGACATCAAGAGCTCGGTGAACAGCTGTTCACTAGGGCACCCCTGGGGAAGACCAGGAGCAATGGATAAACTCCTGGAAGGTCGCTTCAGGCTCAATTCCAGGAAAAACTCCTTCACAGTCAGGGTGTCCAGACTGTGGAATAAACTCCCTCCAGTGGGGGTACAGTCATCTACCCTGGAAATCTTCAAAAGGAGATTGGCCAGTCACCTCACTGGGGTCACTTGACCCCAGTTGTCTTTTCCTGCCTAGTGCAGGGGGACTGGACCCAATGACCTACAAGGCCCCTTCCAGCCCCTAACCATCTATGAATCTATGAACTCCACTTTGGATGCTGAATACTGCTGATGCTTCTTCAAATGCTAATATCACCCTTATTTCCAGCAGCATAACATTGGTGAGACTGTACTGTTGTGTTTTCATAGATTCATAGATGTTAGGGTAGGAAGGGACCTCAATAGATCATCGAGTCCGACCCCCTGCATAGGCAGGAAAGAGTGCTGGGTCTAGATGACCCCAGCTAGATGCATATCTGTTTTGTAACAGATAAGAAATCATTGGTGTAGAGAGTAGTTATAGTGGATATATCTTGTTTTATTAATATTATACACACCAGTCCTGGAACAGAGGCGCCCCAAAGAGAACACAAGCAAGCCCCGATGCTCCAGAAATCTTCACCCTGGCACCAGTTCCTGGTTTACAAGAAAATGTCCCATCCTAGGTACCGCTAAAAATATAAAGAATAAAGAAAAGAGCAGGCTCTCTGTTATCCACTACAACTCCTCTCAAAGGACCCCTGCATAATAAAACTGATAATTATACATCACTTGTTCAAAGACTAAAAACTTGTTCACACATTAATAAAATAACTTGTAAGCCTATGTGCAACAGCATCCCAACATAATAACATTTTGTTAAACCTCAGAGGGACAGATCCTCAAATGGTGTAAACTATATAGCTCAACTGAAATCATGCTACCATAAGCACCAGTGCTTCACTAAGCAACCTGTTTTTAATACCACATATTATATTGCATAGTGTCTCCAATTCCAATGAAGGTCAGAAAATACAAGCATATGGTAAATAGAAGCAACATTAATTATAGGCAAATTATTCCCTCACAGAGCAGATTTACTCAGCAAGCATTAATCTTCTGGGTACTATTGCTACATATAAAAATAGGGAGTGTGCATTGCAGTTAATATTCTATTGCTAGGTTAAAGTTCAGAGCGCACAAGGATGTCAAAAAACCAAATCTCTTCTAGACCTGAAATATCACAGTGCGATTTGTGATTACCATACAAATAGTTTCATATAGAAATAGATGTTGTACATGTAAATAGTCTGACAGAAAGCATACACTGTCTCTTAAAATGCAACAAAAGGAGGATAGGTAATTTACATCAGCTATATTTACATAAAGCAATAAGAAAATATTTTCTTCCTGATGGAGCCATCAGTAAAATGTGCTGCAAGAAAACTTTTGTATAACGTTTCAAAGAGACAAGGATATTTTGTGTTTTCAGGGTGCTGTCCTTGGACTTCAGAAACTTGGGTTCACTTCCATTCCAATACAGATGTCCTCCAAGAAGTCACTTAACCTCTCTCCATGCCATATTTTTCCCACTTGTAAACTGAGGATAATAGTACTTTTTAACTTATTATATGGTGTGAGGTGTTTGGATATTCTGCAAGGGGAGCCACATGAGTTCATAGACAGAAAGACAGACAGACAGATACAGTGAAAACCTTAAAGCCCTGGTGAGTGTGAAAGCCTGGTTATATAAGACCAGAGTCCACTAAATATTTTCTCTTATTTAAAACCCGAAGTATTTTATACTCTATAAAGTGCTTAGAAATAACTACAGTAATGCAGTGGCTAGAGGTTTGTGGGGTAGTCAAACCCCTAGATGTTGGAAGGGGGGGGGGTGTTTGTTTTTGTTTTTGTGTTGTTGGTTTGGGGGTTTTTTTGCTTTAGACTGAATTTTTCCATATTGAAACCTAAAACTACTGTAGACATCAAGGTCCAAGTTCTCAGCTGGTGTAAACCAGTGTAACCTCTCTTGACTTCAGTGAAATTGTGGTGGTACCTACCGGCTGAAGATTTCACCCAGTGTTTAAATGTCTTTAAGACCACTTCCCATGATTCGTTCAAGTGAGAGGGGGAATATGGCAGAAGAAAAGAGGTACTGGGCCAAATTTACTTTGAACTATGCTAGTGGAAATCAGAGAGAGAGAGAAATAAGGAAAACCAGCTGTTAGCATCTGTTTTAGCACAGACGACTTCGGTTACACTGTACAGCAAATATAGTGGATAAAGTGCTGCTATTTATTAAGCCCTCCCAAAGTGTCCATACCACATAAGACAATGAAGAATCAATAGGTGCCTACTGAGACCTCTGTAACTCCCAATGTATGCAAGTGTACCTGTTTTCACTGTTACTTTGTCCTTTCTTTCCCATTTCAATCTTATTATCTCCTGTTGTGTATAACAAAATATGGACCCCTGAGGCAGGGACTGTCTCTGTGTTACCTATTTGTTTACTGCTAAGTACAATGGGATCAGGTGCTTCTTTGATATATATAACAGCAGCAGTCCTGTCTCAAAGCAAAGAACTACCAGTCTACGTGAGAGATGAGACTGAACCCCTGTTGCAAAGTGAAACTGGAGGCACAACAATATGTGTTACTATACAGTGAAGTGCCCATTCTAAGTGGGCATACCAAAAAAAAAGGTTAAAGCAAGAGGGAAATTGAGAAATATAATGTGGGATAGTTTTTGATATGAAAATGTAGAAACACTTAGTATTCATCATCATGAAGGTAAAAGCTCACCACCAAGCATTTGATTGAAAAGAGGTAGCAATTAAAAGAGAAGCTACCTTCACCTCTGCCTAGCATAGTGTTAGAGCTCCACAGGCATCTAACAGACACCTGGTCTTAGATCCTCACCACACCCTTTCCTGCATTAGTGATTTTCAGCCAGGGAGCCATGGTGCCTTGGAGTGCATTGAGATCCTTTCAAGGGTGATGCAAGTTGCCATGAAATGTTAGCACTGTTAGGTCTGCAAACACGGTTTACAAGTGTAACCCTTCTGCTACGCACTGATCAGGAATAACAAGGGCCGGGTTCATAGTTTCATAGTTGGTAGGGTCGGAAGGGACCTGAGCAGATCATCAAGTCCAACCCCCTGCCATGGCAGGAAAGAGTACTGGGGTCAAACAACCCCAGCAAGGTGTTCATACAGCCTCCTTTTGAAGACCCCCAGGGTAGGAGCCAGCACCGCTTCTCTCGAAAGTTGGTTCCAGCTCCTAGGCACCCTGACAGTGAAGTAGCGCCTCCTGATGTCTAGCCTGAATCTACCCTCTGCCAGCTTGTGACCATTATTTCTTGTCACTCCTGGGAGTGCTCGGGGGAACAGGGACTCCCCCAATGCCTGCTGGTCCCCCCAACTAGTTCGTAAACAGCCACCAGATCCCCTCTCAGCCTTCTCTTGTGGAGGCTGAACAGGTTCAGGTCTCTTAGCCTCTCCTCGTAGGTCCTCCCCTGCTGACCCCTGATCATGCGAGTGGCCCTCCTCTGGACCCTCTTTGTGTTGTCCACATCCCTCCTGAAGTGCGATGCCCAGAACTGGATGCAGTACTCCAACTGCAGCCTGACCAGTGCCGCATAGAGGGGGAGGATCACCTCCTTGGACCTGCTTGAGATGCATCTGTGGATGCATGACAAGGTACAGTTGGCCTTCCTGACCACGATCCCACACTGTCGGCCCATGCTCATTTTGGCATCAATAATGACTCCAAGATCCTTTTCTGCCCCTGCACTGATGAGAAGGGTGTTCCCCATCCTGTAGGTATGCTGCTGGTTCTTCCTCCCCAGGTGCAGCACCTGGCACTTGTCAGTGTTGAATCCCATCTTATTCTCATCCACCCACCCCTGTAACCTGTCCAGATCCAATTGCAGCCTATTCCTCCCTTCCAGCATGCCCACTTCTCCCCACATCTTAGTGTCATCTGCGAATTTGAACAGGGTGCTTTTTACCCCCTTGTCCAAGTCGCTGATGAAGATATTGAACAGTGCAGGCCCGAGGACCGAGCCCTGGGGGACCCCCCTGCCCACATCCCTCCAGGTTGAATAAGACCCGTCCACCACCATCCTCTAGGTGCGGCCCTCCAGCCAATTAGTGAGCCATCTGACTGTGTAGGTGTCGACGCCACAGTCTCCTAGTTTTTTAATGAGAACAGGTTGAGAGACAGTGTCGAAGGCCTTCCTAAAGTCCAGAAAGACAACGTCCACCGCGACACCTGTGACCAAGGATTTTGTGATCTGGTCATAGAAGGCCACCAGGTTGCTCTGACAGGACCTGCCTCTAGTGAACCTGCGTTGGTTGCCCCTAAGCATAACCTCCCCTGCTAGACCCTTGTGGACATGCGCCAGGAGAATTATCTCAAAAAGCTTACCCAGGACCGAGGTAAGACTAACAGGCCTATATGTTCCTGGGTCCTCCTTCTTCCCCATTTTGAAAATGGGAACCACACTGGCCCTTTTCCAGTCCTCTGGTACATCGCCAGAGCACCATGAGTGCTTGTAAAGCCGTGCCAGGGGTCCCGCAATGACCTCTGCTAATTCCCTCAGCACTCCAGGGTGGAGATCATCAATTGTTCAATTTCAGGGAAATTTTACTGTGGCTTGAGCACTCAGAAATCTGGGATCCCTGAATCTGGCCGGGGTGTCCCACATACAATAAACCCCACTCCTCCCAATCAGTGTAAACACAAAAAGGACAGATTTATTACAGAAAACAAAGGCAAAAAAAAGAAAGAAATTTAAAACACTACCAACTACAAGGCATAGTCTATAGGTCGCACCCTCTTTGGGAGGCTTCACCCATGCCCAGCCAGTGTTGGACTTGGGGCTCTCCCGAAGAGTAGTTCTGGAGGCCTGCACCTCTATACCTTCCCACCTTCCCTTCCCCACTGCCGAGCAGAGCGGGGCCAGATGCGAGCTGCCCACTGGGGCTCCCTACCCTGCTGCCTTTCTATCTGAATTCCTGCGTTGGCTATGCACCCCCTGCCCACCTGGCATCAGCAGAGGGCACAACTCCACATCACTGCTGCCCGCATTGCTGCTGTGTGGGCAGGAGATGCATTGCCAGTGCAGTGCAGCCAGCATGGGGCCCCCAGAGAAGGGCAGGGAGCCCCAAGCCTGCAGCAGATGGCCCGTATCTGTTCTGTGCACAAATCTAGGGTGGCACATGCCCCCCCCCCATGACCCCACTCCCTGGTCAAGCCACCCATCGATCCATCCCACTAACAGTCCTCACCCCATGCACCGCATGCCCAGCCCCTGCCCCACTCCCTCCCAAACTGCGGGGGCCTCAATCTGTACCCCCTCCCACCTCCTATACCATCTCCTTCCCACCCCCACCCCCAACCATAGACTTACCTGCAGGAAGCTGCTCACAATGCTGCCTGGACGTGTTCCCAGCCACGTGCACGTGTGTGGGTGCGCACATGCACATGCACCCCTTGCATCCTGCTCCTAGCAGCCCCAAGCTGCCCCTTGCAGGCTGGAATGCTACCTGCCTGCAAGGGGAAACCCACCATTTCCTGATCCCTGAATGAGGCTGAGAATATGAGGCAACTGCTGTCCTGGAGTCATGCAGCCCAGGACTGGGACTTGAGGTTCCCACTGCAGGATTATCCTGCTCAATTATGGATGGGTGGTCACCCTATGTAGAGTGTTGATCTCCATATCCACAGTGGCTTTGAGGGGGTGACTTGTGGTTCAGTCAGCATACTGCACCCCCAAACTTCCTAGTCCCAACCTCCAGTTCTGCAGGGGCAGAAAATTGCAAGAGAACTCAAAGAAGGGGGGGGCAGGCTTATTTTGGCCCAGGCCTGAACACATAGTGGGGCTCAGCTACACACCTAGGCTGAGACACAACAGCTGGAAAATAATAAAAGGGGGAGGCCAGGCCTGTTTGCACTGGGCCTGGCCTAAGCAACAAAAGAAAGCCAGGCCATTCTGTCCTGGGCCTGAACTAGGCAACAAAATGTGCCAGGCTTCTCACTCTGGCTCAAACTGTGCCAGGTCTCAGCTTGGCCCAGATTTGCCAGGCCTTTAATTCTGGCCAAAACTATCTGCAAAAAATGTAGCGGGGCTCAGCTACACAGCTAGGCTGAGACACAACAGCTATAAAACAGTAGAAAGGGAGCTCCTGTGCCTATTTGCACTGGGCCTGGACTTGCAACAAAATGTTCCAGGCTTCTTGCCCTGACTCAGAAACTGCCAGCAAACTTGCCAGGCTCCAACCCATTGTATTCTCCTACTCCAAAACTCAGAAAGAAGCAAAAGAGGAAAGAGGGAAAGGAACTGAGTCTCAAATGTTGAAGCAGACTCTTTCCCTTTACCTCCAATTTTCCCTTCACATAGCTCCAAACTGCTTCTCCAGTGCACAGCGGGAAAAACCCCCAACCCCCCCTACAGGGAGCAGTTTCTCTGGCTCCCAATTCAGCTTTTTTTTTTTTTAATGGAAAATTTTTCATGTCCCAAGTCACATCAATTCTGTGAGCATTCAAGAACCATAAGTGTCCCGGCTACCAGCGAGCATCCTCCACCCCTGCCTGGGACTTCAGATGTGTCCAAAACCTTTGGTGGGCAACCTACATGCAGGCCCAAGCCCAGAGGTGCCAGGTGCTTTCCAGCTCTCAGCAGCCCCAGGAGAAAGAGGCCTGAGTTCTAGCTGAGAGGTTTCTATATACCTGGCATGATATCACACAAGCTTTTCCAATCAGGGCTTGCCCTATCCCAAGCTTTTTTTTCAACCAATTACTTAAAAAAGGACACTGCTCAGTTTAACCAATCAGGCTAGGGGTCTGATCTCCCCCTGCTTACTTGATTGACCCTATGCTCTTTTATTTACAGTACACAGCAGGGGTATCCCAAGACAATAGGCCTAACAAAAGCCACAGGCGGTGCTGTATCTCCTGTCTCTTTCCAGCTTACCCAAAAAGGAGAGAGAAAACAAGATACTCTAATATAGAAAACATGGGTAAATAAGGCACAGCAGAAAAAAATACAATCCTATTTAACTAAAACCATATACAACAGCACAATTTGCAATACAGAATGGCTTGTACATGTTGAGTGGGTTACACAACAAACCCAGACATTTTAAATAGGAATTCATAGAGTTAAAACATTCTGACCTGATGTGATCTTTGAGACCTTTCTAACAGGAGAATTACTATAATTTCAGGTATTTTTCTACAGTCAAAAAATGTATGAAAATTAAATTCTGGAATTTCCCAAAGGTTGCCTTGAGTCTAACGAGACAGACCTTGATTCTAAAAAGGTCTCAACATAAGACTGCTTACACAGCACCCACATTATCTATATACCTATAACTCTCAGTTATATAGCTATCTAGATCCCTCTCTCACCTGTACTCTGAAATCCAATCTTGCACCCCAGAAAATTGCATTAGTGTTTTTGTTTTCCTTTCCTCCTCTTATTTATAATATTTTAAGACAGGAAGTACAAAATAAATCATCAATCTATAGCTTTTGACAAACAAACTAAAGATCTCAGTGATGCCTATGTCTGACAGTTATGCTATCAATACTTGTCTGTTATTTAGGAGTGAATGTAACAACCCTAATTATTAACTTTGCTTATCAGTAAAAGGGAACGAATGAGTGTGTACTATATGAAAGTATGGCTGGTTGTCTGACCAGTTTTGCCCAATCAAGATATCTCAAGGTTATGAATAAAGAAATGATAATGAAATTCAAGATAAAAGAACAAAGCTGATAAGCAATATGGAGTTGAAAAGGACTCGGCTGTAGTTTGCTAACCTTCTTGAACAGGGTATAGACATTTGTCATCCATTAGGAATTCATGAAAAAATGTCATATATCAAACTTCCCTAAAATCCAGGTTCTGTACTGGGAGGACAACAGAAGAAGTGTATTTCCTTGCAGGGAACAATGCAGTAGGGGGCCTCAGTACTGAGATCTCTACCATCTTTTGTCTAAGGGGCAGATCCAAAGTGTGCGTCCATACCCCATTGACTTCTTTTCAGTCTATGAACCTGAGATCAGCCCCCATAGGTCTGATTCTGCCAACCCCAATCTAGTTAACCAGGAACTTTCTCTTTTAGTAACTGTCCATTGAGTTACGTTGTGCCAATGCTTTTATGAAGAGTTTCCCAATGAAACAAGTGGAAAAAGCTCTGCCTCAAACCGATGGCAAACAATCCCATAAATCAATAGAGATGCTTAAGGTGTGTACTACTACTCAAGAGGAACAAAGATGGCATCACTTTAAAGAGTAAGAAAGGTCTGTAAGAAAGTTAAAAGCTGTTGATTACAAAAAAATGGAACTGGCAGTTACAAACTATAACATCAGGACTGTGGTTAAATTTAAAGAAGTACCTGATATCAGGGGTTTCCAGCAAGCTTAACTATATTTGTAACATTTAGCAACTCAAAACTCATTGCCAGAAGAAAACCGTTCTGTTCCAAAGACATGGGAATGTTTTATTTATTATTCTATCAATAATAGCATTGCAGTAGTATCTGCTGTGACTGTAGCAACACTGCTGTACTTGGTGTTATACTCCAAGAGACAGTGTACAGTTCATTCCCTGTAGACATTTCAGTCAATAGAAGACAGAAAGAAAGGGCAGGAAGGGAAGAAGAGTCTTACAGTCAAGGTCACATAGTAGCTTGGCAACCAGGCTGAGACTTGAGTCCAAGTCCCCTAACACCCACTCCAGAATCCAAGTCACAAGGCTAGCCTGAAGGGGTTTGATCTTCCTCTTCATCTTGGCACCTAAAACTCTCTCTCTCTCCATGTACATGCATTGCAAATCAATTGCTGGCATTTATACAACCCTTTTTAATCTTCAAGGCATTTTCTTTGAATTAAATCCATCTTGCCACATGTGAAGTCGATAAATATTCCCAATTCTAAAAACAGGGAAAGGCAGAGGTTAGGTGGCTTGCTCAAAGCCAAAACAAGGGTCATGTCAGTACTTGGATTCAAGCTCTAGAATTAATCTAAAAAGTATGGCAGGGGAATAATCCTGCAGGGACAGACAGGCAGACTCAATACCTTGCCCATTACCTATGGTTTCTGACTGCAAGTTCTTCAAGCAGAGTGCCCAGGACTTTGTACACTGCCTAGCAGGACTCCAAGTGCTGTTATATTACAAACAAAATCTTCCGTGATGATAGATTCTGTCACCTTCTTGACCTTGACGCATACCATTCAAAACATTGCTCTTTTTTTTTTTTTTTTTTTAAATAGGAGGCCTCAACTACAAACTATATGTCAATATAATCCTCCCAGGCCCATTTGGTGCATGTCCAGCTTTTTCAGCAGAATTTCTACGGGGCTCGCACTACCCTGCCTGAAGGCATAACCCATAGCTTGGGATCCCAGCATTCGAGCAGATTGAGTTTGATGACAAGAGGTACTCTGGTTGGGGCTAGGCATCTTCAGCAACAAGCTTCAACAGGAAGTTGAGGACACGTAGCAACTCCTAGAAATCACTCAGCACATCAGAGAATTGGGGCCGCAGGGTCACCAAAGCACTTTTGCACCACTCAAATGACCCTGCTGCCAGAAAAAGGAGCAGCGCTGACAGGCTTTGGGAGCTCCATCTTCCAATCTTCCCACACTGGAAAAGCATCCACACTACTGGGCCTTCAAAGGGCAAGGAAATAAAACAAGAACATAGAGCACTCCTGGGATCCTCTAGTGATTATGCAGAGTAGAATGACTCACTCACCGCAGAAATGGGCTGAAATGAGATGGCTATTAAACACTGCACAGGGTATACCCCACAGGCTTTCAGGAAAATAAGTGAAGAACAGTATATCCATCAGAACCACAGGGGATATTTAGTTTGATATAATAAAGAAAATTACACCATTAAAGAAAGAGTGGTGATGGAAATAGGAATGGACACAGTTAGGGCATTGTTTTGATCTAGTATGGGAAAGCTGGTATTTGATCTCTAGCAGGGTCCTCTGCCTTTTGCTCCCCAGGGTGAGAAAAAGATCAGGGTCTATAACATGCTTTTCCAGTTGTTCATAATAAATTTTGCCAGCTGTATGTTCTTTTTCACATTATTATTAGGGATGGGGAGGGGTGGAGGAAGGGATATTTTCTTAATATCTGAAGCAGTTAGATCACAACCTTTTTTGACCTTATACAAGCTTACATGTGTATTAATATTTATTTAGTCATATAATTATCCACCTTCTCAAAATCTGGCTGTGGGAGTTGACAAGCATCTAAAGAAAACCATGCTGACCTATAGATAGCATTTTCTATTCTGTTAATGCAGTCAATGTTACAATGGAAACAAAAATTAGCTTGGGAGTATGGATGCTCTGGCATTGTTAAAACAGAAAATTGTACTGGTAAGAAGTTAAGGCAAGTTAAGTCAAAAATTATCTCACAGTCACACTCATATAAATCTGGACTAACTCCATTAACATCAATAGAGCTATAAGAACTAAATTTGGCCTGTTGCCATGCTGGTTAATATATCTCTTAATTTAATCTGCATTAAACTGAATGGAATACTGTGTCTGTCCAGTGTATCTGGAACACTAAAAAAAAAAAAGTAATGGTTTAAATTAAAATTCATTGTTTCCTTCAGAGCACAAAAAAGTAATAAATCAACGCAGTAAATTACTGCTATGCTGTGCTGTGAAATTAACACCCATATACATGGAATAAAAATAAGAATTTATGGCCCTAATCAATCATTTTTTATAACTCCATCATCTGTTTTATTTACCTTATTCCACCATCTTCATCTTCTCCCCCCTAAACAATTGTACTAGGCCCTGTGATAGCTGTTCAGCATTGCTATATTTCCCAGAGTTTTCTTACAGCCTGTATAAAGGTAGAATACAGCTAGTTTGCCAACCAATTAAACACTAAGATTCTTCTCTGTTTTAATCTCTTCTATCCTCTCCTGTGATTTTATGCTCACTCGTGCACTCTCTCTCTCCTTCTCTCACACCCATCAGTTCCACCAGTTCGTTCACTTGCAATAGTAAAATCAGTACCCGTGTTCAATGTCAAAGTGAGACTGAGCTTTCTCCTTCACACAGAGGTGGAAGAATGTGAACAAAATCATAGAAGAGTGAGCGGGGTGGCTACAGGGAAGGAGGGCATGTCCACATCATGTCCAACAATGCTACGGAGGCCCCTCACAGTGCACCCTACCAACTCATTTCCACTCTGCGTGCGCTGAAGAAACATCATATAGCTACATGCTTGTGAGAACAGTGCTGGGTGTGGTGTGCCTCTACTCCAAGCGTGGTCACATAACGTTTTCTGTAATGCGGTAAGTGTGAATAGGCACAGCATGTTTCCATGGCAGTGCACCCTAGTAGATAGGGGTGCTTAGCTGACTTAGGCACGTAAGTCCAGTTTTTTTTAGAAGTGCTCAAGAGCCACAGTGCCTCAGGCTTGGATTTACTGGGTGCAGCTAAACATGCTATGAATCCAACACAATAAACTCTGGTGCAACTACACCTGAATTTATTGCTCCTGGCTGCGGCGTTTACATATGCACCTGGGACCGCAGCATGTTCATCACTCAGGACCAGATTTACAAATGGTTTTAGGTCTCTGAAGATGCAAACGGGCATCTGGTTCAATTTTCTAAAGCACCAAGTGTTTAAACTCCCAACAGCACCAAGGCATCCATTAGAGGGTTTTAAAATTCTACCCTATTTAAATTTTCAACATGCACATGTATTTGTTCTGCCACATGCTGGGCAGTACTAATAGCTGACACATTTTAGTGTCCATTGCAAATGCAGTATGTCTACAAAGAACAAAAGAATAAGCACAAATATGCATTCCTTCACTGTGACTAAAACCACCCTGAAGCCACTCTTTCCCCTTTCTTATTTGGAGTGCACTTCTATGCATTAAAAAGGTCAGTATTGAATTGAAACACCCCTGGCACAATAAATCTGCAGAAGTCTGATTTGTCCTGTTGGACTTGCTAAATTAAGTGACTGCTATTCACAAGCCTACAGGACAAGGCACCCTTCACTAGACTCCTGAAAAAAGAGCAGATGATTTACAGTTTCATACATACTCATGGGCTGCATTATCTGCTCAGTGCCTGTGCTTATGAATATCAGAGAAAGTGCAACCCTGGCCACTGACTGTCACTCAGGTTTGCATTATGACAAAATGCAGAACAGGAAAGAAGGAATCTATATGGGAAGTGACACAACCTCTACTGCACTGGAGAGTTCAGGGATAAGGGGCAGGATGCATGCGACAGTTTCTTCCTGTCCTCCTCACAGAAGACAAACAAGAATCAGTGCAGCTTCCTCTGATACCCAGACTACAACATATCCTGGAGCATGGGCCTCAAAGAAGCAACTTTTCTTGGCCAGAATTCCCTTTTCAGCTTCATCCATCACAGCAAAAACTTAGGCTGCAAGACAAGTGGTGGGATCATGGCCCAACCCAAACAAGAGGAGAAAGGGAAGGATGGCTTCCTGCGTCACCACAACCAGCAGGAGTTGGCAGACTAGGTCTCTTGGTTTGAGAGAGGCTTCTAACTAGGGGATCGTAATTAAAATTAAATCAATTTACTTCAAATCAAATGGAATTATTTATTTTTAATTCAGTAGAGTCTAAAGCATCCAGTACAACAATTTAGAAAGGGGACATTTTTTGCCTTGATAAGCTTCCTTTGTCAACTAAGAAGGCAAGCTAAGTATTGGAGAAAGGACATGGGATTATTTTTATTTTACAGATGAAAAATGGAGGCCCAGAAAAACCTGCAGCAAAGCAAGGAATTCAATCCTTGTCTTCCAAGTCCCCATCCAGATGGTACCACACTGTGATGATGAAAATGACATGAACACATGGATGGATATTGTAAACCTATCCCATCAGCATTATAGAAATTTATGACTAATATCAGCCTTAAAGAGGATGAAAGCAAGCTTAGGAGAAAGAGAAGGACAAACACCCAGTCATTTCTGATTTGCACTGAATGTGTAGAAAGAGCTCATTAAAATGAACCAACTGGAAGAGATTATTTGAAAATACCAGACAAACAAAGCAAAGGGGGAATCTACTGAATTTATGACCTGTGCACAGGAATACTCAATGGACTCTTGTTCATGTCAGCATGGGCTACTGCATTAATTTTCACTTACAAAGTCTCACTATTCAGAGATGAAAGATGACAGGCTGTTGACATTATATAAGTCTTAGGACTGACAATTAAAATAAAAAGAAGTCCCATGGCACAAATGAATATTCTCATACTGAGGCAGAAACACGCACACACAACCCACTTCCACTGTAAACCCTACGTATTTGGGTTTGCACTAAACCTTTTAATCTTCCTTTATTATACAGCATGCTGCAACATTTAAGGCTGCCATGCAAAATGCTACATAAATTACAGCTTTGCTGAATATCAGAGTGCACATGAAGTTGGCATGCTAGTCCCACACAAAGTCTAAAATAAACCTCTTGCTTAGATGCCGGAAAAAAATTCTTAATTATTGCAAAACTTTGTAATTTCAACTGATGTCTTATAAAGGGAAGGAAAGAATATGGTGCATAGAGATGTTTAAAAGTGGCTTGGGCAGCTACATCAAGGCTACTTTCTAGTGTTAACACACTATATGTTTATTCTCAGGCCCTAGCATCCCATAGCAGTCCTCTCCCTGAGAACAGCACAGCGGAAACCACAGTGATCATTTATTAGACTAATTTGAAGCTCTACAATTCAAAATTAAAATGATAAATTTATCTTTTCAGTCCTTGTGAACTATTGTGGACATGCCGTGTCAGTTGATTTTGGAGTGAGAGAAAGAGAGACAGAGAAAGCTCATGCGTGCACATATCCAGCTTTCAGTGTTTTCTATTTGGATCCTCAGAAAATTGGACAACAGGAAGCAATTTATACATTACATATGTAGGCCTCGAGAAATCATAGAGTAGGTTTGCCTCAAACAATGGTGACCTGCCTGGGAATACTGAAATGTAAGTGTTAATAATGCAGAAGCTTTTACGCTCCAGCCATACTTTAATTTTATAGCGTAAAACTCAGGTAAGCAGGCTTTGGAGTTAGCTCCCTATTGAAAAGAATGAAGATACCTTTCCAAAGAGAATTCATCTTTGCCCCTTGTTCCAGAATGATGGACTCCTCTTGTAGATATTATTAATTATTATTATTGTAATGCTTCAGAGCACAAGAAGCAGCAGCAGCCCATTGCAGCAGGTGCTGTACAAATTGTGGTCCCTGCCCCACACAGCTCAGCATCTTGCTAAGAGCAGCTCTACTGAGAGGAGCTGATACAGGTAAGCACACACATTACATAGTGCAGCTTGGCTGGGGCTCCCTGCATGTGCCCAGAGGGGATTTACAGGCAAGGGCAACAAGTCAACCTTTCTCTTTCGCACACAGTGACTGGCTGACTAAGGCCCTCAGGATGTCTATCTGCAGCAGATTCAGCTGAAAGTTTTGTCACGGCTGGTCATCCTGTACATGAGAGACAATTCTAGCCATCCTTTTACCAAATACAGGAGCAGGACTGCCCAAACAAATGCTGCAAACCATTCACTGACTGCTATCTACTATACGAAAGTGCTGCCAAACAGAAATCTTTGGAGGAAGAAAGAAGAGTCCCCATGCTCCCAAAAGCAATGGAGAGGTATTTAGACAGATATTTTCCAGCTGAATAAGTAGAAGGGTACTGGAATCCCAGGAATGTCTTTAAAAAATATCAGGCTAGTGTTGTGAAGTACCCAACCCACCCATTAGTTACAGAACATGCTGTAAAGGCCACATTAATTTGGGGAGAGTGGGGGACAAGACGCTTGGTGAACCAAGCTGGGTGGAGGCCATTCTGCCGCAGAATACACAGACTAGCATACGGAAAGACATAGCCATCTCAGACTTACCCACCTAAGGTAGCCTTCAGTACTCCTTGATATTAACTCTTGATCTTTCAGCTAAGCAATAGTACGTACTAGAGACAGACATTCAAAAAGCCCAAGTCTGAATGGATTCAATCTTTGGAGGTTAGTCTAAAGATTAACAGAGGGGCGCTGTTCAGCCCTGGGGGGGGCTCTTCCCCCTCCTCCTCCCCACCCCCTGCTGCCATGGGGTGAGGACGGGGGCAGTTCAAAGCTACTTGGCCCTGGAGGGGGAATCTTCCCCCTGATTCTCCCCCACCACCGATGGGTGGGGAGGGGGGCTCCATGCAATTCTGCCTAGCCCCAGATGGGGACTCTTCTTCATCCCCCCCTCAGGGTGGGGAGGGGGGCTCTGTTCCATGCTGGGGGATACTCTTCCCCCTCCTCCTCCTCCCCCTGCCCCCACCCCCGCCACGGAGGGGTGGGGCCCTGTGCAGGCTGCCCTGAGGAAGAGTCCCCATCTGGGGACATTGCATGAAGCCCGCACTCCCGGCCCCTCGGTGGTGGGGAAGAAGCAGGGGGGAGACAGGAGGGGAGCTCTATGTGAGGCTGCCTGGCCCAGCCCCAGCTCTGGAGGGGGTCTATTCACCTTCCTCCCCATGGGGGCTCTGCCTAGCCAGGGTGTGGGGAGTGGATGTAAAAGCCGCAGCCAGAGCCGCAGCTGCAGGCGCAGGGGGTTTGGAGCAGGGAAAGAGTCTCCTGCCAGGACCAGGAAGCCTTGAATAGAGCCCCACCCCCAGCCCTCGGGGAGGTGGAGGGAGGAGGAGCAGTCCCCCTCCAGCACCCAACAGAGTTCCCCTTCCCGACTCTGGTGGGAGGAGGAGGAGGGTAAAGAGTCCACCTGCAGCACAGAAGAGAGCCCCCCTCCCTGCCCCGCAGGACAACTGTCCAGGCATGGCGCCGTTAAGGTGAAGGGGGCAAGGAGAAGAGTTAATTCCTCCCTCTGTCCCTTCTGGTCCCTAATGTCCTGCAGCTGGGGTCTGCCAGCCCCAGGGGCCACTGCCACAGCTCCCTACCCTCTGCTCCCCAGCTCACAGGCAGACCTTAGCTTCAGTGGGGAAGAAGAGGAAGGAGGGAAGAATTAATTCCCTTCCTGCCCATTTTGCCTTAACAGGGCCATCCTGTCTTGTGTTTCGCCATCTCCTGTCCCTGCTTTGGCTAGAGAGCAGAGGGGAGGGAGCAGCTCAGATCTGCAGCAGAGCAGAGCCCTGCCCAGAGAGGATGCCAGGATGCTGGGGGTCTCTAGTTTATCTTAAACCAGCAAGGGGTCTGGGACAGATATTGCATAAACCGGTTTGAGCTGAATCAGTTAAGTCTGATACTACATTCAACCAGGTTTATCGCAAACCAGTTTCAGCCCTATTCAAACTGGTTTATGTGCACTGAATGTTTGTTCTGTTACAGGTTTAAACTAGTTTCTGATCATTTAAACCAGTTTATGTGTAACATCTGTCCCCAGCCACAGTGTCTCAATTTGGCAAATCTTTCAAGCACACATGTAGAAGCTAATATGCAAAGGCTCAAGGCACACTGCTGAGCTGGCACCTGAGTTATCTAATAGGTGACTTCAGTGCCACTTTATCAAAATAGTGAAGCAGACGGCAGCAAATCTTTAACAGGGCACATAGGGTCAGATGCCCAGGTAGTGTAAAATAATATAGATTCACAGATTTTTTTTTAAGGCCAGAGGGACCATTAGATCATCTAGACTGGCTTGCTGTATAACACCAACTGTAGAATCACAGCCAATTACTGCTATATTAAGCCTAATAACATGTTTTTGACAAGTGTAGGGCAACTGACTTCCGTGGTGCTCCACAGAAGCACAATAGATTTGTCCCATGGACTTCAATAGCCCTAACCGCAGGTAGCAGTATACATGATTAGTACTACACATCCCATTCCTTTAGGTGCAGCTAGCAGTCAAACCATTAAGCTATTCCATGATCAATAAGACAAAGATCATTACAACAGCACAAAGAAAACATTGTCTGCATAGTATCATCTGCAAATGCAGTGTTTATGGGCTCAAAAGGGAATAATACCCCCTTATTAGGAGCCTTACATAATGATTAGGTATGTTTTTCAGGGTAATTCAATGAATAGGAATTTGAGTCTTGACTGCTGGAGAAAAAAAGGGGTAACTTTCCAAAAATTAAAACCTAAACCACAGCTTCAGAGTCCCCACAAAACAGCCACCAATGAAAGCAGCTGATAATTACAAAAAAACATTAATTAAGAAACACAAAGCAGCAGCATCTTACCTGTTTTGGGATTGATTACGAAGAAGTTTTGAGGGTTTCCACTTGTAATCCTATAGACCAGTTTTTCATTGGTGCTAGAGTCAGGATCCTCAGCCTGGATTTGAATGACAGATACATCCTTAGGGGAGTTTTCCATGACAGCTGGGTAATAAATGGGTTCTGAGGTCAGAGGAGCATTGTCATTCACATCCTCAACTTCAACATAAACCTCAATGGTAGTGTAGAGAGGGACAACACCCCGGTCAGTTGCATACACTGTTAGCCAATAAGATTTGGTTGTCTCTCGGTCAAGAACATCGGCCGTGTAGATAACTCCTGTAGAGGAAGCATAGTATCTCAGGTTATTCAAGAGCAATTACAATAATAAAAAAAAAAAAAAAAGAAAAAAATCACATCTTCATTATAATGCATTTCAGAGGTTACTGTGAAAATGTATTTAGACATATAAAATGAATCATAGAAAACTTAATAGAAACAAATATACACATGGACATAATGTAGAAATCCATCACATTCTCCCTTATCCACCAGGAAAAAGTACCACCCACTCCACCTACTAAAAACAGCATCAGGTTTCCTAACCATCTCTACCACTGTAATATCAGGGGTGTTTCATCAGGTGACACATTTCATGTTGTTGATTTTTAAAGATGCATTGTATGGGATACATTTTTCTCTACTGAACTTTAGTTGTATAGTGATGCCAGGGCAGTAGCAGAGCCCGGTTGACAATATGAGCATAAGATGCTGAGAGTTTGCCCAGCTTGGGTATCCTATTAGAGCTCCAGAGGTGAGAGTTGAGGTGCTGCTCAACATTGACACCAGTCAAGCCATTCAAATATGTGGTCATTTGGGCTTGGGAGTCGGAGGGAGCCAGATATGAATGCTGGCCACATCAGTCTCTTGCATGCTGTTGGCAGCCAAACGCTGTGTGCCTTTCCCACGCTAATCCAGTAGGCCCTCTAGGCACAGGTGGACCATGACTGATTGACTGAGATGCATTGCCAGACTCTAAACAAATGGAGCTGCTGGTCTTCTGCCACTTTAGAATAAAATCCACATTCAAACCCTGCTGCTTCAAAGCCTTTCACCTTCCCCTACCTTTCAATTCACCGAAGGCAATTAAAAAATCCTGGCTTTTCACATTGAACACAACACCAGCAATCACACCGACTTCAAGAAAGGCAGCCATATCTTTTACACTATGAACCCTTTGAGTCACGTGCAAAAGACTCTTATATCAATACAAATAGGAGTATCTACAGTCGAAGCACTCACTGACTTCAGTACAGGCCTTGAGTAGACACTGCATCAGATATACTGTAACAGTGCGTCATATGTACCAATAATGATATCGAAATAAACACAGTTAGCTGTACTTCTCCACCACTTTCTCGATGTGTATATAAAGAAAGCTTTGCTCTCCTAACTCAGAACGAAACTTGTGTAGGACACACCAATATAGATGATCTCCAGGATAACACATATTAAGAGGGACAGCCAAGAGAAAGGCAAGTCATGCTACTAATAGAGAGAAATTAGTGAAGTAGCTGCAAGGCAATATGGTGACATAAGGAACTTGGATTTGAGTTGTAGATGCATTTGTTGCTAGTTAAACAGTTTAAATACATCAATTTATCACTTGGGTGAGAAAGAGAAGCTCATGGACCAACACTAATAGAGTATTTTTGATTGCAGCTTGGTGGACAGAGCATTTCTATAGCACCCTGAAGTCTTATGTAAGTGTGAAGTTTAGCAGAAGAGCTGAAAGATAAACTAAGGGCTATGTCTGTGCCCTGAGGCATGCACTATTCATTTCTGATCGAGGCTGGTCCATGAAGGCTGGGTTTTCTCCAGGAGGAGCAGGAGGGGAAAATCCTGCTTTAGACAGAACTTTTGGTGCAAGGTGTGTGCTTTCTCTGGGACATCTACCAGCCTTTAAATGGGTTCTGCCTGACTCCCCCAAACCTAGTCTTTTGGTCTTTGTGGAAAGGGATATATGCCTATAGTCTCAGTCCTGCAACAGCTAGTACTGTGCTACCTTGAAGAAACTGTACTGTTCACCAGTGTCTTTCGGTATTGTCCTCAAGGAGATATAAAAATGTCAGGAGAAGAGAGAGATTCATTGTGTTACCTCCCTCTGGTCTTACACACACACACGAAAGGCAGTTATTACGTAAGACTTAAAATACGGAGCATAAAATTATGCCATGTGTTCAATTCTAAAACTGGAATAAAGAAATCAAGTCAAAAGTGCTTTTTGTACATTGTGTGTTACACACAGGACCAGCTGTGAAATGGAGTTACTTTAGAACTAAAAATAAAACAGGATTTAATTTCATGTTCATCCAGTTGTTTGATTAGCAGCTCTGAAAGTATATCCATGCAGGAAGGACCTTATCACATGCTCACTTGCAACAGTTGCAACTCCCTGGAGCCTGTTAGTGTTAGGTGAGAACCCTCACTGAAAGGGAATAATTTTGCAATCCCACAAGGGCACTTCACATGTGTGAAGTGCATGCATTTTAGTTGCACTTCACAAGTGTTACATTGAACATGTGATATCACACTAAATATGGCAAAAAGACAGATTCAATGACTTATGAATGTCTGGTCTCCAGTTTCCAGGATGGCATGGACTGCCTCAGAGTAAACTTTCCTATTCTGTTTTGTCAGCATATCTCAACTTCTTTATGTACAACATTCACCTCATGCTGAGGTCTAACACAGGCCTGAGCACAGGGGAGAACATGCTTCTATTTTCTTTATCAACATACCTGTTAATTCAGGGGCAGGCAATTATTTTGGCTGAAAGGCCAGTTAAGTTTTGGCTAGCTGTTGAGGGCTGCAAGGGTAGCCCTACCCCTTGACAGGTGCCCTGCCCCCTGGTAACCATCATGGATTTCATAGATTTCATAGACATTAGGGCTGGAAGGGACCTCGGAAGATCATTGAGTCCAGCCCCCTGCCCAAAGGACAGGAAGTCAGCTGGGGTCATAGGATCCCAGCAAGATAAGCATCCAGTCTGCTCTTGAAGGTGTTCAAGGTAGGCACTTGAACCACCTCCGGTGGCAGGCTGTTCCAGACCTTGGGGGCTCGGACAGGAAAGAAATTCTTCCTTATGTCCAGCCTGAAATGGTCTTGTAGTAGTTTATGACCGTTCAACCTAGTCGTCATCCCTTGGGGCGCTCTGGTGAACAAACGCTCCCCCAGATACTGGTGGTCACCCCTGATAAACTTATAGGTGGCCATCAGATCACCCCTGAGCCTGCGCTTTTCCAGGCTAAAGAGCCCCAGGGCTCTCAGCCTGTCATCGTAGGGTCTGCTTCCCTGACCTCTGATCATGCGCGTGGCTCTTCTCTGGACTCTCTCAAGTTTCTCCACATCCTTTTTGAATTGTGGAGCCCAAAACTGGACGCAGTACTCCAGCTGCGGCCTCACCAAGGCCGAGTACAAGGGGAGAATGACATCCCAGGATTTGCTTGAGAAGCATCTATGGATGCAAGCCAGCGTTTTGGTCGGTTTACTAGCCGCAGCATTGCATTGCAGGCTCATGTTCATCTTGTGGTCAATGATGACCCCCAAGTCTCTTTCTTCCATAGTGCTAGCCAACACAGCACTACCGAGCCTATAAGGATGCTGCAGGTTTTTTTTCCCAAGGTGGAGAACCTTGCATTTATCGGCATTGAACACCATCAGATTCTCATCCGCCCACTTGCTGAGCCTGTCCAGGTCAGTTTGGATCACCCGCCTGTCTTCTGGTGTGGATGCTTTGCCCCAAAGTTTGGTGTCATCGGCGAACTTGGCCAGTCTGCTTCTGACTCCAGTGTCCACATCATTAATGAAGATGTTGAACAGTATGGGTCCAAGGACAGAGCCTTGGGGGACACCACTGGTCACAGGACACCATGATGAGTGACTTCCATCAATTACTACCCTCTGGGTCCGACCCCGGAGCCAATTTTCCAGCCAGTGGATCATGGTGGACCCAAGGCGACAATTGACCAGTTTCACCAAGAGGTGATCATGGGATACCAGATCGAAGGCTTTTTTGAAGTCAAGATATATGACATCAATCTCTTCTCCCTTGTCCAGGTGATAGGTCACCTGGTTGTAGAAGGAAATGAGATTGGTCAAGCAAGACCAATGGAACCAGAAGTCCTGTCCACTATGCCCTGACCTTTGCCATCAGAAGTCCCTCCCTTTTACCACTGGAAGTACTCCTGGGATAGGGACAGACATTACACATAAACTCGTTTAAGTGATCAGAAACTGGTTTAAACCTGTAACAGAACAGAAGTTCAGTGCACATAAACCAGTTTGAAAATGGCTGAAACCAGTTTGAGATAAACCTGGTTGAATATAGTATCGGACTTAACTGATTTGTCTCAAACCAGTTTATGCAATGTCTGTCCCAGACCCCTTGCTGGTTTAAGATAAACCAGAGACCCCCAATGTCCCAGCATGCTCTCTGGCTGTGTGGGGCTCTCTGCTCCACAGCAGGGCTGGCCCCTCCATTCTGCACCTTGCTGGAGCTCGGCAGTCTCTGCAAGCATCTGCCTGGCTTCTGCTCCCCGCACTGCCCTCCTCACTCTGTGCTAAGCAGGAATTCCCCAGTCCCTCACAGACACTCAGCATTAGCTAGCGGACCACATGCTGGCTTCAGTCTGTGCTGTAGGAGACGACCAAGGCAGACAGGCTTTTTGGAGCTATTCAACATGTACATTAATGTCCTTCCTTGGAAAAGTTGTTTAAGAGCATTTTGCTTCTCTGCTCCCTCTCACCACTCCCCGCTAAACAGGAATTACCCCCTCCTCTCTGCCTTGGGAAAAGGTATCTGTGTATTAGCTAGGAGACCACATGCTGGGTCTGTGCTGAATCAACAGATAGCTGGTAAATGTCTCTATTTTCTCAATGGGGCATTAAACACTGAGATAAAGGTGATAAACACTGTTATCAGCTCCCCCCCCCCCACCTTGCTTGCCTATCAGTTTGCTGCAGACAGTACTGTACACAGAAGCAAGGAGGGAAAGAAAAAATACTCTGTATCATCAACAGATGTATGCACTGCACACTCCCTCTTGCCTCAGAGTGCTAGCCCAGGGCTGCAGGCTAGCAACATTCCCTCCCCTTGAACAGCCAGCACGGGAAAAAGCCTGGGACTGCAGGCAGGGTGGGGGTTCACACCCCTCCCTAATCAGAGTCCTTCTGGGGCCTGGCCATACCCCACTCAGTTTAGCTCTGTGCATGGGAAGGGAGGGCTGCTCTAGCACCCCCAGGGGTTCCAGCCTGAGCCACTGCAGGCATGTGCCTGAGTTTCCTCAGGCCAGAGGGATTGTCTGCACAGTTGGAAACTGGTTCAGCCTAGCCAGGTTATACTAACCTGCAAAGGTTGAATCAATTCAGGCTCAGGCTTTTTGAATTTCTGTTTCCTAGCTCTTTTGGCAAGGGGAGTTGCCATCTTGGAACCAGAAAAAAACCAAATTATATTCTAAAAATCAAACAACAGACATTAATTATATTTCACAAATCTTTGAAGATTTTTGGCCAGATGTATATGTGTTTGCATAGTGTACATAGAGGTGTTTGCACAATAACTTAAAATGAAATCTTACTTGTGTATATTGGGGGGGTATTGAGAGGTATGGGGGTATGGGTGGGTGGGTGGGTACAGGGTTTTTGGGGGGCTGTGGGTGTATGTGTGTGGGTATGTGTGTATGTGGTTGTGGGGGAGGACGTAGGTGTGGGTGTGAGTGTGGATGTGCATGTGGTGTTTGTGGAGGGGTGGATAGGTGTGGAGGGTGTGGGTATGGGGTTTGTGGGGTGGGTGTGTGTGTGCGTGTGGATGTGGGGAATGTGGGTGGGTACGGAGTTTGTGTGGAGGGAGGGTGGCAGGGGAGTTGTGGTTTATGAAAGGGGAGAGTTCCTGGGGCATGTGAGGGGGTGTGAGTGTGTGTGTACGGGGATGCAAGGTGGGGTGTGGGTACATGTGTATGGTGGGCTGTGCCATGTGGGACCCCCTACCAACATGCATGCCCCTCCACAAATGTCCCCTTCCCTTACTGTGCACAGCCTCTGCCACCAGCAGCAGCAGCAGGTAGTGAGGCCTCAGCGCACTCACAGACCATAGCAGGCAAAGACCCCTGCTGACACAGTCCCGGCAAGCCCCAGGACTGCATGCAACTGGGCTGCCAGCAGGGAAATGGATGGGGCTGGCCTGTCTCCATAGAGCTCCTGCTGGTCTAGGCTCTGTGCTCCTATTGCCCTGCCCTGGTTCTCCCCCACTGGCCTTACCTCTAGGGCACTAGCATGGGCCCCATGCTCCCCCCCCCGCCCACTCACTGCCACTTGCTCCCCACTCCGTGTACCAGCACTGCCCTTGCTGTGCCGCTTCCCTACCTTCCTATCCACTGCCACTGCTCTCCCCCTGCTGCTTGCCACTCTGGCAGTGCATGGTTCCCAGCTGGATGGCTGGGACCACACATTGCAGCAGGAGCCAGCCCAGCCCCCATGGTTCCCAGCTGGCTCCTGCTGCCATGGACCCATCCGCTGGGGCACTGTACTCCTGCCTGCTTATTCACTGCCACTTCCCTTCCTTTCCCACCCTCTGCCACCACTCTTCCCCCTGCCCACCACTCTCAGTGCGTGGTTCCTAGTTGCATGACTAGGACCACAGGACGCAACATGAGCCAGCCTAGCCTGGCCAGCACCACATGGTTCCTGGCTACATGGTTGGGATCACACAGCACAGCAGAAGCCAGCCAGGAACCATGGGGGCTGGGTTAGGCTGGGCTGTCTCTTGCTGCATCCTGTGGTCCTGGCCATGCAGCCGAGAACCGTGTGGTGCCGGCCAGGCTGGGATGGATCCTGCTGCACTGGCAATCCTTCCCCCGCCCCCTCTGCCTGTTCTTATCAGAAACTCTCTCAGATGGAGGGAGGCAGGGAGCAGCCCCACAGTCACCAGGCCAATAGCCTTTGCTAGGCAGAAGCTTCCAGTAGGCTGGGGTAGGATGGGGGCTGGGGTAGAATGGGGCCAGGTAGGCTTTGCTGCTGCTAATGCTGGGTCCTGCTGCTGGCTCCTCCTGTGTCCTGCGGCTGCTGGCACCTTATCATCTTTCACAGGCAACCATGGGAAGACAATTATTAATTTTCAAATTTTTTCAGGGGCCCCACAGGCCAGGTACAATGGCCTGGTGGGCCAGATCCAGCCCGCAGGCTATATTTTGCCCACCCCTATATTAATTTGTCCCCTAAGATTCCCAACAATGGCCCAGATTCCTCAGGTGGGGTCCAAGAACTAGACTCTGGCCCTTGCAGCCTGGCTGTATATACACCCAACAGACAAGGGTTTTCCTCTGACATAAATCATACATAGACAATGTCTATTCAAGCTGACAGCATTTCCTATCATCAAGGCATGCTGGAGTATCAGCTGGCACTTAGTAAAGTGCAGCATAGTCCCGCTCCGCTTGGTATTAATTAGAGCAGTTTCTCAGCCAGGGTGCCTTGAGATCCTTTCAAGGGTGCCACACAATGTCAGCAGTGTTAGGTGTGCAGACATGATTCATATGATAAAGTCAGAGATTTCAAATAGAAATCCATGGTGATAAAAACAGTATGCCCTGTTGTGATCTTTCTGAGTTCTCTGCAACCCAAGAATCACCCTATTATTTTTCTATAGTCAAAAAAGTGAAAACTAAGCTGGATTTTTTCAGTGAGTGTCTTGAGTCTATCCAAGGATGCTTTGAGTCTAAAAAAGGTTGAGAGCCACTGAACTGAAGCAATCGCCACACTAAAGAAGATGCAGCTTGTGAATGGAGAGAGTCACTATACTCGCACATTGCTCTTGTGAGCTCTGCTTAGCGTGGGGGATCATACTGGGCCCAACCAGCACATTAACAAAGGATTGTAAAATGTGGATGTATGGCCACTGGGACACATACTGTGTCTATAGACTAAATTCCACTATTTGAAAACTTCTGAATATTACAACCCCATTTTTGGTTGGGGCAGCCCCATCTTGTAAGGGTAGTCTGCACTTCAATGAAACACATAGAGCGAAGAGTCTGAATTAATATGAATTTCAGCAATGCAAAAACTCAGCCTTTTAACAGTGATCTCAGGTCCATGTCTTTGTTGATCAGATATACTATTCACCCAAAAAAAAGTGAATAGTGTATCACTCCAGGACAAAGGAAGCATGTATTCTAAGGTACTCATGTCAGCAAGCTCTGCCACATAATGACTTTTTGTAGAAACATGGGTAAAATATGTAGTGAACTGTGATAAAAATACCTAGAATCCAGAAGAGAAATTGCGCTCTGTGAATGAGAAAAGCCCATAATAAACAACAAGCTGTTGAAATAAATAACTAAGTAAATCTACGCAGGAAAGTATAAGGCAAAAAAGATGAACAACAATGGCCAGAAAGAGGCTGATTTATGAAGATGATAAGAAGAATTATTTTAGGTTTTTTAAACAGGAGAGCAGGGAAGGTGCTGGAGAATTAACCACTGTTTATGAAATTTAATTTCACCAATATTGAGCTGATGATAAATACATTTTGCTGAGTTCTTTCTGCACTTTATGACTGCTGGCAATACTTACTCTACACTTCTGCATTTTAGAGAAAAAGGATCATGAAACAAGTGTTGGCAATTGCCAAAAAGTCTGCTGAACTGCATTTTTGGAGAAAAAAAATAACCCTTTGATTTATTAAAAGGCTCCAGCTACAGATTAATTTCCTTTGCTCAATACTTCTTGTCATTTCACCTGCCATGAAATGGGAACTTGACAAATAGATAAAAATTTTATCTGCATTCATTTGTAGGCTTTTCAAGCATGGTACCCTCCATAGCCTCACCTGCCATGATTGTTTGGAAAGAGGCCCAACAGTATCCTCAAATGAATTACAGCAGCTGCCTCCACACCTAATAAAACAATAAGTACTTTCACGGTCCCACAAATAAGCTCCACTAGGTTCCCCGTGCCCACTGAAGACAGTGGAAGTGTCTCCTCTTATTCCACTAGGCTTTAGACTCATGCCCCAGTGTACATCAGACACCCTCCAGCAAGGGTGTCAAACACAGATGTGGGTCTTCTGTCTCACAGGACTTCTCTCTGGCCAGAAAACTCACCTCTGGATCTGGCGTGCACTAGCATGACCAGCATTCATATGGTTAAGCCTACCACTTCCCTTACCCTCTGCAAAATTTCCAGCTTTCAATCACCCTTCAGCATACATGTTGGCTGTGCTGACACAGTGGATCTAGCAGCTGTGTCAACAAGCCCCACAATCCAGATTAAGAGGTGGGTCATTCAGCCCATGAGAACCCTATTGTCCAGATTCAGCCCCCCAACTCATTTGAGTTGGCATCCCTGCTCCCTAGGTTCTGCCTAGAGGTGCTGTCCCAACTCACACTTTCAGCACAAACAGGATTTTAATAAGTAGAATAGAATAGAATAGAAGTTAAAAAGATTAACTTCCATGGTTATCAAAAACCGCCAAAGCATGAACTAATGCTGCGTGATCTTCCTGTACCTCTAGACTAAAACTAGCCATAAGAAAGGTGGCCAAGAGCCTCTCATATTTCAGAAGGGTCTCAAATATCATCTCAATGTGGTGTTAACTCAGAGCTAAAAACAACACTTAACCTCTAACATACTGTTCACAAAGACAGCATCAAACTGATGAGCATTTCCAGAATGGCTAATATAACAAATGTCAGGAGATGAAAAATAATGTATTATGCAACCCACGGTCCCTGGGCTACTCTCACTTATATATATATAAGACTACAGTAGGTATTAGCTGAGAGCCAATGGGGACGAAAAAAGCCTCTAGAAAGTATTCCACTGGTTCAATAAAGAATTCACTGACTTCAAAGCTGTAACTACTATTACAATCATAAATAAAATATTTTCAGGATAATTACAAATATCAATATTTCAGTACAAGCAAGAAACTGAGTTTGCAGCTACCAAGAGAGCAAAAGAAAAAAATGGCTGCAAGCTTTTTCATGAACACTTTCCACAGGATTACGTTTCTCACCTGTGTGAAAGGCCAAGAAGTTTTAAAAGCAATATGAACTGAGCAGCCATACTCATGCTAAACAAGCCAGGAAACATGCATTGCCATCAGAGATTCAGAAACTTCAGAGGGAAAAAAGACATTCAAGATGAACTTGGAAAAACAGACTAATATTCAAAGCTCTGATTCAATGCAAGAGAATCTTACTGAATTGCTAAAAGTAATAGGCAAGTTCCAGACTGAAAATATATCAGTACAAACAGCTAGATGTGTGACCAGGGCTTTACTACAATGAATCAAAACAAGTCAAATTTTCGCAATGCCCTCAAAGAATGACGCCATTCTTAGTGTACTCATCTAAAAACACGTTTCAGAAAAGCAATGCCACCAATAGGGCTTTTACTGCCACCCCCAAAATACATTTGTCATGTGCGATTTGCAAAGCACCATGTGTACTAACAACACTATAAATGAAAAATAACAACAGCATGCATTTATCTCTGATTAAAATCCTATACACATTTATATGTAAATTAAGTGGAGCCCCTGGGCTCTTGGCAACAGGCCAGTGCAGCCCCTGTGCTGCAAGGGTTGAGCACTACTTTTTCCTAGAGGCTTGTTTTCTTTCTTTCCCAGCAAAGTAGCAGGCTAGCTCTTTCTCCACTGAAACAGATAGGTCCTGAATGTGGCACACACTGAAGCTATATTAAAAAGGGACCAGATAATATGAGCTAGTGATTAGTAAAGCAAACTGGGCATCAAAAGACGGGGATGTTATCCTTGGTTCATCCCGTGATCTAATGGTTGTCCTTCAGCAAACCACTGCAAGAGAAAATCATCTGAAAGCTGATGTTTGCTATTGTCACAAGAAACTACTCAAGATTGTTCTAACGGAAGGGGATTACAGAGGGGAAACATATTCTCTCTTTTTTCTTAGTTTGTTTACCTTGTGCTTTTGATGGCACTTGGTGTATGGTCAGTGCCCTGTCCTCATGATGGATGAACCTGCCGAGACTCTCTAAGAGGGTGTTTACCAGAACTGCCGGTCTCCGTATTTACGCAGGCACCCATCCCCATGGATATCTGGGTTTTGCATAGGTGCATCCTGAGAGTTAAATCATCCCTTCCTGAACAGCCACAATAGAGCTGAAATGGCCACAAGCTCAATCTGTTTAGTTAGCTAAAAGGAAGGTTAAGAACTGACGTGGTGATCCATAACTGCCTATGCAAGGAGAAAATATCTGGTAGTACGATGCTCTTTAATCTAGTTGACAAAAGCAAACCCAGATTCAACAGCTTGAAGATGATGTCAGGGGCTGGGGGTGGGAAGCAACAAAAAAAAACCCCCAACTTTAAAAACAATGTGAGTATTTAACTGTGGGGGTACTGAACAAAAACAATTTACCAAGAGACATTGTCATCATTGGTGCATTAGTATGAAAATGGGATGACTTTCTAAAAGATATGGTCTATTTCAAACAAAAGTTACTGTGCTAGATGCAGAAGTCAATGGATGAAACTCTACAGCCCGCGTGAGACAGGATCTCCATGTAGATGACTATGATGTTCTCCTCACAAACCAATGGTACTCAACAGGCAATATGAATAAAAAGAGAGAAAAGAGGCCTGCACATATGTGGGGTTCTTGATTTCCTACAAGACCCTACATAAACAATAGAACAGAAACCTGCAATTCTTTCTTTTTCAAAGACCTTTGACTGTTTGGAGGGGGAACATAACATTTACAGATGCTCTATCACTCAACTTAAAAAAAATCAGGATGATGGGCCATTGTGTGTGCTTCAGCTTCCCCATCAGGAATGCACACTACTTATACTTACTCAGGAACAGAAACATGGGAATGGACAATGTGGATCAGACAAGCTATGCATACAGGTCAAGATCCTGCCTCCGACAGTGAGCACTTCCAGGTATAATGAAGGTGTAAGAATCTCTACAGCAGGAACTCTGTGGAGAGACCTTCAGTAAGCGCTGGCATACAAGGAGGGGACAAGAAACAAGTAGGAAACCTGAAGTAGGACACTGAGTCAACCAGAGTCTCTAGGACCACGCACACTGCAGTATGACATGCTCTCTTCGGTACTAATCCAGCTCCCAGACAGGGCATGAGGAAGGGCTAATGCTGCTGCTGGCTCAGCATCTGTGCTCTTCAGCCGCACTGTTACTGTCCCCATGCAGAAGTAAGAACCGTCTTTCCTGTCATCAGTAACACCAGGGCAGCCACAAAGCAGCCCTCACTATATGTAAGGCTCCAGAGATGAAAGGTACAAATACTACCACGGTGCCTGAACGCTGAATTTCAAAGCAAAGGGTTCAAACGCATACAAGTCAGGACACAGAAATCATTCTTTATCATCTGGAAAATGCTTATGGGCTTGTTTGTGCACTGCCTCCATGCAGTGCACAAACAAGGATGGATTTGAATACCATGGCAGTCAAAACGCTGCCTCATCACTCAAATTCATAGGCAAAAAAATTGATTCTGAAATACCACTAATTATTCATGAGCTTCATCAAAGGCTCAGCACTTCTAAAAAGCAGTAAACAGAACATCTCATTTGTCACCTACCCACCACCTTACTTCCTCCGTTGCACTTCTCGGTTCGCTGAAATAAATAAATAAATAAATAAAATAAGAAAAGGACAGTTGGAAAATGGCATCTTTCAAAAGCTGTCAGTTTAAACTAAAAAGAAAAAAAGGATTCAGAACCTAATCAGGGCTTATTGAGATTGATACTCTATTCACACACACAAAGAGAAAAGATTATTGGGGGGGGGAGGGCACCAGTTCAAGACAAAAGGTGAATCAATAATATACTGTACATGAACTTGCAAAGCCCCTCATGTTAGAACCACTTCCTATTCCCAGCGCTAACTGGTTACACAGCTTCCAAGGGACTTAAAGGAAGAGGGTTTTGTTGATGAAGAATATAGCTTAAAATAATATATGTTCCTTATATGTTTTCTGGAAAAAAATCCCTTCATTTAATACACCCTTCTCACCAAAGTTCAATTATAAGGAACATTATTTAATGGAAAAATTAAAAGTGATGCGATTTACATAAGGCTTCCTGTTAAAGATTAGGAAACAGAAATTATGATAAGAGAGCCAATATTTTGTCCAACCCATGTATTTTTCATTTGAGTAGCTCTAATAGGATAGTCTGGGACGTGTATAAAAATAATATTTACGTCTCCTTCCGTGGATATTTGATTATTTTCATTAAGCATAAGTCATGAATGCAATCTGCAATGATTAAATAACTTTCTCCAAAGAATATGCTGATTGCTCCTAATAACCAATGTAGAACCCATTCAGTTTGTTTGAAACCTTTAAAGTCAGCAGGAATCAGTGGAAGCTCAGCAGCATAACAAGGGATGGGGAAGTGGGGTTACAGTTCTGGGCACCAACCTAGAGGGGATGCAGGATTGCTGGTGGCCATCACTACCCAGGACGCAAAAGACTGGTTGTTATTCCTGTTGGAAACCTTACTCTATATTCCACCTTTTTCAGTGCCTTTCAAGTTGTGAATCACCAGCTCCTGTTCTGAACACTGACAACATCTTATCAACCACAGATCCAAACCACAGTGTGGAGACGGCTTACAGTAAGTAGCACCTATGGCTGCCATCTAGGCAGTTTTCAAAATGAGAGCCAGTTACTTGAGTGCTTAAATAGTACTTATATTGCTAAGCTTAGCCCCCCACTGTGAATATTCTGCCCTCCCATGTTAAATGCATTGCACAGATGTTGTAAACTCACAGAAACATCATATTAAACACCAAGCCAACTCTCAGTGAAGTAAACGGAAAGCTTCTCACCAGCTTAACTGGGAATTAGAGCATGCCAAGGAAGGGCTCCAAAAGCAACATTAGTGCAGTTGTCTGCAGGCAAACTTTTCTACTGTTGGTTTTTCTAGTTGAATACGTACTGACAATCCTACCATTCATATTGTAAATTGTGTCATAAAACATAGCTGACATGCAGTATGAACTAGTCAACAGGCCTACACGAGGTTTAACCCTTATGTTTTCCTATTTTTATGATAAAAACATATTGCTGAATTAACATAGAGGTTTTGTATTTGTATGCTCAATTTTGGCAGTGTAATACAAGAGAATTAGGGGTCCAATCCTATGAATGTCATTTCTATAGACATTGAAAGTTGCCTGTAAATATAAATCTAAACAATCAAAATATTCCATACAATTTTCTGAATGCCCCAATCTACCCAAGACGGCAGCCAGGACATTCAGCATCTTAATAAAATAATGTGCATATGGTAATTTAATTATATTATAAAATATATGTCTTCAGGTCATAGGATAATAGGGAAGTAAGGCTGGAAGGAACCACATAAAGTCATCTAATGCAGCTCCTTGCTCAAGACATGATCATCACTGACTAAACCATCCCAATCAAGTGACTGCTGCAGGTCAAGTTCCAAAGTCATATATATGGGATGGGCTGTTAAAAAATAATTGTTTAGCAAAATGTGATGAACTATATTTTAAGTCTGTAAAACTATAGACAACCCTAAAGAAGACTCAGAGGGGACTTGGTGGCAGCCTATAAGTATATTAGGGGTGTACATCAGGGCTTAGGGGAGCGTCTATTCACCAAGGCCTCCCCAAGGGAGGACAAGAAATAATGGTCACAAACTGATTGAAGATCACTTCAGGCTAGACATAAGGAAAAACTCCTTTGCAAGTCAAGTGTCGAGGGGCTGGAACAAGCTCCCCCTCCTAGAGGTGGTACAGTCATGCTCCCCAGCAATCTTCAAACAGTGTCTTGACACCCACCTTGCTGGGGTCATCTGACCTCAGCAGTCTTTCCTGCCCAAGTGCAGGGGGGCTGGACCCGATGATCTGTAAGGTCCCTTCCAGCCCCTAACAACAACAACAGCAACAACTATGCATCTGATTGGATCCATGTTACAATTAGGTTTTATGACTCATGGGATTTCACAAGAATAATATATGGTGGGTGTCACTCAGAGAGCGATCCAAAGATAAGCGGCAGCATCTTTGCTTTAATAGTCCATTTAGGCAGTGCCCTCCATTCTAAAGGATTCCAGAGCGTTTGACAGAATGGGTTCTTGTGTCACTTAAACCACCTCTGGAGTGGCATGTGGCAGCTATTAAATCACACACATCACCTCCACACAATGGCTTAGGACAAGAATGAGAAGCATCTTATCTTATTGAGGTTACCTAGGAAATTAGATGGGTTAAATGTGATTGTCAACCTGAAACTAAACCTACTCCTAATGAGAGAATAAAATAAAATAGCTATGGGCTCTGTCAGAAAAGGGGTAAACCCCTACTTCATGTTTTAATTGAAAGACAGAACTTCCACTAGCACAGCAATTTCTGGTACCACGAATGGAAATAACTTGAGTAGTTACTGAAATGGGCAAATGCCACCTACTGAATCAAAACCAGCTCGCACTGAAGGAACTGTATGTCTTCAGATTTACTCGAAGAACCTTGTTTGCGTATTTCTCTGCAGCACTTCTATTGAAATACTGTAACTAACTGTGTTCCCTGACTTGATAAACACTGAGACTGCATGGCTGCTGATAGCAACATTAGAGTCTTTGATAAAGTTTCATTTTTATAATGTTTGAAAAATTCTAGGTATTAACTTTCAAGGTGAAATGTATTCCAAATGATGACACTACCCTTCCTTACCCTCCAATGATTTAATTCTGATGCTTTCAGTTTCTGTGGCTTGGCTTTAGCTTTTTTTTTTTTCAGAGCATCTGTGTGTACGTGTGCACACACATGTGTGCGTGTGCAAAATTATGATTTCTGATCAAAATGAACATTATTTAAAAATGACAACTTCAAGGTCACTCACCCATCATTTTCAGAGTGATTTTCGAAACACATCATCAAGAAACTGAACCACACACTTAGTCAAATACATTTTCTACCTTCTTTCCTTTACAGATGAAATTAAATGATTTTGCTGCTGTGAAGATTTGCCAACACTTTAACTTGACTGGGGCTTTTATTACAGTTTCTACATTTACCAGCACAGCCTTATACTTACTCAAGGAACTTTTCATAATCAACTTGCCTTAATGCCAATAGTAATTTATCAAAGACTCAGGGGCATGAGACAAGAGTAATGTTATCTGGATTGACCAAGTATGGGTTTGTCAAAGCTCACACACTTAAGGCAGGAGGGAAAAAAACCGAACTGGTTCTAGCAGTGTAATCTCAAGCATATCTCTAACTCATATAAGCTCCAGTGTATGAATAATCTATGCCAAAAGTGGCAGCCCTAACACACATCATCAGTGTTCAGTAGCGCAGTAAAAATTGTAAAGCACCAGGCAGAGAGGAATCATAGTGATGCTTAAAACTCAATACCTATCATTTCCTACTCAATGCTACCAGTTAGGGGAGGACAGGCCGTGAAACTATCCTGACAAATCTGATGTGTAACTGGACTTGACTGCTGTGGGCCTGAAACCATACTGTTTAACTCCTATGACTAAGGGTTGCTGCAGCAATCACTGCCAAGCAGACCTTGTTTATTCTTCAAAGGCAGAGTGAAAAGACTTGCTTGATGACATCCATTTATTTATGAGATCAACTTTATTTGCTGGACCCTTCAAGCCTGAAGGTTTCAATCTGATGAAGGTAAGTGAGCTTCATCCAAAAATCAGAATCAATACTAGTATATGACTGCTTGCAGGATGGTCCAGTGTGAACTAGGATGGGTTTTAAATAATTAAAGAGAAAATGAAACTGGTCTTCTCATTTGATTGATACAGAAAGCACACATTGCTCCATTCTTTTCCAAACACCTGTGACTCACTGGGGGACTCGCACACCACTGACCACTTATACATTCTATTCAATCTTCTAATATCTCTGAATGTTTGAAACTACCAACTCCTTTTGCTTTCTCATAACCATCTTGAGTATAAGTCTGTCCCGTGCCTTTCCCTGAGCTTGGAGCCTTTAAACTGAAATGAAACTCATAGACAGGATCAGGAAAAATTCTTGCATTGATCTGTTGCCTGACAGATTACTGAATTTACTGAAGGACTGCTGAGCCTTGATGTCGGTGTCTTCAAATGGATGTGCCACTGGACCAAGTTTTTGCTGTTGCCCAGGCCAAATCACATTTTCAACTTGTCCTGACAAGTAGAATAATAACCAAGCTACTGATCAGCTTACAAGAAGGGGCTGAGGCTGTTCAAGGAGGGTGCCTGACAGAGGGACCTGAAAGATGCAAAAAGAAGGTTCCCTCCTCTCCATATATTTTAAAATAGAGATCAGAAGTGGAGAAAAGAACTGAGCAGGAGGAAAAGAAGAAGAGACTCCCTAAAGGACTTTGATAAAATCCTATGAGTGTGCAAAAATAGCGGGGAAACTGAGGCACATATCATTTATGGGTTTCTTCCTTTTGCATGGATCTTTGTATTTTTGTTGCCTAAAGCGTGATGGGTTAGAAAATGCTTCTGCAAAGACTCTATTATGAGTCCTTGAAGGGACAATAACAATAACTATCACCCCCACAGATGACATAAGGTAGTCAGGCTGCTGTGTTCCACCTCTGAGAAAGGCTTAACTACGGCCAGGGAATACGCTTACAGTTCAAAAGAGGCAGTGTTTTGAGCCCACCCAGACCAAAGAGAACTGTAGAAGCACAGAGGCCCAGCAGATGGGTCTGAACTGAGCAACCTGATGAGGGTCCAGCTAAGGTAGCTTGACTAGGGCTGAACACATATTATTCAATAGTGTTTTGCGGGCTGAATTATCCTTCCCCTCCTATTTGAAATTTGTTGATGATAACTGTAATCAAAGCTAAAGAGTAATTTTGTTCTACTATGTCTCATTTTGGTCTGGTTCAGTGCCAGTCCATGCCAGATGATAAAAATAATCATGACAAAGTAAATGAGCTCTTATGATTCTATGATATCAAGAAGTATGTGTGTGTGTGTGTCCATGTCTGTGCACATGTCCAAATGTGTGTTTCCCTTCCTTCACATGAATGTTATCAAAGCAAAACAAATACCTACTTCCATATATAAAACTAGAAATATTTTCTACCAGGATGGAAAGCACTAACTCTTGAAGCAGATTTAGGGATCACAGCAGACAAGTGACTGAACATGAGCACCCACTGCAAACTGTGGCAAAACATGTTATCCTTAGGTGCATAAAAAGGCAGGTAATGAGTAACAGGAGAGGGGTGAGGTTACCTCTGTATACAGCATTAACTAAGTGTATGTGGGAACCCTGGGGACAGTTCTGGTGCTGATATTTTGAAAAAGGAAGTTGAAGTCAGAGGGGATGCAGAAAACCACACAAGTATTTCTGGGCTGAAGAAAATGCCTTACAGTGAGAGACTTAAAGAGCTCAATCTGTTTAGTTTATGAAAAAGAAGATTGACAAGCAACTTGATTACAATGTATAAAGTAACCTTCACGGGTTACTGGCTACTAAAGGGCTCTTTAATTTACTAGAAAAAGGCATAACAAGAGGCAGTAGCTGGAAGCTAAAACTGGAAAAATCTAAATGAGAAATTAGGCCTTTTTTTTTTCTTTTTTTTTTTTTTAAGCAGTGAAGGTGATGAAACATTGAAACAAACTACCAAGGGAAGAGGTAGATTTTCCATCCCTTGATCTCTTCCAAGCTGATGCCTTTCTGAAATATATGCTGCTTTAAACCAATGTTGGTTATCCCTCATTCAGAGAAAAAAGTTATTGATCTCAACATAGGGGCAACTATGTGAAATTTAATAGCCTGTGATATGCAGGAGAGATATCTAATGGTTCCTTCTGGCTTCGACTTCTGTGATGCATGAACATTAATCACATGCATACTCCAGAAAGAACACGGAGAAACAGAATTAAAAGATTAGTGCTGGGCCTCTAAGCAACTCTACACTGTCCAATGTTACTCCTTATTCCACCTATGTAGTGCCGTGAAATCCTGCTTATTGGTTGCATGAGCACTTTTTGTATTACTCTAACCACATGCAGGCTCCAGTCAGGGGTCAGGGACCCATCATTTTTACACAGTGGGTGTGTCTACACGTGCGCATTTACTGCACAGTAACCAAAATTACTGCTCAGTACAGGCACATGTCTACATGTGCGTGCCCATGCTATGCAATAAATATGGCAACTTATGATGATCTGAACACACATTTGATACCTGCATCATGCAGGTATCAAATTTGCGCCCAATTAGTTACTTCACAGTAACGCACATGTAGACGCCTTACTGTGCACTAACACTGTGTGTGTAGACTGACTTGGGACTAACTTTAGTTCCAAGTCAGTCCACATATAGTGTTAATGCACTTGACACCTGCATGTGTTGACGCTGGCCTATTCCCACTTATTGCACAGTAAATTTAAGCCAGTGTAAATGCATGTGTAGACACACCCATTGTGGACCTACATACAGTGCAAAGTGATCATAACAAACTCAGTTTATACCAAACCCCTGCTTTTAACAATCCCAATAACAGGCACTGATTTTTTTTTTTTTCCATTTTGAAGATGCAGAAAACTGACCCTATTACAACAATGAACTTTTTAAATGAACTTTCCTTGTGTCTCCTACGGCCCCTGAGGCTCTCTGTCCCCAGTCAACTGTCCAGCAGGCTGGATTCCCTTAATTTTAGGTTTCTTGGGTAGACTGAAACAAAACAGGTTGAATCAGGCTAGAATGAGTTCTCAGTCTCATTGCTTTAACATTCCTCTCCCTCTCAGCCTACTCCTACTCCTGCCATCTCCTACTATGTTAATTAGTCCCAGTGGGCTCAGCCACCCTGCAATCAATCAACCCCACAGGTCTCAGCTGCCCTGCACTCAGTTCCAGACAAGGTGCCTTTGTCCATCTCTTACTGGGCTTTCACCCTTAACTGCCTTCCTGGGCCAGCTAGCCCTACCACAGCCTTCCTGGGCCAGCTTACACCAACCAGGTCCTAGCAACATTTCCACTAGTTCCATCAGGGAGCTTCTACCTCCCCCTCCTCCTGATCAGACTGCCGCAGGAGCTAGGATTATATCCCCCAGACCTACCTGTTCCCACCTCCCAGCAGCTTTTCTTAAAAGTGATCTCCCCTTGTTTCCTTTAAAGTGAACTCTGGGGCAGAGTGCCCTGTTTCACCTCTCCCACCCTTTCTCCCAGATTTCCAGTAAGGGTTAGTCTCTTGGCATTCCTTCTCCTAACTTTTCTGGGAAGGAAAAAAAGAGAAAACAAACTACAAACAGCATTTGCATGCCACCTTCCTGGTCTATGCTTTGCTGTGAAGCTGTATGGCTGCAGACTCAGGTACTGTGTTACATGTGCACTGTTGGCCATCATTGGTTGTAGCCACCTTAGCAGTGCATGGTCTGTCATGATCGTAAGTTGCCATTCCAGCAGGTAATAATGTGGGGTCTCCATAACCTACTTTATCACTAGGCCCTCCTTTTCAATGGTGGCAAAGGCACGTTTGTATCCATGTAACTTCCTACTAACATATGGTACTCAGTGGGCTCATCTACACATTGCCCTTTTAGAAGTACTAAAGGAAGTACTAAAGCACAGCACAGTAACTGCCTGTACTGCGTCATAAGAACAGAGCAGTTATTTTTAGCAGCTACTTTACTGTAGTAGCGGCTATAACAGGGGAGCGTACCGCTATGGCGAAGTAGCTGCTGGTCACATGTAGACACCTGTGGATGCTATGTCATCACAGCACATCACAATGGAGACACAGCGTCATGTGTAGATGCACATAATATTCCACATCCCCTTCTCACTGCAACAGCATGGTTCCAAGAGCCCATCTGATGCATCAGGTTGGGCCAGGAAGGATTTGTTGAAATCTGGTGTCTAAGCCACAGGTTATAGGGCTGCGCGAAGTTTCAGTCCCTGATTCAATTCAGCGGAGATTCAGTCCAATTCAGTGGCTGAATTTCTGAATCCAAATCGAATCAGGAGACCCTTTAATCTCTCCAAATCAAATTGGAACCCTCCAAATTGATTTGGAGAGATTAGGAAAGATTTGGAGATTTGGACATAGACACAGTTTAAATGTTTTTTCTATATACCTCTAGGTTGCAGGTGGCTTGTGAATGCTGCAATACAGGGGCATATGAAGCATCCCACAGAAATGCGGGGGGCTCCCCCATGCGCTCAGCAACAGACCCGGAAGTAGACCAGAAGCACTTCTGCTCCACTTCTGAGTCTGCCAGGAAGCATGCTAGGGGGCCACCCTGTGCCCCCTCTTCCCCCCCCACCCCCGGCTCAGCAACTGGTACCTCCTGGGTCTTGGGGGGGGGGGGGGGGTAGCTGATCACTGGAGCTGGGGGGGGGGACCCCCGCACTTCTCAGTTTGCTGCCAAGCATGTGGAGAGCACCTCCCAGCATTTTTGTGGGACGGTCCATCCGCCCCAGGATTGCAGCGATCACAAACTACACTGGTACCTCAAGGTATGTACAAGAAAATTTTAAAGCTGTGTCTATGGCTGAATCGCTGATTCTCTGAATCAGCTTTGAATCTTCAGATCTGGATTTAGCCAAATAAAATCCAGGACCATCATCCAAAGCAATGAATCAAATCACTGTCCCTGATTTGGGCCAAATCCATATCAAATAGGGCCCACTTCACACACCCCTAATAAGTGGCAAACACAAAACCTCCTTGCCACATATCAAGGAATTGTGTAGTCTGCCTAGTGGCTGGCATAAGCCAAGAACCAAGGTCTGAGGAGTAGCCAGGTCGAGATCAGATGGTCAGGGTCTGAGACAAGGCTGAAACAACAGGTAGAGTGGAGGCAGGGAGCAAGCCAGGTCAGGTGTCTTGAGATCAGAGTTCTAGATGAAGCCAAGTCACAAGGCAGAGGTGTGGCTAGAACCAGGGCAGAGCTAGCAACTGGAAGTCAGATCTGTGAGTCAGGAGATGAGAGGGAAGAGACAGCAGAGCAATCTGAAGGCAGCAAGAGCCTTGTTGTGCAGACAGCTTCTGCCTTCCTGTCCAGGGTTATATAGGCTGGAGGGACTAATACCCTGCTGGGAACTCTGGTCAATCAGAAGTCAGCCATAGTAGGCCTTCTCACAATGGGGCTCCTGACTTCTCATCCCCCAGGGTGATCTAGCACTCGGGATGGGGAGGCAGCCCAGCTGGGGTGACTTCCCGTCCCCAGTGAAATGTCAAAACAGTATCAAAACAGCCTTTCTGTTTCGATGGAAAGGAACGGAATAGCTGTTTCAAATCAAAATGAAATTTGAAACAGAACGCTCTTCCACCAAACTGCAGAAACTCAAGGCAAAACAAAACAGTGCCATTTTGCACAGCCCTACTGCGCATCTACTATAAAGCTGCTATACCCATGAGGGTAATCAGCTGAGAGAGAGATGCTATTATCTTTGAAAACCAAGACACAAGCCACAGTCAGATTCCACCAGTCACTTCAAGATTCCTCTTTCCAATTTTTTTTAATATTTTGATCTTTATGTAGTCCTGCAGTGACTAGGTATCTGCCTCCAACCATCCTGGACTATCTGTCTTAGGGACATCCAAATATGATGTTCTACATATCTCTTTTTTCTAGGCTATTTTGTAAAGACATCTTAGTACTCTGCTATTAAATGTCGTTTTTGCTTGTTGGGTGTGACGTAGCTGTTCCCCAAGGTTGACAGCTACCTTCTCGGTCTCTTCTACGTGGAGCCCCAATTCCAGTGCCTCTGGGTATGGAGCCACTAACAAAGCTTTCCTCTTTCTCCAGGGTTTTAACATACTTACACAATATATCTGTCGAGGCGTTCTTCTTCCAGACTGTCTAGGCTTGTAATCCATGGGTTGCACCTGCTACCTCTAGTAATAGGGTTGGGTGCCCTGTTAACAGTGATATCTTAACTGGAAATCTCAAATGGATGGGAACTGAATTGTAAGAAGAGCATAGGAGATCATAATGTTTTTGTCCAGTGGAGTTGACAATAGCTGCCATATGCATGAGACACAACCAGTTCCACTTAAGAGTTTGAGGACAGCAGACTGAACTTCTTGGAGCATAAAGCAATAGCTCCCAACTTAGGGGTGGCAGCTCCAAAAGGGGCCATAGCACTTATTAATGAAATTGTGAGAAGCACACAGATTCTGTGGTAGCACACTGGGCTCACATCAGAAGTGAGGTTGTGAGCCTAGACATTGTGACATCTATGCAAAAAGTTTGGGAACTAATGACATAAAAACTGGTTGAGTATTTAGGGCACATGCCTCTCAAATTGCTTCTATATTGTCATGAAAGACAGTACCACTACAAGGGCAACAGGGTCTTCATTTCACTCAAGGCACCACTGAAAGTGGATTGGACGGACCAGAACCTAAAGTTTGGTTCAGAACAAGTTCAGGTCTTGCCCTCACCTCTAGACAATCAAAGGCTTTTTCTTGTAGCATTTTGTGAGTTGGAGGATGAAGGTCAGGGTATGCCACATACTGCTCCCCCCAAAAGCGATCTGTTTTGAAACAGTGCTGCTGGTTTTCTCTTTTAAAAAGCCTGGCAGGTATACACCTCAAGTTTCCCTCAGACATGCTGTCTCTTCTCTAAAGGCCTGCCAGAGGGACATCCCAACTTTCAAGTAGTAAACCCCCCTTCAGGCCATTTCTCCTGTTTTGAGCTGAAGCTCTGATGATTTCTGTAAGAAAAGGTAAGTATTATATTACAAAGGTTAGCCATCCTTCACAACAGGACGCACCAGAGGAGTTAGTAATTGGCAGGCTGTACTGGTGGCCACATAACAAGCTCTCTATTCATTCTTGTCTGTATTGCTGAAAAAACTGGCCTCAGTCCCATCACTGAGGATTGAACCTGTGGAGCTGTAAAGCTAGGTAGAAGGCCCAGGGCCAAATCCTGCCCATGGATGTACACGCACGGCTCACACTGAATGCAACTGGAGCCTCCCATATGCTACAATAGGATTAGGCCTTTCAGTTGCAGCTAAAAGAGATAGTATTGTTGGCTGCCTGCTTTGAACTTATCAGTAATCAAAATACATTTTTGGGCACTTGCACTGGGCCATAAATCCTACCCAAGATAAAACCTCTCTAATATTTTTAATGCTAAAAACTTTTTACAAACCCTATTTAAAAAATACACTATCTTGTGGCAAGACTTTCTTAGGGCCTTGTTACGCATTAATTTTAGGTGGCTCCTGAAGCTCTAAACCCCAGGATTGTCCACACAAACACCTGAAATTAGTTTTAAGCACACTTTAGGCAGCTTAAAGTTATACCACTCCACAACAGGTTTCTCTCTGATCTGTGTTACCCAGCTCCTATTCCATTAATGTAAGGCCACTCCCCACAGATAAGCAGCTCAAATTCCAGTCCTCCAGCATCCTAGGATTCAGGGTAACTCCCTGCTCCTGTTCTGTGTGGACAAACTTTCCACCCCCAGAACTCTACTGCTCAGGCAGCAGTTCTGGCACCAAGCCAAATCCTGCTTCTGCCCATTAGGGTATGATTTTCACACCCCCAGGGTTGGAACTCCATACAAACAGCCTGCAGAGCATGTGCCAGGCCACGGGGCATAGATGGGTCCAAGAGTGGGGTTTAGGAGGGGCTGTGGGGAGAACAAGGTAGGAGGGCCAGATCAGATCCCCATGAGCTAGGGCTTTTCTCCTGGGACAGGAGCAGTAGCTCCCTCAAAAGTGCCTTCCCTGACCGCCCCCACCTGTCAGCCACCCCAGGAAGCACAACCAGCAGCCCTCACACCCCAATTCCAAATCACAGCCCAGAGCAGCAACTTAACAAAAAATAATAATAAACAATTTATTTGCGTGCCTGCCGGCATGCCAGGAAAAATGTCTCCATGTGCCACTAATGGCACGCGTGCCAGGGGTTGCCAACCCCTGTCCTAGAGCAAGGACAGAAGCCTGCCCTGCCTCCCCAGATCTGTAATGGCAACTCACAGCTGTAACTCCTTGTCGGGCCCCTGCTCACCAGCTCCCTAGTGGGCAAGTCACAGCTGTGCAGGTCGGGGACAGTCAGAGAAAGGTTTTAGCAACTGCTCCAAACTCAAGCTACAACTAACACTGATCAACATTTGAGCAGCTCCAAGTGCAATGTGTAACAAGGCCCTTATGGTGACATATTTTATTGGACCAACTTTGTAGTTGGGATACAGTTAGACAAGGTTTTGAACGCAAGACATTTTTCCTCAGGTCTGATCATAACAGGGCGGGTACAGCATAGTAACAAACAGTAATGGGAGGGGATGAAATTCCCAGGCAGAGCAGACACAATTAGCAAAACAACAGAGACTGATTCCTGGCATATCGAGGCATATCAAAAGGAAGAAGGGTCATTTTTGCTTTTCATATATGGAAAGAATTCAGGAATCAGATAAAATATAATATTCTATAAAACCAATATCAATGTTTAAACCTTGGTCTTTGTGTCTAGCCAGCTTATGAATTTTAGTTCCCAAGTTTGACTTTTAAAGGTGTTTGGTAGATATCCATTGAGCATGAGGACATGGAGTTCAGCAGAGCAGATGTTCTGTGAGAATATGGTCCTAATAATGTGTTTGTGCTGCTATATACTTTTTTCTGAGAGAGCTCATTCTGGAGCATAGTTGCTGTTTAATTTCACCCATGTAGTTGCCATGAGGGCACTTGGTGCATGGGATCTGGATATGCTGCATGACTGTCATCAGCAGGGAAAAATGGAGTAAACCACAGATTTTGCCTTTTACCAGAGGCAAAGCCAGATTTCTCATATTACCAGAGAAACCCACAGATTTTGCCATTTTGCAATGAGTTCCAGCCTGCAGGGCGCCGGGGGGGAGGAGGAAGAAGGCAGAGAGACAGGGAGCACCACGTGCAGAGCAGCTCCATTAGGTAAGTGCCCAGGGGAGAAAGGGACTGAGGCCCCTGTAGGGAGGAAGCTGGGCAGGGATGAGGCTGCTGCCCAGATGGGTGGCACTTGAGGCCCAGGACCACAATGCACGGCTGCAGGGCCCCAGCGGGGAGCAGGATGGGGCCACAGGTGGCTCATCCAGGGGAGGGGGAGGGCCGGCTCCATGCTGCTGCACGCACTCCCAGGGGGCAGGTGGGACTTGCGCCCCCCAGATCCATACACAAGGCATGCACAGGCTGCAGACTTGGGATCCTGCCCTGCTTCCTCCCCCCCCCCCCCCCCGGGGCCTCCGCAGCCCATTGGGCACAACCCAGCACAGCAGGGAAAAGTGGAGCTGCCGGGGATCTCCTCACTGCTGCTCCCCCTCACTCCCCCCCGCTGCCCTAGTGACATGCCTCCTGTGCCTGCTGCTGCTTTGAGGGGCACAGCCCCATGCCGCTGCCCTCACTACAGCACTGAGCGCAGCAGGTGTGTGCCAGGGCAGCTGGGGGCCAAGCAGTGGTGAGGACATCCTCAGCAGCTCTGTGGCTGCCTGCCATGCTGGGTCATGCTCACCGAGCTGGGGAGGCCCCGGGGGTGGGAAGCAGGGAACAGCAGAGCCACACGGAGAAGCTGTTAGCTGCTGTTCCTTGCTGCCCTGCTTCCCTCCCCCGGGGCCTCCCCAGCTCGGGTGGGTGGGACCCGGCACGGCAGGCAGCAGTGGAGCCACTGAGGATCCCCTCACTGCTGCTTGCCCCCCCCCCCCCCCCCGGCAACAGGTCTCCATGCTCAACCTGGCTCCACTCTCAGCCTGGTGCTGTGGGTCAGAAGGGACCTTAAACTTCTTAAACTGATATAAAAGCTTTACACAACAACCACTACTGATCACTGTAAAGCAGTCATGTTTGCAATGATGGCAAGTCAGCAAAGTAGAACGCAATTGTTCACCTTAGAATCTGGCCTAGTCACTGCTGGTCACCAGACCTACCATTGGTTAAAATGGCACGTGACCATCAGAGTAGTCAGAGCTTTAATCTTTCAACTCACTTGGAAATATGGGGGAAATTAAATTAGGTTATGGTGATATCTGTAGCCTGAAACCTGGGCCTTATAAGCACTGCTTTAATGATATTTCTGTCTCACTCCCCACAGTCATGCTAGTCATAAATGAAAGAGGCAAGGAGAATGGGCACAAGGAAGTTTGGTAGGAGAAAGTGTTCAGTAAAGGCACAGACACAAGTGACAATTTTTCCCTGATCTGGCCCCTGAAAGCACTCTACTAGTTTGCTCTACTTGTGACCAAACAAAAGTGCACAGCTACAGAGCGCTTTAAAAGGGCCTGATCCCCGCAACAATCTGAATGGTTTCAGATGAAGATGCTCCAAAGCAGAGCCCAGCTTTGCTCCTGGCACTGTTTGCAGAATGGGAGGTGGGAAAGGGGGCAGAGGGAGCTTAGTCTAGGGGTTAGCCAGCCTGTGCTGGAGTGGGGCGAGTGGATTGCAGCCCTCCTCCCCAAGGCTGGGGGGCGCTCCAATCCACTCTCCCAGGCTGGAGCCAGGCTGAGCATGGAAACCTGTTGCCAGGGCAGTGGGGGTGGGCAAACAGCAGTGAGGGGATCCCCAGAGATGTAGCCTCTCTCCCTGGATCAGCTCCAGATTGGAGCTCAATCCCTCACCCTCCCAGCCCAACAGCTAAGCTCTATTGGGTCAGGAGGATCAGTCTAACTCGTGGCACTTTCTGTGAAGTGCCATGATTTAAAATGAGGAGCTGCATTTGTGTCTGGACCTTCTATCTTCTTGTAATTGTAGTCTGGACATTTTCTTAAAAAGCATTCCACATTTTTCCTAGACTCTCTGAAGACAAGAAAATGGAAGGAAATAAAAAGCTGAGAGCATGAATGCCTACAAATAAAAACAATCAAAAACTGTAATAAACATAGCCATACAATACAGTAACTTCTTCAAGATCTCAAAAGCTAGGAGGATAAAAGTGAGTAAGATGGGAATCTGTTACTAAAAACCTGAAGTGTTACTGGAAAAAGTTTTTGTAACAACAAGTACCATGCTTTCTTCTGAACTGCAATGGAATCAGCCCACTAATGCACCACAGCACTCAATAGCACTGAGCTGTTTGCACTGCCTTTCAAAGGAGATGCCAAACCAAGGCCTTACCGTCTCAAATCTATTAAAGATACAATGGCACTTTCTGCTAGAGAACTCCCACATGCCATTACACAACATCATTGCCAATTCAGTGAGAAAAGCCACTCTGGTAACCGGTTACTTTGCCTAAAGACCTCAACTGAAGGAGCAAGGGGTTCACATGGCTAATACTTATTCATTTAGGACCACACAGATATATTCAACAGAATATAAATTCATATCTGCACCACAGTCACCACACACATCCACGCACACACACACATGGAACCCTTACATTCAGACTGTTATGTGACTAAAAGGGTCATTTTTATTAAAAGGAAAAAAATGACACCCAGATAAACTAAGTAATGAAATTCTGCAATACAAATACATATTCTATAATCCCTAGTGGCAAGCCACTAACTATAAAGTTAAATGAGATAGAAAGCACAGAAAACAGGGACTTCAGCATGGATACATGGATGCAGCCTTACTGAGGGCTACACACTACAGTAATTTTTATCAATAGGACACTTACTTATCTGATGGAGATGTTGTATGTATATGCACATGTATATGTTTTTATAAACACACACATGCAAAATGAATTAAAGGGAAGGGGTGGGGGAAACATCACTGACCAGTATATACACAAGACACACTATATTCCCAAAATGGAATGCCTTACACATGCAACATCTTATGCTTTAAGACACATGTTTGAATTCTAAAATATTTTCACTTTAAAAAAATTTGTAGTTTATACTTTAAAATATTAAATATCCAGTAATATTGGTTGGTCACAGCTCAAGGGTAACCAAACAGCTATACTTAAGCCAGCAAAAGTCCCCTTGGCTATTTATACAATAGTTTAGATTGGAGTCTGGTTTGTATGTTTCTGTGTGTGCAAGTAATGAAAAGGTAATGCGAACAAGTCACAGAACACACTTTAATTTTTATGTCATTTTACTTTATTTTATGTTATGTCACTTTGTCACTGACTAGAGCACTAAAGGAGGCAGGAAAATTATTGCAGGTAAAGGAGTGGGAGAAAGCATGGCTGCCTCTAATTGAGTTCCCTTCAATCTTATCTCCTATAGATCCCTTAGATTGTTTTCCAATTTCCCTTTCCATTTCTTCCATTAAATGGCTCTAACCCCTGACCTCCATTTACTGCCACACATTTATCTTCTGTTCTTAACTGAGATGTAATGTGTCCACTTGCCCAGTTCTGAGCACCAGAGATTCTGACAACATGCTTGATAAATACTAACTTGTTTTTAAAAGCTTACTTTGGTAGGCCTCAGAGATATATTCTTGAGTACTATTGTACCTTTAAAACTGAAATTTAACAAGATGATGACAAGAAAAATCATGTCATGAGAAACTTTGCTTTTTATTTGCTTCCCTGGTAGGGAATGAAGATAGATCCTTATAGGATATAAGGAAAGAGAGGAGAAAAAAAATTGTAGCAGTAAAGCTTTCAACCATTTAATCTTTTAGGGCATTTATACACATATTGTTCTGTCCCACTACGTGCCGGAGATCTGCCAATTAACCGAGTCTGCTCCGCATGCAAGCCGATGCAAACTGTGTTGCGCCACGTGCAATTATGTAAGTGGTGTCAGCGCGCAGAAAATTGTTGCAGTGTGCTTTTGAACTAAAATACCTTTTATGTGTTTTAGTTCAAAAGTGCACCACCACCATTTTCTCAGTGCTAACACGCCTTTCACCACTTATACAACTGCAAGTGTCACAGTGGCAGGCACTTTGAAAAGGGCCCGACCCTGCGGCGCCTACACGTGTAAAAATGTCCTTAGATTTTCTGTTTTAAATATAAAATCTGAAATGTTTTGTAATCTTGCTTTTCTCTCTGAAATTTGACTTCCAAGAAATGATATAAACAGTAGTTTTAATAATAAATAACAATCTGAACTTGTATAACACATTACCTCCAGAGGCATATAACAAACATCAGCAAAACCTATCAGAGCTGTATGTTACTGAACCCCTTTAGCAGATAGGTAAGTCTGTGGCAGAGTTAGGACCAAAACAGATAAGGAGACTATTAACTTTGGTTAGATTGCCACTCTCCACCTCCTTAAACCTTGAAGGAGTAGATACTGAGCAGAAATATTCTAGCCACTTGTCAATACAGTTGACTTAATATAGTGTTCTCGGTTGCAATAAAATGTTAGATTACATGGAATATAGTGTGGTCAGGAATTTAAGCCCTACAAAATTCATAAATAAATTATCATCACACAATTATTCTCAGAGGGTTTATGTTATGGTAGTGACTGTACAAAGTAAAATAAGAATTTACTGGAATTCTGATGGCAGGAATCCAAGAGCACATTACACTGTTCAATTATTTTGTATAAGGCTCGGTTCAACTATTTCATATTTTGTTCTCCTTTGTCCGCCCTCCCCACTCCCCCCACAAGAAAAGACCATCCTAAAAAATCCTGAGTCAAAATTAATTAAGGGTATGTGAGTACTACACACCACAGGAGTGATTATAGCTGGTGTAGACACACCCAGGCTAGCTTTAAGCTTGCTTGATTACTTTCTGCTCCTGGCAACCAACTGAGCTAGTCAAAAGCTAGCATGGAGGTGGCTACATGCATTACACTAGCCTGTGAAATGCAGCATGGACATACCTTCTATCATACTTTGCTGGCCAAAAGAGACTGTCTCTATCAAAAAGACTATAAACTTAGCTCCAGAGGAAAAAAGGGAAGTGAAGGGCAGTGCCTTAAAGAGTAATGTATTGATATAACTATTATCACTGGTTCCATAATATGTTGTGTTTCTAGTCTTCATTAGTACAGTGATGGGGCCACTGTTGCAGCTATAAGGCTTCTGATATGATACATTTCTGACTAGATATCTTGGTGGGTGTGTAGACGAAACAGGTCCCCTAAATTGAAGTGGTGGGTTTTAAAAAACACTGCTTCAATTTAGGGCTGATTAAACCCCGTGTTGTGCATACACCCCGCTGACTTACCTGCCTCCCTGGCAGGGAAGGGAGGGTGACTGCCAGCGGGGATAGAGGTTTCTGGGCTGCGGGGGGGGGGAGGGCACACGGGCGGTGCTTCCTTCTGTGGCAGCCATGCCCACCCACCCACCTGCAGGCACCCAGCTTGGAGAATAGCACCAGGTCCCCACACAGCTCAGACAGGCAGGCAGGCAGGCTCCAGGTGGGGCGGGGCGGGGGAAGGTAAAGATCAGGCTCGCTACTTTTCGTGGGCAGAGCCTGATTTCCCAGGCTGCCTGCACGGGCTTCCTGCAGAGCCGTGGAGCTACACGGAGCCTGGTGCTTCACTCTGCAGCTGTAGGGGCAGCAAACTAAAACTCCTCGAAGGAGTTTTAGTTTGCTGCACCCCAAGTCATTTAAGGTGCACTGCGCCGCCAAACTTCCTACAGCAGCTGGAATTAATGTGCAATAAGCTGCCAAGGCATGCAAACACCGACACCATTAAAATGGTGCAAAAGCATTTAGCCTGCTTTAAAGTACTGTGCGCACACGCCTCTCGTTTCATTTACACACAGCCTTGGAAGCTGAAGGGGAAGATCTTGGAAACAAATGGCAATTTTAATATGACAAGACATGACTCCTTGGACCATTGATTAACATACTCCATCACAAATACTGAGGATCCATACTGGTATGATAGGCAATTATCTGTGAGACATCTCTAGTGCAACACAGATCTTCCACATTTAACAGGATCAAAATGAAACCCGCTGGCAAGGGGCTGAAGTCAAGGCAGGTAACACAGTAGACAGAACTGAGAACAGCACTGGAGACAGCAATGGCACTAAAAGGATCATTGGCATTCACAGCATGAGTGCTCTTTAACATGCTCAGCACCAAACAAGCATCTGGTGCCACCTAATTAAAGCACCAGTTCCCATTAGGTGACATCCAGCATCATGAATCAAATGAAACATCTGCTAATTCTTAGAACAGGCAGCCAAAACAAGCCAGAAAGAGACAAAACAAACACACATGCACTTATACATATATTACTAACTTTGGCATGGAGTGCCTGACTGAATGCAAGATCTGTGCAAAATACCCACATCATTAAGCGGTGTGTCTTCAGTTGATCTGATCCACTGTATAAACATGCTTGAACACTTGCTCTGTGGGCCAGGAGGCAAAATGGGGCAAGTATTTACAAAACTGAGCAAACATGCATCACTGTGCGATGGCGTACCGCAATGGAACTTGCCAGTGGGTGAAATCTTCCCGAGTTCACTTGATTTAACTGGAAAAGGCAATTAACTGAAATGATTAAAGGACTGCAGAACACAACAAACTCAACAGACGCGTGTATCATAATAGAAAAAAACTCAGGGTGTGTTTTCCCCAGTGATAAACAGATGCTTTAGTTTTATTTCCACTATAAATAATTGATTTATTTTAATAGGTAAAGATAATCAAGCATTTACATGGCTTCCTGCAGGGTGGCAATATTAAACCACTACATAATGGCCATTCATAAAATGAATTCGAATCTTTTTTTTTTCTTTTGTGCATTCATTAGTTATCAAACATATTGTCACACTCTCCCTCCCCACAGTAAAATGATTAGGCTTTCAAATTTCTTTTAAAATATCACCAGGCTATCCTGCCCATTAAAACACTACCACCACCACTAATCCTTCCCCCGCCCTCCAAAAAACAGAACTTTTCATATTCTGACATGTATAACGTTCTGAACATGAATATGGTTAGAATTTGCAGACCTCATTATGATCTGACTCGCATGAGTTTGACCCTAGTGAAATTTAATTCACTTCAATGAATACTTATCATGTGTATACAGCACCCAATATATGCACTGGTAATAAACCATAAGTACAGATCCTTACCTCTGAGAGATTAGCTCCTACACTAAAAAAAGAGAAAGCCAGAATGTGGTGGGAGAGCAGAGAACGTGAGGATACTGGTAAAGTTAGGGGCTGCTAGTATGATGTATAATGCACCGTGGTAGTCTGGGTTTCTTTTTAGACTGCATTTGTTAATAATATTTGAGGAACTGTGGGCCCAGAGAAGTTTTAAGAAGGGGTTTTGGCAGCGACACTGCTTACTGTACAATGTTAGCAAAGACAATGCAGGGGTAGGGGCACCACAAGAAAGCCACAGAGGGAAGAACAGACCAGGCACAGAAAGAAATGGAACTGGCAAAACTCAAGCTTTTTCTATACAATGTCTCTGTATCTGTAGGTGTTATACATGTATATGTATGCATATATAAAGAACAGCTGTGTCTATTAACAGGATATCTCCAGGGCAGTGCTTACTTCTGGTTTTGTTTGGTTTACTTTGAAACCACTGCAGAAACTGTTAACATTTAAATAATCCTTGCTCATTTGCATTTTATTTTTTATCTGGTACTTTAACCATGTCATCTCCTTCTGGGGGAGCCTTTCCTGGCTCTGTCTCCCTTTCTGGATCAGGTTCAAATTTCTCAGCTTTGCATTCAACACCCTCCGCAGCTCTACTGCGTCACTCTCCAAATTAAGTCCTGCTTGCAGGCTGCCAATTTCATTTCCTTCAAGGATGCAAACGCATCTCCCACACTGCCCTGACAGCTGGCACACACGCACGCATGCACACATGCACATCCACGCACACACACACACGCTGTAAGGGAATGGGGCAGAGGACAGATCAGTCAGGACAGGCCCTGCATCAAATACTCTCCCCCTTAGCATCTGCTCTGTGCCACTGTGAGATGCAGAGTACTGGGGTAGATCCACCTGTGGACTGATCCAGTATGGTATCTCTTATATTCACAGCATATTTTGATAACCGTTGTCTATGAATTGTTTATGTTTAATAGGTAAAAAGGAGAGGAGGAGATTTGAAAAAAATGGTAATAGAATTAGGCACTGAATGATCATATCATTTAACCTTATTAATCATGCACATATATAACCACTATTATAATATATACAGTAATACATGCACATATACATATTATACACAGAAATTTTAATACTATAATACATTGAATGGTATGTTTACTATGATCATATTTCATAACAGACTCTTATCATGGTTTTGTTCTCTCTTACTTCCCCGTCCCTCCTGTTTTCAGTTATGTACATCTCAAGCCTCATGTCTTCAATCCTACTGTAACCTCTTAAGGACTATGTTTCCTTAGGTGTACATCCAGCCCCCTATCCCAATTGGGGCTTCAGGGCACTTCTGGAATTTACATACAGTGGAGAAGATGAGTTTTGCAGCAGGGTTTGGTATAAACTTGAGTGAAGATAAAGGCATCAAACAAAGATAGAGATTACTGTGGTCTAACTGGGAGATTACCAGGGCAATCAGGAAGGAAATGTAGATTTGGATTTTAAAGCTACCTAAAAAGAAGAATTCACAGGATTCAGCAGTAACTTGTATGCAAAAGATAACAGAGGAAAATGAGTCAAATGTGACTGATATCATGGATTTGGGTTACAGGGAAAAGGGCTGAGCTGTCACCTGTGCAAAAGAGCAGATAGCAGAGAATCATCTATAGTAGTGGGGGTCAACCTTTTTGCCAGGCATACATAAATCAGTGCCATGCTCTCTGTGAATGACACTCTGATCCCCTTCTTCTGTTGGATTTGCTGTTCTGTTTTCTGCTTCCTGTATCTGCTGCTGTGCTGCCTGTCCCCTCCCTGGTTCCCCTTCCTGCCTGTCCCCTCCCTGGTCTGCCATGTGTCATATACAGAGGCTGCCCATGCCACGGGTAGTATGTGTGGTGCAGGTTGGGCACCCCTGATCTTTAGAGCGTTTGCAGGAGGGAAGTTCCATGGGTAGAGAGATACACCTGTAGGTAATCAGCACAGAGAGGCATGCACCAAAAAAGTAAAGTATGTCTTTCAGTGGACGAGGTATAGAAAAAGAAAAGGGTGGGGACCAAGGATAGTGCCCTGTGGGAGACAGGGGGAGAGACAAGGGCAATAGCATAAAGCTAAGAAGTGAAGCACCAAGGAACTGATATGGAGGTCACAATTTGGACAGGCTTAAGGAGAAAGAAAAAAAAAGAAGTTGGAAAAGGCACCTTGGGATCTGGCTAAGAGCAAATCACGAGAGGGGACAAAGCCAAGCTTTTCAATCAGTTCTTTGCATCTGTATTCCTAGACACAAACCAAGACAAATCTCCCAATTGGTCCACAGATGATACCAAATTATGGGGCAAAGTTAACACAGCAGAAGGTAGGGAATGGATCCAGGCAGATCTGGACAATTTGGAAAAATGGGCAGGACGAAATAGGATACAGTTCAACAAAGACAAATGCAAAGTGCTGCACCTGGGCATAAAGAACGACCAATGCACTTATAGGCTGAGGGATGGCCTTTTCAGTGGCACAGCAGTGGAAAGGGATCTTGGACTCATATTTGACTCCAAGATGAACATGAGTCGTCAGTGTGACGAAGTGATCAACAAGGCTAACCGCACTTTACCATGCATTAGCAGATGTTTGACATACAGGTCCAGGGAGGTGATGTTTCCCCTCTATGCAGCACTGGTCAGACCACAGTTGGAGTAGTGTGTCCAGTTTTGAGCACCGCACTTCAAGAGGGATGCAGAGAATCTTGGGAGGATTCAGAGGAGGTTACTCGTATGGTCACGGGCCTGCAGGCAAGGACAGACTGAGGGTCCTAGATCTCTTCAGCCTTTGTAAGAGAAGTCTGAGAGGTGATCTTGTGGCTGCCTATAATTTCATCAGGGGAGGGCAGCAGGGAATAGGAGATGCGCTATTTACTAGGGCACCCCCTGGAGTTACTAGTAACTAGGAACAATGGCCACATATTGATGGAGAGCAGATTTAGATTGGACATTAGAAAGAACTCCTTCACAGTAAGGGTTGCCAGAATCTGGAACAGGCTTCCAAGGGAGGTGCTGCTTTCCCCTTCCCCTGGGGGTCTTCAAGGGGAGGCTGGACAAGCACCTAGCTCGGGTCATCTGACCCCACTGCTCTTCCCTGCCCAGGGCAGGGGGTCAGACTCGACGACCTACTGAGGTCCCTTTTGACCCAAACATTTATGAATCTATAAGAGGCTAGGCTGGAAGATTTCAACAGTGATTTGTTTTTTTCCAGGATGAGGAAAGAGTTACGTGTTTGAATACAAAGCCAGTGGAGGGAGAGAAAAATGAAGACGTGAAATAATGAGGGATAAGAGAAAAAGTGAGAGAAATTAGGAGGGAGGAAAGAAGGTGCTCCAGGGGGCAGGGCAGGAGCTAGCACTGGAATGAGGGGACACCAGGGCACCCAGGTTGTTCTGTGGACCTTCAGAAAATACGTTTTCTCTGACACGCTGAGCCAGGCTCATCCTGCATGTAAGAGGCTCTGCCTATCCTACCACCAGTTCCTGGAGCCTATGGGACATGTGCACAACCAGCAGGCCAGAATCAAAAACTGAAAAATGACTTCCCATCCCACATGCAGTTTTCAAAGAGAAATGTTATCTGTGTTCATTTCCTATCTTTAGTTAAAAATAAATCTGACCTAAATTAATGAAACATCTAGATGAAAACAAGACAGTCAGGCTATGGACCTTTATCTTAGGGCAGGAGTGTCATAGGTCCAGCCTGCTGAGCTATTATACCTGGCCCATGGAGCTCCTGGAGAGGCCAGGAATTCAGAGGTGGGGTGAGTAGGGGTAAAGCCCATTAGCAAACCCCAGGGTATGGAGCACCCTTATGGATGCAAATTAGCAGCATGGGGCAAGTGAGTTCTGCATTAACCACCGTACTGCTGTCACTCGCCCTACAGCCAAGTCTTGTGAGGAGCTCTGCAATGCGGATCCGGCCTGGGAGGGTTGGGAAGGGCCGTCAACTTTGACATCTCTGTTTTAAGGCATGGACAACTGTACAGTTGGAGTGCTTTCAAAGGAGAGACGATTGCTACTTGGGAATGCACAGCTGTTACACTCTGCTTTTTACATGTGCGAGCCTGTAGGGATACAAGTGAGGTACACTGCCCCCACTTTAACACTGGATGACGCAGAATTAAGGTTCGAACAGTTTTGCAGCATTTTTATCACTACAGGCTCTTGCACACACAACTGTTACAAGTGTAACAGCTGTTGAGGGCCCAGACCAGCAGTTGTCCCCCCCCCCCTCCCTCCCCTTTTTAAACTGCTCCAAGCATAAGTTTGTCCATACTCTTAGAATCATCTCTGTTAAGAACCTGGCCTGCAATGAGGAACTAAAAGCTCGGGCAGTTTTGACCTCTACTTGCTATAGTTACAACATTTCCATAATCATCCTTGCTGTGAGTGCCATACAAAGAAAGCCCTTGTCCCTGAATTATAATTATGGAAACAGCAAATAATTTCTATGGTCTCTATGTAAAACTTGGCCGCCTTGAAGTCAATGTCCAAACTCGTATGGACTTTGGTATGACTAGTCTCCTATGACACAAAGACTACAATAAGCAAAAGCTCTGTTAGGTGGGCATTGCAGAAAAGACCTAAGCCCCTCTGAAAACATTCATGCATCAATCAATCAATCCAGCTTCCTCATTCTAGGACCTCCCTTAGGACAGAAATATTTACAAGATTCACAAAATGTAATACAATGTCCAAATAATTTATTGACATTAACGTGCAAAAGATGCTGTATGAATGGAAAGACAGACAGTCTCTCAGCCACAATTAAAATAAAATTGCATTTACTGACCTCAACAACAAAGGAAGTGAGGGTAGGAAATTCCATGTAATATTTTATGTTCTGAACTAATTAAAGATCTCATTCCCCAAACAGCCAGCTAGCAAATATGAACAGTGCTTCCAGATGAAGAATTTCTGTTTTGATGGTTACTGTAATGAGCACATCCCCAAAGGAACAAGCCAATAAAGAATGTCTCCTATCTGGAGAATGCTGAGTAAAACTTGAATTTTTCTTAATTTTACAGCAATTCTGTATTGCGTCATATCAGATTTCTGCAAAGAGCTCAGTTCAATTTCTCTGCAACAAATCTAAAGGGAAAAAAAACCCCTCTATTCAACCCATTTTAGTTAAATTCTTTCCCTTCATTTTATTTCTGACTATGCCACTTTCAACATGTATGGATTTAAAATTAAAAATTAATTTGTGAGAAATTGTCTCCTTATCATACCCAGACACCAGAACAAAAACACCTTTATTGTGTTATTAAACTGGTGTTGCAGAGAGAGCTCTAAGCACATGGCATTGTTGCTCAACTGCCTAGAGGTAAATTAGAGTGATCCTCTCCTCCCTATTCCCCTCTCCCCCTCATTCTTTTTCATGTACATTATGCTTCTGGCAATAAAGATCACACTGCTGCCTTCTGTAAAGCTCTGCATCTAAATCCTGGTGTGGCTGCTGTATCACATATGGCTTTTCTTAATTCTTCAAATCCTTTTCCCAGGCAGCCATGAGGTTTCTGCTACCAGTGGAAGCAAGGAGGTAGAAGCAGTACCTGAGGTCCCTGCACATGTACCACCTCCCCTAAGTCCAGAAATAGGTACCAGCGGCAGAATCACTGTCTCCTCCACCCCAGTGTCATCTCTCAGCATGAGCCTCCCACTGCCTGAGGAGAAGCTGGAGCTGGAACCAGGGATGCCGAGTGCCCTGGCTCAAGCGATTCTGGGGACCAAAGGAGAATCAGAGTTTGTGCTCCACGCCCCTCAAAGTTCCCCTAGACCCAGGTCTCCTTCTTTGGAAAGCAGCACCTCGGAGCAGATTGAGGAGGTTGTGGAGGCTCAGGCAAGTGGCTCAGCTGAGGCAGATCCTCCTGCTGTTGTGCCTCAGCCTGCTGAGGAGGGAGATAAGGCAGCATCCTCACCCTCAACCCAGAAGCAGACGAGTAGCATCACTTGGAAGCATTTTGAGCTGGCAGATGATCCCAGGTTTGCTATCTGCCAGTACTGCCAAAGGCAGATCAGCCAGGGCAAGGAGGTGAAACACTTCACCACCATGGCAATGCTGCTGCATCTCAGGAGGCAGCACGCCCTTGCCCTTCTTCCTGCTTAGCCTGGCACCAGTGTGAGCATGCCTGAAGGGAAGTCTCCTGCTCGCTTCAAAGCCCCCGTCCCCTCAAAGAAGAGGCAGGCCACCGTGGAGTAGTGGGGAAAAGCTGCAGACAGAGCGGGGCACATTCCCAAGGCGAGTGAGATCACACAGAGCATTGGGGAGATGCTTGCTCTGGACAGCCAGCCCTTCTCCCTAGTTGAGCAGTCAGGATTAAGGCAGCTCATGGCACTTGCGGCCCCAACTTACCAAGTACCCACATGCAAACACCACCTTTAGCAGGATAGTGGTGCTCTCCCTCTATGAGGCATGCAGGGAGTACTTGAGGGAGGAGCTGCGCAAGGCAGGGCTGCAGGTAGCCTTGCGCTTCACCTCGGACATCTGGAGCAGTCAGGGGGGCGATCATGCCTACTTCTCCCTCACAGGGCACTGGTGCGATCAGTCAGGCTGTCGGTGGGCTCTCCTCCAAGCTGAGGTGCTGGATGAGTCCCACACGGCAAGGGAGATTATGGTGGTCATGAACCGCATGGTGCAGGGGTGGCTCATTGGGCAGGGTGAGCTTACCTGCGGGTTCATGACCACTGACAATGGGACCAATATGGTGAAGCCTGTCTGTGATGCCAACTTTGTTGGCATCTTTTGTGTGGCACACAGGATGCACCTCATAGTCAGGGGTGCCTTGGAGGAGGACAGGGCTGCTGGTGATGGCACCACCACCATTACCACTACAAGCCAGCTGATTTCAAACTGCAGGAAGGTGGCGGGCTACTTCCACCGCAGCATCAAGGGGGGAAAGATGCTGCAGGAGAAACAGGCAGAGCATCCCACAGCACAAAATCATGCAGGATGTGGAGTCTCAGTACAACTCCACACATACCTGAAGCTCAAAAGGCTGGTGGAGCAACAGAAGGCCATCCATGAGATGGCCTTGCTTGGGGAGCTGGGATCAGCAGCCAGCTGAACAGAGCTCAGTATGGTACCATCTCCCAGATCTTGGTGGCCTTCAAGCCCTTCCTCAAGGCCACTGATACTCTTAGCACTGGCAATGCCCTCCTCAGCCAGGTGATCCCCCTAGTGAGGGAAATGGAGAACCAAATGGAAAAGTTCCAGGGGATCAATGTTCCTGGCTGGGGCAGGCCGCTGTCACCAGACGTGCAGGAACTGGTGAGGCAGCTGAAGGAGGGCATCAGGAGACAGCTGGATCCCTTGTGGTCCAGTACGGTCCACATGCTGGCGGGCATGTGCAACCCAAGGGTGTAGGGGAGCATGTGCACTGGCAGCACCAAAACCCTCAATCACTGGATGCAGATGCTGGTAAACAAAGTCAGGGAGGCCAAAGGGCAGAGGCGAAGGGATGTGGAAGAGGGGGATCCATTTTGCTGTACCACCACCGGTACCAGCACCAGCACCAGCCAGTCTCCTCCATAGCAGCCACTGCCAATGTGGGCCAAGGGCATGGCTTCAATGTTGGGGTTCAGACGCACCAGGCCCCAGCCTCGGGCAGGTAGCGCCAAGGCTTCGTTGGCTACCTACCTCACCAAGGATGTGGAGCCACTAGACGGTGACCCCTTGGCCTACTGGGCAAGCCACAGCCTGCAGTTTTCACCCCACTGTGGCTTAATACACATGTGTGACGTGCTTTGCTTCCAGGAATTTGAGGTACAGTTTCCCAGAAACCCCTGCACCTATCACCTTGAATCTTGGCAGGCTTCATGCCCTCAGCATAGGCTACCACCCCTACAAGTTACATCTGAATCAGCCAAAAAACAACAACGTTATAGATATTTCATTGATTCCCCATTATACTCTATGGCCAAATCTCGGAATCTCTCCGAATTCGCTCCAAATCTTCCAAAGCTGATTCAGCCAAATTGAATCGGAAAAGCAATTGGAATCTTCGAATCAAATCACTGGCATCTGAATTGGCCAAATCCGAATTGAATAGTTCCCTATTCAGACAGGCCTAGTAGATACTGTAATATATTACATCGAGAAGGATCATTTACATGGGTGTTAAAATAAAAAATACAGAGTAAGTGACTATTCCAAGATAAAGCAAACAGCAAATCATATGGAAATGAGGCAACATTGTACCCCAGTTTCAGAAGAGGCTAAGGAGCCGTATTTTGGAGTTACCTACTGGTTGACTGACTGACAGCAGCTTTGAGGATTAGGTGATTTAGTTCATACTCCAGGGCCTGTCTACACTGCACAGATTGGCACCATTCATGATGGGCAGCAGGAAGGGGGAAACTTCATCCTCTTTCTGAAGACAATTTATAAGCTTACACAAAATCTAAATGAGCTCTGGTTACAAACCCATTAAGACCCATGACCTGGGTTTAGTAAATATTAAAGTTAACTAGGAAACAAGGTGTATACAATTCTGCTAACTGAACTAAGGAAGGTCCTGAATGATGCAGTCTTTCTAATTCTCTCTCTCAACTGAAAACAATCCAAGAACGTGACTAGCACTATCTGAGTTTGCAGGGCTGGCAGATAGAGGAGGAAAAAAATAACTTTTCACTTGTAAATTAACTGCACTTGATACAAAATGGGTGAGAGGAAATCCATAAGGCTTTTTTTTTTTACAAAGTCAGTTTTCAAAATACCATCCTTTTGTAAGAGCTTTTCCTGATACACAATCACAAACAGGTGCAGTAAAAAATTACACAGTGGGTAGAAGATGTTCAAAACCCAGTTCTAATTTTGCATGCCATCTCCTCAGGTTGTCAATCCATGTCAAGGGAACACAAAATGCTTTGAAATATACATTTCTTTGCAATACCTGGGTAACTTGCATATAAAACCAAATTACACAGAAAGAAAAAGGAAAAGCACCTTTCCTGCCCCAATGGTGTGATGCTTGAGTTCATTTCCTGACAGCACAGATCAAATCCCAGAGCTGTCTTGTGATGATTCCTGAACTAGAATATACTATCTTTACCCCATCTCTTTTCATAACCTGAGATTCAGGAAATGAACAGCACTTATAACTAACTTGCCACTCAACCTATGGAAAAGTCCCTGGAAAGACAAAACAGCTAAACTTATTTGCATACAAGTAACTTGCTTTTAGGAGACAAACATAAGAAATGACAAAAAAAGGTCTTTCAACTTTTCTTCCCTGAACACAGCTGTGAAAAGCCATGCAAAAACAGCCAAAAGCATTACCTGTATAGGTTAAAAAACTGGTAGTTGTAACCTTATATTGTACTAGCAGTCCCTCAGTTTCTTCAAGCTGACAGCCTGTCTATATAACTTCTCGTCTCCTTTTTCCTATAGCATGTCTGTCTCTGTACAGAACACTGAAGCCAGATAGCCATCTAACTACACCACACCTAAAATCCGACACATAAACATATCCCAGCTATATAAAGCTGACATTCACATTGATTATCATCATTACTTAATCACATGTTAAACCCGCTAAGAATTAACAGTTAACAAAAAAACTTGGCTTTTCATCAAAAGCAATTATAATTAATTCCTAAGAAATGCTTTTCTGGATGCCAAATCAGGTGGAAGAATCAACTAGGGGATAGATATGAGATTTCCATAACTGTGTTCAAAATTCTAATTAAGACCAGAAACATAAAACTGGTTATGACATAAAGGTTAATAGAAAAGAAGGAAATATTGACAGAAACCACGTCAGATATTCTGTTCCTCTTTTAGACTTCTTTCTACCTCTTCCTATAAATGCATCCACACACATTCTTAGGACAGATACGGTAGCTGAAAAAGCAAGTATGCTTCCGCCCTTAAGACCTAGGCCATAAAGTGGCTTTGAAATCCTTGTTCTCACTAGCCCCAAAGCAGCCAAGTCAGAAAAATCATATTCTTGGTCTGTTGAGGTAAGAGAGAAACAGACAGACAGACAAACTTATGTTTTTATTGAAACAGCAACCTTTCACCTAGACCTGTTGGATGCTGAACCATTAAAATTTGTGCAAGATGAAAAGACACAATCTTGACAAACAAATTATTCATTTCAGTTAATCCTTCCGGGGAAGACTTGTGAATTTTCCTGCTAAGGAGAAAAAAAGAAGACCTATAGCAATGTTTTCCCAAAGCATTGGATGCATTCCTCCAGGACCATGATGAATTCTGAGAAAATGGCACAAAGCACTTCTCATTTGTCTTTCAGAGTCTTGATTTTCATTTTTGTTTCTATAGAAAGTCTGAAGAAGGCCTGTAAACTGACTGCAAAGCAATGCTGCAATACTGACTTTGAATTTTCACAGAGCCTGAAAAATTACCTCTGTCATATAACCAGCCCTTGTTACTTCAGTAGGTGTCAATTTAGATACCAATGCTAAAACTTTTAATGCTTTCAATGATTTAAAATTTCAAAGTTTATAGAATTTATTGAAAAAAAATAATTAAAAAATTTTCTGAAGAAAATGGTAGGTGACAATTTTTCTCTTGCATATGCACACAAACACCCACACAAAACTCTTCCTTGTTTTGCCCAGCTCCACTGTTCATTAGTGCATGAAAGGAAGGAGAGGAACGAATAAATTACAAAACTCTACTCTAGTACTTCCTTAAAAGTGTGTTTGTATGGGTGTGTGCAGGGGCAGGAAATTAATGGGAGGGAAGGAATTATCATTCAGATCACTGCTGCAGGATAAGGGTGCTCAGCATCTTAGAGAACTGAAGCCTAAAATGTGTCACATCTAGAACTCCTCAGTTATCCCTCCACAATGGAAAGGCTCCTTTGCTCATATAGGCTAGGGACAGAAATTATACATACACTTGTATAAGTGGTTAGGAACCAGTTCAAATATGTAACACAACAGAAGTTCAGTGCACATAAACTGCTTGCAAAATGGCCAAAGATAAACCTGGATGGATGTAGTATCAGACTTAACTGATTTAGGCCAAATAGGTTTATTGAACTTCTGTCCCAGATCCTCTCCAGATTCAAGTTAACTCACAGTCCCCCATCATCCCATGATGCTTTGCACCTCCCCCACAAGCCCCCCTAGCAGGGTGGACAGGCTAGCCTTCGCCCAAGCTGTCTGTTCCAGCAGAGCAGGGTGGTGTGCTCTAGCACCCCCAGCTTCTGGTCTGGGTCACTGCAGGCATGTGGATACATTTCTGGAAACAAAAGTGAATGTCTGTTCACTTGCTTATTGGTTCAATTTATGCAGCTTAGACTAACCTGCGAAAAATGAATCACTTCAGCCTCAGGCTTTTTGACTGTCTGTACTTAGCCACAGAGTTGCTCAAAATGCAGAACACCTACCAGTGCAGAAGCACACCACAAACAAACGTCATCTCCACAGAGCTACTATTTCCCTGCCCTTCCCTCTCCTTTCCTGGTGCTGCTTCTCAAATGAGTCAGGTGACACAGCTATATGGGTGACTAAACACTATGTTACAGCAAGTCCCTTTCAGGAGTATGGGCAAAACTAGAGACAGATCTTGACTCAAAATTAAAATCTGCTTCCCAACCTCCTACTGAGGCAACACAAGACCAACATTATTTCCTATAATTAAATGCAAAATTTGACTGCTTTCATTGAGGAGCCAGTAAATGGCTGAAGTCCTACAACTACACATCCTTTGGAGAACAGCTCTTGGAACAATGGGGTTCTGTTAGATAGTATCTTGGAAACACTATGGCTAACTAGGCAATAATACCCCCAACATCATGCTCAGGCAGTGAATCACCCTCCCAGCATTCAATGCCTTCCCAAGCATCTTTTCCCCTTCAGAGACCCAAGGTTCCCAAGCACTTCAAAACGATGCTTTAAAGAATGCCATATTTTCTTGCATAAAACGGACACCTTTTTTTCCCTACAAATAGCTGCTGGAAATTGGAATATACTTTATATGCGAGAAATACAGTAAGAGCAAGTTCTGCCATGTACAGGGTGAAACAAGGTCTGAATCTGTAGCAATTTAAAAGAGCCAGAAAAAAGAGCAGGCTCAGCTCCCAAGCTGTTGCAACTCTGTTACTATAAGAACAGATCTATTTTACTTCATTCTCCTTTCAAAAACACGGTGTATATTTTATTATATTCTGGGATACGTTGTATGAGAAAATATGGTAGTTACTTTGCCTTGAAGATTCAAATGTTGCTCATCTACACATCAGATATCAGATTCACCCAAAGAACCTTGTCTGCCATCAGCTACTATAAAGTTTTCAGGAAACATTCAGGCCAGTAGGCCAAGGTGCTGTACATACATATATCTTTAGGAACATTTTATATTTGCCACTTTATGGGGAAATATTTCCATTCTTACTATTTATCTTGTAAGAATTAGGTATAGTTTTTCAGATTAAATCATTTGATATCCTCAGTTTTCATTAACTTTAATTTAAGCCCAGTAAAACTGATAAACTGTTGTTATCAACTTCAATCAATACTAATTTTTAAATCTTTGGATTTCAATGCTGAGGTTTCAGTGAAAGATTCATTCCCTGGCCCTAAAGTAATCTTCAGTTTCTACTTCATTCTCTCTTCCATTCATAATCTACTTTAGCCTTTCAGTTATAACCACATATTTTCTTTCTACTGGTGTACTGCAAGCTGGTGCTCTAGATAAGAAAGATATCCTATATCACCCTTACCATGTTTAATGTCAATCACAAAGATGGGTTTTCTTTCTAATATTGCTCCATGTTATTAATGCCAAATTCAATTTTCTAAGCATTTGTTCAAAACACTACAATATTTCCATACTTAAGGAGGAAGCCAGTATGATTTTTCATCAGGAACCTGCTACTCCAAAAGTGGTATTAGTTAATAAGATGCCTACAAATGACTTCTAAACATTTTCAATTTTGAGATCTCGCAAACTGAACCCTTACAGGCCAGAGTAGCTAGATTGAAAGTCCTTATTTCATAGGGAGATAGTCAAACTGTACCCAGATGGAGAGCTATTTCATTCTATATTTCTGATATTCTTAACTACTTGAAGTACAGCAGAACCAAAAGAAATCCTATGTACAGGTTTAAACAATACATGATGCTATAGCATTGACCAAAAATTTTCTTGAAAATATTTATAATGAAAAACTGGGTTTTCAACTAAATAAAAGTTCAGTGAAAAGAGTCAGTTTTCAACCTCCATTGAAAAACTGGACACTAAAAAGGCTTGCCAAACACCACACGTATGCCACCACAGTGCCTTATGGGACCTGAAGTTCAGCTGTCTAGTCTAAGGGCCATATTTCCTAGACGGACTTTATTTCCCATGGTACACTGTTGCCATGCAACTTCCATGATACACAACTTGCCAACAAGAGAGCTAGGAAGAGGAAAATAACCCCTCCCAGAGAAGAGGATGGAAGCACTGGAGCAGCAGTCTCTCTCAAGACACAGCCCCATGACCTAGACAGCCATTCAATCAATTGTGAAGCCCTATAAGCCAGGCCCTGTAAATTCAAAATAAGATAGCAAGGTCACCCAGTAACAATTTAAACCCAGTCCAGTTGTTCAGGAAATGAACTATGGAGGGAAAAGGAGACTGACACTGTTCCATCCATCTTCTTCCACACTGGCACACTGCATCCTTTTCCATTTGACAAACTACTTTTCCCAGTGAATTTATGCATGTACATATTTGGGCCATCAATTTCACTGAAAGTTAGTGTTATTTACATAGCACAACAATGTCTAAAAAACCCCAAATCAAACTCCATTATGCTAGGTATTGTGGCCATGTGAGATGGTCCCCATCCAGCTGAGCGCACAGTCTAAGGAACCGAGCAGAAAAATATGAAAGAAGAAACAGAGACACATAATGAAGTGACTTGTCCAAACCTGACACTTAGCAGATCTGAACTGAATTTGGCTCCCTGGAATCCCAGCTCTGTGCCCCATCCACTAGACCAGTAGTTCTCAAACAGAGGCCCATAAAAATGTTGTGAACAGGTTTCAGTGTAGCAGGAGAGGGAAAGGTGGCTGCCCTCCACCACCTGCAAACATCCCCTGCATCAGGACTCCTGTAAGCATCCCCAGCACAGGGCTCCAGGACACCTAATTAGCTCTAACTGCTTTGCTCGCTATTTAATGAACAAAGCTATGCTGCTTCCTCTATGGAACAAGAGTGCACAGGTCAAGGTCAGTGTATGCATAGTAAGCCAGCTAAGCAGACCACGAGGGAGAGAGGCAGTAGAGCAAGGGTGGGCAAAATATGGACCACGGGCCGCATTCAACCTGCCAGGCAATTCCATCTGGCCCGCAAGGCCCCTCTGTGAGCTCTCCATAAGTGCTGGCCCTCGCTGACCCTCTGCAAGCTGGTGCCTCCATGCAGAAGGTACAGCTCTGGTTGCTAAATAACCACCCCCCACCACAGTCGATCCTGATCCATCACAGCCCCGAGCTAGAGACAAGAAGCTTATGCCTGGCAGAGCTTGTGCCCAGTTACCCTAAGGCTATTCCCAGCTTCCCTGCCTGTGAGCCTGGGAATGCAGGTGAGGGCCGCACTGGGCCAATGCCAGGGACTCCCACTGGGGGAAAGGGACGGGAGCACATGGTGCTGCACGTTGTGGGGCCCAACCAAGCTGGTCCTGCTTGCTACAGGGGAGTAGAAGCTGTGCACTATGGGGCTAGGTTGGGCTGGCCCCACTGACTGCCATCACATGTGGCCAGGGACTGGGGCAGGAACTCGGGAGCCACATGGTATGGGCCCCATGCTCTGCCATCTGCAGCCAGGCACTTGGGCGGGAACGGCATGTTACAGGGTAGAGTGGGGCTGGCCCCAGACACTGCCATCACCTGTGGCCGGGGACTGGGGTGGGAGCACAGAGAGCTTCACACTATGGGGCCAGGCAGACCCACACCTTTCCACACACCCCATAACACAACCACACCATCCCACAGTCCTCATACACACTCCCACCCCCCACCAACCACCATAACTACACAGACTGACACCCTCCCACACACTCCATCCCATCCCCATACCCCCAAACACACCCACACCCCCCCAGAGTCCACACATACTCCCATCCCCCACCATTCCCACACACCACCCCACATCCATCCACACTCACCCCAACCCTTCCCCACAGCCCCCACCTACCATACCCACATCCCATACACACACCCTCCCCAACCACACCCCCATGTACAGCCTCTTACCTCCCCCCACACACAATATACAAAAGGAAGACTGTATTTTGAGCTTTGATTTAATTGCTTCTAGATACACAATGCAACCACACAAAGATCAGGGAACAATATTTTGTCCTGGACATAATCAGGACCAAAATAAGTTATAGTAGATGTTTGATATTTTTAGCATATGATTTGGATTTTTTCTGGTTCCAAGATAGCAAACCCCCCTCCCCTCTTCCCAAAAGGAGTGCTGCTGGGACAAGGGAGGAACTTCCAGTGGCAAAAGTCACAGGTTAGGGGTAGGACATCTATTACCAAAATGGTGACCAGAGGGCGGGGTACCTGTCTAGGGGCAGAGCTACCCTCGCAGCCCTTGATAGCTCATCAAAATTTGTTAAGCGGCCCTCCACCTGAAATAATTGCTTGCTCCTGCTGTAGAGCCTGAACTTGGGGTTGAAGGAAGCTGGTCGTAGGGAGGTAGGTGAGTATGGCATCTGGGTGAGGGGCTGGAGGTGGGCTGAGAGATCAAAGAGGTTAAGAACTGCTGCAGTAGATTACAGTGCCTCTCTCCAGAATGGCCAGGTCACCTAAAAAATTTTAATTTGTACTCTGTGCTGTATGCTGCAAGGCTCTTTTTGGTAGGACCCACATCAGTAATTGTTACTGACTTCCTCCGATTCAGCACGTAAAGTCACAGCCCTTAAGGAACTTAAGTTCTATTTCCACAGGTACCATTGTGGCACTTCAAGAATGCCCTTTCCAGATCCAGAGCACAGGGTATGATGCCAAATATATATCTATGAAAGCATTACCTCACAAGGAAGTTTAAGCAAGTTGGTCATATTTTCCCTAAAATCCTTGAAATACTGAAATTAGACATAAATAACTGTGATTTCAATTACCAGAGATAGTTACTACGAGGGACTACTAGGGATAGACAACAACAGCAATGATAATTAACTGTGAATTTCAATTACCAGGGATAGTTGGCTAACATAATGCCAACCGCTGTTTTATAACAGATTTCGTGTCAATCACATTACTGTTAAATGCTCCTGCAGATTTAGATGGTTTTCTTTTGTTTTCTAAAGAATTCACCATCAAGCATCACATGATTAAATGAGAACTGTCTGAGCACTCATCTGAAAGGAAACTAATGTCACACTTTAACAGCCATACACTTTACTTTGCAAAGGTAAGTAAAAAAGATTTATGATCATTAACTACAGAAGAGCTCCTTCCCAAATGAAACCCCAAATTGCTCCATTTCGATCCCAAGACACACACAACATGAATTGGATGCTGCAGCCAGCTTCTGATACAATCTCTCCTTTTAACTAAAGCAAGGAATCCATTCTAACAATAAGAGCAAAACGATATATTAATTACTGGGTAACAAACCTGTTCTGTGTATTTCATGTCACCACTAAATTAAAAAATTAATAATGACCTTAAATCCGGACTTGAAAATTGATCTCTTAAGTAGCTGTGCAATTCTGAAGGCTTTTATTCTGGTCCCAAAACAAAGCATAAAAAAAAGGATTTTTTTTTTTTTAAATACTGACATATTATGTCAGTGCCAAAGATAACCCTTAGCTTTGCCCAGGTGCTTTCATTCAAACAAGTTTTTTTTGGAGGGGAAGTAATGGAATACAGACTTGCTGTATTTACTGACAGCCTCAAGGAATTTAATTTTTCTCAGTCTACGTACAACATGTTGATGTTATTAAAGCAACATGGACTGAAATCATATGCATAAATATCTACATGCATACTTTCCTTCCAAGCAATCCTGGGTATATAAGGTTTTATGTTAGCACAGAGAGCACAGGGATTTAAGTTAGGCCCCCTCTACACATTACAGGTACTGCACATTTACCTGGGTTTCTCTGTTATGAACCTTTTCAAGTCTAGGTCCAAACCCACACAGATTTCACTTGCCTTTCACTTTGTGGTGCTCAGTTTTCTTAGGCAGCAGCACTACTTGGATGCTGGGCAGAACCCCACCCCAAGCAACCGTGACTCCCCCCAGCAGTTTGTTCAGCTCCTCCACGTTGTGGACCACCAACTGGATGTGGTGGGGAAGGATGCAAGTTTTCTTGTTGTCTGGGCAGCGTAATCAACTAATTCCAGAATTTCAGCCTTCCGGTATTACATCACTGCAGCCAAACAGACTGGTGCTCCAGTTCCCACTTGCTCAACATAATTGCCCTCGCAAAGCAAATGGTGTACCCAGCCTCCAGGGAACTGCAGGCCTGGCCAGAAACACCAAGATTTAGCCTTAGTCCAGACCCTGCCTCCCTGCTTACCACAGCCAGACATGATTTCGCCCTTAAATAATGCCGCCCCTCTGCAGAAAGAAAAGCTACAGGTGCAAAATAGCTATCACATCATAAAACGCTCCAACCAGCTATAAAGTTAAATCTCAAAAATGTGTACTAACTTTATAGCAGATTGCTACTGAGCTTTAATTTGCATGTGTATTGGGGCTCCCCTGCAGCTGGGAGCCATGTCAGTTTACAGGGCTCCCAGTCACGGGGGTGCACTGTGCTCAATGCAAAACCCCCAAATCCTAGGGATCCCAGCAGCCATGTTCCCTACAGTCCAGGGGTTTTCTGCAACCCTGAGACCTAAGGATGGCTGCAGCTATGATTCCCAGAGTCCAAGGGTTTCCTGCACTCCCAGAACCTGGGGATAATGGCTGCCACAATCTGTAGGGCACCAGGGTGTGGGAAACCCCTGGGACTGGTGGATCACTGTGATCCTCTGGGGAGGACCTTCCTGCAGTTATCATCTAGCCCCAGGAATGTGAGGTGCCCCCACAGCTGGAAGCCCCATAACTGGCGTGCATGGGGCTCCCAGCCACGGGGAACTTGCCGGTGCAGAGGGAGCCCAATCCTGACACAATGGGAGTCTAATTAAATTAAAGCCCAGGATTAAAGCCTAGGATGGGACTCCCCATGCAGCAGCAATAAGATGTGGTGGGATCAAATGTGCTATTCCACAATCACATCTCCTGCCATGCACATGTGTGAACTGCATGTCATCCTCCCGCTTTACTTGGCCTTAGCGAGATCATACGCGGAGTAATGTGTCCAGTTTTAGGCCCCCACTTCAGGAGGGATGTGGATACGCTTGAGAGAGTTTAGAGGAGAGCCATGTACATGATCAAAAGTCAAGAGAGTAAGCCTTATGAGGAGAGGCTGAGGGACATGGGACATTTCAGCCTGGCAAAGAGAAGGCTCACGGGGTACTAGGTGGCTGCCTGTAAGTATATAAGGGGCTGCATCAGGATCTGGGAGAACAGTTGTTCACCAGGGCTCTCCAAAGAATAACTAGGTCTAACAGCCACAAACTTCTAGAAAGCCGATTCAGACTTGATATAAGGAAAAACTTCTTAGCAGTCCGAGTGTCCAAGGTCTGGAAAAGACGCCCTCCCCAGAGGTGGTGCAAGCACCTACTCTGGACTCATTCAAAAGGCATTTGGATGCTTTTCTTGCTGGAATCATCTGATCCCTGCAGACTTCCTGCCTCTGGCAGGGGGGCTGGACTCGATCTCATGAGGTCCCTTCCAGCCCTAATGTCTATGAAATCTATTAGATCTCATTGCACCTTTAACTTCATATGTAGAGGGGACTCAGTTTTGCACGTATTTCTGAATTACAATATTAATATGACTATCTAATATTTGTACACAAAGTAGAGATATAAAATATATAAATATGAAAATACACGTAGTAGGTGAAATCCTGAGTTTACTGAAATTAAAAACCGATCACCCAATAACTTCAATAAGCCTATGAAAACGGCAGACGGCCCCACAATGTACCTGAAAAATCAGCCAGCTGCCTCCTAACGTAGACCCCTAACCATCACCACCACAGCACTACTACTAAAATGGGGAGAGTTGTCATTTACTACGAGTGAAGAAACTCCTACAATCCTTTCCTGCCCTTATTAAAATTAATGGGAGATTTGCTATTAAATTCAATGACCTAACTTTTCCCCACCTCTAAGGAATCAGTTCAAAAGGTAACTTTGGTTGTCTGTGGGCTGCACTGGAAGGAGGGATCTAGCATAGGGATTCTGTTCTCTTTTCTACTATAAACACCATAAGAAAAAACCCTAGACCCACCTGTCAGAGCAAGTTAGCCTGCCTTTTTTCAACACTGCACTGGAGAGCAAGTTAGCGCTATTCTGATTAACCCCCTTCTGTTTCCTTTCCTCCAGGGAGTCTCACTCCCACTCCAAAAGGCTAGAAATAAATTGTTTTTATTAAATCACATTCAATTACGCAAATATTTATTAAAACCAATAACTGCAACTGGTAAGAATCCCCTTGTGCTTGTTTCTAGGTATTTAAATTCAGTTAAAGGCACAATAAACTTTGCATTGTTTCAATTTACATGACCCCAGAGTCTTCAGTTATCCCACAGGCAAAATCCACAGACTTATAAACTGCTATTAAACATGAACATATGGTGGACTAGGCTGTCCTGTGCTCCTTATAGGTGCACTGCAAAGTATGTTGCAGCTTCTAAATCCATTCAAGCAGCCCTACACCAAACCAAAGTCTCCCCCCAGGCCAATAAAGATACTTCATTTACAGCAATGAGTAAAATGAGCCACTGTGCTATGTCGTGGTCCCTCTGGTAAGTGTTGGCATCTTGCGTGACAGCATGGTGCCATCCCTCCAAGGACACGTGTTATCTGATCTAGTGCCGTGCAGCAGAACAATAGCATGGTGCCCTAGTACATGTCACGTCACAGGACTCCACACCTCTCATACAAGCAAATTCATACATGTTCAGGCAAAAGCAATCCCCTGCCCCACCTGGACATATAGATTCTAGTCTATCTTCAACTGCCAGGGAAAGACATTGATACGGTTTAGTGACAATTATATAATGGGTCCAGTGAAAGAATGCTTGTTGTACTATATTCTGCTATCTTCTCCAGGTAATGAAGTCCTAAACTGAAGGTGCTGCTGAGGTGCCATGCCTGTTCCTCACTACTGATTGCTAATTCAGCCACTTCTCCAACATTGTGTCTCTCCATTTTTCCCTATTGAATGCTGTGATATTGTCATACTCATCTTTTTTTAAGACAAAAGGATAGACACTGTCCCATGGCTGTATCATGACAAACTAACGGATTCCCTCTAGATCTAGCAGCAATTCCACATCTCCACAGGTACATTAAAGCCAGGAGCAACTTTATGAAGAAACCACCTCTTCATCAGCATATTTCCTTTTATAACATCATCTTTTGCTTCCTTATCCTTGTTCCTGCTATAAACATTATCTCCACTAGATCTCTCTGCAGTCCCCCTAAAAAGGTGCTTTTACCCTGCTAAAAAAAGTCTTGCATGACCCTTCCTGTCACCAAATGCTTTCAATTTGGCTTGTGTGCTAGCAGTACCCTTCCACAAGTATCCTAGGGCTGCTTCCTTGTCTTGTTCAGAGAGTCTCCTCTCCCATCATACTGGCTTTCACTGTGACTCTGGATTCTCATCTTTCTTTAATGTCTTGAACACGAAACCTCCTGATACCTTCTGCCTCCAGTTCTCTTACCGTAAATGTTAAACATCTGAACACTATTTCCTCTGATTGAGTAGCAGGCAAATCACTTCTGAAGGGTCACGCTCCATTCCTGACCCTTCCTGTCATGTCCATCTTCTCCCTCTAGAACTTCCTAAATTCATTTTAGATATCACCTCTTCACAGACTCCTACAACTTATTACCTTTAATAACTCTATTCATCACATGATAGCCAAAGCCTTGGAGCCATTTTTAACATCAGGTTTTGTTCTTTTATTCATGTCTCACTATGGAAATGCTATACACGCTGAAAACTGAATATGGAAACTGATTTTCACTTAAGTCAGAGATTAATGTTTTTTGATGTACGCAGCATAAATTCTCTACATTTACTCTTTATGCGCAGAGCACATTTTCAGAGAATTTACTACCTGTGTTCAACTAAAGCCTATTTTCCAGAAATATATCCAGTCTTGATCAGAAGATATCAAGCAATAGGGAACCCACCACCTCTGTGGGTAGTTTGTTCCAGTGGGTAATTACCCCCCATTGGTAAAATGCACACCTTATTTCTCATTTGAATGCATCCGAGTTAACTTCCAGCCCTTAGTTCTTATTATTCCTTTCCCCACACGATGGAAGGCCCTTCAGCAGTCTGCTTTCTTTTCCTTTGAAGATTCTTATCACTTCAATCCAATCATTGCACAGTCTTCTTTTTTCATAAACTAAACAGATTGAGTTCTTTAAGTTTCTCACTGCAAGATATTTTTCTCCTGCTCTGGAAGCATTTTTGTGTTATGCTTCTGATCCATGCAGGGGACTCCAGATTTCCTCTAAGAGCTCCCTCCTGTCTCTCAAATCTGCAGTAAGAGCCACTGAAGTTTCCCTCCCCCGCTCCTTCCCCCAGCTATATGCAGGTTATTTAATTAAAGCAGCATCAAACCCAGGAACTGTCACATCCAGCAATCTTGTGAGCAGTATTAAACTAATCAAAATACCTTTATGCTTTAAGAAAAATAATGAGTAGGCTTTTCCAGTGCTGTAGAATGGATGTTGCAATTCTAGTCAAACAGATCATCAAAGCATCCTTTATCATCATAACCTCTAAAATATACCATGGGCTTTCCTCAGGTTAATACCCATCAGGATTATAAATTTTATTTTTCGTTTGTCTCTTAACCACCAACTGGCTTGGGCTATCATAGTCCACAGCATCTCTGATATGCAGGAGAAGAGGAAAACGGTCTTCAGCTAATTGCCATAGACAACACCAGCTACAATAAAAATAGAGAATACCAAGGACTTTGCATTTTGTAACAGTCAGGGCAGAAGGTCCATGAAAAACTAAAGCAAATGTCTGATTTAGACTGAAAGGAGATTTTCAAAATACAAAGCCTGCATTGTCTAGAACTATTGTGCCAAACCCTCATTGCATAATATCTTTATAGATATAGAGGGGTTTTTTTCAGGCATGAAACAATGCTTTTGGAGGCACAGCTAAGCAGCAGTGAACCTGAGACAGCCGCATGATGCCCAGGGCTAGCTGCTGTGGTGCCAATCCCAGACGGGCAGTCAGTCACTGCTGTGGTCTTGGCTATTTTTGTACACCACCTTCTCCATCCACCCCTCACACACAAAGGTGACACCCAGGGCTGCTGCTATAGTCACACCTGCTCAGCTATGCTACTGCCCCCTTTTACCACCACCTCCCCACAGAGGTCCATCTACAGCAAATATTTGGGGGCTGGAAAATTCTTCATGCACTTACATGTAGGCCAACAAACAAACACCAAATACAAAGCTGTTAGTCTCGGGTAAGAAAAAAACATCTACAAGCTTCACCCATACGCAAACACACATCCCTGTTAACATGTGAAAGCTTGGCAGCCAGAGGTAGTAATCCTAAAGACTATTCCAATGCTAGAGAGAAGTGTTTTCCTAAGACTCTGCTGCTCAGAGGACAGAAAATGTCACTATTTATTTAGTCTATCTGTTGGAAGGACAGAAACTCAATTAGTTGGACACTGGCTGGAACTGCTAAGAAACAGCTTTTTGGTTGCTGCTGGAAATTTAAGAAGAGTCACCAAAGCTTTGCAACACTGCCTAAAAACTGCTGGGCTTCAATATTTATATCTTTAGCTGGGCACTGATGCTTCCTTTCAGGAATTGATGCATACAGATCCAAGCACAATACCATGTCTGGTAGAGTCAGTGGCCGCATCTACATAAGACGCTGACTGTGCAGTAGTTGTTATTACTATGCAGTAGCGTCACATGGCACAAAACGTGGTGTGATGCTATGGCACGGTAGTAACGAGCTACTGAACAATCAGTGTCACCTAAAAGCCATTTGGCAATGCTACCACACAGTAAATCCAGTTACTGCAGTCATTTAGTACTTGTGTATGCAAGTACTAAATGACTGCACAGTAGCGACTGCACAATCAGCATCTCATGCCATTGTGCATAAAAGTGGCCATTTTGTCATTACTCCTAAATTTCATGTTGCAAACAGTATGCATAGTTCTACTTGTTTCAACAAAAAACAAATCATCAAGACAAAAACTATGGATTCTGTACAAGGAACCAGGACAGACAAGGTTCTTCAGGTAAATGTGATATCTTTTATTAGACCAACTAAATAGTTGGAAAAAATCTTCTTTGAAAGCTTTCAGGCACAAACACCCTTCTTCAGTCATAGAGAGAGTCTGCTGATAAACAGAAGAACTACCTAACAGGGAACTAGAATTTTCTCTGATGCCAGCACTGGCTTTATTTAGGAATTAACTAGAAAGTTTCAGGGAGTTTGCATAGCCTTTCATATTGCATGAAAGCAAGCCTCGTGAAGAACACACAACACATGGTCACTGATAATTACAAGTGCCCCATCACATGCAAAATATACTATTAATAATATTTAACCCGTAGCCTACATATTTTGTCTTTTTTTTTCCTTTTGTTTTGCCAAGGAAGACAGATGGTAAGTCAGCGTACAAATATTGCAAAATTCTTCAAGGCAAACAAGTGCAAAGCGACCTGCTTTATAAATGAGAGTTTTAGAGAGTTCTCATTTTTATTGCTGTTACTTTAAAGCAATCTTTTTCTAATTATCTCTATAAACACTAGATGGGAATAAATTAGAAGCTCAGCATGGTCTATTAGCTCACATATTTCCAAAATGTATTTTTCTGTTTCTGAAATACAACCTCAACAATATGTTCTTATTGATGGGTGGGAAAACAAACAAAATTGTTTATATATATTCTTACAAATATGTTGGTATGCCCTTCCCCCCCCCCGACATATATTATAGGCATAGGGCATAATGCACCTATAATTAATTAGTTTGGCTTGTCTTATACTTTCCATTAAAACCCCCCACTAAAAACTGGGTTTTATATCTTTGCCAAATTTTAACTGCTCAGATTGAAAGTTTTTGTGCTGGGTGTCTGCCTCAAAGGATCTCCCCTCCCCTCCCCCCACACAGCAAAACATTTTTCAGCCATTTCACAGAATGAGATAAGGAGGAAATATGCTTTTGTCTTTATTTTATGAGAAAAAAATAGCTTGCAGATATTTCAGTAGAGATGATAGATGTTTGGTAGCTAAACTGAAAATTCCACCAGCACACAATTCAGTCTAGCTCAGGCATTGAAAGATAAGACCAAGAATTTTCCTGCAGTCGCTGCTCCTGGCTGCTGTAATACTAGGCACTAAAACCAAGGTCATGCTCTCAGTTCTCCTCTTTGCACCTAGACAGTGCAGAGAAGGAAGCCATTGCATTCAATTGCAATGAGGATGGAATAAAAATCACTGCTAATGAAACGGTGCGTGCAAAGAGAGTTGAGGTGAGGTTCCTAAAGAAGAAGGGAAAATGAAACCAGTCCAGCAAGGAAACTGAGATTGGGAGTTGGAAGTGATAAAGTGGGAAAGGAACAAGGCTACAACTGCATAAGGAGCCCACAGAAGGAGACTGAAGCAAGGAGCCATGGAAGGGGAATTCAAAGGAGAAGCTTGGAAGACTGGAACTGGGGCTAGCACTCGGATGGAGGGGACAAAATAGCTTCTGACAACTAGAGCACAATATTCTCCAGGCCCTAGAATGGAAGCCAGAAACCCCAATCTCCCCATTTCACTACTGACAGCAAATATCTGTGAAAGCCAAAGGCAAATGTGTCTTGTCATCTCTACTTCTGGTTCAGCCTCTGACTGCTATCAGTTATTCCATACAGTTACACAATAGTGGATCTAAACATTCCCAACCTGCTAATAACCGATTCAAATGTCAATATGTCACCACATGATGGGATTTCTGGGGAGTTTCGCTATGCTTCAAAAAAAAAAACAAAAAACCCTAAAAATAAATAGGCCACCACATTCCCCCTCCCTCCCCACTTTCCATTAAAGAAGGTTAAGGTTACACAGTCTTGCATGCAACAGTCAAAAAAATACTGTAACTATAATTGCCTATTCCATTTTAATTTAGTCCCTTTGTGCATATGGCTACTTATGGGGCCTAATTTTGGGCAGCTAAATTTGAAAATTGTGTTTCATGGCTTTGATCTTTAATCCCACCAATTCCATTAGTCTGATGCACACATCCAACAAGACTAAAATGAAAGTGTCAGACAGATTACAACGTATTTTTATTAATAGGTATAATAAACTCCTCTTACTACATTCTGACAACACATCACCACTCCCACAATAACTACACCCCACAACAAAACCATCACCATTCCTGGATCTTATACGTACACCTCCAAAAATGTAATGCATCTCATCCAGTGCACCAAATGCCCTGATGGAAAATATGTAGGAGAAACCAAAAAACAACTGCATACCAGAATGAATGCACACTGAAAATCCATCAAAGACAAAAATATCCAATTACCTGTGGGGGCACACTTGTCACGAGACAACCACTCCCTCCCCGATCTCTCATTTCTAATCCTCAAAAGGAACTTACAAAACATCTTTTGTAGACACATCTAAGAACTTCACTTCATAAATCTACTGGATAAAAAAAATTATCATGGACTCAAGATAGACATTGGATTTATGACACATTGCAACCTGCCTGACATCTGATTCTCCAGGTACCTGGCTGAAACTTACTATATGCATTCCTTCACACATCCCCCACTCCCTTCACACATCCCCACCTCCCCTCCCATCTCTACACAGTGTCTTGCAAACTTCCACCTATTTACATTTTCACAGACTCTTGTCATACTTTTAGATTCATAGAGTGTAAGGCCGGAAGGGTCCTCGGAAGATCATCGGGTCCAGCCCCCTGCACCAACCAGGAAAGATAACTGGGGGTCAGGTGACCACAGCAAGGTCTGTCTAGTCTCCTCTTGAAGATTTCCAGGGTAGGTGACTGCACCACCTCTGGAGGGAGCTTATTCCACAGTCTGGACACCCTGGCTGTGAAGAAGTTTTTCCTAATGTTGAGCCTGAATCGATCTTCCAGGAGTTTATGGTCATTACTCCTGGTTTTCCCCTCATGTGCCCGGGTGAACAGTTGCTCACCAAGCCCTTGATGTACTCCCCTAGTGTAGCGGTAAGCTGCTACCAGGCCCCCTCTCAGCCTTATTTTCCTCAGGCTGACAAGTCCCAGATCCCTCCGCCTTTCCTCGTATGGCTTGCCTTTTAAGACTCTGATCATACGGGTGGCTCTTCTTTGGACTCTCTCAAGCTTGTCCACATCCTTGTTAAAGTGCGGCGCCCAGAACTGGACGCAGTACTCCAGCTGCAGCCTCACCAGTGCTGAGTAGAGTGGAAGAATCACCTCCTTGGTTTTGCTACAGATGCATCGATTGATGCATGCCAGAGTATTATTTGCCCTACTAGCTACAGCATCGCACTTCCGGCTCATATTCATACTGTGGTCTATTATTACCCCCAGGTCTGTTTCATTCCTAGTGCTGGTCAGGTTGGTGCCATCAAGCCTGTAGGTGTGTTGGGGGTTGCTTATCCCAAGGTGGAGCACTTTACATTTCTCAACATTGAACTTCATCAGATTCCAGTCTGCCCAACTTGCCAGCCTGGTCTACTTGTATCTGCAGCCTATCTTCAAGCATGATGACACTTCCCCATAACTTGGTGTTGTCCACAAACTTGGCCAGTGAGCTCTTCACCTCCACATCCAAATCATTAATAAAGATGTTGAGAAGTACTGGACCAAGCGCCAACCCATGTGGGACATCGCTGCCCACTTCTCACCAGCATGACACAAATCCATCCACTACAACTTTCTGGGTCCTATCCTGCAGCCAGTTTCTCACCCACCTGACTGTCTCAGTCACAATCCTCCAATTTTCTTGCAAGGACATCATGGGATATTAGATCAAAGGCCTTTTGGAAGTCATGGTATACAATAGCAACCTGCTCTCTCGTGTCCAGGTGGTGAGTTACCTGGTCATAGAAGGAGATGAAGTTGGTAAGGCAAGACCTGCCCCCAAGGAAGCCATGCTATGGCTGTCATTCAGAATCTTACCTTCTGCAAGCTTATCACAGATAGACTCCTTGATGAACTTTTCTAGGATTTTCCCTAGGATGGAAGTTAGGCTGATCAGCCTATAGTTACCTAGGTCCTCCCTCCTGCCCTTCTTGTGAATGGGCACAACACTGGCCCTCTTCCAATCATCAGGGACTTATCCAGAGCACCACAAGTTGTGGAAGAAATTTGCCAGGGGTTCCACAATGACTTCGGCCAGCTCCTTCAGCACTCTCGGATGAAGATCATCTGGTCCTACTTTCTTCTCTACCTAGAAGAACTCAGAACAACAGCAGAGTCTCCCAGTGCCTGAAGAAGGGTGTTTGTGCCTGAAAGCTTGCAAAGAACTTTTTTCCAGATATTTAGTTGGTCTAAGAAAAGATATCACATCTGCTCAAAGAACCTTGCTTGCCTATGTCCTTAGACCAGCATGGTTACAACCAATAACCCTATTACATCCTGCATTGAAACAGCTCCTAATCTATTTAAGATGCTACAGATACCAAAGATGATGATGTGTCAGGCTGAGGAGAACCATGAAATAGCCATTGTTACAAGGGGGGGGGGGGGGGGGCGGGAAGCAGGAGAGATACAAATAAAAACTTCTACACTTACTTAAATTCTACAGACTCATATATTTAAATATGCTCTTAGCCTACCCCATATTGAACAATAATTAGTAACCAAAACTTGACCACTTCTAATTGACTGTTTTGGTCTATGTGGTATATGGTTGTCTGCTGTGTAGCACACATGGTTGCTTCATCACCTACTTCCCATCACAACTTTAAAAACAGTAACAATAATTTTAAATAATGGTTAAAAAACACTGACTCTCTAGGAAGACACATTAGCATTTCACCTTGTAAAATGAGCTCCCATGTACCTTCATGTAACAAAGAGCAGAAAGACACACTAAAGCACAGTGCAGTTGATAGTGAATAAAGTTCGCCCACAGGAGTATGCCGCAGAATTAGTATTAAGCACAACTTAGCCCAAAAAATTCATCTCTTAGACAACATCAGTAAAGCATTATTTCTACTGCAGCATTGCAGCTTCTGTCCATCTGTTTTTGTTATTTTAAATTCCCTTTCCATCTGTATTTATTTTGGGGGCTACACTGTAAAATACTGCAGTGTACTGTACTAGGAAACTCATTTGCATTAAAAAAAATCCTGGTAGTATTATTGGTTTTACTTGAACTTCCTTGTACAAAGCAAACAGGAGTCTCTTATGACTTTGAACACTCACATATAATTCCATTAGCTTTCAATTAGCAGTTTGCACACGTACAAGCAAAATAAATTGATTTAGCACCTTAGTCCTGAGATACCAAAGTCTAAATGGAGGGTTTTTTCTTACTCTATTGTACCCTGTCTGCAAATATTAGTTACCATAACAGAATATCACGTAAATCAAATAACGGACTCTCTTTCATAATCATCCTGGCAGCTGCAGTGGCATGTTTCAATGGCTATCCGCTGGAACTCATTAAGAAAGCATTATGTATAGTAAATTAAAATGCAGGGTCTATGATCTGCAGACAAAAGAATGACAAAGCTTATCAAATGTATGCCATGGACTTCTCATTAACTCAGGGCTTTTAATGGCATTGTCCTCTTAGAACAGGTTACTGCGCTCTAGCATATTTCTGTTTGTAATGAGCTGACCAGAAGCAGGCAATCTGTATCTGGATTTATGGAAATTGCTCTAAAGAAAATGCTGCATTCCATAATCGAAACAGAGATTGAGATTGGACTGGATGGGATTCAAAAGCAACTAGATTCTGTCTTCAAGGTGCATACATTTAAGGAACAACAGCGCTACTGTAAAATGATCCGTCTCTGGAGTCATCCAGTTTTGTAACCCCACCTCGTGATTCTGGGTAAAACATGTACTGTTTCAGGAAAGCAACTGCAAAGACAATAAAGTTAGATCCTGTTCTTATTGAAGTCAATGAAAAAAAAAAACTCCCACTGGTTTCAGTCCTCCTCAGTCACAGGAAATGTGTATCTGGCCAGAATCTGGCCCCTTAAATTTACATTACAAAAGGACTCTCTTTCCCTTTTCCCTAACACAGCTCTGGGCTGCTTCACTCTCAGACTACAATTTCCAGAATGTTGAGCAGCAAAGGCCGTGTTAGTATCACAGCATTCACCCACCACAGAACGAGTCCTTTGTTATCATTCAAATGAATGAAGATCTAAGCAGGAATGGAGAGATAAGAGAGGTTCCCACTGCAACAGGGAAAAGTAAATCATATGTTTCACCAAGTTTATTCCTTAAGCAAGTGAAGTTCCCTACCCACTTGACTCAGCCGCACAGTTTAGTTCCGCAAGCCTCATGGCAGCCTCATGTTTTCCCTTCTGGCTTTACGTGTATGGATCATTCTTTTCACGCTAAGGAAGGCTCATGAAGCATGCACCCCCATCCTAAGAAAAAGCCACCATCAGAACTATTTGAAATCCAAAGCAATCATCATAAATTGTCACAACTTTATCACAGGAACACACTGAATATTCTGCAGGTTTCTGACTGATGTGTAATTAGCCTTGCAGAAAAAGCTTTGCTGCATTAGCCCTGGACTTGCACTGAACACGACAATGCAGGGATCAGAGCTATGCTTCAGTAGATCTTTGATTTCCCAAATGACAGCTCCCTTTGAAGAGCATCACTCATTTACTATAAAATAAAAACACATTCACAAACTGCCCAGAACCAGACAAGTGCTTAATTATCTATACCCTCTTAAATACAACTGGAGCATCAATGTTTCTCCCCCTTGTCTCACCTCTTAAAGAAAAAAGAACCAAATCTCTCTCTCAGGACTCATTTTATAGACAGTTGCCTAAAATTAATTTGGGCCTCAAAATCCACAAACAGCAAAATCTAGACAGGGATTGGGAGCTGGGGACAGAAAGGTTAACAGCTGCTTTTTAAAAACAGAATAGTGAACATGCCTTAGACCTTAATAAGACAAGGGAAAACAAATCTATTTTCCAGTGCACCTCAGTAACTGCCTTTTGTTTAACGCATTATGCTTTTAAGATTTTTGGTTGCTGACAGGGAGAGACTACCTAGGTAAAAATGAAGTACAATGAAAACAGTGGCAAAAATCTACTGTGCGTTTCCCCGAACCAAGCCATTAGGACAGGGACAGGCAATTATTCCAGGTGGAGGGCCGCTTTTAAGAGTTTTGGTGTGCTGTCAAGGGCTGCCCTGCCCTTTGAAAGATGCCCCATTCCCTGGTTGCCAACTTAGGACTGGAACTCGCCTTAACCCAGGGGTGGGCAAAATGCACTCTGCGGGCCAGATGCAGCCTGCCAGGCCATTCTATCTGGCCCATGGGACCCCTAAAAAACTTAAAAATGTATATTTATCTGCCCCTGGCGGCCTGTCATGTGGCCTTCAATGGCTTGCCAAAACTCAGGAAGCGGCCCTCTGCCCAAAATAATTGCCTGCATTTGCCTTAACCCCTGACCTTTGCCACCAGAAGTCCCTCCCCTTGCCCCCAAAAGTACTCCTTTTGGGAAGGGGGTTTGCCATCTTGAAAATGGAAGAAAAAACAAATTATATATTAAAAATCAAACATTGACAATAACATATTTTAATTTTATTTTAAAAAATATTTTTGTCCTGATTTGCACGTGTTTGTGTGGTCTATACAGAGGTGATTGCTTCACAGCTCAAAATTAATTCTTACCCTTGTAGGTTGGGGGCGGGGGGAGGTGTGGAGGGGTGCTGGGGGTATGGGGTTTGTGGGGAGCTGTGTGTGTGTATGGGGTGTGAAGGAGGGTGTGGGGATGTGGGTAATGGGTGTAGGGGATGCGGGGGGTGTTTGTGAGGATGTGTGGGGGGTGTAGGGGCTGGCTGTGGGGAGTGGGTGCATGTGTGTGGTGGGGTGTGTGCATGCAGCAATGAGCAGGGCTCTGCCCAGAAGCACAGGCGTGTGTGGGGAGGGATGCATGTGGCTAGGGATTTAGGATTCGTGGGGTGAAGGGTGTGACTGGGTGTGGTGTCTGTGGGGTGTGTAATTATGTGTGGGGGAGGGTGCAGTTGTGGGGGGAGGCTTGAGTGTATGGTGGGGTGTACATGGGAGCCCCCCACACATGCCCCCCTGAACCAGTCAGCACCTGCCCCTGCCTCGCAACAGCCTGGAGCCTGTGCGCCCTGCGGCACCTCCCTGCCAGCAGCGCACAGCCCCAGCCCCACTCTGCACCCGCTCCCAACTCATCCCCACCAGGGTGGATCATCTGGAATCTGGGAACAGCCCTGACCTGGCCCATCCCATGGCACATCCTGCCATCCCCTGGGGACACAGGGTGCAGGGTGCTGCACTTGGGCAGTAGTAACCAGCAGTACACTTACAAGATGGGAAACTCCCTTCTTGAAAGCACAGAGGCAGAAAGGGATCTTGGAGTCATCACTGACTCCAAGATGAACATGGGCCGACAATGCGAGGTCACGGTCGGCAGGGCTAACCGGACCCTATCGTGCATCCACAGGTGCATCTCGAGTAGGGCCAAGGAGGTGACACTGGTCAGGCCATAGCTGGAATACTGTGTCCAGTTCTGGACATCCCACTTCAAGAGGGATGTGGACAACATTGAGAGGGTCCAGAGGAGGGCCACCCTCATGATCTGGGGACCGCAGAGCAGACCCTACAATGAGAGGCTATGGGACCTGAACCTGTTCATCCTTCACAACAGAAGGATGAGGGGGGACCTCATGACCATCTATAAACTCACTAGGGGGGACCAGAAGGGTTTGGGGGAGACCTTGTTTCCCCTAGCGCCCCCCGGGATAACAAGGAATAACAGCCACAAGTTGTTGGAGAGTAGGTTTAGATTAGACATCCGTAAGAACTACTTCACAGTCAGGGCGGTTAGGATCTGGAACCAACTTCCAAGGGAAGTAGTGCTGCCTCCTACCCTGGGGGTCTGTAAGAAGTGGCTCGATGCCTACCTGGCTGGGGTCACTTGAGCCCAGTTTCCCTCCTGCCCAGGCAGGGGGTCAGACCTGAAGATCTACAAGGTCCCTTCCGACCCAACTTCTATGATTCTATGCGGGCTGGGGAGGCTTTGCAGCTGGACTGCCTTTCTAGGCAGCCCAGGTGGCAGTGACTCCTTTCAGCTGTCACTGCCGCTGGCCCCTGCCCCACAGTACTGGCAGAGACCCACATGCACAGCCCTAACGTGGCCACCCCACACTTACTCTGGGCTCGCTCACCCAGGTTCAGCAGCAGTGACACAGAACAAAAGCTGTTGCTCAGCATGGGGGAAAAGCATCCCCTCTCCCTACAGCGGCTCGCTATTCCTGCTGCAGCTACCTGGAGCCTGCACTGGGCTGCCTTGCGTCTGCTCTGTGCTGCCAGCGCTAGGCAGCATGGAGGTGGTAGTGATGCAGGGCAGCCCAGTGTGGGCTCTGGGCAACTTCAGCAGGAATAACCAGCACTGGCGAGGGGGAGGGGCCACTTTTCCCGTGTGCGGAGCAGCAGCTTTTGCCCCAAGCTGCCGCTGCTAAGCCTGGGTAGGCAAATCCAGAGGAAGTGTGGGGTGCATGGGGTCAGGGCTGTTTGGCATGGGTCACTGCCGGTACCACGAGGTTGCGGCTGGGGCCAGTGGTGGCAGCAGCCAGAAGGAGCTGCCGCAACCTGGGCTGCCTAGAAAGGCAATCTAGCTGTGGAACTGCCCCAGCCTCGTTGTGTCCCCAAGGGGTGGCAGGATGTGCCACAGCTGGATGGTGCCTGGGCCAGGTAGGACCAAAGGACCCACTGAAGGCTGGACAAAGACCTGTTATGGGCCAGATGCAGCACACAGGCCATATTTTGTCCACCCCTGCATTAGGCATTAATTTAACAAAACAGAAACTATGCTATAACAGTGGATAGTGGCACTGTGCCAATATGACAATTTCCAAGAGCATGACATTTCATTTCTCTCATCCTGCTCTAACCTGAATTAAGGTACTGCCCAGGCATATGGAGATGGGCATCTAAGATACATGTATGTTAATATTGCAAAGTCTAAAGGGCAGCTGAAATGCATCAGATTCATAAATCCACATTGTTCCTCAGAGTAACAGCCTAAACAAACAGGCTTTTCCTTAGCCTCAGATCACAGCTAAAACTCCCCAGTAGGAACTAGCCCAGGGGTGGGCAAATATTTCAGGTGAAGGGCCGCTTACCGAGTTTAGGCAAGCCATCTATGGCCACATGGGTAGCCTCACCTATTGACAGGTGTCCCATGACCTTGTTGCCATCTTAGGACCAGAAATCCCTCCCCCAACCCCTGTCCTTTGCCACCAGAAGTCCCTCCCCTTGCCCCCCCAGAAGAACTCCTTTCAGCAACAGGTTTTGCCATCTCTGAGTCAGAAAAATACCAAATTATATTCTAAAAATCAAATGTATTACATTAATTTAATTTCAAAAAATATTTTTTGTCCTCATTTGCATGTGTTTGTGTAGCGTACATAGAGATGATAGTATAATAGCTTAAAATAAAGTCTTACTCTTGTATATTGTGGAGGGCGTGGGGGGTATAGGTTTGTGGGTAAGTAGGGTGTGTGTGTGATTTGTGGGGGGTGGATAGGTGTGGGGGGTGTGGGGGTACGGGTTTTGTGGGAGGCTGACAGTGTGTGGGGGGAGGATCCTGTCATCTCTGAAAGGTAGCCAGGGGGAGATAAATATTAATTTTCTAAATTTTTTAGGAGCCCTGCAGGCTGGATAGAATGGCCTGGTGGGCCGGATCCAGCCCATGGGCCATATTTTGCCTGCCCCTGGACTAGCCCCTCAGTCCTGTAGGCAGAGGTGATGGTCTTTAAGGCAGTGGTTCTCAATCTTTCTGGACTCAAGGCACCCTTCACTGGACTCCAGGTACCACTCCATAACTTTTGTGAATTGACTGGCAACCAATTTCTAAGATATATGTATATATCACAGAACTTACCTCCTTGCAGAGGGGCTGGACGGTGCAGATGAGGAATTACCCATGCAGGGCACCCTTCAAAGGATCTGGCGACACCCCAGGATGCTGCAACACCTTAGTTGTTAATCACTGGTATGGGCTGAAGGGCAATCTAGGTTTATGGTTTATGTTCTGTTGACATAAACCAAAAACCTAGCTCTAACATCTTGAATCAACATGGCTCCTTTCTCCAAGACAAATTACAAACATGTGACAGTTCTGTGGTTTGTACTGGTTTTCTGTAAAGCTATGAGTGGTAAGTGGCTTTGACTCACACCAGGCCTTGCACACTTTTTTGTAGTGTTTTCACTGGAAAATATGGCATTGGCCACAATTTCCTGCAAAATCAAATGGGAGAGCCGGGGAGGGGGGGGGGTGTGTGGAAGCAGTAGTGACACAGACTGAGTTGAGGTACCCTCCACCAATTACTAACGAGGGGAGGGGTCACTGTGAAATGGTTGTGAAATTGGATCTGCATGCCAAGAGCAGGCTGCAAGTCAGCCCAAGCAGGCCATGATTTCATTTGGTCTAATCCTTCAATTCGTGTAGATGTCTCTGAATCCTAGCCTTGCCCTCCAGCATATCTACTACTCCCAGTTTGGCGTCATCTGCAAACTTGCTGAGGGTACACTCTATGCCATCTTCCAGGTCGCTGATGAAAATATTGACCAAAACCAGCCCCAGGATTTATTCCTGGGGCACTCCACTTGATACCAGCTGCCACCTCCACATCAAGCCATTAATTACTACGCTTGGAGCCTGACAATCCAACCAGTTTCCTATCCACCTTACAGTCTATTCATCCAATCCATACAAGCAAGCTAAGGAGGTAAGAGTGCTGTGGGAGACTGTATCAAAAGCCTCGCTAAAATCAAGATATACCATGTCCACTGCTCTCTCCACAGTCTTAGGGGCAGTCATCCCATCATAGAAGGCAATCAGGTTGGTCAAGCATGACTTACCCTTGGTGAATCCATGCTGACTCTTCCTAATCACCTTCCACCCTGTGCTGGAGGAAATGTTAAGACCTTAAGCCACTGACCCACAACAATTGTTAAACATGGAATCCATCCATCTCCTCTGAAAGGGTTTGACACATCCTCACCCAGCTGAGATATGCAGAGGACTATCAAGCTTACAGGCTTAGGTAATGAGCTTACAGCCTCATCTACCTCAAAATGCTCCTGGGCTCCAACCATGTAACAGTCTAAGGATGAAGTTACATGTTACACTTAGACCATAGTAAAGACACTTAAAAAGCAAGTGTGTACAACTTAGATCTCATTAACTCATGTTAAGTGCCCTCTGAGCATTTCAAAATTATGCCACTGCAGGCAAGGGTTAATTGTGGGCCACGTTACCTAGCTCATGTTAGGGTAATATCAGGCTGCTCCACGGAGATAAAACAAGCAACTTGCAGTCCTCCAGCAGCCCAGGATGCACCACTCCCACCCCTCCCCCCAAGCCAGACAGAACCCAGGGCCATGTCCCCATGAGTGGAAACGTGCGTTCCCTGGGGCCAAGTACCAGCAGCACACCTTGTCCCGCTACTACTTGTCCCCAGGGAATGCCCATGCTGTGTGCTCTCTGGCACGTGGCAGGTTACCCCACGGGTGGGGTAGGGGAGGCTGGGGCCAGCAGCCTTACCTGGGGTCCTGAGGGAGCTGCAGCCCTGGCGCTCCTGCAGTGAGGATCCTGGCTGGCAGCTGGGGCATGGCTCTGGCTGGCCAGGCTCTGGTTTGGGATGACACACACTGCCACCATGTGCACCACACTGGGGGGCTTTTTGGCATGGATTTTTTGACCCCAGTGCCAAAAAAACCCCCTGCACTGCAAAACGGCAGTGCAGGGTATGCCTGCATGTGCAGTTTGTGGCGGCGCAGATGGGTCTGCGGCATCAAATACTGCACATCCACACTTGTCTGGGCACAGCCCAGGTGTCCTTGCTGTGTCCACACCCCTGCTTATGAGCTCTTTGGTGGCAAGTCAGAGCTGTGCAGGATAGAAATGATATTAACTCTTTAATATGTAACTGCTCACAACACCTTCCAACTTTAATACTGTTTACCATTCCACAGATTTAGTACGGTCGAAGTGTGATATGTAAGCTCCCCTAACTTTGTTAGCATTTCAGGGACTGGAGTGTGCATAGTGACAGGCACGGTAACCCCGAGCACAATCGGCATCCTTCTGCAATTCATTCTTCTGGAAAACACTGATACATTTTAGCACAATGCTTTACTGCCTGTCAGTAAAAATTACCCAAATACTCTATGGGTAAACCACATCAGCCATTTAAACCAATTAGGCTGCGTTTGATCTCTTTCAAACCCACCAAGCCTAGCTCTCTCGTTTTGCCTAACAAGCTTTAACATTAGGATTCCCCCTCCCCCGCCCCCGCCGCCAATCTGCTGCTTTCTCCTACTGTGAAAAAGAGCAGGTCTCTAAATATGAATAAAAAGAAAAGAGCAAATCGAATAGCTTTGCCTATGGAAAGTAAAACTGAGGCTTACTGTTTTTGACAACTGTTAGGAATATGAGATTTTAACTTATGGTCCAACAACTATAGCTAAGGCTGCAGAATGGCTTCTACTAAGAAACCCTATTTTAAGCTAAGCATATTCACACAGCTGAAACAGAACTGTATTACACATGAGGAAACTGCCAGAGCCTATTCTTGAGCAGTTTGCAATCAGAAGCCCCATTCTTGCAATTCAATGCATGTACAACAATTTATAAAATCCATGGTTTTATTGAAGTCTATACCTTAGTGCTGTCTCACAGCCAAAAAGAGAACAATATTCAGGACCTTTTAGAATGGATAGTCAGACCTAAAAAAAAAAAAAAATGGTGGGGAAAAAAAAAAATCTTTATTTCTGCCAATTTAAAAAATTTAACTTTTATATAGTTGAAAACATAACTATAAGTAGGACAAAAAAAGACAAATATTTAAAAGTCTGCGGAGTAATAGTTTTCTTTGTCTAAGCAGTTGTTTGGCAAACAGAAATTTAAGAACTACTATGTTATCTAGATAGTCTCTCAGTCAGAACTGGATTTTGGAAGAAAATTTTTATATAACAAAGTTATAAACGTATGGCATTTATCATAGCAAGTTCTTAATGAATTATTAATTTCATTTGTTACGGTAGTTCCCAAAAACTGCTGTTAGGATGAGGAGCTAGAGTCTTCTGTGCCTGGTGCTTTACTGGTACCTGACAAAGAAAAAAGAAAAAAAAACACAAAACCCCTGGCCTAAAGGGCTTACAATGTACTAAGGTCCTGATCCTTCTGTTACATCCCCGTGCATCCTGTCCGCATAGTGGGTAAGGTTGGCTGCTCTGAGGAGTAAATATCCAACTGAAACACATGTGCATCTGGTGTGTTTGGGGAAATTTGGGGGAGAGCAGAAAACAAATGGCTTTAAACTAGGGATAGGAGCAAATCAAGCATCAATATGTTTCCCTTAGGTCTCTTCACAGTTTTGCAAAAGTCTGCACATTCCAAGATTTCGATCCGATAATTGACTCCACATGGGCTGAGCACTGAGCCCATAGACAACTCTGCTGAAGCCAACAGCAGCATCTCCCCCAACACAAGGCCAATTCGGGGCTCAACCTTGTTGTTTTAAAAAAATACATTTCTTTCTCTTTCGGTGGTGGTGCAGAAAAAAACCCATCCAATTAAACCACAAGAAATGTTAACTCAGTCTTTCAGTGACAGCAGACAACAGCTGTGCGATTGAGATCAATGCATTTTTGCAGTTTTAGGCCCACATTAAACAAAACTTCCTTTTAAAACTCTATTCTCTTTTTTTATTAGATGATGTGATTAGGGGGCATAATTCAGCTAGCCTGGCCACCCTAAGCAACCCTGTACCTCAAACATTTTAGATTTTCTTTCAGTTAAACAGCAAAATCCTGTAGTTTACAATGGTTGTCCTTGAGGTAACTGCAACACACAACTAATTATTTTAACCCCCATACATTAGCAATATGAACTATCATCCTTGATTCTTATTTTCATGGCAGAAAATGTCTTTCATTTCTAATAAAATATTTTTTTCAATAAACAGGAAGCCCAAGAGCATAGTGCCTGGTGACAAATTAAATGATTTTAAAGTATGCCTTATCAGCTTTAAAATGTTTCTTTTAAAATGCTGAGCCCAGATCCCCTAGTTTAGCTCTTGAGCAAGAGACCCAGAGATCAACAAGCAAGTTCTGCTGACTGTACTTGCTTTGTATTGCCAGCCCAGCATAAAGCCACCAAAAGCATAATGGTAAACCTGGGCCTTAATCTGCAGCTGGTTTACTGGTTTGGTTGCCTAGGATATGTGATTTTTTACCATTTTCATTTTTTTTTAAAGGAGAACTCACTGATAGTGAAAAACCTGCCAGGATATGAAAAGGTGAAATGTGACTGTAAGTAAAATGAAATAGATGCTGCGGTTTTTATTCTGGTTGTAAGCCTGGAGGCAAACCAGGCAGCAGGAGTCCATCAGTAGGGGAGATCAGGGCTGTGAAACGGCAGAGAGATAAGGAAGGGGGTGACTGGGGTGGGAGAAATAGGTCAAGGGGTGAAAAAGGATGGATCTGAGATCTTGATCCTGTGCCATGAAAGTTGAATGGCGTTTTACCTCTGACTTTAAGGGCAGTAGGATCAGACCCCTGAGGCGGGTGAGAGGGGGTGGGGGAGTGCAGGGTTCAGTGGTTATCTTGATAGTGCTGGGATAGATGCGTGGCTCAGGGGATTATTAAGTGCAGCAGGTGCTGCATTGGGGAAAACCCGTCTACGTTGTTTCAACATAAGCATCGCTGTAGTCTAAATTAGAAACAGCATTTGTTACCTGTTTAGTTTAATTACAACATCATTTCTTCAAGAAGTTTATGTACAAGATTTCTACATCCATTTATGCCCACGCGCATGCATACATACACATGCTTATATGGCTACTGGAACAAAAAGCGCTGTTTAAAGTAAAACCACAATCAAAACTTGCAGATAATTCAAAACCAGCTATATCCTGCTGTACACATTTCCTGGATGTTTTCTGTTTGTTTTCAATTTATTTTCCAGTCATGGTCTACAAGCTATTTGGGTTTAGAGATTTTTTTTCTATGCTGTTGTTTATTGTAAAAAGCTAAAGGGAAGCCACTCCTCCACTAACTGTTTGTTGAAGCTCTCCAACAGGAAGAAACAGGCAATTGCCATGTTACTGAGGGTTGAGCTGGAGAACCTTTGTCTTTTACAGAACAAAAAATGTTTACACAGCTCATGGAGAATTATTTTTCAGGAAATTAAATCTCTGTAACACCTTCATCTTATTAGTGCACTTGCCAATTATTTCCCTGCCTTCAATTACAAAGACAAGCGATGCTCAGAAAAATGAGCCAGCGCATTTGGTCTGGAAAAGCTAAGTGTGTCTGCTGTAACTGATTGTCCATTATTACTGTGTCTGTGAAAAGTGAAAGCCACTGCATTTGAAAAACAGTCTCTTTTGCAGAACAGCTGCCTGCTGGGGTGGCTAACACTGACAAATTAATTTTACCCTTTTTCCTAGGTTGTCCGATCGGTGAGGTTGGCAGAGTGAGTGTGGTAAAGGTGGAGTTACTTCATCCTTTACAATCTGCAGAGCAGGTAGCTTAAAACACCTGTGTCCCCACTGCCCAGACAATGTGTTTCAACCCTTACTGGGGCAGACCTCATTTCGATCCTGGAGGGCATTCCTGCACCCAGAGCTTTTTCATTCCTCGTCTCCATAGCAAAAACTGACTAGGAGAGTGCCAACGAGGCCCATCACCTCCTTAAGAAGACGGATGTGTTGCCTATGTGCCCATATTGGCAACATAAATTATAACAGACTTAGGTGCTACCCCACTTGGGACACGGGCTCAACTCTGCGGGTGCTGAGTAATCTGCCTCGGTTCAGCAAAGTAACTCGGGTATGTACGCTTTTTCTGTACTAGGGCACGGTGCTCAGGGCCTTGCAGGAACAACCGAGTCCGAGCCCAAGGACCCAGAGTGAGGCAGTGCTGGCAAGGACAAATTTGGTTCTGTTGGCTGGTCTCTGGGAGCTCGGTGCACCAGGGGATTCGCCTAATGCTTGTGCTGATTTCATTTGCCATAGGGCCCACAATTTCTTTGGCTGCCATTGAGAGAGAGAGAACAGCAACTCTTTGGTCACTAATTGCTTCCAGGTCTGTGTGGGTTGTGCTACTCTTTATTCAAGAGGTTCTTGGCTCTCCCATTTTATCCCTTTCAGTTTGTCAGCCCAGTTCCCTCTTAGGGCTCTTCAGAAAAGCCTGCTAATGGTAATTAAGCATGTAAATCCCCCAGCTATCCATAATGAAAAAGCCCCCTGAATATGTATGACATGCAAGTGCAGGAACAGCCTAGGAGGATAAGCAGACTGCTGACAACATCCTGAAGTGGACACACCACAGCCACTGCAAAAAGGATAAAGCACCAGAGGATAGATGCATTTGCCAATATTTGGAGAGAGGCAAACCTGAGGAGAAATGAATGGCTGTGTCAGCTGGTAAAGTGTTATACAGTCTTTCAGCTTCTGGCTGCTAGTCTAACCTTCAGATCAGTAGTGCAAAAAATCACCACTACTTACCAAACTGAGCTATGCTTTATCAACAGAAGGCTAACACCAAGCCTAGGGACAGACGTTATACACAAACTGGTTTAACGATCAGAAATTGGTTTAAACGTGTAACAGAACAGATGTTCAATGCACATAAACCGGTTTGAAAATGGCTGAAACTGGTTTAAGATCAACCTGGCTGAATGTAGTTTCAGACTTAACCGATTTGTTTCAAACTGGTTTGTGCAACTTCTGTCCCAGACCCCTTCCTGGTTTAAGTTAAAGCAGAGTCCCTGCGCATCCCAGCATGTTTTTTAGGACAGGGTGGCAATTAACCTGCAAAGATTGAATCAATTCAGGCTCCGGCTTTTTGAATGTCTGTCCCTAGGCCAAAGGACATGAAGAATGAATTTCCTTCCTTTCTGATGGTGGAGTCTACACAGGGTGGGGGATTTTGTGGGGAGAGTGCACTTTCTCTGCTTACCCTACATACGTTCCATAGCTAAGCAGAAGTCTTCTCTTTATAATGGCAAGTCCAAAATTTTCCACACACACCAAAACACAGTCGTGTCCATTATTTTACAAGTAAACTTAGACTCTGAAAATTCACAACGAGACTGGACTCAAAGCTACTCACCAAATATGAAATATGATATTGGTCTTCTTCACTGGAATTTTTTTTGTACTGATTTGTTGAAAAAGTGATCTCCACCTCCATTTTTCTGGAGATGGAAAACTTAATGGGAAAAGCTTTCAAAGGTCCTTTGAATGGCATACCCGAAGATGTCTTCAACTAACTTCCCTTTTAACACTATACTGTCAGTAGGTCACTGGTGTTGATCCCTGCAGTCTAACTCTACTTGCACCATCTTCTCCCACAGAGGTGAACCAAGAGATTCCAGGGTCAACTCAAGCCATACTGAACCTTTACAAATGAACACTTTATGCAAGGGTTTGATTTTATTTTGGAACTATGAAGACTAAACCTGAACACTGCCTTTAAAATAGATTTTAAAATAGCTGGGTTTCCCAGGAAGCAGAGAATCTCAAAGTTTATATTATATAATGATGTTAATAGCATTTATAACTAATACTTACTATAATTAATAATAATATGAGGTTTGCTTTCTCCAGTCTACCTAGAGGCATATATAATCATGAACATAAGTCTATACATACACACTGAAGCTAAAACTTTATTAATCAGGAACAAGCTGTAATTAAAACTTGTCCCCCAACTGCTCACTTGGCACAAGTACATTCTCGTACATAACTCTTCCTGGAAGCTGCTAAAATGTCTAGGTTCTTTAATAAGTTTTTATTTGCTCTGTAAGCTTGCTGGATCTGGCAGGACCACCACACTGCATTGTATAAGATACACCCCACGGAATTACGTAATTATATGCCTGCATAATTTTTCACGTAAAACATATAACTGTGCATAATTGCATACTATCACTTAATTCCCTGGGCTGTAGCTGGCGAGTGGGAAAGTCAACTCCTGCCCACAAGAAGTGGGCATGGGGGTGAGTGTGGAGTTTGTGGGTGGATGTGGGCCCCCCTTGCAACATGCCCTGTACCCCATGGTGCACAGCCCCCATCGTGACAGCAGCAATAGCAGGCAACGGGCCCCCGGGGCACTCCTGGCTAGGGCACAGCCCTCAGAGGTGCGTAGCTCCAGCAAATCCGGGGGGCTGCAAGTGGCTTCTGCTTGCAGTGCCACAGGCTCTGCATGCTGGCACAGAGCTAGCCTGGTGTGGCCCAAAGGCATGCGCCAGCAGGTTGGGCCAGGCTGGCTCCATGCAACCCCTGGGATTTGCTGGAGCTGCGTGCCACCAGGGGTCTCTTCCTGCTGTGGCTAGAAGCACACTAAGGGTCCGGGAGCTGTGCTGGGGACAAGGCATGTGGTGGTAGGGGCTATGCCTGGGGGGGGGGGGGGGCATGTGGTGGGCAGAGGCATGTTCCCAGGGGCTGTGCTGGGGGGTGTGGTGGGACAGCTGTGCACCCCCCACAAGGCCCCCCACACATTTATCCACATTTGCCCACAAATCCACACCCCCCAACTTTTCACAACCCCCCAAAAATCCCACACTCTCCCCACAAACCCCACACACTCCCATACCCACAAACCCTCCCATACACACACCCACACTTGCAACAGCTTTTCACAACCCCCCACACCCTCCAACATCTTCACAATCCCCCCACATCCGCCCCAACCACATCACATCACACATCCCCCCCACACACAAATGCCTGCGTATATTTTTAAAGAAGGTTGAAATAGCGTTATATTTCGTTTAATTTGTAAAAATAAATAAATATATAAATAAAAGTAATTAACTGCACTTCATTTTTAATTTTTCTGCACATAATTTTGAACTTTTCTGGGCATAATTCCCTAGGGTGTAATAAGAGGAAGATCCAGTGAGTGGCAATGGCCATGTAAAATATTAAAAAGTCTTATTATTTTGGAAGGAAGGTATGATTTAAAATACCAACAGATGTTTTGGCTCTGGGTACGCAGCTCTCACTGTGATCAGTCATCTGCCTGTAAAGCTTGTAGTGGCACAGACTGTTGGTTGCTTAAAAACACATACCTATGCTGCTGTTGCCAAAAGTGACAAGACTTTTTTTCGTTGCAAAGCAAAAATATGCTTAACCCAAAGTCCCTTAGCCTCTTGGGGCATGTGTAGACAAAACAGGAGCGCTAAATTGAAGCAGTGGCTTTTAAAAAACACCATTTTAATTTACGGCTGATTAAACCCCTGTGCTGTGAAACACCCTGCTGACTTACCTGCCTCTCCAGCAGGGAGCGGAAGGCAAGTTTCCAAAAGGCAGAGCAGTCCCTGGGCTACAGGGGGGCAGGTACTTCCCCCTGCAGCAGTGGTGGCTCCCCCCTCCCCCCCCCCATAGCACCCACTTGCAGATAGCCAGCTCAGGCTGTCCCAGGGGGGCACCGCAGCCACAGAGGGAAGCACCAGGCCCCACACAGCTCAGGCAGGCAGGCTCCAGATTGGTGGGGGGGAGAGATCAGGCTCATCGCTTTTCTTGGGTGGAGCCTGTTTTACCGGGCTGTTGCCAGGCTGCCTGCAAGGCTTCCTTCAGAGCCCCGGAGCTGCACGGACCCCAGTGATTTGCTCCGCGGCTGTAGGGGCAGCAAACTAAAACTCCTTGAAGCCCCAAGTCATTGAAGGTGCATTACTGAATTTCCTGCAGCAGCTGGAATTAATGCACAATATGCTGCCAAGACATGAAAACGCCAACATCATTAAAGCAAAATGTGCAAAATATGCAAAAATCGAAGTGTGTAAAAGCATTTAGCCTGCTTTAAAGTGTCGTGCACATCCGCCACTCATTTTGTCTACACACGGCCTTTGCCTGAAATCAAAGCAAAACTAAAGCGCTCTTCAGTCCTCTTCCAACTACTGTATTCTGACCTGAAAGCAAAGGGTCAATACTGCACATCATAGCATTGTTCTAAAAAGAGGGAGTCAGATTCTGATCTCAATCCAATCACTGTGTATCCGGAAACCAATGTATTTCCATCAAATTATATCAGTAAAGTAGAAATTAGAACACTACATGTCTCGTAGAAAACGCAATTTTTTATATGTTTTAAGCAACTTCTGTTCCAAAAACAGTCATGAAAATGTGGAGAGTAGGAGCCTCTGCTGTAAAATGCCCGATACATCCTCATGGGTGGAAATACAATCACCTATTTTGCACACGTAACTACTTAATTTACATGCACAATTCCCTGGTTGAACCTGAGCACATATATTTTGACAAAGAAAGTACATATCTATTTATTTTTAAAATGGAGGATCTATGTTTAAGCAAAAAACCCCAAAATAACTATTAGGTAGCAAATATTTAGCGGTTAAACTATTAAATCACAAATTGTGGTATTCAGACAGAGATGGTGTATGTGTGTCTGTGCCATTATACTATGCTGTGTGCTACTCATTTATTTTCTTAATTATTTTCTTTTGGGACAGGGTATTATAGCATTATTACATTTGGTCTCCTGTTATTTATATTTCTTCTGATTTATAGCAAAAAATCCTGGTTTAGATTAGACATTTCTGGCAAGCCTTGGAATTTTTTTTAATACATTTTGTTAGAAATGCAATTACAGAAATATAAACATTCAATTTACATATAATGGATATTAAAAATAAATCAAGATGTAACCCGCTTAAATATTTGGCAAGATACTTGTCTAAACTGTTTCAATGTAATGCAGATGAGTCCTAATAAATAAAATGTGCTTAGAAGGCCATCCTCATTTCCAACTAAATAATCAGTTACCCATATCCTTAACCAGCTGCGTATTTTGCACTAACAAAAATATACTGAAGACAGAGACACCACCACTGCAAACAAGCATGGTATTCAGAAAGTGTCCTTCCCTTTACAATACTGCTGGGAAAAATGCTCATAATAATGCATGAAAAAAAATACATGAAAAGAAGCGACAACCCTTCCCCAGATCAGTAGCATTATTTAAAATTAGACAAAAGGACTGCAAAATCCTACCACCTGGAAACTCTCTCTGTATTGCTATGGCTATTGTTTCTGGTTGCACGTCTGGTGATGACGACGATGACAACAACAATGACAACAATGCTGATATTGATGTATTTATAGTGTAACAGTACTCAGGAAGCCCAAGAAATATTTGTACCAACAGACTGACTAAAAGCAGATATAGTACCATGTCAGTATGGGAGAGGTATTTAGCCATGTTAGCCTGAAGTTAGGCAGAAGGCAGGCCAGGATGGCACCTTAGAGACTAACTTGTTCAGAGAGAGGTATGCACTTTCCTAGGCTACAGTCTACTTCGCAGATGCTAAGTAGGTTATAGCTTATAAAGTGTGTGTTTCTCATTTAATTGGTCTGTGAGGTACCCCTTTGCTCTGGCCAGCATATGAGTAGGTTTAGCTTGCTTCACAATGCTGCTGTAGCTAGACCATGCTGTTCTTAGGTCCTGACCTGAAGCATCAAAGCTGTTCCAGTTCCAGGTCCAGGTTGTTGTGAAGAAACTGTTGACTGTAAAGAGAAGTGTCAGATTTGTATTGGGGGGAAAAAAAAAAAAGCTAATACCTTGGGTAAGGTGTTGAAACCTCCTCTCACCTTTAGATTCATTCAAATGTAAAAAATGGTCAAAGCTCAGCAAAAAATCACTGCAATAGGAAAGAATAATCTTCATTCTCCCTCATGTCTAAAAGAGCCGTGCAATGCAAACTGAATAATTCCTTTTGGTTTTTCACAAGTCAGATGACTGTTTAACTCGAACAGACTGGCCAGTCACAGAGGCCACCAAGGCTTCTGTGTTCCAGATGATACTTTCTATTCAGCCATTTGTTTAAAATGAAATGGATTATCCTAAATTTAAAAAATAACACATGGCCCGTTCAGCTATTATTCCAATTTTCTGTTATCTCACAAGCAAGATTAAAGTTCACATGCTGGTAACGATTTAAAAGAGTTGGTTCTGTCGTTCAAAGGGATGCAGCTTTTATGCAACTTAACCAAGATCAGCCACTGTTAGCTGTCCGACTGCAACGTCTATGGTATAAGCATTTACACCTCAATGACACAGAATGCTTTTACCAGGTCAGTAGCTTATGTTCACAGGGAATTTCAGTCACATGAATCATCTCCCCAGTACTGGCAGTTGGGCTAAGTCAGGAAAGGCTATTTTAAGGAATGAAAAATGTGATTTTGCTATAGTTTGTCATATTATTAAGTCGTATAATGAGATAGGGGAGGAGGGAGACATACACACTAACGGTTGTAGGAAACCAGTCTAGTTCAGTGCACATAAACCAGTTTCAAAATGGCTGAAACTGGTTTAAGATAAACCTGATTGAATGTAGTATCAGTCTTAACCAATTTGGATCAAACTGGTTTATGAAACTTCTCTCCCAGACCCCTTCCTGGTCCAAGTTAAATCGCAGTCCCCCAAAATCCTAGGATGCTTTCCAGCCCTGGGCTGGGTTGTGCTATCTGCTGCAGCACAGAAGGGTTGGAGAGGGGGAGGGAAGGTAGGGACTGCTCCCCCCATACAGGCAAACCCCAGGTGGGGTGTGAAGCCTGGGAGGGGTATTAAACTTTTCTTCCCTCCCCCTGCCCCCCCCCAATCCCCAAGTACAAAGCTGCCATGCTCTGCTAAAAACTTGCTGCTGGTTGTAGCTATGGACTACAAATCCCAAAGGCACCTGGACACAGGAAGAGGAAGTGATGAGCAACCCTGCAGCATCCTGCTGCTGTGATTCTGGACTGCAAATCTCAGAGACCTTGGGGGCAGCAGGAAATGGAAGCAAACACACAGCCCATGGTGACTACAGAAATCGGTGCACCTCAACCATGGAAGCCCAATGGATCATCTTTGTTCAGACCTATAAGCCACACATGAAGTGGGAAATACAACAATGCTTATAATGCATATTCAATATCACACAACACATTAAAAACTTGTTTTTTTATTCAGTGCGGCAGATTAGAGTTACATTTCCTGTGAAGGTACAACCTTTATGGACAAAGTAATGGAGCAAAAGCAGCACCAAAAGAAAAGATCAAAATGAAACAATGGATGCTGGGAACTACAAGGTCCATCCTGCAGCAGTGTCGGTGGACCTCGCTTTAAAAGTCTGTTGGTGATGAGCTCACCAGGAGTCTAACTTCAGTCAATCCTGATTTAAGCTGATCCAAGGTACAGTCCATGTTTAGTGCTGGGAATCTTTGGGGGAGTGTTTACTATCTCTCAGTAATGATTTACTGATTTTGATTATCCATTTTTCATTACCACCAAAAGTGAGATTAAAATGTTTCAGAGGCAACTGCTCATATTAATCTCTCAAACACATGCTCAGAGTAAAGCTGTCAGTCAGGGAAATGGATGTCACTCCAGCTGCCAAAACACCTACAAGTAAAGAATCATTAAATGTGAATACCTCCACATAAGATAGCTTAGAGAAAGGCAGAATTACAGCCAGCCAAGAAGATTTCTGAACAGTAGCCAATATATACACATAGGAGCCAAGATTCATTGGCCACATTACATTGATTTCATTTAAGGAAAAGACATAAAAGAAGTAAAAAAAGTATCAACACTTTATACGTGAACAGTAAATAAAGGGGGGGGGTTTAATAGTTTTACTTAACACTCCTATACCTCTCTGCCTAAAATATGGCCATAATTAAGATGCAGAGAGGGTAAATTAGAGAAGTTAGATTGATAATCACCTCAGCAAGGGACAAAGGGAGTTCAGCTTCCAAATATGGAACTGTGCGATGCACTGAGACGCAGCAGTGGTATGCAGCTCCAGCCTCGCAAACCAGGTCCTGAATAATGGGATCTGTGTCTGTAGGAGTTTGACTTGGAGATTTTTTCTTATCTTTCCAGACTGGGGAGGAGGAAGAGGTGAGAGAATGAACATCAAAGTAACTTCTCTTTAGAGTTCAAGCTGCGTGATAATATCCTTTCATTGCAGGGGAGAGCATAAAAATAAGTTTGCGCTGTTATTTTTAAGGCATTTTGCAAATACCTGCATAGTTTCATAGTAGCTAGGGTCAGGAAGGACCTGAACAGATCATCTAGCCTGACCCCCTGCCACAGGCAGGAATGAATGCTGGGTTCACAAGACCCCAGACAGGTGATCATCCAACCTCCTCTTGAATTTGCCCAAGGTAGGGGCAAGGACCACTTCCCTGGGAAGTTGGTTCCAGATTTTGGCACCCTAACTGAAAATATTGCCTTCTGATCCCTATCCTAAACCTATTCTCCATCAGCTTATTACCATTGTTTCTCATCACCCCAGGTGGTGCTGGGGAGAATAGGGCTCTGCCTATTTGCTGTTGATCTCCCCGATGAGTTTGTAGGTAGCCACCAGGTCCCCCCCTCAGCCTCCTCTTGCTGACGCTGAACAGGTTCAGGTCCCTCAGTCTTTCCTCATAGAGCCTGTCCTGCTGCCCGCTCACCAAGCGGGTGGCCCTCCTCTGACCCCTCTCCAGGCTGGCCACATCCCTTTTGAAGTGCGGCGCCCAGTACTGGACGCAGTACTCCAACTGCGGCCTGACCAAAGTCGCATAGAGGGGGAGTATCACCTCTCTGGACTGGCTTGAGATGCATCTTTGAATGCATGACAAGGTATGGCTGGCCCTGCTGGCTGCGGTCTGGCACTGGCGGCTCATGTTCATCTTGGAGTCAATAATGACTCCAAGATCCCTTTCTGCCGCTGTGCTTTCAAGAAGGGAACTCCCCAGCCTGTGGATTCCTTCTCCCAAGGTGCAGCACCCTGCATTTGTCTACGTTGAACCCCATCCTATTCTCGTCTGCCCACTTTTGTAGTCTGTCTAAATCTATTTGCAGCCTCTCTCTCCCTTCAAGTGTGTCCACCTTGCCCCACATCTTAGTGTCATCAGCAAACTTAGACAGCGTGCTTTCCACCCCCTCGTCCAAGTTGCTGATGAAGATGTTAAACAGTGCGGGCCCGAGGACCGAGCCCTGGGGTACCCCACTGCTCACATCTCATCAGGTTGAGTACAGCCCGTCCACCACTACTCTCTGGGTGCGCCCCATCAGCCAATTTTTTACCCATCCAACTCTGTAGGCAAGCCACTGTAGTTATTAACAGTAGCTGCAGTTGACTGCATGATCTGCCAAAGAAAGGAACACTCAGAAGGGAGTCCAGTACCCCATACACCACAACTAAATAAATCACATATATATACACATTTGTTTAAAGAAACAGAGGAGGTGTTTCCTTTTCCATTACAAAGGGAGACAAGAGTCGTTCTTTCTGCCTATCTAGCTGTCTCTAGGATTTCTATCATTTTCCTCTGAAAATTGTTCTGAAAATACCTTTATAAAAAAAAAAAAAAAGCTTTTATTCAATCAATTTACAACTGGGGTCAAGAACATGGTGGCAAAGAAGAGACACAATGGAAACACAAAGATTTCATCTTTCTAAACTGCTTTGATGTGCCATTCCAATGAAGGTTGGCTTTCTTTCCTTTATAGCCATACGTCTGTGAAGGCTTTACACATTTTTCTCCCAGATATCCTTAATACCAGACCCCTTTCTGACCTCATAGTAATAATAAACAGAAGATGAAAAATCCACGGGCCTCCTTATCAAAGCCATCTGCAGAAGTTAAGCTTTCATTTAAAATAAAAAAAAATTAATCTTCTACCCTTTAAAGGTTGCAAAGATAACCTTCTCTCCGTGAACTGATCCAGAGCCATCCTTCTGTGTCTACAGACAGATAACTCTGGTGTCAGATTTTGTTGATGACCATCCTTTTCCCCTAGTCAGAGTGAAGCCGACTAGACCTGGGGACAGTTTCACAGATAACACTCACAAGCCTTCCACCAAAGGGAAATCCTGCCAATTTTTCCCTGATGCTGCTCTGGAAAGTGAGAAGCAGTAACAAAGGCAGGCTTGAATCTCTTCACAGAGAGAGTGGAGAGAACGGAGGGTAAGACAGGGCAGCAACTAGGACATGGGGACAGAAGAAAAGGGAGTCTTTCCCCTCTTGCCCCTGGCAGGAAATTGATGGAGGGTAGCAGAGACTATCCCAGCCCTGTCAGACAGTCAGTAGAGGAAGATGATGATAAGAGGGCAGACAGCACCCTTCCAACAGACAAGCAGTACCCAGGGTGGCAGTGAGGTCTCCAAAGAGCTTATCTATTTCCTACAGGGCAGCTGGTAAGATGCAGGTGCTGACTCATAAGAATAATCTTATGACTTGTTAGGTACCTACTTAATGAATTTTTCTAGCCCAGAGGGTAAGCAATATTATACCTTAAGTCTCTAAAAGTCTTGTATTTGGCAATCCCAAACCAGTTTTAAAAGCCTATAAATTAAAATGTCAACACTTCAGCCAGGTCATTAAATGTTGTCATCGGCTATCTTACAGGCTGGGAAACAAGGCCACAATGGAGGAAGTCTGCGGTAGAGCTGGAAACAGCACTCAGATTTTCTGCTCCAGCTTTTACTATACTCAGATGTATGGGATCAGGAATTCCAAAACAGGCCATCAAACCAAAAGGAATATCAACCCCTTAGAGTTAGTCCCTCTCCCTTCATACCATGACAGTTAGTAGGACAAACCAAACAGTAGTTAAAATGACACCTACCATGTCATTTTCCCATTTCATACAGTACTTAAATTTTCCTGACCAGTAACCCTCGTATAGGGAAGATTATTTTATTATCTTCTGCCCTTTCTGCTGTCCTAAACACAAGTGACCAAAGCAGTTGAAATCAATGACAATCCTCACTAGCAATATATCCTGTATTAATCAGGTAGTTCCTCACTATAATAACTATCTCACACAGATTAAAGATATTTTAAATGGAACTATTTAAATGGCCACAGTGCTGCTATTGGATTTCCAAAGTCATTCCCAAAACAATTACAAATCTCTTTCCAGTCTTGATAGCTACACCTAAGAAATGTTCTTTCAATCTCTTTTATACTACAAATACCATGTGGTTATTTAGGATTATTTTTGTTAGCATCATGTTTATTTCTTATTCAGTGAAAACTGTATGGACTGTACAAATAGAAGAAGAGATGTCTATCCCATAGAGATTTCATTTCAAAATGGACTAAAAGATATATTGTAGACAACAAGGTTGTTATTTGCAAACTTAACTTTGCAAAGTTAGCCCTCAAGCCTAGGGACAGACATTACACATAAACCGGTTTATGTGATCAGTAACTGGTTTAAACCTGCAACAGAACAGACGTTTGGTGCACATAAACCAGTTTGAAAATGGCTGAAACCAGTTTGAGATAAACCTGGTTCAACGTAGTATCAGACTTAACTGATTTGGGTCAAACCGGTTTATGCAATGTCTGTCCCAGAGCCCTTCCTGGTTTAAGTTAAATCAAAGTCCTCCAGCATCCCTGATGCTTTGCAACGCTGGACAGTGCTCTGCTCCAGCTCAGCAGGGCTGGCCCCTCCCCTCTGCTCCCTAGCTGCAGCTCCGGCACAGACTGCAGGTACAGCGGGGTTTGCCTGGCTTCCTCCTGCTCCCCTATCCCCCTCACCAGTCCCTTGCTCAAGCAGGGATTCCCCCCTCTCCTCTCCCTTACACAGAGACACCTCTCAGCATTAGCTAGCACACCACATCCTGGCCTTGGTCCATGCTGTGGGAGACAGAACAAAGGCAGACAGGACAGTGTCTGCTTAGGAATTTTTAGAGCTAATCAACATGTAGCTTTTTCCTTGGAAAAAGTTGTTTAAGAGTTGTTTTAAATAATGAAAGGAGCTGGGGTTTTTTTGCTGATGGGGTGATAAATGCTAACTCCCTGTGTAACTTAATGCTCTGTTATCAACAGTGGGGGGAACCTATCCCTAACCAAAGCATCCTGCCAGGGCCTTGCCACATGCCTTCTCCATTCAAGCAGCATAGAAGGGAAAGGAGGGCTGCTCTAGCACCCCCTTGGCTTCTAGTCTGAGCCACTACAGCCATGTGCCTGCATTTCTTCAGTCCAGAGGGGATTTCAACGGTTACAAACTGGTTTAGCCTAGCCAGGTAAGCCTAACTTGCAAAGATTGAATCAATTCAGGCTCAGGCTTTTTGAATATCTGTCCCTAACCCCCATCTCTAGCTAACCATTTAAAGTATCCTGATTTTCTCAGCCGCTGAAGTCAAATGGACCTGAGGGTGTCACCAATGCTGAAAATCAGAAACATATGTACTATCTATGTAGAGATATTGGTGCCCAGCCATGTTTAAAAACTTTGGCCACAATACATCAAAAGCATCATATTCAAAACAAAGTTACAGTCTTATTTCTTTAGTGAATTAGTTCCATAGAAATTAAGGCTGGAAGAGAACTTCAGATTCCCTAGCTGACCTGTATATATAGTCACAAGCAATTTACATTTCTCCCAAATCTTCCTGCATTTAGTTCATTCTTGGTTCCAATATATATTACCTTGCATTTGGTTGTAACAGCATGCATTCTGCTGGACCAGCAATTCAAATCACTGTAACCCTGTCCTTCTCATTGTTTAGTACCCTACCCATCTGTTCACAAAAATTTTATAATATTGTTTAAATTATGAATAAAAATATTGTGGTGGCCTTGGAGGTAAGAAAAAAAAAATCCAGTGAATTTGATACAAAACGAGAGCAAAATGAATAACATCGGTGAAGATCTGTAGAGGGAAGCAGACTGTAAGAGGCAGGAAAGAAAGAAGTACAACACAGTACTTTCAATCTGACCATGATGCCAGTGAATTCAAAGGCACATCTACAGGTAAGAGAAAGATCATTCAAATTTACATTCCAGAATGAAATATTGGCATCCACTGAGCCAGGCTTTCTACAAACATGTAACAAAGCGCAGGCCCTGCCTCAAAGAGCTAACCAAGGCCCCAAAAGGTGAACTTTCTTGCTCTTTATCACACAAAAGGTCCAGCGTGGCCACTGACACCCCCCCCCCAAAATACAGGACATCCCCTTGGTGAGAGGGTGGGGGGACTGGCACTCTCAGCAATGAGGGGTGGGGCACCCAGGCCCCTTGTCCAATCAGCAGCAAGGGGTTGGGCTACCACAAAATGGCCACCTCCCTCCCTCCCTGGCTGTCCGGGAACCCTGCTCCTTCTGACTGTGCACTGCTCAGAATCATGAGGACAAATGACTGATATATTTTTCCACCAATGAACTGAAAAACAGGACTTTTTGAATTCTGTTCCTCATTTAGAAATGGACAGAGAACAAAGGATTTAAAAACAGGACAGTCAGGTATAAAACAGGACCAACCTAATTAGGGCACTGACTTGGAACAATGACGTACCACGGCCAGATACCACCCCTCACATCCAGAAGAGATACAGGCTTCACAGGAGATAGTCTCCTCAGGAAGCCAAGTCTATAAGTGAGAATGGGCACTTGAACTGCAATGCCCATAAAGCAGCATGGTAGCATTTCCAAATGGACTATAGATGTTTTAGTCTGCCTGTGTCCTTGCAGGCTGGCTTTTCCTGGGAAGCAAAGGGAGGAGGCAGGACAGGGAGACTTCTACTTCTACCTGGCTTGAGCTCTTTGCTCTCTTCCCTGTGTTTTTAATTGCCAGTGGGGTACTCCATGAATAGCTAATTGCCTGCAGCTGGGTTTCTACAAGAGGGCTGTCTGTTCTCACTTAAAGGGCCAGCCCAACCTGTTACATGAACAATTTTCAGTTTTAGGCCAAATTTTTTGGCCTTCCTCCAAAACTATCTGGCTTTTGGCTGACATATTTCAATATGTAAATTTTAACTAGAAAGAGGCATTTTCCACTGGAGGCAAAAGGAGTATTTCAACAAGCTCTATCAGTGACAGAGGTGAGATAAGAGCACAGCTCTTCTGGCTCCCAGTCCAACTGCCTCATCCAGTAGACCACATTTGCTTGCTTTATAATTCAGCTGTAAATAACAGATGGTGTCACCCTGCAGTTACTGTATGTGTTTCAGCGATTCGGTTCTATATTTATTTCAGTCATAACTTCTGTGGGTGAATGTTTCCCACACTGTTGCAAAACCACAATTTACTACAGGATTTACAGCTGGAGAACCCTGATTTCAGGTACCATTGTAACATATGATATAAGCCTAGCATGCTAGAGAGTGCACAAAGCTACTCCTATTTCCATTAGGGATTAAGACTTGTTTTATTTTGATTTAATTTTTCAAACCTTGGAGAAGTTTCCAGGGCTTCATCTTTTCAGTCTTCCTCAATAGATGGGGGAAGAACAGGCCTTTGTTAACTTACAGTTGCAATGCTTCATCTTAAAATCTCAAGAGTTCCCCTTTGCAACACCAATCAAATCTGCCCTGTCTTTAGTTCCATCCAAATGCTCTGTGACATATCACACATGAAGAAACTCACCAGAAGAAAAGAAAAAGGACACAAAACCAAAGCATCACAGTAGACTTGCCAAAGGAGAAATGTACTAGTGCAAAAGAGAACAGATGGTAGCCATGAGCTGGAACTGAGCTCTAACAAGTAGTTTGTCCCAAAAGTCTTTGAAACTAAAAATAGATGTGGCTGTTACCATAAAGGCTAATGAAGAATCCTGGAATTTGGTTAATCAGAAGCCTATGCATCCAAGGCATGTAGTTTGGGGGAAGTTTGATCTCTCAGGTATGTCTTCCGTGAATCCAGAATTTCCATTATCCAAAGAATACAGGGAAAAAGTTTCCTGTAGAACAGCAGCATAATGAGCGGGAGTGACTGGGGTACAAGCCCTGGGTGCCCACTTAGAGAGAGGACACAAGAACAACCACTTCTGCTGCTGCCACCCATGGCACAGACCCTGGTAGTTATATCTCTGTTGTAGAACATGAGTTCGCTGTAGCATACACCAAACTGCCATCAAGAAACGTTGGTGTGCTCTTAAATCCATCACCAGCCTCCCTACCCTCCGGGCTTCTGAAAATATATAGACACTTCTGCCCTCTGGCTCCAATTTTCACTATTAGAAGGAGACAGAGATAAGCTTCCTTTCCTCACAGATCTTTGGATCATTCTAATGAAAAAAAGATTTGAAAAAAAACTTTGTTTTTCCTTCCTAAGGTCTTAGTAGCTGCCTATTCCCAGATCCTGCCTTGAATCCTTGGGAGACCCCGTTAATCAGACAGGTCCAGACAGAGACAGAATGGTCAGCTGGGTTCCTCATTATGCACAGTGTGTATATGCGTGGTTAGGTAGAGCAGGAAAAGTATTTCTTGGCAGATGCTCACAGAGGAACTATTGCAGGTGCATGCTTCACACTTGAGAGAACAGTTGCCGAACTCTAGAAAGCTTAGAGCACCCTGGCTGTGCTTTGCACATATGAGAAAAATGAAATCCCAAAGATACTATGGCACTGCACGTACACTGCAGCTCAATCTTTGTGGTAACATTAGCAGGGAGAGACTGATGGAAACAAAACATAACTTCACAGTTTGAAATCAATGACCAGGGGCTAGATCAGGGGTGGGCAATTATTTTGGGTGGAGGACTGCTTACTGAGTTTTGGCAAGCTATCAAGGATTGCGTGGCAGGGAGCCAGGGCAGATAAATATTAATTTTCTACATTTTTAGGGCCCCCATGGGCCAGATAGAATGGCCCGGCAGGCTGCATCTAGATCAATGAAAGCTCTGGGACAAAGACTATGGTTGACCAAGCAACACAGAAATGTCTACATCTACATCTTGTGATGTGGAACAAACTTCTCTAGGAGCTAAAGGCATTCCAAATACAAGTGTACTCCTTCAACCTGCCTTACCCAATACAAATGCAGAGTAATGTGTACATTTTAAAACAATAAGCCAAGCCCCTACCACATACAACACAAAACTGCACACTCAATTTCCCCCGACAAAGGCAACAAACCATGTGTGACGGGTGTTGGTCATGTTGCTTAATGCAGTCCTGGAAGTCGCTCAGGCACAAGAGCTCCAAATGTGGCATAAGAAGTTACAGAAACAAAACAGTATCAGGCTAGCCCATAACAATGACATATCACACCATAAGCATGGAGTGCTCAATACTAAGATTCATGCAAGCTCAAGGGAAATGGATTTTAGACTACATTTAGACTGGAGAAAAAGTGACCAGACACATTTCTCCCACATTAGAAAGGGCCCAGTTTGTATTCCTTATTGAGGTGCCACATGTTTATGCATTGCTTCTGTGTGAATTACTTGATGGGTGTGTAAAAGATGTATTGTCATGGACCTCTTTGGTATAATTACCCATTCACAATTACTTTTTAAGGTCTTTTTTGTCAAGGCTTTTGGTCATGGTCAAATAAAAAAATGTGTTATCATCATTGTCCCAATGCAGAGACCCGAACCTTAAATAGACTTTTTAATGCAAGAACCATATTTCTTAGAAAGCTGGAGTTTGTGACATGTGAAATAAGGCTATTATTTGGGGAGATATTTGAACATGCATAATCTAGTGTACAGAAGATTTACAACAGCTTTTCTCACTCTGTGTGTGTGTGTGTGTGTGTGTGTGTGTGTGTATTATAAATTGACTTAAAACCATCAATATTCATTTTCTGCTGACTGATCAGCAATTCATTTAACATCATCTGCAACATGGCAAGGCAGCCTGGCCATTGGCTTGTTGAAGTTCAGTGGGTTTTGTATCAAAGCTTCCATTGATTCCTTTTCCATTTTGCAAAGCAATCACAGTTTGTCCTAGAGCAGGATAATTGGCAAGTGGTTAAGCACTTATACAGTTGTTTTCAGGAAGATGGTTTCAAGTAAATTTGCCCTTGGCAAGAGCCTTGATTAACAATTTCTTCAAAAATCCTGGCATTGCCATTAATAAGTCTTTTAAAATATCTAACACTATGTACTTCCCCTACCCGCCTCCTCCCACCCTACTTGCTTACAATGCAATGTCAGCCCATGGTGTGCAGATGTCAAAACTTGCTTATTTTTAGCAGTGCACAGAATCCCAATTGGACAGTGTTGTCAAGTCCGTCACTCACATGTGTGAATGAAGGAAGACTGCAAAGGCAAAGCTATGGTCTAAACAGCTGAATGCTAAAAAAAAAAGCACTGTGCTGCTGTGTTTGAAATCAGCATCTCAGCTACTAACATTTGCTGCTCTCTCTTCTTCTTCTCATACCACCCTCCCACAGAGCTACAAAGAAGAAAACAATTTTGAAGAATAATCAGCCTCACCTTCATAACAAGAATACACGTCTAAAAGAAAGGCTACAGGCATAGTGATATCCACTACTAGAGGTCATATTTCATGCCCCAGTTCATTCACTGCAATGGAAACATGATGAAGCCCTAAATAAGCAACCTACTCCACTTCTTATCTATCTAAGGTATTTATAGAGCTCCTGTCACCATAGAATTAGAGCACCTCACAATAATAAGTCCTTAATACTCTCGTGAGATAGAAGGAATGCTATTATCTTTATTATGGCACTGATCCCCCGCTCCAGAGCAAGATACACGGGCAGAAGCCCGTTGCATCCCCATGAGCCCTGGGACTACCAACAGGACCCCCAGGACCCCTGACAACCCCCAGCTTAGCTGGAGGGAAGTGGGGGCCCATGGTGGGAGGGACTTAGCTCAGCTGCGGGGAGGCAGCTGAGAAGAGCCGAGGAGGGTCATGTCCCCGCTCCAGCTCCTAGGGAGCCAGCCCCCCAGGGAGCCACACAACCGGAGCCTCACGAACAGAATGCTCAAACAGGCGCACTTCTAGGTCTGGTGCACGAGTTAGCAAGGGAGTTTGCACAGGAGGGCACACAGGAGGGGCCCGAGGCCCAGGCAAGGAACCGCAAGGGAGCAGCTGGTGCAGAAGTAGCCTAAGTAGTTAGTATCAATGTGATGGTGGGTGGGACGCGTCACACCCGGAGTTTCCCCCCGTGGATGGATCCCTCCCCTCTGGTACTTCCGAGGCCTCCACCCAGATGGAACCCACGGTTTCGGCCTCCATTCAGACAAGAGCCCCTGGCTCTCGGCTGTGGGGGCTACCTGACATGACTCCAGGCACATGGGATCAGGGGCATTGCAACCTCCCCTCGTGAGGTTTGCTCCCTATCGGAGTCTCTGAAATCCCAGATAGTGGAGCTCCAGACCACAGTGCAGAGGCTGCGAACCATCAGGGATGGCAAACCAGGAGTTTGACTCCTAGAGCAACCTGCGTCCCCTCCCAGGACCAGAGAGGCCAAGAGGCCCTCCCATACTGTCCAACCATGGGTCTTGACAAAGGCCGTCTCCAGCCCCAGGGCTCACTGTACCAGGGTAACCACTCCCCTGGATCTCTGCAACAGGTATGAACCTCTTGCATAGAGCCTACAGAGCTGCCAAATACTGCAACTGGCCAAGGAACACAACCAGCTATCATTCCCTAAGATGAAACGCAGAGGGGTCGTTGTGGGTGACTCCCTCCTGACGGGGACTGGGGAAGTGATTTGTTGCCCCGACCCCTTAGCGCCCTGCTGCCTCCCAGGAGCCTGTATCCAGGATGTGGCTGGGAGGATCCCAAAACTTATCTGGCCCTCTGACCACTACCCTATGCTCCTTATTCATGTGGGCACAAATGACATGGCTTGGAGCAATCCCAGCTGGGTTGTGAGTGGCTACAGGGCTCTGGGAGTGGGGCTCAGGGGTTTGGAGGTACAGGTGTTGTTTTCCCCTCGATCCTTCTAGTTATGAGGCATGGGCAGAGGAGGGAGAGATGAATGGAGGCAGTAAACAGAAGACAGCAGCACTGGTGCCACCATCATGGCTTTGGCTTCTACAGCCACAGCCTGCTCTTCAGAGAGAGAGGCAGCAATCTGTTGGGAAGAGATGGCCTCCACCTCACTCCACTGGGGAAGAAGCTCTTCTCAGCCAGAATGGCTGACTTGCTCAACTGGGCTTTAAACTAAGCACGCCAGGGGATGGGTGGACAACGACTGGAGCAAGCTCACCAAGCATCAACCCCAAACCAGCAGGTTAGGATGCTCAAGGGAACCCCCTCCTACCCCAACCCAGGAACAGAGCTTCTCCATGAGTACAAGTAAGCATAAGGCCTCCAACGGCACACTTACATGCTTGTACGCTAATGCTAGGAGTTTGGGGAATAAACAGGAGGAGCTGGTCCTTCTGCTGAACAGGAATTACTATGACCTCATAGGGATTACAGAAACCCTTTGAGTTAGAATATGTGGAGAACACAGTTAAGGGGATACAATGGTAGGAATCTACTACAGACCTCCAAACCAGGAACAAGTACTTGACCAAGAATTCACCAGGGAACTAGCCAAGGCTGTATGCTCTCAGTTCATGGTCATCATGGGAGACTCGGACATCTCATGGGATGAGCACTCGGCCAAATCCGATCAGTCACAAAGCTTCCTTACATGCATGGATAAGCTCTACCTGTCCCAAGAAGTTTATGGGCAGACAACAGAGGCAAGGCGCTGCTGGACCTGGTATTGGCCAAAGGGGACGATCTAATCAGTGACCTAAGAATTGAAGAAAAGCTGGGTGACAGTGACCACGAGTTGATCACTTTCATTATCCATCACAAAGCTGGCAAGTCAGCCAGCAATGCAGTATTCCTTGACTTTAGGAAAGCTGACTATCATAAGCTCAGGAGGCTTTTTCTTGAGGCCCTCAGAAACCATGATCTCACAGGGATGGAAGTTCATAAGTGGTTGCTCCTTAAGGAATTGATCCTAAAAGCACAAGGGGAGTCCATCCCAACCCATCAGAAAGGTGGCAAAAGGCCTCAACAACTCCCTTGGCTCAACAGGTAGCGCATGAACCTCCTACATCTATAGAGGTGTATAATGGATGGAAGGCAGCAAACACTACTAAGGAGGAGAATACTGCACTGGTTCACACCTGCAGGGAGTGAACTAGAAAAGCCAAGGCTGCAACTGAACTCCATCTGGCTACATGAATCAAGAACAATAAAAAAGTCCGTCTTCAGATATGTGGGGAGTCAAAAGAAAAACGTGGGCAACATTGGACCCCTGCTAAACCAGCTGGGGCAGCTGACTTCTGACACCCAGGAAAAAGCCAATCTGCTTAATGATTACTTTGCGTTGGTTTTCCACCAGCCCAAAGGGACCACCCTGATGAACATGATGTGGGATGACCCGGATGAAGATGAATGTGTCCTTCATTGGCATGGATCTTGTGAGGGAGCATCTTGAGAGGCTAGACCCCCATAAATCAGCTGGTCCAGATAAGTTGCACCCAAGAGTGCTAAAGGAACTGGCAGACATCATACCATATAGGATATTCAAGAACTTGTGGCGCTTGAAGTACCTAAAGATTGGAAGAGGGCCAATGTGGTGTCCATCTTCAAGAAAGGGAGGAAAGAAGACCTGGGAAACTACAGGCCAGTCAGTTTGATCTCAATCCCTGGTAAGATTTTGTCAAAAAATTATCAAAGAAAACATTCCTGACAGGCTAAAAGAAGGCAACATTCTGAGGGATAGCCAGCACAGGCTATTTACAGTTAGGTCTTGCTTGACCAATCTCATTCTCTTCTTTGACCAAATGACGTATCACCTGGATAAGAGGGAAGAGGTTGATGCCATATATTTGGACTTTAGAAAAGCCTTTGACCTGGTGTCCCATGATGTCCTCATGGAATAATTGGACAACTGCAGCCTTGACTACTCCACAGTCCGATGACTGGGGAACTGGCTCCGAGGTTGGACCCAGACAGTGGTAGTTGACGGAACTAAATAAACATGGCACTCGGTGACTGGTGGCGTCCCCCAAGGCTCTAATTTTGGACCTGTACTCTTTAATATTTTCATACATGATCTAGAAACTAGTGTCAAAAGCAGACTGGCCAAGTTTGCTGACAACACCAAACTTTGGGGAAGAGTCTCCACACTTGAGGATAGGCTGGTGATCTAGGGCAACCTCGATAGGCTTGCAAGGTGGGTGGATGAAAACCTGATGGCATTCAATACAGAGAAATGCAAGGTGCTCCACCTCAGGAATAATAACCCGCATTGCACTTATAGGTTCAGCAATGCTATACTTGCTAGCACCTTGACCAAAAGAGACTTGGGGGTCATGATTGACCACATGATGAATATGAGCCATCAATGCAATACCACAGCTGGCAAAGCAAACTAAACTCTTGCTTGCATCTACTGCTGCATCTTGAGCAAGACCCAGAATGTCATCCACCCATTGTACTTGGCCTTGGTGAGGCCACAGCTGGAGTACTGCAGCCAATTCTGGGCTCCACAATTCAGGAATGACATGGAGAAGCTTGAAAGAGTCCAAAGGAGAGCCACGCACATGATAAGAGGGCATGACAACAGGCCTTATGATAAGAGGCTGTGAGCTACGGGACTCTCCAGCCTGGAGAAGCGCAGACTTAGGGCTGACTTGGTGGCAGCCTATAAGTACAAAAGGGGTATGCATCAGGATCGGGGAAACACCTGTTCACCAGAGCACCCCAGGGGATGACAAGGTCCAACAGTCACAAACTCCTGCAAGACAGTTTTAGGCTGGACATAAGGAAAAACCTCTTTACTGTCCAAACCCCCAAGGCCTGGAAAAAACGCCACCCAGAGGTGGTGCAAGCACCTACTCTGGACACTTTCAAGAAACATTTGGATGTTTATCATGCTGGGATCCTTTGTCCCTAGCTGACTTCCTACCCTTTGGGCAAGGGGCTGGACCCAATAATCTTATGAAGTCCCTTCCAGCCCTAATGTCTGTGAAATCTGTAAGTCTATTATATAGTCAGAACTGATGCACAGAAGACTGAAGGCTGAGGTTCTCAAGGTTACCCACCTGCTAATTCCTACTAAAAATGAACAGGAGGTAGACAACTACACAACTTTGTGGATCTGGGCCCAAATAAGTTGTAACAAAGGATATTTGTGGTAAAGCAGGAACCTGACCCTGAGTCTCCCAAATACAAAGCTAATACACTTACCTCTGGACCATTTTCTGTAACACATACCCTCATTCCCCTCAGCTGCAAAGGCCCACAAAAAGTTCTACAGATTTTGGACTCCAAGAAGCCAGCATTAGGACAACTATTCTCCAAAGCTTTGTCCCATGTAACTCCCAAACCCACAAGAAAGCACCTGGCACTCCTTACTTTACACTGTGGAGCAGAGCAGATATTCTGGTGTGGGATTTTGAGAGAAGCAGCTAGTCATAGGGACCCTGGCAGCTATGCCTTCTGTGGATAAAGGGAAGTATTATGTGGCAACGAGGCACACTGATGAATATTTTATTCCAGAAGACCTGGGCTAAAATCATCAATAGGTAACAAACGCACCAATTTGGTAATTTCATCCCACTCCCAACTGGAAGAACTTCAGGAAACCACCTTCTGTGACAAGGCCTAATTGAGCATTTCTGCTCATACTAGGAGTATTGGGTGCATGAAATTGGGGGCAGAAAAGCAAAGCAACATGACGGCTTCCATATTACTACCAAAACAGCTGCACACTACCCCAGGTCATCACCATCAATCATTCACTTTTACCCATATGAATGGTATGTTTAAACAAAAACAAACACAGGATTCTGTCTGAGCACTGAAAGCAAGCAGGCAAAATGCCATGATTATGCCTTTGCTGTTTATGGGGGAAAAAGAAAACAAACACTGTACTCCAGATGTGAGTTGGGGAAATTATTCATGTAGTGCCACTTAAATTGTGGTGATTTATACCTGCTGAGGGATTAGCCAACATGGAACAAACATGAAGTATGCAGGACTCATATAAAAGGGTAGAGCACAACACTGCAGTAGATTGGGTGCCCCTCTCTCATTTTGGTAATTTTGTGCAATTTAAACATTAAACTGACAAAAAGAGGCTAGACACTTTAACATTCATGTGGACTCCAATTTAGGATCTACATCTTGAAATATTCTCACTGACTTCGACTGACTTAGGCCTCCCAAGCTAGGTACAGACAGTCAAAAAGCCCAAGGCTGTATTGATTCAGTCTTTGTAGGTTAGTCTATACTGCACAGGTTAAACTGAAACAGAAATGAACAGAAATTTACCTTTGATACAGGAAACGCAGCCACATGTCTGCAGAGGCTCAGGCCAGATGCTAGGAGGGTGGGCCACTAGAGTACAGCTCTCTGGCTGTGTTAACTTCCTGTTCCTGCTGCCCATGAGGTCTCTGGAATCTGCAGTCCATAATCACAGCAGCAGGGCTCTACAGGGTTGCTCATTACTTCCACTTCCTGCTTCCAGATGCCTTTGGGATTTGTAGTCCACAGTTACAACCAGCAGTAAGTTTGAGCAGGGGAAGGGCTGTTTAAGCCTCACCTCCCTGTCCCCAGACCCTGTCAAAGCTTAAACTTATTAACAGCTGGACAGACATTCTCTGTTAAATTGGGAAATGCAGGCACGTGCCTGCAGTGGCTCAAGCCAGAAGCTGGGGGAAGCTACAGCATGCCTGCCAGCCACTGCCAAAGGGAAGGGAAGCCAGATGTCCTCCAAGGCTCATCCCTCCCTGCTGGAGTGGAGGGGGTGTGGCCAGGCACCAGCCAGGGCTAGCAGGACACCCAGGATGCCAGCCACCATCCCAGGGGTGGGATCTGCTGCCAGACTTGAGGAGTGGGGATGGGAAAAAAAGTCCTTTCTCTGAAGCAAGCATGTATTGAACAGAGCAATTTGCAAAGCATATAACAGGGAACTACCAAAAATCTTCGCCTAAGCTAAGAAACAGCCCAGTAAAACACACCATACACAACTTAGTTTAACTTAAAATGTAAAGCAGGAAGACAAGAGAAGGCTGTGCATAAGTCTTACTAATCCTGAGGTTAGAGTGTCTCCTTACTGCTAGCGTTACCATATCTCCAGCAGCAAAAAAGAGGATACCTGGGACCAGGGGCAGGAGGGAGGAGAGGAGAGAGAGGCATATGATTGTGTGGGGGCAGTGATATGCTCATGCCCTGCCTCTGCCCCTCACTCTTAAGCCCCTGCTCCCCCAGCCCTGCCAACCCCCCCCACTCTGAACCCACAGCCCCCTGCCCCCCAGCCTTCTTGGCACCCCTCATTCCTGATCCACAGACCCTTCCTCCCCAGTCTTGCTAGTGCTCTGCACTCTCAACTTGCAGCCCCCTTTGCCCCCCCCACCCTGCAGCCCTGATAGTGCTCCGCACTCCCGACCCGCAACCCCTGTCCCCCAGCCCCGCTGGTGTCCTGCACTCTGGACCTCCAGCCCCCTGCCCCCGAGCCCTGCCAGTGCCCCTCACTCCAGACCCACAGCCCCTGCTCCCCCTCCCAGCCCTGCTGCTCAAGCAGCACATGCACGTGCGCCTGTACACACACGTACGCACGTACACACGCCACACACTCTGTCTCTTTATTTGGTTTGCTGGGGCCCATGCAGGGAGCATGTGACCGCTGGCAGCTAATCACATTTTCTGCTGCTCCAAGTCCCAAGCAGCCAGCTGGGACAGCAGAGGAAACAGCAAAAAACCCAGGCATTTGCTCTTATTTTAAAAACCCACCTGAATGCAGCATAGGAAGCCAAAAAAGAGGACAAGTTCAGGAAAACCTGGGTGTATGATAACCCTACTTACAGCCAGGCATTCAGAAAGGCTTTGTTTAAGTTTTACAGGTTCTGCTTTATAATGTAAATGTAATTCCCTGCGTTCTTTGTTCTAAAACTTTCAACCAGAAGCTGTCTCCAACTTCCCTTAACTTCATCTCCAGCACATGTGTGATGGTTGTCAGGTCTTTGCCAACATTTCCCACCTCTCAATCTGGTTCTGCAGGTCTTAGCTCTGGGCTCACTAGTACAGGTTTTGGATCTGTACACAGGGGACTAGTTTGACTCTCTCTCCTGCTCCAGGACCAAGGTGGAATTAATCCCCACCCTGGCTACAGACAAGCTGAACAGAGGGAGGAATTAACTCTGTCTCTGCCTAGCTGCAGGAAAGCTGTTGAGGTGCAGCTGGGGCTGGCAAACCCAAGCTGCGGTTCACAGGGTTTGCCAGTGGAGGGGAGAGGGGACAGAGAGAGGAATTTGCCACAGGGACCATGGCAGGCCAGCGTCTGACCATGCCCCACCCCTGCTCTGGCTACAGAGCAGAGGGGAGGGGCCAGCCCTGTTGTGGAGCAGAGATCCTCGCCAGCCCAGAGAGTATGCCAAGGTGCTGGGGGAGTCTTAAACCAGCAAGGAGTCAGTCATTGCATAAACTGGTTTCACCCAAATCAGTTAAGTCTGATATTACATTCAACCATGTTTATCTCAAACCGGTTTTGGCCATTTTCAAACTGGTTTATGTGTACTGAATGTCTGCTCTGTTACAGGTTTAAACCAGTTTCTGAACACTTAAAACAGTTTATGTGTAATGTTTGTCCCTAACTTTTCTAATCACTTAAACCAGTTCATGTGTAACTTCTATCCCTAGTCGTAAGCACTAATGTTGCTACTTTCTCTAACCTTTCATTAGCACTTGTCCTAACCCTATTTCCTTTCAGAGCACAACTCAGCCAGAAGCATAAGATTATGAGTTCAATGCCTAACATATAAAGAAAAACAAGTAAACAGTGAGCCTTCATCAAAGCAGTCTGTTTAACTCCTGCAAAGGTTTCAGAACAGCTGTTGTCTTACAGAGGAAACAAATGGTTAAAGGGCTTACAGAGGAAAACAGTAGTTAATGGAAAAGGGAAATAAGAGAAACTCACAGAGCATCAGAAAAAAAACTACAGGCTATTTGCTTCCTCATATCTGCTTATGAGAAGATTGTATATGAACACAGATTAAAAAGTGAAAAAATATATTAAATGATTTATCTAATAAAATGATTCTAAATAATTACTATTACACTTATCTGGCATTGGTAAAATACATATTTTATGACTGATGTAAAGAATAACCCAGAAACCCCTCAAACTTAAAAGTAACAAGCTGACATCAGTTTTAAAGATCTCAGAGATTTTCCTTTCTTGTAATGCCTCAAGCAGACTTTTAGGAGTCTTTAATTTTTAAAAAAACGCAAAACAGAATTTATGCTATAATCTATGGTTGATCATCAAGTCTTACATTTCTAGTATATTGAAAAAAAAATCTGTATATCCAATACATATGGTACCGGGGCACCAGATATTTCAATCATACAATTTGATGCCTGGACGAGATACTATCATCTGTCCTGGTATTAGTTTATACTCCTAAAAGGATCACTTTACAGCATTCATCAAAGTTCTGTGAAACTTTGGAGGCAAAAAGGGAAATCAAAACTTTCCTCTTTACTGGGTTAATGCGAAGATATAAAGTAATATCAAATGGCAGTGTTACAAAAAAGCCACAAAACAAATAGACCTGCCCCGCTGCATGATTCTTCTTTTTCTTACGTGAGCTGCAACATGCAGCCTATTCAGTTGGTGATGGTTGTGGTTGTTATATTTCTCTGGAGCAGAGCCAAGAATCTCATATGTGCCACAATAACTACATTTACTTATTTCCAACTCATATCTCTAGCAACCTGGCATCAACACCATGCTCTTCTATCATGAGCCCAGCAAGGAATCCAATCTGTTCCTAATTATCCAACTCTCAGGAGATGGAGAGGGGTTGAACAGGGAATGGAGAGACAGGGAAAGAGAATGAGAGGGTGACAGGGTACAAACAACTGGAACAAGAAACAGGATGAGGTAGATAATGAAGGACAACAATGCAAGAAAGAAACAACGTGGGGAGGAGGGGGGACCAAAACAGAAGGGACTGGAGTGGGAGAAAACAAAAGAGTCATGAAAGGGAGAAGAAAAGAGACCAAAGAGCTGGATTTATAAACTCCTGGCACTTGGTTGCAAAAAATATCTGCTGCTTCTTCTAAGTAAACACGGTATCCTGGAACTGTCTTCTTCCTTATATAAAATATACCTGGATTCAACAGTCCTGTACACAGAATCTAATTCAGCAGCAGGATCAAAACAAACTTTCAGTGCAGCCTAATATGAGCCCACTAAACCATCCCCCGCTGCCCTTTATCTGCTCAACCAGGCATTGGAAAGTGAATAAATTAGTTCCCTCAGGGCACAGTTTTAGTGCAAACTGAAACTGGGCAAATTGGGAAGCACCTGCCTAATGAGTAGACTTGTCTTTAAAAAGAGGCTCATATCCCAGTGTGTTAGGTATTTTATTAGACCGTTTGGGACACATTAGTTGAGAGAGATTTTTAAATACAATTAAACTGTTTAAAAAACAAAACACAGTTTAATCACATGCAATACCTATATTAAACAATGTAGTTTAGGTTGCAAAATCCAACACACGGAGGTTAGGAAATGCCAGAGTCAAGATTTGCAAGATAACCTTAATTTGGCTCCTGACACAAGTTTTTGCCTGTCTTTAATTACATCATCACTATGGGTTTTTTTCTTTAAGACCTCTGCTTCATTCATGCACAAGGATGGACAGTGCTCAAAGATCAAGGCATCTGATCAAGATTTCTTTTAATCTTCCTCATTCAGCCGGTGGCCCCAGGCCTCATGGTAAACCAGGCACCAAGATATATATAATGCGGAACTTAGTTCCTCAGAAACATTTTAAGCGTTTCTAAAACTGCTTTCCCTATTGGGCGTATCACATGATGGTGTGAGGGGGGATAAGGAAGGCGGGGGGTTAGCATTCATTTTGGTTGGCTTGCATAACTCAAAATCAATTACAATGGAGAAGCTCAGACTGGCCAGAGGCTGACATATGGAAAAGCCTTGTAGTAGACAGCAAGAGGAGGACAATGGGGGACGCCTGAGGCAAGTTTGTTAAAGAGAGACACTCTTGCTGCGACTCTATTTTGCCAGTCGTTTTTTGAGAAAAGGAGAATGCGTTGCTCAGATGTGCCACCAGGTTTCAATGACAACAAACCATGAAGGGGAGCTCCTACAGAGATGCGAAGACAAGAAATGGCCTTTGGAAGGGGAAAGAGAGTAGATGAGAAAAAAAAATGTGCATAGATTCACAGCACCCAATCCAAGAAAAAGCCACTGGCTCCCCAACTGCACGTTAGGTAGAAGATAGGCAAACACATCTGAGCGAGTGATCCACACAAGTCTCTGCCTAACTGCTTAGGCACCTGAGAGCCTGCTGGTACCTACATTAAATCACTGTTCACCAGAAAAAGTGCTATTACTTTGCTTGCTCATAAGTGCCACCATCTTGGCTGAACTGAGCACTTAGGTGCTGTGAATAAGTCCCTGGAGCAGACCCATACACTAGGTGGGGTCTGAGAACAATTAACATCCACAGACAGCACTGACTTCAGCACCACAGTCAATCTAGAAGACAGTCAGTGGGTTGGGAGTAAATGCTTTTTGAGTCTGGACAATAGGGTTCAAAGTCAAAAGAAACTATCTTTTCTCATCTGTGTATCAACAGCCAACGCATTTTACAGTAACCTGGATTCAAGTATAACTTGTGTTAGGCTGAGGGATATTTTAAGGCATCTAATCTTGATTTTAAAGACATGAAGAGATAGAGATTCACCCAGAAATTTGTTCCAATAGTTAATCTATCTGTTAAAAACCTGTTACCACTTTGATTGTGCCAGTCCTCAGCTTCCAGGCACTGGTTCTTGTTAAACCTTATTCCACTTGATTAAAGGACCATCAAGCCAGTGTTTGCTTGAAGGGAAGAGCTAGGCATTTCGGACCATTTTTTTGCAAAGTCTGTTATGTCAGAATAATTGATACCAAAGTTAAAAATCATAAAACATGGGTGTGTGTGTATTATTTGTAACCACAGGTTTAGCAAACAGTTGGATTACCAAAGCACAAGTTAACTGTTTTCCTACAATACTGTTCCCAACCGTTTTCCAAACTGCTCACATAAAGTCTTCTACCCACCACTGAAACATATTCGCTGTGAGGTAAGAGGTGGCATTTTAACAGTCCAGAATGCTGCACCACAACAAAACCTGAAGAGGAACACAGGACTGCATCCTAGCAATATTATGAAAAAGTTTATATAGGCAGGATTTGCTCATGTCTATGCCTCTTTTTACCCCCAGGTCATCACTTACATAAATGTAAACAATTACATATTATTAATATTGATTGACCTGTCTGCATAGGTACATCTGTGTAACTGATTCCAGCATATAGTTACACATGAGTTGTTGAGGGTTAACTTTACCCCAGAATAGAATGACCTATATCCATGTGGGACTATAGGTCATGTATCCACACTTACAGAGGGCTGAAGGCAGACTGCACCTAAGTGTTGTGTGTCTGCACTCTCGGTTGTTTTGCCCAGCCAGCCCCGGTTCTCTCCCTAAGCTGCTCATCAGATCTTTTTTAAATTTCTTTCCCTACTTCCTCCCCTACAAGTATGCAGTCTCAGTGTCCTTTACAACATGTCCCTATCTCCACTTTCTACCCTTTTTAGGGTTTGGTTGGTTTTTTGTTTTTTTTTTTTTAATCTAAGAAATTACAGAAAAACAACTATGTTAATAGAACATTATAATGGTTGCAAAGACAGCAGTCAAAAGTTAGGCTGAGATCTTATGATGGGTCCCTGGAGCATATGCTTTACAATACATGCTTTAATTACAGGATTATCTACTCTGGCCACTGCCTCACTTAAAATCCAGGATGGACGTGCTCTTAAAATAAATTGTGGTAATGTAATGACAGGGGCTGCAACTGCCGAAGCTGGAAGGTATGTAGTGAGCGAGGCAGAAAGAGAAAGAAGGATGTCACAAGCCATGCCCTGAAGAACTGGAGACTATCCTCACTCTACTACATGGTTCCAACGTGATGCTAGGCATGTTGTTTAAACCTTTTTTTTTTTTAATGAACTACGTTTTCTTTCTTTTCTGGGTGCCTGTCTTGAGGCAGCAGAGCTACAGAGCAAAGTTAACAGGAGTAGCAATATGAACATGCATAGTGCTAGATAATGGTATGTGTTCTGAAAAATCAGATCTTAAGTGTTTCAATTTGGGACTCAAAATAACCACAGAGAACCCATAAGAAATGTAATACTTCCCTCTCCAAATTTCTGCTCTGAAGAATTTGTAGTCAATGCTGTGCAGCCACATACTGAGCAAAGAGAAGGAAACAAAATAATGAGTAGCTGCTCAGTTACTGAGGATTCTCCATGTTAAGCACTGAGATAGAGGTCCTCTAGTAAAAAGTAGTATTTGGATCCTATAATTAAAGACTGCATTATAATGTGTAATACCCAAGGGGCAAATTGAAGTTGCAGAGGCAGCCTCAATTCTGGCATTTCCATACTTCTGAGTTCTTGATACTGAAACCTAATTAACATCCTTTTAACAGTTGTTTGTAGGTAAGAAATATAATTTTCCTCCAAAAAGAAAACAAATTGGCTCTAATAATAGCAATAATGATTTAAAAGACCATTTTATACAAAGTAAATTTTAAACCTACCTACTGATAATAGTCTACAAACAAGTTTGTTTTGATCTTTTTAAGGAATGTTGCTTTTTGAACAGATTCAATGGGGGGGGGGTTATCTGATAGGAAACTCAGCTAAAATAGCATGAGAAAGTTATTAAATGGAGTCAAACTGGGTACAGGATGAGCAAAGCTGAAAACACAATTCAAGGGAGTAAAACACTATCATGCGACTGAGCATAATAAACTGATTGCATGGCACACAGGCTGTGTGATAGAAATCATTTTAAATCAATTGAGTTACTGTTTCTTGGCAATTTGATAGAAAGGAGAAACAGTGTAATTGGCAATCAAGTGCTCCTTTGGGAGCTTCAAAACAGCCAGCTGGATTTGTAAGTGCATGTTAATCTGTTTGGGCCAAATCCTGGGATAATGTAAATGGTGGTGTAAGTTACATGCTGGGTGTAAATCTGTTGGTAAAAACATTAAGTGATGAAGCAATACAACCTTCATGCCTAAGGAACGCATGATTTGTCCTTAAAAAGTAAATACAATCCTGGTTCAACGCCCACATCAAAACAGAGACTACAATGGATTTAATCAAGCACAGTTCTGCTTGCCAGTTATTCCCTAAATAGAAACTAAATACAGCTCAAAGAGATATAACAAGCAATGTGCATTATTAATGTTTGTTTCTTTTTATCTAAGTTTCTGACACCCTTTATATACTTAATAATGTTTATCTGTTAAGTAAATGGACTTTTATACATTAGTTAAACTTATTAACATCTTTGAAGCCACTGTATGTATATTTCAAGGAAGATCCAAACAGGATGAGCGTGGTTGGGTGAAAGGTGATGTGTTTACCTTGACAGGTTGTTCATTATCTTTTGGTTTAAGCAGATTTAATATCACTATTTGTTATGCTGACCACACTTTTCAATGCTAGATTACTAATACCAGTTGACACTTTTAGAAGCCACCAGATATATTCATATGTGCTGCCATTTTGGGGCACAGGATGCTGAATACATGAGATGTTGCAGCCACTTCAATTGGAGCAGTTCCCAAGAGCCGCTCTGTAGCAGGCTCACATTTCAGAGCTTGGGTTGAACCCCAGGCTTGAGATCCTGCTCTTTTGATTGGTGGAGCCCATCCACCAATCAGGAGGCAGCAGGAGAAATAAAGTCATGCCCCTTTCCTGAGGGGAGGGGGAAAAGAGCTCCCCCGGACCTGATTGAAGACTGTAAACTGTCAGGTCCGGAAGACTTTGGGGCGGAGCCTGGAGCGTATAAAGGAGCTGTGTGCCCAGCATGAGGGGCAGATGTGGCGAGGGACTCAAGAAGAGCGGAGCCAAGAAAAGCTGGGGAGCTCTTCCTCAGCGGGCAATAGGGCCAAGGCTCCTGAAGCTGCCACTGGAGGAGCAGCCTTGGGAACAGTGCGAGACTGTTCGGGCTGTTGACAGCGGACAGGGACGGTGCACGGAGACCCGGCCCTGGGAGCGGTGTGAGGCTGCTCGGGCCCACCACGGTGTGTGGTTTAGTGCACAGAGCTCAGGCTTTGATTGCTGCAAGCAGCGGCTTGAGCCTGCAACTCTGGCAGGGCCTTGGGGCCCACAGTGAGGCGGCTCAGGCCTCATCTCCCAGCAAGCAGCCAGGTCCCATGGTGCGCAGGGCGGCACATGGGCCCGAGCCTTGGGAACCAGGGGGCAGCGGAGGCTGCTTGGGTTAGCCACCCAGCGCAGAGCCTGAAGGGTGGTGCTGCAGCTGAGAGGAGCTGAGCCCTCGGTGCCGAGTGGACCACAGCGTGGAGAGGAGCCCAGCGGTGCAGGAGAGCCTTGGAGAGGCGCTTCAGCAGAGGAGGCCCCATTGAGCTGTGCCTTGACTGCTGCCACCTGAGGAAGCATGTGTCATTGGGCCCTTGGGTCCCACAGGGGAAGGACATTTGGGGTGGGTAAATCCAGAGAAGGGGCTGGGTGAGCAGCCCCCCACACCCCCCACCTAGTCAAGGCCCTAATGGGAGGGGTCCCTGGTGCTTCCTGGACACCCCCCACAAGGGACCCCATTGGAAGGAGGACTATCTCTTGCCGTGGATCAAGGACTATATTAAGGAAATAGATGTTATTAAGATTGTTCATGTTTGCACCTTATACTTTGCAAATGAAATGTTGTATTGTGATGTTGTAAACAGCATTATTTAGGGTCTGACCTTGGTTACTGGTTAATGTTCACTGTAAATATATGTATATGATATTTAGTTTTATGTTTATGTATATTATAACTCAATAAATGTATATAGTTAAAAACTTTGGGCTTGAGCTAACTCTATAGAGGAAAGAGGGATCTACTAAAAAATTCTGGCATCCCTCTCACAGCAACCCGTCCTGCCTCTACAACCCATCCTACTGAAAATAGGGCACACCCTTGAGTGTACCCAGGTTACACTCTAATTAAAGCTCCCCTCCCACCCCCAGCACATGTGTAAAGATGCCCTAAGTGACTGTTTTCAAACTTTTCTCTGCAGCAGTTGCCCAGCAGCACCTCTATCTTTTTGCCATTGGCATATTTTCCACTTTGAAAACTCCCACCTAGACCAGAGAGGGGGACTAATGTACAGCACCCAAGAAATCTATGAAATCTATGTTTAATTGGGCTAGTTGGTTTTCTTGCATTGTGAATGAAGATGAGTTGTTATGATCCTTTAGCATAGTAGTCATACCAGCAAGGACAGTTAAGAAACAAAGCTGGAAACTTATTTTAAAGTAAGGGTGTCTGAAGAAATTAGTGACAGCAACTGCACTGAACCTGATAATCACTGACCAGTACTAAGCTCTTGTTCTTTCCTGGAAGAGGGGGCTAGCCTTATCTCTAAGATTAGCAGAAACTGTTGCTTATCTTGATCCAGCTTTGTTTAAAGTGAGGAACAACTGTGGGCTAAATCATGACCTGGCTGGAATTAGTTCTATGTGCACAGGGCATACAGAGCATCTTGAGTTAGTGTCCACTCATTTGTCTCTCAATACAAATGGCCCAATCCAGAAGGTTATTTTTTTCCTGGGAAGTCAGAATGGGGGATATGGATATTAAGACAACACACAGGGATTCTGCAACTAGATGACCTTCTGAGATTCCTTCCATCCCTACTTTTCACAGCAAAGGAGAAAGTTTTCTCAGCAAATTAGCAAGTCCTAGTTCCTTTCCAAAGGTTTAGGGCAACTCCAAAACCATACACATTTTAGCAGGCTTTATTTTTGCCCAATGAACCAGATCTGGAATAAAATAATATTTTCCAATTGGTAGGCTGAATGAAAGTACTTTAACAATAGCATGCCTGAGACTGGGAGCTGATCTCCCCCAAAAAGTGGCTTAAGACCCCTTCTTGCTCCAACTCCTTCCCACCATCACAAAGTCATTTAACACTAGAATGGGCAAAACTATAGGAAATGTGTGCGCATGCACAACTACTAGGTTTTTTGCGGGTTTCTAGTATTGCCATGTTACACATGGCTGCTTCCTCTCTCCCAGCTAGGATTAGGTGCTTATTTATAAAAACAAACAAAAACACATGATAATTCCAAGAAAGCCATTTCTATTAATGAAGAGTCTGATGGGATTAAATGGCAAATTCCATTAGATCTAATGTACATTACTGATTTATCCCAATTTGCTTTCCCTCCCTGTTTGCCCTCCTATCATTGTGCCTATTTGTTGGTATCTCTGATGGCAAGCATCCAAATTGTTCCATCTGAGTCCTCAGCTCACTGGAATACCTCCAATTGCTCCTGTTTTACATCACCTTTCTTCTGGCTGAAAGGTCAGACAAGTAAATCTCTCTCAGTAGGCAGTGAATAGATCTGCATTGGCAGAGAAAGCTGGACCAACACCCTGGGGCAGTCTGCTTTGTTTCAGAAAACTTCCCTACTCTGCAGACCCAGAATCAGAGTGGTTGCTTCTTGAAGTTCAGGTCTCCCAGGTGACCACTGGTATTGTTAAGACCAGTCTGGTGCACAGAGATGGAATTAACACATCGCCCTCACAGCCAACAGCGAGATACAGGTTCAGGCCTCTTTCAGCTGTGCTGTAAATCGACAGGGGAGAGCGAATTGGAAAAAAGACAAACACATGGGAAGCAGTTTGGTTCCTGACAGATGGAGGCGGGTCCTAGGGATATTATGGTTAAGCCTGAAGTTCAGTTCTCGCATCCATCAATCTATAGAGATGCCAAACAAGGCAGCCTACTGAAATACAGACTAAGAGAGGAGGTCTGTAGAAGGGTAAGAGCTAATTAACTTGAGCTGTAACTAATTTGGCTTGGAAGAAGTGCTTAACACACTGTTACAAGCAGGAAGAATAATGCTTGGTTAAAAGAAAATACAGAGAAAAGATTAAATACTATATTCTCATTTCACTCCTCCTTTAAAGAATGATTACAGTAACCAAAAGAGTGGGGCTTTTCCACCCAAATATATAAAGATCCATATGGTGATGGGTACAAGCTGTTCACATAATCCTTCTACGGCTTGCCCTTTTCAGGGTGCTTGCTATCATGGAAAAATGCTGTTAGAAACATAAGGTTGGAAAGAACCTCTAGGGTCATCTGGTCCAGCCCCTGCACAATGCAGTACTCCAAAACTATTAGAGACAAATGCTTATCCAGCCTCTTCTTGAAAATCTCCAATAAAAGAGATTCCACAATCTCCTTTCCTAATTTGTTCCACTGTCTTAAAGTTAGGGAGGTTTCCTTTCACCCTACCCCCAAATCTTTGTACCTTTTTAAATTCAGTGCCTCGTGCCCTGTAGGGCTGTGTGAAATTTCGATGGTAGCTTCATTCCAAAGCTGTTTTGAGCTCAAAACAGTGAAATTGAAACAAAACAAAAGCCTTCGAAACAGCTTTGAAACGAAATGAGGGCTCTCAAAACATTTCGAACGTTTTGAAGCCGGGCTTGCTTGCAGCTAAACAGAAACTAAGGAGAGGGAGAGGGAAGAGGAGGGAAGGACTGATCTGATATTGACATCTAGCTCCGGGTTTGTTTCCCCAGCTCTCTGATTGCTTCCCCAGCTCTTCCCAGGGGGGGTGAGCCCCCGATCTGCATGGTTTCAGTAGGCTGCTGCTGCAGGCTGGGGCCAGCGGCAGCCGCTTGGTGCAGCCCACGCCAAGCGTAGGGAAGACTGCGGTGCCGCTGCTGGCCCCAGCCTGCAGCAGCAGCCTGTGGAAACCCAGCACACAGATCAGGTGGCCCATGCTCCCCACCACAAAGAGCTGGAGGAAGCAATTAGAGAGCTGGTGAATCAAGCCGGTGGCTGGGGAATTGAGCCAGGGGCTGGGGGAATGTTGAGGTCCCTGATCATTCCCCCAGTTCCCAGTTTGCTTCCCTATCTCCCCGATCTTTCCCCCAGCTCTCTGATCACTTTCCCCAGCTCTTCCCTAGGGGGCACGGGGCCCCGGATGATGCAGGATGACAGCAGGCTGCTGCTGCCAGATGGGGATGGCGGCAGCTCTGAGCTATTTCCCCAGCCAGCAGCAGCAGCCTGCTGAAACGGTGAATGCAGATGCGGCGGCGCACTCCCTGGGAAGAGCTGGGGGAATGATCAGAGACCTGGGGAATCAAACCAGGAGCTCCGGCTGACAGGTAGATCCATCCCAGCTCCCAGACAGTGCACAGCGCCCTGCCAAGCCGTGCTGCACCCACATGATGGTGCAACTGCCACATGGGTGCCAGGTGGGGGGCAGGGGATTATCCCTGCTGTCCCCCACTGTGCAGGGGGGCTCTACCATGAGTGCCCAGAGGCCTCAGTCGCCACTGCCAGAGCTGGTGAATGCAGAGCTTTGTTTTTGTTTTTTAAATCTCTGCACACCAGCGGCGGAGCATGTGGAGGACATAATACTGCTGCTGCTGGCTGGGGCCAGCGCCAGCACCCAAGTATGTCTAGCACAGTCTGTGCTGAGCACCAGGAAGAGCCCACTGCTGGCACTGGCACCAGCCAGCAATGGCAGCATGCTGTCAAGCCTGCACACAGATTCTGGGGCCCGCGCCCCCTGGGATGGCTGCGGGGCTGTAGCAGACTCCTCCCAGGGGGAGCAGGACCCCAGATCTGCATGCAGGATGACAGCAGCAGGCTGCCGCTGCCAGCAAGTGACACTAGTTTGGCTTTGAACAGTTTTAGGTACAGTTTCACAAAAAACCCTGTACCTATCTCCTTGAACCTTGGCAGGCTGCATGCTCTCAGAAGGGGCTACCATCCCTGCAATTTTCATCTGAATCAGGCAAGAAATGACAAAGTTATGGGCATTTTCATGATTCCCCATCCAGAGAGGTAGATCGCACGTTTGAAAGAGCCACCTGGATACCACGTGAAGAACTGCTGCAGTACAGAAGAAAAACACCCACAAATCGCACACCGCTGGTTATGACCTATCACCCATCCCTTGAACCTATACGGAAAATCCTCAAAAAATTGCAACCCATATTAGAAAAAGACCCTATTCTTAAAAAAATCTTCCCAGAGCCACCCATCCTAGCCTTCAGACAAGCACCGAACCTCGCCAACCTCATCACCAGAAGCAAACTTCCTCAGCCCCAGAACACATCAAAAGGATCCAGACCATGCCATGACAAGAAATGCAAAACCTGCCCCCACATCTCCACCACCTACACTATTACTACACCCCACAACAGAGCCATCAGCATCCCTGCATCTTACAGCTGCACCTCCAGGAATGTGATATATCTCATCCAATGCACCAAATGCCCTGATGGAAGATATGTAGGAGAGACCAGACAACAACTGCACACCAGAATGAATGCACACCGGAAATCCATCAAAGACAGAAACACCCAATTACCGGTGGGGGCACATTTCTCACAGGAGGGCTGCTCTCTCTCCAATCTCTCAGTCCTGATCCTCAAGGGAAATTTACACAACACATCCCAGAGACGAGCCTATGAGCTCCATTTCATCAACCTGCTGGATACTAGAGACCAGGGACTAAACACAGACATTGGATTTTTGATACATTACAATCTGCCTGGCAACTGACTCCCCAGCCCAACCCAGCCCAGCCCCGGGCTTCTTTACTTTTCATTCCATCCAGGAAGAGCACGCAGCAACTGCTGCAGTGTCCTTAGCCTGACGAAGGGTTTTTGAACCCGAAAGCTTGCTTAATAACTATTCTCCAACCATTTGGGTTGGTCTAATAAAAGATATCAAATTCACCCAAGGAACCTTGTCTGCTCATAACAGCATCGAAGCAGCTAAACAGTTTCGACAAAACAAAATGGAACAGTGCTTCGAAACAGCAAAATGAAACACTGTCCCTTCGAAACGGTGCTGTTTTGCATACCCCTAAATTGCCCTGCCCTCTCTCACACAGGATCATGATCAGCCAGATCTGGGGCCACTGAGGGAATCAAGACGCCAACCAGGGTCGGGGGAACGAGCATTTCTGGGAACAAGCAGGCCAAGAAGGCAGCCCCGGACCCTGGTTGGCATCTTGATTCCCTGCGTGGCCCCATACCTGGCTGATCATGAGCCTGCATAAGAGGGGGCAGGACATGAGGCACTAGGTTTGAATTGAAGCAAAGAGGATTTGGGAGTGGGGCGACACTCAACCTGTTCCTAGACCATGCAACAGGCTTAGTCAATAAGCTGGGGCATCAGGCAAAGAGCGGACTCAGAAAGCAAGCCAGGCCAAGACGCCAGGAGATCAAGCAGAGAGTGGAGTCAGCACAGACTGGAGACAAAATCAAGGCAGTCTGGGATCAAACTGAGTCCTGTTGCCCAGATACTTCCTGTTTCAGGTCAGGGACTGGAGGGTCAGCTAACCCCAGCCAGCTATTCCAGTGTCAGTGGGCAGAGTGCTAGGGTCTGACCAGCTGTAGGACAGCAGAGTGGGACAAGCAGCTATGCTGGTCAGGCCAGGGTCCCAGGTTTGAGCCTGTGGCTTGACATTCTCTGTTGCAAGAGAGAACTGTTGTTCTGCTTCTTCCTTTCAAACATTTCAAAACTGTTATCATATGTCTCCTCCCCCCAATTGACTTTTCACCAAACTAAATATACCCAGTTCTCTCAACTTTCCTCACATGGCTTGCATTCCAACTTTGTCGTTGTCAACTTTGTCGCTCAGCTCTAGATCCTCTTCAGTTTCTTCACATCCTTTTAAAAATGTTGAGATCAGAACTGCACACAATATTTTGTAGCTGAGACCTAATCAGTGCCAAGCGGAGCAGTGCTATCACATCCCATTATACATAAAATACTTCTGTAAACACAGCTAAAAATTGAACTTGCTTTTTCTTCTGACTGCATCACATAGCTGATTCATGTTGAGTCTGATCCACCATAATGCTATTGCCTAACCAATTAACTCCCATATTATATTTGTGCATTCAGTTTTTCTTCCAAAGTTGTAGTGCCTTACATTTGTCTTTGTTGAGTTTCATAGCTTTGCAAATATTATTGCCACAACCTGCAAGATTTCTTCAGCCAATTCAGCACTCTGGGCTGAATTTCCTCAGGGCGTGCCGACTTAAATTCATTCAAATTTGTCAAAAACACTCTGTTACATGCTTTTTACTTGTTGTGACTGACAGCCCTTCCACTTCTTTGCTGATATTAATTTTGTTAGCTGTCTAGTCACAGTGCTTCCTTGTAAAGATTGAGGCAAAACCATTATTGCGTATCTCTGACTTTGTGTCATCTATTAATAGCTCAGCCCACTATTGAGAAATGAACCCAAATAGTTTTTTTTTTCCTCTGACATATTTATAAAACACCTTCCTTAACATCCCTTGCCACTTGTTCCATATTTTTTTACCATTGCTTTTCCAATTTTGCCTCTACACATTTTTGCTATTCTTGGGTAACTTCTTAAGTACTTTCCCTTGTCTTCCCTTTATTCTGTGTTTTCTCTTTAATTTTGAGGTGTTTTTACCATTTCCTGACTGATTCTTACCTTTTCACTTACCTTTCCACCATCCTTTTGTTAGAACAGCTTTTTGTTGAACCTCCAATATTAAGTCCTTTAGAAAACTTGCAGCCTTCCTAGCCCCTTTATCCTTCAAACTGCCTACCTATTATTTCTTAGAATTGGTTGAAATCTGCTCTTTCAAAGTCCAGTGTCCTTGGTTTGCTATTCTCATGCTTTTCCTCCCTCTAAATCACGGGTTGGAGATGCTGGGGGAGTGTCTGTCCATGCCACATCACAGCTAGGCAGGCAGGTGGTGAGAAACGTTGCCCTGCCACATCACAGCTGGGTGGCAGTGAGAAGTGGCAGTGGCTGGATCCTAGTGCTGGCCTACCTCAGTCCTAAACTGTGTCATTCCAGTCCACTGCCAGAAAACATTGTCACCCACTGCTCTAAATGATGAAAACTACCATATCATGACCACTTCTTCCCTCATTACCTTCACATTTGCAACCAATTCTCCCTTAATGCTCAGAAATGTATCAATATTCTTATAATTGTGGAAACTAGAACTGGGAAGGAATTTTTGCAAAACTTTTAAACTTATTTTTTGTTAAAACATAGTGATTCACTGAAATGTATACACTTTGCAGTATGAAGTCAGTTCTGATTACAGTATATTCCTGTTCTGAAAAGAGAAACATTCACAACTTCAAGTTTCTCAGTGAAAAGTTCTACTTTTCAGCTCAGTGTTCACCTTAATTTATTTATAATGAAAAAAACAACAGAGTCTGAGTTGGAGTGTTCTTATTAATTTGTTCCACAGTTTCATAGAAATTATAGAGAAGGATAGCTGGAGGGGACTTCTATAGGTCATGTAGTCCAACCCTCTGCCTGAGGCCCGATGATGACTATCCAACCCATCCTATACAAATCTATTGTCTAACCTCTTAGCAAAACTACACAGTCCACCTTGCCACAGCACAAGACATAACACCCTAATCTGCCACAGGTAAAGCAAGGGAACCACAGCAGCCAACATCCTCCTGGGTAAGGGTTGTTAATATATAGTCAAGAGGTCTCAAGATGAGGAATTTGCCCCTTACTATAGTATAGAGGAACACAAAACCTCCCACGGTCCATACCAATCTGGCCATGGGGTAAAATTTTTTTCTTGATCCCAAATACGAGGATCAGTTTGACACAAGTGAAGTGGCAAGATCCCCTAGCTAGGAACCCTCAGGTTTAAATCCCAGCAGGAACATTGGCACACCTCAATCAAAATCCCAAGACAACACCCAATGTCCCTGAGGAAGGCTTTAAAACCCCCAACACATGTAACAGCGGGGGGGTTGGGGAGGGGCACTGCCCATGGTTTTGGACTTTGCTGGCTTCCAGCCCCATGTGGCAGCCAGCAAAGCCCAAAAGGATGGGAAATATCCACAGTAGAACATAGTCAGAGCTACACATAGATCATTTGCAACTGTTCAATTTGGGGATTTTTTATCTGCGTTTCATTTAATTTTTTTTTAGATTTTTTTACTTTTTGGCACAATTTGTGACAAGAAACCATTTTCAATATCTCCAAAGGTCTCAGGTAGTATTTCCCAGCCAGATCTAGCAGAACATACTTATCATCAGTAAAATCAGGCAACATTCTCTAAGACTTCTACCCAATTATTAAAGCTAAAAGTTTACAGCAATATTAATGTTGGTGTATCATTATTCTTGTTACTGCCTGGCTTTCAAAAATACACCTAAAACAAAATGTAATCAATGGACCTCAGAACATACCCTTTTTCATACTTTTTTTTTGTTTTGTTTTGGGGTAACATTTCAAATAGGCTGTGTAATTGTTTACATTAACAGATTGTGCTGGTTTGTATTAGAAATAATGTAGACTTGAATGGACACTAAATCAAAATCACAGAAGTTTATTCAGTTGTTTTTAATGAACTGCCTGACGCTGTCTAACTTCATACACTGCCAAAATTTTAACATTTCAATACTAGTGAATCTATAGGCACCACATTGCCAACTATTTGTTGCACAGAAAAGGAACAATCCAATCAACAGCTGTGCAAACTTCCCTACTGCTGCATATAACCTCAGTTATACAGAAAGCCATCTTTGATGGTGAGAAGTCTGGCTAATTTCCATGATCATTAAGGGCATTTGTAGACATGCTCCGGCAGGCAGGGGGAGTGCTTTAATTAGTGAGCTGCTTTAATTAAAAGCGCACAAGCGTCACTTGTATCAGCGTCCCCGTGCTGAAAAATGGCAGTGGGGTGCTTTGAACTAAAGCTCACCAAACGAGTTTTAGTTGAAAAAGCCCTGCCACCATTTTGCAGTGTGGGAACGCTGATACACATGATGCTGAAGGCTGATTGTTAATTTCTGTGCTCCAAACGACTCTAGTTATCAAGTCTGCTCCAAGGCACTGGATTTACAGCACATTGGAACAGCCTCACTGCACTTCTATAGGAGCTCTCAGTTCTTAGTTTCTATGCTGAGGTTTACCAACATAGTTACCACTTAGTGCCAAATGTGATGTAGCCAAACGCCCACTAAATTTTAAGATTTTGGCTAAGGACAGACATTCAAAAAGCCTGAGCCTGAATTGATTCAATCTTCACAGATTAGTCTAACCTAGCTAGGCTAAACCAGTTTGTAACTGTACAGACATCCCTTCTGGACTGAGGAAATTCAGGCACATGTTTGCAGTGGCTCAGGCTAGAAGCCAGAGGGATGGCGGCACTAGAGCAGCCCTCCTTTCCCTTCTCTAGTACTGAGCTGAGGCCCCAGCAGGACACTCTGATTAAGGAGGGGTGCCCTTTGATAACAGAGCATTTATCGGCTCTATTATCAGCATTTAACACCACAACAGAAAACAAAGCCGCTCGCTGAAGTTCAAGCTCTTCGTAAATAACTTTTTGCAAGGAAGGAATGCAGGGACATTACTAGCTGACTTCTTGATTAGCTCCAAAAAGCCCTAAAGACACTGTCCTGTCTGCCTTACACAGGCACCTCTCAGCATTAGCTAGCATACCACATGCTAGATATGGTCTGTGCTGTGTGAGGGAGGAGGGAGGGATCCCTGCTTGAGCTGCGAGCAGCAAGGGGGGTGGGCCAGGAGAAGTCAGGCAGATGCTCTGTGCCTGCAAGTCACTGCTGGAGTGCCAGCCAGGGGACAGAGAGGAGGGGCCAGCCCTGCTGTGGAGCAAAGAGCCCCACCCAGCCCAGAGAGCATGTTTGGATGCTAGGTGAGTCTGGCTTAACTTAAACTAGCAAGGGGTCTGGGACAGACATTGCACAAACTGGTTTTACCCAATAATAAATCAGTTAAGCCTGATACTACATTCAACCAGGTTTATCTCAACCTATTTTCAAAATGATTTCTGTGCACTGAATGTCTGTTCTGTTATAGGTTCAAACCAGTTTATGATCACTTAAACTGGTTTATGTGTAATGTCTGTCCCTAGCCTTTTATACAAGAACCTTGTTTTCCTCTGTGCACTTAGGGCACAGTAGGGCCTCAACCTGGTTGGATTCTCACACATTTCTATATAGAGTAGAAGATGGGAGCTGGAAGAAAGAACTCTCATGTTGGATCAGAGCCAAGACCCATTCAGTCAAGTGCCTTACCTCTGTCAGTAGTCAGTACCAACTGCTTAATAGAAAAGTGTAACAGCATTGCAGTAGGTTGATGAGAAATGATCTGTCCCTCTTATGAGGTCAATTCCTGATTTCTAATAGCTAGATATTACCCTTAGCCCTGAAGCATATGGTTTAATATCCCTTCAATGTTTTTTATCATTAATAATAATGACTCTTGATACTCTGTATGTCCATAATAGATGTCTCTATAATATATATAAATGAGAGCCTTAGATCATTTCTCACAAGGTATCCTTTTTGGGCACGACACTTCAAGAAGGATGCAGATAAGCTCAAAAGGGTGCAGAGAAGGGCCACTCGCATGATTAGGGTCCTGGAGGATAGGCCCTATGAGGAGAGAGTCCAGGAACTGGGCTTGTTCAGTCTGAGAAAGAGAAGGCTGACTTGATACCCGCTTACAAGTATGTCAGGGGGGAGCACCCCTTCAGGAAGGCACCCCTTGGAAGGACAAGGACCAGTGGGCACAAACTAATTGAGGGAAGATTTTGGCTGGAAGTAAGGAAGAACTTCTTTTCTGTATGGGTAACTAGAACCTGGAGCACACTCCCGGCCGAGGTGGTGCAGTCGCCATCTTTGGAGGTGTTCAAGAGGAGGCTGGATAAGCACCTCATTGAGCTAGTTTGAGCTCATTAACCTCCTGCCTATGGCAGAGGACATTACTTGAGGATCTTGCAGGTCCCTTCTGGTCCTCTGATTCTATGACTCTATCCCAACTGCGGTCCAATGGTAGTGTTACTGGGCTAAGGCCAATTCTGTAAATGAAACATCTATTTCTATTAACCATTTCAGGAGCCATCACCCAATGTATAACCTACCTCTTCAAAATTCTCTTTGCTTAACTCTATCAAAGCCAACCATACAACACAGGATACCAGACAACAAATAATTCTATTCTACCAGCCTTACTTTCCTTCCTTCAAAAAAAGAAGGTAGCAAGGAGTTGTCAGTTGTAGTCTTTCCTTTCTCCTCCTCATTTTGGGGCATGAGAGGCAGAGAGAAGACAGTACCAGGTAACTGAAGCTGCCAGAAATGCCAAATTATTAAAATACAACCAACCTATAATGGATGGATGGTAGCCATAACCTGTGGGAAAACTCGTTACAGGCCTTTTCCAACATAAACAATGCTTTGATTCTATGTCCATTTTGACTTTTAAATGCCAAGAACATATGAACATCTCAGAATATCGCACCCTGAAAAATAATGAATGCAGAGAACTCCTGGCTTAAAATTTAATGTAAATGCCATAAACGCTAACTTCGAACTTCTGAATAAACATGGTCAAATCCAAGGGAAATTAGAAAGGAAGAGTTAAAGCTCTCTGCTATTTGTCCTTTTAATTTGTACAAACAATTTACAGCACAGATTTGAGTCCTAGGACCTCAGGCCCTAAATCCATCTCGCATTCAAATCATAAGGGAGAATGTCATTTGACTTCATATGGAGTAAAGTTAGGATCTTATCCTGAAATCTCTTGTGGCAAAGTTTCTTTCTCCAGCTATTGATTAAAAAATGTATTGCTATTTGGGGAGGTTTGCTACTATTATTGTTTTCCAAGTAGAAACACTGTTAAACAGATTTTGCTCTAACAGAGCGGGGTAGGAACACCACAAAATAAAACATTACCTGGGTAATACAAATGTATATCAAACCAGCTGGTTTTTTATTATTTTTTGTCTCCAGAATGTATAATATCTTTGTTTTTGCCTTAATCTCAAAAGGCTAGAACTGTGGCCAACTTTTCACCTTGCCCAATAACAAAATGAGAATTAAATGGAGCATGGAAAAATCATGGTCTTGATAAACAAGAGACAAATGCAGTAAGAGCAAGGAGGGATGAGATCTATTAAAATAGAAATCAGAAGGCAGAAGAGAGGGAAAGTTCACAGGATGCCAAAGGGAGACATGTTTGGGGAGGAGGGTTGGCTCCAAGCTCCCACAACTATTGCACAATGCCCATTAACACCTATACCAGGGTTGTCAAACCTACAGGCTGAAGGCCAGATCCAGCCTGCAGAGGTGAGTCATCTGGCTCATAGGGCTTCTCATGGGCTAGAGAAGTCACCTCTGCATCTGGCCTGCAGGGATCATCACCGTGGTGCGGAAACCGTTTTGCTGGAGCAGACCAGCAACCAGAGGTTTCACACTGGCTCCGCTCATCCTCTCCCTTTCCCACCATCAAATTTCCAGTTTTTTTGGTAACCACTGGCAACCAAAATCAGCAGCAGTCAGCAATAGGAAAAGGGGGTGAGTTGCAGCAGCATTAACCCCCTGAGCGCTGGCCACACCAACATAGCATCTTTGATAGTTATGGCAAGAAACCCCATGACCTAGATCCAAAAGTGAGTTGTCCACCCAGTGTGAAACCCTACTAGCTGGATGACCCAACTCCCTCGTTATGGCCCACCACCTGGTTGCTGGCAGGAACTATGCCCCACTAACTCATTTGAGTTTACAACATTGAGGTATACATTTCACTATGTTGCCTATGCTTCTTGTCCATTTTTCTGGCACCCAATATTCTCTGCATTATGTTACCAATAAATCACATCTTGCAGAAATACTGTTCAGCTTGCTTTCATTCCAGGATTAGCCTGTTCTTTTTCGCTAACATAATATCATACTACCTTTTTGTTTGGCCCAGGTTATATGGAAAAAGTAAGAAGGACAAAGACTAAACAAAAAAGACTACAGTATGGCAGTATTAAAATAAAATGAACATGAGATAAAGTTTTGTAACTCAAGATCCCAGACTAAAGTACGTCTTCTAGAGTCACTGGGTGCATCTAAATGTGTGCCTTATTGTTGTCAACTAATTAGCTCCACAGTAAAGTGTCACTGTCTGCATATGCACCAATATTAGAGCACAGTAAATTAATTAACTCTGCCATAGGATAGCATAGTTAGGGTGGTGATGACAATGCTAAAGGGTGGCGCTGTCTGCCACCAAGCCCTGCACTGTAACACCCTTGTGCCCCAGCCAGCCCCTCCGCTCAATGCCACCACCCAGAGCCTGGGGTGACCCCTTCCCCCTACCCGAGTCCCCTGCCAGCCTGGGACTCCTCTGCCCTGGCTCAAACTGCTGTGGTCCCAGGTGCATGTGTAAACGCTGTACCTGGGAACAGTTTTCTCTGGCATAGTTTATCAGGTCGCCTTAATGGCACATGTAGATGCACCCACTGAAGTAAACTTCAATGTGGTTTGGAAATAAATTTTAGGTGACCTGACTTCAGAGGAGCTGGAAATCCAGCGGAAAGCTGCAGGTGATTGACTCCTTTGAATGTCAGGCCACAAATTTAGACACCAAACTTTAATACAATTGGGTTGGCAAGGGAAGAAACAGGGAATGAAAGAGCAAAGGGAAGGAAGGGAGGTGTCGATTGTATTAAGTCCTTCTGAAAGCAAGGCTTCCCAAATGTCTGTTTCTTGATACTGAGTAGACTATGCATGGACACTTGCTAATAAGAAGCCAACTCAATTCTTTCTTGAGTAATGATATGACTGACAACATGGAGTACCACAAAGCCAACTGAACATAAGGTTGAAAAGCCAAGCTGCAAATCAGTTCTTCCTTAAGGCAATTTTTCTTTTGTACCGAGCAAAGTCTTCAGCCGGGCCAATTCAGCCTGGATACCTACTGAATGGGAATCCAGTACCAGGTTCCAGGAACTTTGAGAAGAACAAAGCCTGCCTATTCTTACACAAATGCAACTCTGAAGAAGTCCACTGGTAAGTATTACAACTGCTTCATAAGACTTTAAAATTAGCAGACAGTAAATATAGGTTTGCACACAATTAATGTATATTCACTTTTCTCTCACCATAAGCTCTAAAATGCTTCCTTTTTTCCTTAAATATATACTGTAGAGCCACATCTGTTTTCCTTCAGATAAGCAGTGATCAATTAAATGTTGATTGACTTACTACCCATTTGCAAAAAACATTCAACTCAGTAAACTAAATGTCTTGACTTTTAACATTTTCTCCAGCAATAAATGCAAGTAAGTAAAATGGAAAAGGCCACAAAAAATGAATATAAATATTCATTTAGAGAGTATGCCATTTTAGACGCATGATTATTATTACAGACAGGGCTAACACTACCTGTTATTAAAAATTGCCCCAAATTTAAAAGACCCTGCTTTCAGTGACTTATAACTCTGCCAGACATTAACTATTTCTACTGAAGTTCTCCATATGAAAATATCTGTCTTAGGCTAAACATTTTTTTTCCTGCACAGGGAAAATTTAAGTTACATTGTTCACCTGTACATGAAAACAATGGTAGAAAAACACACTCTGCCCCCCGCCCCAGTTAAATATTCTGGAAACTTTTTCTTTGAAAAGCTTTGGCTCCTTCAGGCTTTCAATAAATCAGGGTCTGAGCTCAGGAAGTGCTGAGCACTCTCAGCTGCAACTGAGACATACTGGAAACACAGAAGCCATGTCTACAAGGTAAACTTACCACCCCAACTCATGCACACTGCATTGTTCTAAGCAGAAAGTCTCCCAAGCCAGCGTAGCTGCCACCGCAGAGTGAGACTATCCCATCCCATAGACCAGTAGTTTTCAACCTTTTTTCATTTGTGGACCCCTAAACAATTTTGAATGGATGTGCAAACCCCTTTGGATATTTCAAAAGGAGGTTCAGACCCATCTGAATTGTAAATGTGGGTATTGGCATACTTTTGATTGATCATAGTCATCTTTTGTAGACCTCTTAGACATAGTCTGCAGACCCCCAGGGGTCCACAGATTGAAAACCACTGCCATAGACTAATCACCCCAACTACGTAGCTTCCAGTTCAAGAAATACAGCACTTCTGCCACAGCCAGTGAATTTACCAGATAGATATGACCATGTTGTACTATATAACGCTATATGTTCTGACAAGAATCAGATACTCAGTGTCTCAAATTGGACACCTAAAACTAATGGATATTTTTCTCTAAATCTTTCTGTGCCTACCCTCCTCCTCACCGTGTACACACACACGCGCACGCACACACGCACATATCCTAAAAGGCTGTTGTAAGAATGAATTCATCAATACCTGTGAAGCACACACAGATACTGTAGTGATGAGCACCAAAGGAAAACTCACAAGGAAATTAGCAATTCTCTCCTCGGAGCAGGGTTTTAATAATGTGCAGTCAATAATGCCTGTGGCCACACATAGGACAATGAGGATAAAACAAAATACTGAATAGCTCCTCAGTTATTGTGCACTGAATGAGACGGGGGCCTTGCAGAACTATAGTGATCATGTAATTAAAGATGGCATTATAATGCCTATACACAAAAGGGCATTTTCTATCCTTCAAACGCCTGATTTTACAACCTCAATAATGTTATTCTGGTGTTGCTTTTTAGCGTGTAATATTTCATACACATTTAGCATTATGTAAAGTAAACACAAGAGAGCAGAGTTTCAAATACGCTCAGCGTTGGCTTAACTCTGCTTCTGCTGATGTCCATGGTAGTTTTACTGTGCTTGTGGGGGAAAAAAAATCTCACTCCAGATTTACAGTGTAATTTTATACAGCCTCACATTTTCTTCTCAGTTTATTCCCGCACAGACACGAACTATGCCCATAGCATCATACCCTGAATGCCTATGTGAAGGAGTTTCTTTTGTCCTAATCATTCATACAGAAAATCCTCTTGAAGCTGGCACCTGTCCAACAATATCCGCATTCAGTTATTCCATTAAGAAAAAAGTGGGTACTTGGGCACTACCCTGCAATCTAACCTAGCATATAACTGTGAAATACAGTCATTATCATACAGCCCTGATCTAATTTTCTACTGAATGCCCTGAAATGAAGGGTTTCTTTAAAATACAAAATACAAGGATTGGGGCTTAAAAATTATAATTTGACAGCACTTAAAGCAGTATTTTTTTTTAACTCCTACCATATTAAATAACACCAACTGACAACAGCTCTACATGCTGAATGAATGCAGATGCTTTTGCTGACTGGAAGAAATCTCAGAGACATAATGCAGTAGGAGACTGGTATTGTGCTCATTAGATCACTAAGCAGCAGAGCTTATAAACAGCATATTTAACTAGACTCTACAAAGACATTCTAGTGCAGCTGCCGTGACGTATTTTGAATTTTTCCACTGAATGCAAAAATGCAGGACACAAAAAAAGTGCCGAGGTTCACAGTCAATGCTACCTGATTAGCTCTCTTTGCTATTTACTTTAAATAAAGAAGGGAAACAAATATAGTATGCCACCACTTATTAGCACTAACACCAAGATCAGAACCATGAATCTCACTGGGCTATTGAAATCTGGTTAGAAGTAACAAAGTACCAGAGGATAAAATCAGGTTGAGAGCAGGTTGTTGGGAAAATAGTATTTCCTCCTGAGGGTTAGAAAGGGCCACAAAAACAAGAAGATATTAAATAACATATGTATAGTATAATGAAGAGTTGACAAGATTATTAAGGAGGGGAGGAGGAAGAAAAATCAATCAGCACAGTGCTTCTGAATTTAATAAAAAGAATATTCCAGCAAATGGCTCTTTTTCCTCCCCCATGTGGTTTAGTTCTCTGATTCAGTTCTGTAATTTTTACCTACATATCATATCTCATTAATCAGGAATGTAAATTTGCCATAAGGAAGCCTGAAGAACATCAATCAGTGAATTATTTCTAGTTTCTAAATAGAGTCCACTTTATTAGATAAAAGCATGGGTACGCACACACACACACACACATGCGTGCGCATGCACACACACACACGCACACACGCACGTATGCACACATGCATGCACATCTAATCAAGCCAGCAAATGGAAAATTAAATTGGCTGGAAAAGATCTGCAAAAGCTGGAGTGCAAAGATTCACTCCCAGAGGAAATAAATTCACCACAAGTAGGATGTTACTGTCACTTCCTCTGATGTTCATTGTTCTACCGTTAGTAAAAAGACGGAACTCTCCAGGTATATGTGTAGCTGCAATAAATAATTCAGAAGGAATCCCATCATAACTTAGTTAGAATTAATATTCATTCAATTTAAAGTGTTACCCAATGTACTGCTTAACAGACAGCTATAACTAGTATTAATTGATGTCATCTGTACAGGAGGAATAATCCATTTGTGACCCAAATGTCATGAAATTTAGCATAATTACATACTTTTTTGTTTGGGTGGTTTTTTTCATTAACTTAGGATTTCACAGTGTGGTTACAGTCTCATCATGTGATTGCACTTATTTCAGGGTAAGCATTTCCCACTGAAAAAAAGAACCTTGTTATCTCAAGTATAAGCACAAGTGACAAGAAATATGAACATTTCAAAGTTGAACTACTTGATTGCTCCAGGTAAGTAGGTAAGAAACAATGGGTGTACACCAGGAAATGGCCAAACGATAGCACGTGGCAGCATGCCTAACAAATACGTAGCAATGAACATTCTCAAAGCAACCGTGGGGCCCAGAATGAATTCCAAAACCCAGGATCATGATAATACCCTCTCCAAAAAAAAAAGGAACTGATACAAAATATAAATAAGCCCCCAGCTGAATAGTCATGAAAAATGCAGCCATTTAGTTTAACAGTGAAACAAATCCATCATTTCCATGAAGCAAGAATCAGATTATATTAAGAAAAGTGAGAATTGTAGTCTCTCATAGTACATGCATCTTAGGAGGTACCCTCATATTTACTTAAGGAAAGGCTAATTAGGTAGGAATCCAATAAGGAAAAATGCCTCTAATGGGCTAAAAATGTAATTAGAAAAGGAACTGCATGAACAGCAACTAAAAACATAGTCCTTTACGGTGCCCAGAGACAGGATTTAAGCTCCAGTTCTCTGGACTATTGACTCATGAAGCAGTTGATTTGTCACAATGCCAGACAAACATCTTATGAATGTAATGATGAGACTACAGAATGCATGCCCTAGTGAGTCAAAGAAACACTTGCTCATTAATTGTAGCAGCACAGTTTGGCAAAAAGACAGGGCTCTTGCGTTACCTGAACATAGGATTTTGTAGGTTGTTTGATGGGGAACATACTTTACTCACATGAACACACATACATATTATGAAAATGAATCTCAAATACCAGAAAGGGAAAAACTATTTTAAAAGGGATACAACTATCTCAAAAAGGCAAGAGGGGAAGGGAGAAAGGAGGCAGGGAAGCAAAGTGTTAAGAGCTATGCGTCACTACTGCAGGCCTGAGGATCTCACTAACAAGTTTTAACAATGCCAAGAGCTGATTCTGCCTTCCCTATAGGAAAGAGCAAAGATGTAGAATTACTCTTCTCCAAGCTGCCTCCTTTACATGAGTGTGATGGAGTTCTAGGACTTTGGGGACAGGCTGCATGACATCAGCATTGCAGAACTGAGATACCACTCAAAGGGGAGTGTCACTGGCCTGGCAGAAGTTGGGTAAAGAGCTGAACAGGGCTACCAGCCAGACAGAAGGGAAGAGGAGCTAGTGATCTGAGCTGCCATTCAAAAACAAAGATAGAAGAAAAGGGAATGAACAGGGCAACAGACTGGAGATGTCATTTTAGGGACAGGAGGAGGACAACGGGCTTCTAAGAGTAAGAAAGGAGCAGGAGCAAGAATAAAATGCCTAAAAGAAATGCATAAACTTGTAGGCTGTCTGTACTCTACTGCCTGGGCCACCAGCCATTCTTGGCTGTAGACAGCAGCTGACAGAGCTCGTGAACATCTTGCCTTTTTGGAGGCTTCACTATAGCAGCAGTGCCACTGGAGTTTGAAGTGCACTCTGGGAAGGCACCAGCTGCTTGAAGGACTGTAGCAGCCAGGTAAAGGCATGACAATGTCTCCATGCACCTTCAGCCAGCTGCCAAACAGCAGAAATCCCTGACTCTGTTCACCAGGAGCGGTGGCAAATTGAAGGTTTCTGCAACTGAGGAAGGCCATCGTGGGGGACATGTATAACTGGATTAGACACAACACCCTGAAAGGAGTAATATTCCAGAGGGCAAAGGAAAGGACAAGTTGATAAACTAGGTTATTTCCATCTCTGCTTCTTACAACTCTCTAAAGTCCTTCCAGTGACAGCTACAGAAGTAAGGAATTACATTACATCCACACACCTGTTATCACACATGATTCAACAATCACTGGCTTACTCTTACACCTACACTTTTTAACAAACGTTGGACAAAGTTAAAAGAGAGCTCTCCTTTTGCAATCAGAATCCAGACACCTGCTCTTTTCACCCAGAAGCGGCTGCCAGAATTTCTTGTGGACATCTGCACCAACTTGCCAAATGAATAATTCACTTTTTGACATCTGGTAATAAATACTTAACAGAGACATATTTGTCTTTTTCTAAATTCAGCTGAAATTCATTTCATTAAAGAAGATGAACCACCCAAGTCACCTTCCAAAACACAGCAAGCCATTCTACCCTGAGGTGCACAGAATGAATCTTCATTGTTCTGGACATTTCCTTTGGATAACAGGCACTAACAAGAATTGTCCATGCACTGCTTTGTGCATTAAAACAGGAACAGTGTTATTCTTTACTCCCAAAACTGTAGGACTTAGAAGCCTCAGTCTTGGACCAGAGGTGTCCGTGTCAATCACCGTACAGGTACCGAACAAAACAGCTAGATCCTTAAGTTTCTATGTGAAGAGGGCTCAGCTGTCTGGCCGCGATCCAGAAAAGCACTTAGCAACGTGCTTAATTTTAAGCACAGGAGAATCCCACGAACTCCAAGCACCTTGCAGAGTTAAACCCAAAACAAACTTTGCACTTGGCTAGTTCAAGATACAACATCCATTCCAAAAAAGAAAAAAAAAACAAACCCCCAAAACACTCACCTCTTAAAAACTCCTTCCAAGAGCCAGATGGCTGGTACAGCAAGAATTCTCATACTTCTGAATAAGCCTTTCTTTAGGTTTGTTTAGCATAGGTTGGTAGGCACTTGAAACACTTTCATTTATAGGGGTTAAAGGGAGTGGGAAAGTGTGTAAAATACTTAACTCTTAGAGCACATCACTTAAATCAGCCCTATTTTGAGTGGAGAGACTTAGGGCACTTTTACACATGCTCCAACACATTCCAATTAAAACGCGCCAGAGAAGACTTGATTAATTGATTAATCGAGTCTGCTGGAGCGTTCTAATCAGAATGCTTCAGCATCTCATGTATTCAACTTCCCCGTGTTTCAAAATGGTGGCAGGGGTATTTTAACTGAACTTTCTTTGAGCAAGCTTTAGTTAAAGCGCCCCAGCCACCATTTTGAAATGTGGGATACTGAATACACAAGACACTGCAGGTGTTTTAATTAGAGCCGGTCCGGAGAGCCAGTCTAATTAAAACAACGCCCTCCTCTCACCCCAGAGCATGTGCACAGATGCCCCTAATCTCCTAGTCAACTGTAGCTATTGGAGTAGTTGCTCAAAAATGGAAATGGGTGAAAAGAGGATTCACAAGGAAGTAAAACATGACAATTACCTGCTCAAAATTCTGCGTGGGGGCCAGATAAGAAGTCACTATAACCAGCCTTTTTGGACCCCGGGGCTGGTGTGAGTCCAGGCCCACAAATCACTGCATGGGGATATACTCATTCCTAAGAAAATAGAGATTTCCAGCATGTCTCTCTCTCTAAGGCCATATCATATTTTATCATATCAAGGCAATATTAAGACTCCACTGGACAAGTGAGATATAAAGAAAAGTAACAGTAAAATGTGGACAAAGATTAAGAGAAGAAAGCAGTTACTGAGAGCTTGCAAAGCAAAGCTCTTTTAGAGCAAGCTACCACCCCATCTGCCACGCCTGAAAAGAAGAGCCAAAGTCATTAAGGAGAAGTTGTCATTACAAAAGGCAGTTCAAAGGTCTGACAGCAGTTTATTACCAAGATTTAGGAGGCATTGTGAATAAAAGAGACAATGCCCTCAGCTTAGCTGTCTGTTGCTGTACACAAAACAAACACAGAAATGCCCCTCCAAGGTGAGCTAAAAGGAGAATGGGAGATGAAAAGTAGCTAGGGAGGAGGCGGCTTCAGAGACAAGAATCATCCTGAAGAGGGGATTTTCCTAGTAAAGTACTGTGTAAATGGAAATGCAGCCAGACAAAGCAAGCCATTAACTACTGCTTGAACCAGCCACTCTGCAGCGGATCAAACAAATGCACCAATGCATGGATACTGCTAGAACTCAAAGCACTGGTGGTGTCCTTGGCCTCTGTTGCTCTTTTTGTGCCTCATGGATGTTCCTAAGGCCTTTGCTTTTTTTGTCCTAATGGTTGTAGCATGTCATTTAGTGTTAGAAGGTGTTTTATAGCTTGTGGTACACGAGAAGGGAAGGTGTAGATGTTCCTGTGGATTCTTTTGGACACAGTACCCGTTACGAGGCTGTCGACAATCCCAGGTGTCCGTACTCAATGAACCAGGCTGTAACTTCCTCTGCTAGATGACTATCAATCGAAACAGAGTCTATGGCAGTGAAGAGTGGAGAAAATGGATTGAGAAAAACTAGAAAGGATGTGCTTAGTTTATTGAGCCTTGCTTGGAGAAGGGGGTATACTCTGTACCTCACCCAGGGAGATGCTTATATTCCATCAACCAGCCTTTCTTTGTGGGCCTCTTCTCCCTGTCTATTAAACAGGGATGTTAACATTTACTTTCCACACAAGGATATTGTGAAAGTAAACCGATGAAGGCCTGAATTCAGCCAAACGTATAACTAATCAGATCCCTGAACAGCAAAGCACTTAAACAGGTGTTTGAATCCCCCTGAAGTCAGTAGGATTTAAGTATTTAAGTGAATCACAGCCTAATATTTGTGATGGGACTCATAAGACTACTTACTATAGCTGAATAGAACTAGGAGAACACTTAAATATGTATAAATTTTCTGGAGAAGGTTGGGGAGGGGGGAAAAAGGGGAAATGTGTCAAATATACAAAGAAAGCATTCCAGTTAATTGAAGATTAGAGGCAAGTGGAAATTGAAAGAGGAATGAGAGTGCAGGTATGTTAGGTTCACAGCAGAAGGCAGGAGATTGCTTAATATTCTTACACAATTAAGTTAATTCCTTTTAATCTTTTTATACACATTGTAAACAAGATCTCTGTATCCTGTGAAAATTACCTTTTAAAGTCTGCATAAATATATTAACTAATCCTGAAATCCCAGAAATCCCAGTTTAATTTTTTTTTTTTCTTTAACAAAAGCCAAGCAGGGAAGAGCTTTGTAAACAGCCTTGACCTTCGGAGAGCTTGGCACTCTATTTATTTATTCTAAAAATGAAAAACTCTTTGAAGCAACTAGGAACAAAATGGTCATTTAAATGGAAATGGCTGCATTTGTGCTACACCTCATTTGCAGTAATCAATAGTGTGAACCCTAAGCATTAGTAGCATTACACAAGAACAAAAGAGGCACTTACTGCCAGTAGCTGGAGATAGCTAATGACTTACTTCTGGTTCTTGGGAGTCTTGTTTCAAATGCAACTTAAAATCAGGGTGGAGGGACAGGGGACAACATAACATAAAGAGCGCTTTCAGAGTTTACTACAAAGAATTTCATAAGATTTCATAACCAGTAAAATTTCATCTCGAAAGAAGCAAAACCTACAAGGTTGATGTGGTTCACTCCCTTCTGTTTCTCCTTTAGCAGCTATTCCTAATTACAAGTTAGATTCTTTTTTACTAATGCGCTTGTTTTAATAACAGTCCATGACACATACAGGTGGACAGGTGACTAAACAGCATAATATGCTGGGGTTAATGTGGCTGATTCCCTTCTGCTGGATGGAGTAAAACCTGCTTCTGTGTTTGCCATGCCCAGTAATTCTCAGCCAGGGCAATGTGGCACCCTGAGATGCTGCAATATCTTTTTAAGGGTGCCTTGCAATATTAGCACTGTTAGGTGTGCAACCACCTACACATGATTGACAAGATAAACCCAGTGATTTCAAATAGCCATCCAAAGCTCCAAAAACATTCTGTCCTACTGTGGTGTTTCTGGCCAGGTACAGATATTACACTTTTATCGGAAACTGGTCTATTCCCATAACAGAAGTTTGGCGCACACGGACTGGTTTAAAATGGTGTAACCCAGTCTAAGGTTTCTCCCCCACCCCCATCAAAAGGCAAGTGTGTGTTCTGTTTGCTACCGATCTACGCTAAGCCACTTGCAGAAAACAGTGTAACTTAGATCAACTCTGCCTCGGGTGTTTTGAATGTCTGTACCCAGCCTCTGTGTTCTCTGCAACAAAATAATTGCTCCATTTCATGGATTTCATAGACATTAGGGCTGGAAGGGACCTTGCAAGATCACTGAGTCCAGCCCCGTACTCCAGGGGCAGGAAGTCAGCTGGAGTCAAACGATCCCAGCAAGATAGGCATCCAAGGGTTTCTTGAAAGTGTCCAGAGTAGGTGCTTACACTACCTCTGGGGAGGAGTCTGTTCCAGGCCCTCGAGCCTTGGACAGTAAAAAAGTTTTTCCTTATGTCTAGCCTAAAATGGTCTTCCAAGAGTTTGTGACTGTTGGACCTTGTCTTCCCTTGGGGTGCCCTGGTGAACATTCTTCCAGTTCATCCCCCATTATTTTTCTGTACTCAGATGAGTAAAAATTAAGAGCTAGCATTTTTTGAGGAATGTCTTGAGTCTAAAGAGGTAGAGAACCACTGCTGTAGATGCAGAACCATAATGAAAATGTACTCCTTCAAGCTTCCTCATTTTACTTACACTGTGCATGTTTTTAGAACAGAAATCCCAAATGAATGCCAGCAATTAAAAAAAAAAAGTTCATCTCTTTACTTCTTTGTAAATGTAATTAAAGCATATTAGGGATGATTACAACATTTCCTTGAAGTGCAGCAAATCCAAAAAACATTGGGCTAGAAAATGCATAAGAAAAAAAAAAGAGAAACACACTACAAAAAGAGAAACTGGTTTAATTCCATACTCTCAAGTAAATGAAAAGCAATAAAGTAAACCTACAGCATACAATACAAAGGGAAGATGTAAGAGGGATTTTTAAAATTCTTCCACTATTTGTAATCTGAAGTGTAATTAATCACCGAGTTAAGGGCATTTAAAATAAAATTCTGTGTTCAAACAATCGAGAGAGAGAGAGAGAGAGAGAGAGATCTAGCTAGCTAGCTAGCTAGCTATCTAACTAAAATAATCACAGAATCATAGAAAAGTAAGGCTGGAAGGGACCTCAGGAGGCCACACAGGCCAAGCCCCTGCTCTCAAGGAAAGCTCAACCCTGACTAAGACATCCCAGTCAAGCATCTGTCTAAATTGCTCTTAGCACCTTCCATAGATGGAGATTTGGCAGCCTCTCTGGGTAGCCTGTTCTGATGTTTAACCCTAACTCTGAGAAAGGACGTCTCAGAGTGAGAAAGCTTGCAAAGAAGTATTTTTCTAACTATTTGAGTTGGTCTAATAAGAGATATCATATTTACACAAAGAACCTTGTCCGCCAGAGTGAGAAAGTCCTTTCTAATACCCAGTCTAATTTATCCTTGCTGCAATTAAACGGCATCATTCCTTGTTATGTACATATATGGCTCAACCTCTCTGAGTTAAAACATATATATAATGTGTTAATTATTATGTTTAACACAGCATATATACACATATGCACTACACACACACACACAGGGTCTTCATAAAGTCCTTGTGCACTTTTAAACTTTAATAACTTAGGTTGTAGGTATGTAGGTATTGTGTACTCTAGTTGACAAAACTTTAATAAGTTTGCTTTTAAATGCTGTTTACAGATTGTTTCTATCACACCTACAGTTTAAATGTGCACAAGGACTTTATGAAGACCCTGTATGTGTGTGTGTGTGTGTATATATATATATATATATAAATATATATATATATATATATATATATATATGGGTAAAACACAAAGGGACACTTATGGACTTGGTCCCATTCTACTGCATAGTATGCAAACTAGATAATCAGAAAGGTCAGTGGTCTGGCCAAGGCTACCAGTCTTTTCTGATAAAATTGTATCAGTTTCTGTATCCAATGACATAATCAAAGGAGTAATGTGGCTTTGATTCCATAGCCCAAATAACCAGGTACAGCTCGGTTAGCTGAAGGTGGCCTTTGGTACATGTCTAGAACAAGGATTTCTCTAGAGCTATATCAAGTTATCTTCACTGCCCTGCTACCACACCGTTTAAACAGTCCCCACACCTGAACTAAACCCAGAAAGTAAGTTTGCTAACAATGTGCATACCTTTCCACAACCTGTTGTATAGCTCCTTTCAAAGCAAAATTTAAGTTGCATCTTAATAAATGAAAGCCAAAACTTGGTGGTGCTCAACACAGTGGCAATTCTGAAGTTAAAGCCAATTCTGAAGTCCAACCACAGAAGGATTATGGGGCGTGGATATTATTGCTGAGAACTTCTGGTTTAGAGGTTTGGCATGCAAGTTTCAAGGCTATAAAATTAAGAGTCAGCAGATGCTGCCACAGTATAGAAAGTGGCAGGGTGGTATTGTTTTTTTTCAGTAATACTGTACATTTTGCTGCCATGACAACTAAATATTTTGTGCCGATATGTATAATGACAGATCAAATATATATATCTGCTGGTGAAACCCTTTTTTAAAAACAGATATTTCGCTCCATGTTGTATTTTTCAAACCTCTCTTAAAAATTAAACTGAATTCTGTGCTTTCTTGGCATTTTCCTTTAACATTATGAGCTGATGAGTTATTACTATCAGCACTGCAACTGCCTTCAGCCCAAACTGGGTTTTTTTGATTGATTAGCAAAAGCAAAACCAGTCATAAAAGAAAAAAAAGTAGGAAGCCTGCCTGAATAGTCTTCCCCAGCAACTCAGATTGTATGTAGACAATTATAGACCAGAAGGTTATATTTACTTTATTTTAACAACTCTTGATAATTTTTAAAAATCTTTCATTACAGGAATTGCTATTTAGGATTTTCCATCACTAATTACTTTACCATAAAGATGCTAACCATAAAGGCTGCCTCATCACTGCTCAAGTCTATTTCAGAATTTCCTAAGGATGAACTCAAGATAGGGTCTCTTTGTTAGGTGTTGTACAGACAAACAACTATCTAATGGTAAAACTGCAGAAGTTCCTATTACCACAATATGCAACCAGTGTACCCTCAAACTCTCTATCTTTAGTCAGATAGTCAAACGGTCCTTTACAGAAAAACACTTTGACTCCCCCCAGTCAAGATTTGAAGAGACACTTTAGGCTGCTCCAACTTAGGTTTTGCAATGCCTAGAAGTTAAGTTCCTGGCCACAGCAGCATGTTTCAAGGAAACAAAGTGAGTTACCCAATTTTCTACAGAAAGTGGGAGAGTTATTGACCTCCAAAGGGTGATCAACAAAAACCTACACATTGAACACACAGCCTCTGTGAACAACCCAACAGAAAGAATCAAGTAGAAGGGTGGTTTGAAATGCCATGCCATCCTGAAGCTTAGGGACTTAAGCCCAGGGCTGTACATTAGGTACCTCTATCCACTAGGTATTCCTACCACCACCTTGATATAATAACATAATGCCCTGAAACCTGGGTTCCAGGCAGACTCCAGGCCCAGTCAGTTAGGAAGCAACAAAACTTATATTATTTCCTATATAAGGTCTTTTCTTGTAGATGCAATTCTTGTTTTGTTTTGTGGGTTTTTTTAAAGGATGCAGCCAGCTGTCACTCCGCCATGTGGCATCCTTATTGTGGTGCAAAACTTTAAAGCAATCACAGCTCAGAGTGAAAGGAAACAAGAACGGGAAGGAAAAGCGGAGGAGTGTTCCTACATTCAAGAACTTGAGGGAGTGGTGACAGGGGAGCAGCCTTCTTTAAGGGAGTCTCTCTCATCATTTTATGTCACGTAATGCAGAAAAAGTTGTGACAGTTCACTGGAACCATGCTAGACTCATTGCTTTAGCAGCTTGTAGCCAATTCTGAAAACACTATAGGCAGCACTAATCTACTTCTTTCTGTTTCCAAGCGATGCTTTGAATAAACTGGCCTGAAGCCCAAACATGTAAATTAGGTACCCAGATTAATTCCTGTCACCAGAAAAGATCCTTGTCCTGTATTTAAAACAAGAACACCATGGCATGGCTTTTTCTATTGACAGGACAATTACTCTGAAGCGACAGCTCTTAACATAAAGCTGGAAGCTGAAAGTATTTAATAGGGTAAATCAAGAGAGATATATCGACCTGCATACAAGATGGTATGCATTGCTCACATCCAAGTTTTCAGTATTTTGCTACTTTCCTAGTAAACACCCCAAACAAAAGGAAGCCTGAGACAGCATATTACGTTCACACTGTTCAGCTGCCCTAGCAAGGCCATCCATTTGTTTGGTGCTTGTGCAGTGCCTACATAACAGGCATGAGTAGGGCAGGGAGGGAGGTTCCTTGACAGATCCTCTGAAGAGCTGAACAAGGCACAATGGGTGAATGGACGCAGCACAAAACTTTCCCAAAGCAACCTGAGCCACTTCAGGTACCGGAAGTGGTGTTTTACCTGGGTTAATTAGCCTTTCTGAGAAGCCTTTCCATCCATTCCAAGCTCTTTAAAGGATCAGGGCCTAAGTCTTTGGGCATTTATATAAAGTAATCCAGGATGTTGGAGCAGACTCAATTAATCAAGCCTGCAGAGCATGCGAGCTGATGTGCCCGGTGCTGCATCGCACACATTTGTACAAATGGTGAAATGCACATCAGCGCACAGAAAATGGTGGCGGTGCAAAACACACCTTTGATGTGTTTTAGTTCAAAAGTGTGCGGCCGCCATTTCTGTGTGCTGGTGTGCATTTCGCCATATATACAAATGTACCCGACACAGTGCCGGGAGCTTTTAGAAGTGGCTGGTGCTGCAGTGCATACATGTGTACAAATATCTTATGCATGCAAGTTACAGTACCATTTACTACATGGCAGTCGAGACCTGGAACAAACAATTTTGCTTCTCCACAGAGAAGCTGTGTCTTCCATAAGGGTCACAAATGTGTTAAGAAAGAGAAGTGCCACATGATAAAATCTAAAGCTGGCATTTTCCAAAAAGTTGCGACTTAGGAGCATAACTCCTAAGGGTGGCGTATTCAAAAGTCCTGGAGTCTTCCAAATGCTAGAACCCCTTTTCATACACAGTAATGGCACTATAGTATCCGGACTCATTTTAGCCAATCAAACAGCTACTAGGCTTCTGTTGATTACATTTTTATCACTTTCATGTGATTACATCCATCAATGGAAGTGTCAAAACCAGCTCTATTATTTTATTTTTTAAAAGATATACTTTCATATTTTAAAAATAGCTGCAATGTGGAACAAAGATCAGTCTCTCAGACAACCAGAATGCCTGTATTAAATCTACGGTAACGCAGCAAACTACTGGCCTTCTTTACAGCATAGATTAATCTGTTTAAAATTTGCTTTACTTTACAATGATTTTGATGTTTGCGATTCTCTGAACATCACGCTAAGACAGCTTTTCAAATTATCACTCTTCCCTGGAAGAAGGCTGAAAGGAATGATCTGGCACTCTCAGCGCAGGTCTGTTGAGTATACCCAATTTAGTTAACTTTCCAGTATTACAGTTGATTATTTGGAATAAATGCACTGGTTTAAATAGTTCACTGGGATTTTGAATTTTCCCTTGTGGGGGTTTGAATAGGAATGAAGTAGGTTCTGAAGGGAATTTTTCTTCTCTAGTGTCCTCTTACTTCAAGCAGAAAGCAACTATTACACAGCACTGCTACCATGCATTCCCATACAGGCTTCCATCAAAGGCACTCACAGCACTTTATAGCTATTAATCAAGCAAGCCTCAACACTCCTGAGAAATGATCATCATTAGGATTATTGTACAGACGGATAAAGTGAGGCACAAGGAGGTAAATCTTGCTGTCTGAGGGATTATTTCACTAAATAATTTATAGCAAACAACCCTATTCATCGATTTGATTGTTGCTTTTGTTTATTGCGATTTCTAAAACAAACAAAAGAGGCCTCAGTGAAGCTCTAGAAGCCTTGATATTGTAGCACTTACAACAGACAGGCACCCTAATAATCCCAACCCAAACTGGCATGCACATTCCCCTAATCCTCCTCTGCTTCCACTTTCCCCCAAAATCCGTCACTGTCGTCTATCAGAATTTTCCAGCCACTTTCTCCCTGAAGCAGTATTAATAAGCCTCCATCAGCTCACTGCTTTTATCCATGCACAAACTTCTACCAGACACTAAGCTATGGCTTGTTGATAGAGGAAGTTATGCAGAAGGTAGGGTAGGCTTGCACCTTATACACTAACTAGATCAAAGATGCACCAGCTTTTGTAAGCATCAGGGGTTACTAGTATGTGGAATAGTGTGAATTTATACTCATACTGCCCTGAGTATGAAAGTATTTTGCAATACCAAGTACACAACCCTTCTGAGTTTCCCCCCCCCGCCCGCCCACACAGAAAAACACATAAACCAGCAGCACTTAGCACTGACATCAATTTTCCTCTGAATATTAATGAATAAAAAATGCCCAAATTTATCTTTTTGACTACATCAAAAAATGAACAAACAATGAAAAATATTAAAAATCAAAGCAGATCCTCAAGGAATCCATTTCTAAACACTTGGAGGAGGAGAAGAAGGTGATTAGGAGCAGACAGCTTGGATTCACCAAGGGCAAGTCATGCCTGACCATCCTGATTGCCTTCTATGATGAGACGGCTGGCTCTGTGGATATGAGACCAGTGGATGTGGTATATCTTGATTTTAGCAAGGCTTTTGATACAATCTCCCACAACATTCTCCCAGGCAAGCTAAGGAAGTATTGGCTGGATGAATGGACTATAAGGTGGATAGAAAACTGGCTGAAGCATTGGGCTCAGGGAGTAATGTTCTACGTGATGTATAGATATATTGAGAACATTTTTATGTCTTGTTTGCCATTTTATGGTGCATTCAAACAGGGTGCATCTGTAGCACCCTTTCCATTTTTGTCACATATAATATGTAAATTGTAGCATAAATGTAATGCATAGAGGAGGCCAAAGGGAGGTTCTTCTTCAAACTAATGACAAACTAACCTTCATTTAACAGAACAGGAATTAAAAAAAATCCCATAAAATGGCTGAGGCATCCCAAATCAAGTACTCAATTTGAGGATTTTGGAGGAAGATGACAGGACTCTTGCCTATAGTATACGAATGCAGGAAACTTTTAATAATTAATACAACTTGCAACCCTAAGTAAGAGAAATTATTCTTCATTAAGAGCTTTGCCAGTCCAAACTTGTTAACTTAATACAAAAAATTAGAAGCTGGACACAGTCTTTTCTCAGAGACAAGTGGTAATGCTTTTTGATGGGCTATAAATGTAATGCAAGCTACAGAGCAGAGTCAGCACTTTCCACTAACAGTTATAAATGGTCTTTTAAGAAAAAAAAAAAAAGTCTTTCTTATTTAACACCTTTTCCTATTACCTCTCAGACTGGGTTTCAACTAAAAACCAGCCCTGCTGGTTCTGTACAAACAGCCATACTCTCCTCACAACTGCCCAATCTTAAACACATATTTTTCTTTTGTCATTTTTTCCTCCCTGTGTGCAGACATTTTACCCCTTACGAGCTTCATTGCTCCACAAGCAAAACTGTGCACTCCTGAAGCAGAAATATGTGTTAAAGGGAGAACTACAACAGGAGTCCGGGAAGCAGATAATGGCTGAGGGCATGAGACCTTACTAATAAATGGCAGTTGCTCCTACATGTAGTTGATGTAATGATACACAGTTTGTTTTGTAGGTCTGTATGTAAGGGACATAACACAGTTTTTGATTCCTAGTACTACTGGGAGGAAAAATACATTGAAAGTTCACTGGACTCCTAGTAGAAGCCATATAAGTGACTTAGATAGGTGGATTCTAGCTACATTACAGGTTATCTACAGCTGGATTTCTTCAATACACTGTGCTAACTGACTCTACAGTCGACTGAAAGAAGACTGAAAGATGGAAACACAGCAAGCATTTAGGAAGAAGTCTATGATAGTTAAGGGTAACTCCCAGAAGATGCAGGGAACATCCTGAAGGATTAGATCCAATGTCAGGCTAGGACATCACTTAGCTCCATCTCCATCTAACAGCAGTCTCAGGCTGGTTTAGAGACTATTATACTATGATTAATGGGATCTATTTCTTGTAGCTGTCACTGTCCAATACAACCACCTCTCTGAAAACAGAAGGTCTCCATAAAGAAGCTGAATTTAAACACAAGGCCATATTTGGTCATCCTGTGCAATTAGTTATCAGTCATTGATAACTCATCTTTCCTGTGCTGGATAGTAAGGAGGTCCCTCCGTAATTTCCTTCCATCTCCTTTCTTGAAGATTGTCATGATCATGGTGGCCTTTAGGTCATCTGAGATTTCCTCATCATTTCATATCCTTAAAATGATGGCATCTACTTGAAGAATTTGTCAGGAATTCCATCGGCTCCAGACGCCTTGTCATTCTTCATCTGCTTGATTGCTTTCCTCACCTTGTCAAACGTTGGAAGGACTCTGAGATTGTCTCTGACCGGGTGTTGCAGGATGGAACTGAGAACACTCTTGTCAACAACAGCGTCTGGACTGAGAAGGTCTTCAAAACACTCCTTCCAGCAGGCTGTTGGCAGTTGATTGCTGCCCTTTCTTTGATCAGGTCTCCTCTACCCTTAAGTCTCAAGATGGTTGATCCCCGAGTGATCAGACCGTAGATGGCTTTGGCAGCACTAAAAAAACATGCATACTGTGGATGTCAGCAAGATGTTGAATCTCCTTCACCTTGTCTTCCAACCATCTGTTCTTCATATTGCGAGTCCTCCTTTGGACCTCTGCCTTGGCTTATTGGCGATTCAGTTTCTTTTCTTTGGAGTTAGTGTTGCTCTGACAAACACAAAAGGACTTGCACTTGCAGTCGATCAACTCTTGGATGCCCTGGTCAATCTCAACAAACCAGTCTCGGTGCTTCCTGGTAGTGAATCCAGGTGTCACTTTGCAGGTGCTGATGACGGTGGACTTCAAGGCACCCTTCAAGTTCTTGGGAGACCTCTCCTGAAATGTCTCCTTCCACTTGCTGAAAAGCTCCTCCTGGAATCTCATTGTGGGTTTAAGGCATCAAGAGGCACAAATGACATTATTTTCCTGCTCACCAGCTGCAGGAAAAATGCTGGGAACGACATACACCTCTCTAAATGGCATTCTTTCACCTCACAAAAGCCTTTGACTCTGTCAACTGAGAAGCACTGTAGAGGATCCTTCCAAGGTACAGATGTCCACCAAAATACATCACCATTCTTCACCTGTTCCGTGACAGAATGTGACTGGTGGTTCTCAGTAGCAGATCTATCAGAGATCCCTTTGAGGTTAAGATGGGAGTTATGCAATGCTGCATCATTGCTCCAACACTTTTCTTAATATTTCTTACTGTGATGCTACATCTGACCCCCAACAAGTTTCCAATCAGAGTGAAGCTAAACTACTGAATATAGTGATGTTTAATTTCGGCTGACTCTGAGCCAAAATCAAGAGCACCCCGACCTCAATCATTAAGCTCAGCACACTGATGATGCTATAGTTTGTGTCCACTCAGAACCAGACCTTTAGGCATCATCGACATCTTTATTGAGGCATACAAGAAAATGGGACCGATGCTTAACATTCAGAAAACTAAGGTCTTCCATCAACAAGATCTTAACGAGCAGTCCCCAGCTCTGGTAATTCAGATTTATTGTGAGACTCTGGAGAACATCAAGTATTTCCCGTACCTAGGAAGCCATCTTCTGCAGAAGGCTGACATAGACAAAGAAATGCAACATCACATCAAATGTGCAAGTGCAGCCTTTGGATGCCTGAGGAAATGTGTACTCAAAGATCACAACATCGGATTTGAAACAAAGCTCGCAGTTTATCAAGCAGTCATGATCCCTACCTTACTGTACGGAGCTGAGACATAGACAATATATAGGAGATATCTCAAGTTGCTGGAGAAGTACCACCAATGCTGTTTGTAGAAGTTCTGTCAAATCCAGTGAGTAGACAGATGCACCGACATTAGCGTCCTCTCCCAAGCAACAACCACAAGCATCGAGGCAATGATCATCCAAAATCAACTTTGCTGGGCCAGCCACATCACCTGGATGTCTGACTCCAGATTACCAAAGCAAGTTTTATTCTCCCAGTTCAGTCAAGGTATATGCTCAGGATGAGGGCAGAGAAAGTGCTTCAAGGATGTCCTCAAGGCCAACTTGAAAAAAAATGCAACACTGACATCATCTCATAGGAAACTATTGCCCAGGACCACCCCAAATGGAGGAAGAGTTTGCTACGAGGATCTCATTACTCTGAAACCTCACAACGACAACAGGTTGTCATTCTAACAGGAGATGGAAAAGGGGGAGCAACAGAAACAGCATGTCACAGATCAAATCAAGAATCCAGAGCCACCCAACCCATACAGAAACACATGCTTGAATTGTAAGAGTCTGTTGATACTGGATTGGCCTCGTCAGCCATCTTCAGACCCACAGATAAGGTAATCATGGAAGACAGCCATCCCTGACTGTGAGGGATTGCTGCTGATGATGAATGATAACTGGATCAAGACAAAAAGCTATCTGACACAACCAGCCACCAGACACACTTTGTGTATTATACCATATAGATGCACTGATACAAACAGAATATCTTGAACATTAAAATACTCCGACCCTAAGATTCTGCATAGAGAAGATGCTTCTAAGTTCCTATATAAAAAAAAATAAGTGATAAAAAGCTTAGGCAGGACTGGAGTCCGAAGATACAGACTTTGTCCCCTGCCTCACGCTCCCTATCAACAAATGTGGTTTTGTTTTTCCTTTAGTGGATTTGTTAGGTGCTGTTATAAACAGGTCATAATACCTTTTCTATGCCTCTCTTGCTCCATCTATAAAATGAAAAACTATGCACCTACAGCCCATCAGAGGGCTATTAGAAGGCTTTATTCATTACAATACATAGAGCATTTTGTTTACTTTATACAGAAGGTAACTTGGGAGTATAAACTATTATAAAATATTACATGAACTAATTAAATTCCAGAGTCAGTTCCTTATAAAAATTAATCTTTCAGGGGGAAAAAAATTATAAATTAACTGACTTTATATTTTAAGATTTCCCTGCAAAATCTCAGTTTATAACTAGAAATATTGCTGACCAGCAAAACTACATTTTAAATATTTATATAAAAATTAGAAAAAGATTTACAGAACATGAAGTCTGCATAAAGCACTTACAGGAAATAAGAGAAAGGAAAAATCCCAGAGTGACTATGTACATACTTCAGTAAAGGAAACAATTATCTAAAAATTGAATGTAATGTGGTATATGCATTTCTGTAATTTTTTTTAAAAATGCCATATCCACTGGGCAAAACACAGACCGGACCTAGCAGTCAGAGAGGAGGAGAAGATGGGATCTAATTTGACAGAGTATATTAGAATTTCTCTCAGGCACGACTAAATAAACCTTCATTATGTGGGCAATAAATTAAAGCAGCAAAGCTTTAGACTATTCATTCTGGACACTAAGATGCCTGTATAGGCTTAGTTCATAATCCTCTCTCAAAAGCAGGCAAGGCAGACATTTTAGAGGCAGTTGCTAGAATCTCAGTGATGGACAACAAAAGTTTTCTCCAACAACCCATCAGTTAGTGGAGGGACTTAAAAATGTTAAAGATTTTTTTCTCTGATTTAATGCAAGGATGTATGTTCTTATCAACAAATGCCAATCTTTTATCTTCTTTATTCTGTGCAGGTAAGCTTAACTAGTTTCTGAGCCTATATAGTACTTCCATGTTGTTTCAAGGGCACTGCCAATGTCCTGCCACTATCTCTCCTCGCTTTACTTGTGGCAGGTTATAGACAGCTCTTGGCATTTCAGATATTGTTCCTTGTAGTTGTGGGTGATGGTCTGAGGTGGAGGTTTTGAAGATTCCTAAGAGGAAAGTGACAGCAGGGAACTGCATTTGCTGGCCCTGGAGGCACCTTCTAAGCACGACAAACACTTCCTCCCCACCTCAAATAAAGATTGAGCAAGAAAAGATGGGATAAGCCACAGTGGATGTGATACGTCTTAGCTTTAGCAAGGCTTTTGGTACCGTCTCCCACAGCATTCTGGCAAGCAAGCTGAGGAAGTATGGGTTGGATGAATGGACTGTAAGGTGCACAGAAAACTGGCAGAAGTGTCATGCTCAACAGCTAGTAATCAATAGCTTAATTTCTAGCTGGCAGCCACTATTGAGTGGAGCGCCCCAGGGGTTGTTCCTGAGGCTGGTTTTGTTCAATATCTGCATTAATGATCTGGAAGATGGGATGGAGCGCACCCTCAGCAAGTTCACAGATGACAGTAAGTTGGAGGTGTAGTAAATACACTGGAGGGTAGGGGTAGGATTTAGAGTGACTTAGACAAATTGGAGGATTGAGCCAAAAGACATCTCATGACATTCAACAAGTACAAGTGAAAAGTCCTGCACTTAGGACAGAAGAATCCCATGCACAAGTACAGGCTGGGGGCTGACTGGCTAAGCAACAGCTCTGCAGAAAAGGACCTGGGGGCTACAGGGAACAGTTAGATGGATATGAGTCGGCAACGTGCCCTTGTTGCTAAGAAGGCTTACAGCATACTGGGCTGCATTAGTAGGAGCAGTGCCAATAGATCGAGAGAAGTAATTAATCCACTCTATTCTGCACTGGTGAGGTCACATCTGGAGTACTGTGTCCAGTTTTGGGCACCTCACTACACAAAGGATGTGGACAAATTGGAGACAGTTCAGTGGAGAACAACAAAAATGGTTTGGGGGCTGGGGCACATGACTTCTGAGGAGAGACTGAGGGAACTGGTTTTATTTAGTCTTCAAAAAAGAAGATTGAGAGGGGATTTGATATTAGCCTTCAACTACCTGAAGCGGGGTTCCCAAGAGGATAAAGCTAAACTGTTCTCAATGGTGGCAAATGACAGAACAAGGAGCAATGGTCTGAAGTTGCAGCAAGGGAGGTTTAAATTAGATATTAGGAAAAACTTTCTCACTAGTAGATTTCATAGATTTCATAGACATTAGGGCTGGAAGAGACCTTGGAAATCATTGAGTCCAGCCCCCTGCCCCAGGGGCAGGAAGTCAGCTGGGGTCAGATAAACATCCACATTTCTCTTGAAGGTGTTCAAAGTAGGTGCTTGAACTACCTCCGGCAGCAGTCTATTCCACTAGGAGGGTGGTGAAGTGCTGGAACAAGTTACCTAGAGAGGTGGTGGAAACTCCATCATTCAAGGTTTTTAAAGCCTGGCTTGGCAAAACCCTGGCTGGGATGATCTAGCTGTGGATGGTCCTTCTTTGAGCAGGGGGTTGGACTAGCTGACGTCCTGGGGTCCCTTCCAATGTTAATTTTCTATGATTCTATGATTTGAAGTATTTTATAATTAGGCTTTCCAAAGTCCACTAAGGTTCTTTGAACTTCTGGGGGGCTTGAATTCAGACCTGTGATAGCAGACGGATTTTATTTTTTTTAGCTGAACTGTTTCACTATATTTATATAATGTAGGCTTTTCATATAACGGTATGAAAACATAAGAACACAGTATTGAATAAGGTGAGGCATATTCAGATATGAGGTGGCAGAGTCATACAAGTGTGCACATATAAGTGGATATGGTTCAGCTAAAAGGAGTTAACACCATGCAATGAGTAAGTGAAAGAGCAGTTTAAATGAAAGCCTGGAATGGGAGAAGAGGAGGCATTAAGTGAAGTGTGTCAGCTTGAGGAATTAGGCCCTGAATCAGCAAGGCATTTTAATACTGAAGTAAAAAATGGAATTTTGTATGTGCATAAAATTATTCCTGCTTAAATGGCATCTTATTTAGAAAAGCAGCAGGCAGATTCAAGGTTTGGAAGACATCTGGGAGGAAGCATAACTTGAGGCAGAAGGCAAGAAGTAATATCTATTTGCAAATTTTCAAATACAGTGCAACATCTTCAGGATGAACCCCCATAGCACCAGGGGAAAGGTTCATTAAGTGTATGTTCACTGTAATCAATTTGCATCATAATGAAAAAAATGGTTCCTGCTTTTGGGTTGTTAAAAGCAAAGCTCTGTTATAATGATGTTGTACTATATATTGAACAGGAATCAGAGAGGCCTCTGAGGAGTGAAGAGCTCCCAGGTGAAGACAAGCAGGGCAAAGACCAGAGGGGAAAAGATGGGTTTTCAAGAAGAGAGAGAAGCCAATGTTAGATGCAAATGGTAAAAAAGGAAAAAAAAAAAAACACATAACCCATAAACCTTTCAGAAAGCAGTTCATTTCAAACTCTTAGGTACAGGTGTTTTTCCAAGAAAACCCCAGTTCAAATGTGTTTTCCCTTTAAATATATAGCTGAAAAACAAGCCATATATAATTATTCTTATTGATGCTTGCCAATTTTCCATCATTTCCAAGAGTTATAGATTGCCCCTTGTAAATTGAAGATCTCTTGCCCAACCTCAAAATGGGAAAAAAAAAATCATTTAAGTAATTGAAAAGCATTTGCTAACAGAAGGGAATTTCTCATTGCGTGTTACCAGAGATAGTCGTATTGAAGCAATTTGAATTCAATAACATTTTATCCAGCAGTGAACATTGTGTGCACCAGAGTCTGCAGGGTCAAACTATACAATTGTCTTAATCTTGCAAAAATGCAGAACTACTCTTTCTGGAAAAATAAAAATGTTAAACCTCAATTTTGAACAGTTTTTGATGGCTAAACAGAAAGTTAGCCTACTAGTCCCTGTCTGCCACTGGGAACAAAAATAGAACAGCATTATTTTTATAATCCCTGTCTCTAACATGTATATTTTTTGCATGTCAAACTTTAATAACTAATGCTGTTTAAATTCCACACTGAGTGCAGTGAGAAGTCAAGGCACAAAGCAGTATGGAAACAGAGGGTGTTTACATAGCTTGATTATTTCCATTTGAAGAAAGCGTGACTAAGAACTAAGCAAAAGCATAGGAAGAATGCAGACTGGCTCATCATATAAAGTAAGCGCGCTGTTATCAAGCCCTAGAAAAAATCAGTGGAAATGTAAGGGTGTTTCAGACCTAAGCCAAAATCCACTGAGGGCTACACAGTCACTCATGTTGAGTAGCGCTTTCCTCCCTGAAGGTCTTTACCAAGTACAACAAGCTGCCCAGGGAACAACGTGGTACTAAACTGAAGCAAAATTCTCAAAATGACTGGCAGAGCCTTTGAAAACCAAGCAAAAAAGGTGGGTGTGTGCTGGAAGTGGAGCTGTTCTGTAGTAATATATGAATATTGTATGTTGACCCAGTTTTTGTGGTGGTTATAGTATGAGTATAATTGTAAGGGAAAAAAAAGGTAGAAGGAAACAGAATGACTCTGGTGAAACCACTTGTCCACACACATTTAATTGTTGTTGCTGAACTACTAGTTCTACCTCCTTCCCAGTCAACGTACAAAACTATTTTTGTCCCGAAGGGCCAAAACAGAAAAGCCCTTGACTTCCCTGGACTACAGGACTACCGGAGTGTAAAAAGGAATACAATGGCAAGAGGAAGGGGAGTTGAGAGGCAAGCACTGGAGCGTCTGAAGAAATGAGGTTTAACGAAGGCTGTTTGGTTACTATGTTCACCACATGTCACAAAACCCTGTAGGGAGCACTGCAGCGTGCAGCCAGACCTGCTGGGTAAGCAGAGTTGTTAACACAGGGTGCCATAGTCTTGGCCTTGTATGAGAATGGAAGAAGAATGTGAATTCCCCCCAGCTCCCAAAACAGATAAAAGCACTCAGAGAGACTATACAGAGAAGACAGGTGCAGCTAGACCAGCAAGGGTGTTGGGATATGCCTTCTGTTAAAATGACCAGGAAAGGAGGAGGAGGGAAATCACTTAACCCCCCCCTTTTTTTTTGACAACGTAATTTTAAGGACTAGAAAATCCTGTTCGTATAAACTACCAATGAAAACAAAATCCATGGAAAGTTCTTCTCTTATACCCAGCCTCTCCAATTATGTCTCAATTATTTCTTATTGGCAACACATCAGTGCTAATAAGCCACCATAAGTGTATAAAATATAATAAGGCTGTTTACATTAAACAGCAGATGACAAGTAAAAAATAATATATTCAAAGTCAAATCTTTAAGCATCTTTGTTCAGACATACAGGAAAAAAGGACCTAACAGTGATGAGGGGCATTTTGACCTTGCCAACAGAAACATAAGATATAATTTCCTAGCTATGGGGGTAATTAAATGCTGGAACAAGTCACTAAGGCATGCAATGGATTCATTATCCCTTGCAGTCCTCATATGAAGATCAGGTATCTTTGTAAAAGATAAGCTTTAATCCAGCTTCCGGAAAATAACTCTCCAGCATGTATGTTTGGCACAGCAGGCAGGGGAAAGGAACAAGCTGGATGGTCATGGTGGTCCCTCTTGGCCTTGGAAACTGTGAAGCTATGAGTTTCCCTATTCATCTCTTTCATTCATAGGCCTCAGGGAGAACAGGAGTGCCTACATAGCTGTCAACACGCTCCTAACACTTACAGATCTCCATTAAGACCACGATTATAATCAGAGTTCATGCTTCAAGGGTTCAGCTGTTGCCTACAGGGATCAGGGAAGAATTTTTTTCCTGATGCTCAACCTGTTAGATGATACATTCTGGGCCTGGGATTTTATTTTTATTTGCCTTTTTTTTCTCTTGCCTCTTCAGCGAAATCAAGAATTGCCCACAACAGAATACAGGACATTGGATAGTGAACAAATGCTCTGACATGATACAGGGATTTTTTTTTCTTACATCCTGACTGGTGGATCTGGTACAAACTGATCACTAAATCTGTGGCTAGAAACAAATTCCACCTGCCCCTCTTCACCTCGTCTAGGGCTAAGGAAAGACATTACACAGAAACTGGGTTAAACCTGTAACACAACATAAATTCAGTGCACATAAACCAGTTTCAAAATGGCTGAAACTGGTTTAAGATAAACCTGGTTACATGTAGTATCAGTCTTAACTGATTTGGGTCAAACCAGTTTCTGCAAAGTCTGTCCCAGACCCCTTCCTGGTTTAAGTTAAGCCAGTCCCCCAGCATCTCAAATTATTTGCAGCCCTGGGCTGGGCTGGGCTGTCTGCTCCAGAGAACAGGGCTGGCCCCATCCCTCTGCTCCCTAGTGAGACCTCCAGCAGAGACTGCAGGCACAGCAGGATCTGCCTGGCTTCCCCTGCCCCCACCCCTCCCTTGCCACTGGCTGCTCAAGCAGAGAACTCCCCTTCGCTCCCTCCCACCTCCCACAGTACAGACCCCAGCCCCACAGACCCTAGACATGTGGTGTGCTAGCTAATGCTGAGATGTTTCTGTGTGTGTGTGCATCTCGAATTCCACGAGACAGGACAAAGGCAGACAGGACAAAAGCAGACAGAACATTGTGCGCTAAGGGCATTTTGGTGTTAATCAACAGGTCAGCTGGTAATGTCCCTCTGTTCTTTCCTTGGAAAAAGCTGTTTAAGAAGAGCTTGAGCTAATGACAGAGGCTTTTGTTTTCTTGATATGCTGCTAAATGCTGTGTTATCAGCTCCCTGCTGGCTCCCTTGCCTGTCAGGTTTGCAGACAGTATGAAGAAGCAGGGAGAGGGAGATTGAAAAGCTCAGTATCATCATGCACTGCACACCCTCCTCCCCCTTTGCCTCAAAGTGCTAGCCGGGGGCTGGAGTCTAGCAACACTCCCGCCCCTTGAGCAGCAAGCGGGGAAAAGCCTGGGACTGTGCAGGCAGGGTGGGGCTCTAAACCCCACCCTAATCAGAGGTCCTGCCAGGGCCTGGCCATGGTCCCCCTCAGCTCAGCACTATAAAAGGGAAGGGAGAGCTGCTCTAGCACCCCCGGCTTCTAGCCTGAGCCACTGCAGGCATGTCCCTGCATTTCTTCAGTCCAGAGGGGATGTCTATGCAGTTGCAAACTGATTTAATCTAGCGAGGTTAGATTAACCTGCAAAGATTGAATCAATTCAGGCTCAGGCTTTTTGAATATCTGTCCCTACCCTAGGAGTCTGTGGTCTGTCCACCCCAGGGGCAACAGCAACAGTCTGGGGCCAGTGCAGCCATGCTCCAGACTCCCAGGAGCTGCCACTAAGTGCCCTGACCCCCTCAAGGCACTTGAGGCCGCTTGCCCCCACTCAAATTATGTTACTAAATTAGAAGGGCAGCCTGGGTCTTGGTTCATTCACTGAAGTGATCTTGGGCATAAAGTTTACTTTCCTGCTTTTGGGCAAGTCACAAAAGAACTTAGATATCTCAATTTACTGAAGTCCAATTCAGCAACTTAAAGAAACTCTAAAGCATCCAAGACCTATTAGGCACCTAATGTTTAGCTACTACACATGGACAAGGCATTTAGCCACCTATATGTTGCCTAGGAGTACTTGGAATTCACAAACAAGGCTTTCCTGTGCTAGGGTAGGCATGGTCTGAGCACAGCTCCCTTGGACCACTTTCATTTAACTATACTGTTAGGAACTGAGACATGGTGGTTGGGGAAGGACACCTGTAAACAGGCAAAGTCCAAGAGCCAGGTTCCCAGGGAAGCAGGATTTGAAGCCAAGTCAGGGAGTCCCAGAAGCCAGTGATGTGGTCACAGTAAGCCAGGAGTCCAAACCTGAATCATGAGCCAGAGGCAGAGATGAAGGCAGGGTGTGCCAAAGTTCAGAGCTGGAGTCAGAGTATAGCAGGAGTCAGAACCAGAATCAGGAACCAAAGCCAAGTCAGGATAATCCAAGAGTCAGGGCCAGATATCAGAAGCAAGTACCTAAGTCTTTGCCCAGACAGAATACTGCCAGGTGGGTCTAGCCTTTAACGGCAGGTCCTGTTCCCTACGGCCTCAAGGGACTGGCCACCCTGACTGCCCCACTAGGACCAGCTGAGCCCAAGGCACTGATACCTGGGTGAAGCTCACTGTAGGTTGTGCCAGTTTCCCTGCAGCCTCGGAGAATAAACTGCCCTGATCCTCTAAGCGGGACCAGTTGGGTCCAGAGCACTGATCTGGCCACAGTGCATATGCAGACAAAGTAGGAGATACAGCTACCTTTTACATCCTTAGTCTATCATTAATGTTTACAGCAATTGAACAAAAAGGGTGTCCTGGGTTTTAGGCCCTCTGCAGCCCAAATCCATACTTCCCACTACCCAGAAGAGTGCCCTAATCACTAGGATATAGTGTGGAAGTTGGGCAGTGATAGCACTGCCACTCCAGATATATTAAAAAAAAGAGTAACCGCATCATCTGTACATGAGGAACTACTTGCAAACCTAAATCTTGGCAGTGTTTTGGGGCTGTAAACTCCAGTTTCATATAGGTACCTAATTCAGGGTTGAAGGCAGGCACCTAAATGCAACCTAAATCCAGGAGACAGGGTTTCAGATACATCTGTTTCTTCAACTTTTTCTGTCAACTGGTTCAGGCATCCTGCTGCTAAGTGCTATAAATCCCAGTCCTCCTTGGCATGAATCCCTGATGCCAACTCTCTTCATTTAAAACATATGAAATTTAGGCACCTAAGCTGACTTTGCAAATTCCATTTCTGGAGCCAGGGAGTTAACTTTTAGGACAAGCAACATTTAGCACTGCTACATCCAAGTCCCTTTCTGAATCTTACCCTTAAGACATTATAGCTATGTAGCCAAGGTAGTTGGGTGAAATTTAATGACTTGAGACACAATGTATGTCAGACTAGATGATCTAATGGCCCTGTTTGGACTTAAAATCATACTTATAACTTGTGAAACTCAGCTCTTTAGACCACATAGATATACACAGTCCTGGAAGAGGACAACAGATGTGACAGGCAAGAGAAACTAAAAGCCATGCTTTTTCACTAATAGAAAATTCTTTAGAAATTATTTAGAAATGATGTCCTACTGTCAGGAGCATCCTATATAATAAAGGCTTTTGATAGTTCTTTAGTGACTATTTTTTTAATGTGTAAATTATGCACATTATAAACCATTTTATGGGGTATTAAGCTGTGAGAACTGAACATATGAATGAAGTCATTCTGGGTAACTCACTTCACCTAAGAAAACTTTAAAAATACGTCATAATTGTATTAGGGCACCTTTAAAGTAAATATTTTAAAAATTGATGTATGTTTTAAGTCTAAATGATTCAAAAACAGTTTCTTCCAGTCAAATACATGCATGCCTCAATCCTTTAATACACTGTAGCCAGACATTGCAGAAAAATCATATGCATGCATTTTACACATGCACAACTAATTAATTGAAGGTTACTTTCTTCACTGCAATTCATTTAAACAGCAAAAGGATTATCTTCACATTTACTTTATTGAAATTGGTTAGATATTGTTAAAGAAAGAGAGACTGCACTCTAAAATACTACCAAATATAACTTATAAAGTACTCCCACAGGCACAGAAATGATAACGAACGATAATCTGTATCACGAATCAAGATAAAGTAGTACAGTATTAAATTAAGCTCACAATTCTCCTCTTGATCTGCAGGGTAGACTAGATATACCTTTCCAACAGGCCAGGACAACAGGACCCTATGGCTAAGATTTGATGTGCAGCCCAGAGAAGAGAATTTTGCCTATACTAGGCATTTCAACATCACAGGGACAAAAGAAACAAATGTGGGGATACAGATAAAAAAAAATCAACAACTCTTGATACATCTACAATTGTCAGTTTGGAAAACAAAATGGGTCATGTCCATCACCACATCACAGCTGAAAAACCAGATCATTTTCAGGGCCTTGTATCTTAATTATTCCTGAATATGTCAGTAATGTTGGCATCTACAAATACATACAGAAGTCACAGCACACAGAAATTAATTTTGCACAGTGCATGCTTTCCTATTATATTACTTTAGATCAAATTAAAAAGATGGAAGGCAACTTGACAAGGGAAAGAAGCATGGCAGGACAAACAAAAAACAAGTACCTGAAGTGAGGTGGGACTGCCAAGTTTTGGGGCACTGGCAGAGTCTCTGAACACTTCAGCAATAAAACAACTCAATAAAAGGTTTCATTGTTTCCCCGAAATTTCTCAGTAAAAATCCAATGTTCCTACTACCTGGAAATGCTGCCACTGCACATCACAAAGGTTTAAGTTCAAGCGCTCCCACTCCCATTCTCCTTTATGGATTGGGCTCCCTGCCTAGGTGATTTTCCCCAGTGTATGCCCTGCTTTTTTTCCCTGAGACTTGAATTCCAGCACGAGTAAATCACTTTGGAAAATGTAACTTAGAAGTCTAAGTCAATGGTGTTGTTTTTAAATATTTCTCCATGTAATGAAAAACTCTGAATTCAATGGAAAAACTAGGAGCACCCAGAGTATCTAATCATTTGAAAACCTGCACCAGGAATTTAATATAAATTAAATTAAACTCTACATGGAAACTCTTCATAGAGTTAGTCAATAAGACATACTTTTCTAAAAAATGAACAAGCCAAAAAAAACCACACGGACCATATCACATTTTCATTTTTATTTCATATTGTTTTCTATGAAATGCTATGCTGGTAGCAGCACCACATAAATATTTATCAAACTCCTCAAACTGTAATGATAAATGAAAGTATATTTCAGCTTGCCATACACAGGATCTGCAGAACTATTTTAGAAGACAGCAATGAGATGCAAGTTGTCTGAAGCAATATATTCATTTCCTTCTCCCAAAGAGTTATGACACTGGCAGGCAGGTTGTTTTATTGTAAACTGTACTTCCCAGTATGTTAAGTTTCCATTATAAGTTAGTTGAAGCTATGATTAAAGTTTTCCAAAAATGATTGCCTTCTTTTTTGGACCCTAGCAACAGTGTGTCAGAGCGTTTCAATCATTCCTGAAGTAAAATGCCAAGGTTTCAGAATTGTACAGAAAATTGCTGCACTAGACGTAGTAAATCACCCCATGCAATTTGTAATCATTTGAAGCCCATCTCTCTCTAATGGTATTTTTAAGCTTTTATCATTTCACAAAGAGAAACATTTCTTAAAACCAAAGGCCTGGCTTCTTGGTCCAAAGTTAAAGAATTAAACATATCGGGTAGCTAGAGACATTCCAAAAGCCTGCGGCAGAATTGATCTAAGTTACATGGTTTTTCGTAAACAGCATCGTTTACATTGGTAATGAACACACATTTGTCCTTTGGTGCAGGGCACAAATCTTAAACTAGGTTCTGCCATTTTTAAACCAGTCCGTGTGCACCAAGCTTCTGTTCTGTTACGGGTATAGACCTGTTTCCAATCACTTATACTGGTAAAAATGTAATGTCTGTACCTGGCCATTAAGACATGGCCAATTAACAACCCAGAAGAATTAACTCAGTCTTTTATTCTTCTGAAGTAGTTAAAAACAGAACCAAAAAGTTTAATGTATGTGAATTTTCTAGATGAGTTTAAGCACTTTGGTAAAAACTTGGGTTATGGCTAAAATTTCCAAAAACAGTTATTTTTAACCTTTAAGTAACCTTTGAAAATTGGATTTATATTCTTAAGTGACTTAGCAGCTTTGTTTCAGGGGTATACTTAGTAGCCGTGTTGGCTTGAGACAAAAAGACATACAAAAAACTAGAACTCTTGGTTCCAAAATGATACCTTTTATTAGACCAACTGGAAAATGGCAAGAAAACTGTCCTTTTCTGCAAGCTTTCGGGATCAAAGTCCCTTCATCGGGCTCTGGGAAAAGTGTAGATGGTACAAGATGGTAAAACATCCCCACAGGTAGGAAATAAACTTCATTTTTGCACAGAGGGAGCTGGAGATGGAAGTCTGTCCCTCTGGGTCCATAAGAGTGTCTTTGTGAGCTGTGCTGAGTAGCTCTTTAAAGTGTTGATCAGGTAGGAGTCCTTCCCTGGAGGTGTCAGATGGCAGACAGGGAGGTAAAAAAAAAAAAGTCCTTGTTGTTCTGCAATGAAGTTTAAAATCCAAAATCGGCTAAAATTTGGCATCTTCCATGTTTCAGGGGTGTACTTGGTAGCCGTGTTTGTCTGAAACAAAACATTTTGGATCTTAAACTTCATTGCAGAACAACAAGGAAGGGTTTTGGGGGTTTTTTTATACCTCCATGCCTGCCATCTGACACCTCCAGGGAAGGAATTCTACTTGATCAACACATCAAAGAGCTACTCAGCACAGCTCACAAAGACACTCATGGACCCAAAGGGACAGACTTCCATATTCAGCTCCCTCTGTGCAAAAATGAAGTTTATTTCCTACCTGTGGGGACTTTTTACCATCTTGTACCATCTACACTTTTCCCAGAGCCTGACGAAGGGACTTTGATCCCAAAAGCTTGCAGAAAAAGACAATTTTCTTACCGTTTCCCAGTTGGTCTAATAGAAGGTATCATTTTGGAACCAAGAGTTCTAGTTTTTTGTATATCTTAGCAACTTTGAACATTTGTGTCCCTTATCTGTGATTTGCATGAGCACTGAAAAACACACTGGCCTTTAAATAAGCTAAATTTTAGCCCATTGCTTGTGTATAGAGGAAACTTCAGTGCAACCTAAGAAGATGTGCTTAAATGCTTCCTGAGAAGGGCCATAAACTCCAAGGTTCAATTTCCTCATCTGTAAAATGGAGATGATCATTCTTTTTATTTCACAGGAATGTTACCAGGCAGGATTAATAGAATACCTATGGATAAAACTTGCTGAGATCAGTGTAGCAGAACGCAGCAAATATATCTACCATCTCTGTTTACTAAGACATAGTTTTATTTCACGTCTATCAAAACTAGACCTTTTACCTTTAGACAAAGTTGAGGCAAGTATAGGACCTTTCCCAGAGTGCCAGGCAAATAACTAGAAGCATGCACCAGACTGAAAAGCAGAGGATTAAAGACACCATTTAATTGATCCACACACATAAAGGGAAACTGCACCAGATGATTTCCACATTTACTCTCCAGTGAAAGGGAATGAAGGGTTTAGGACGGAAGGCACTTAATATACCTAGTTGTTAGTCCAAAGACCACCTATATCCTCCAGATCTTGACCAATATAAAACCCAAGTGGTACTAGGTCCACACCAAAATACCTACCAGATTTACATTCAGACTATTTATTTTATTATTTTTGGAAACTTAATCATTTCATGAAGTGCCTTGTCTCCTGAGATTTAAAGACAGACAAGAAAAACTACAGTCACTAGAGACTGGATTTAATCAAAAGCTGCTAAATTAAAGTAGCAGGTAGAGAAATAAGATTTGAAATTACAGGTCTGTGTAAAAAGACACTGATAAAGCACTGGGCAAAGGGAAAGCTACCAATACAACTAGCAATGACATTCTTTCAGATCTTGATGCCCCTTTCAAGAAAAGGGGCAAAGGGAGATTGTGAGTAACTTTGTTATCCAGCATTGCATACCCAGAATCTACAATCCCTCTCTTTCTGGGCTTTTAAACCCCACCTTTACACTTCCTTTGTAGAAGTGGTGATGCCTCAAACTGAAAGACTTCTGAACTTTAGCCAACAGCATTGGAGGAGTATGGTTTGACCATAATATGGCGTGTGCTACAAATATACACAAGCGCTTTAAGGGCATGCAGAAGACAGATTACAGGGGGTGTAACTTCTGGCGAATGAGACAACATGCCACACAGAAAGACAGTTTTTGTTGAAGATGTAGAACAATGGGTGCCTTCACAGGTAGGAACACTACACATGATGAATGTGACATTCTCCAAAGGCAAACAAAGTACTCCAAATCAGTTCATTAAAAGAATTCAAAAAAGCATAAATTGGCAAAGCAGTGAAGAAGGAAAACTAATGATTTAGGATGAAAAGTAAAACATCCACCTTTGCATAACAAAATTCAGGACACAGTCCCAGACACTCCCTTGGAAATAATTTACATTACTTCAGGTTCCAGTAAGGCCCTGCAGGTAGGTTAATTAGCTCCACCTTAAAAATGACAGAGTACAATACTTGCCTACTGAAGCAGAGACATTGTGGGAGGTTGGGCTGGTTGGACTGCCATACAACAAGCCTTGAGAGTTTGTAGGGAGGAAGGCATGTGTGAAATCTAGTTATGTTAACTATCCTTATTTGGTAGCCAGAAGCAAAACCATCTGTGGTTACTAGAAATGCATTACATTTTAAGGCATTCACTGAATTGTAGTATTCACCAAGCCTGTCCACAGAGATGACTGCCTATCACACAGGAAAGAAGCGTAAGAGAAAAAAATGGAAGAAAAAACCAATGTGCCAATTAAGCATTGGCAAAAGTTTGCATTTCAGTGGTATCACATCTACTGACAAAAAACCTGAATTTGTTGCAATATATTTAATGTTTGTAAAGGATGTTGCAGTTACCAGCCAATAATATTGATTCCTTGTATTTCACATTCCTGCTTACCTTCACAAATTTCTGGAAAGATGGTGGATAAGCTAACAGATCGAGTCACTTTAAAAGTGACAGATTAACTGTGCTAAAAATAAACAAACACTTATCACTTTGTACATTAATTCAACCTGTGATTTGAGCTCTTCATTACAGCTAGGAACCTGATTTATCATTCGACAGTTTTTAGGCTGCCACCAACCCAATAGTAAAGCTCTAATGAGCTCTTCTAATTGAAAGAACTGGCCATAGGCTGTGGAACGGGGTGGGCCACTTGGGCCATGGCCCAACCAACTTTTAGCACATTAATTTATATAACCCACAAATGCACAATTGTCATTCTGGTTAAAACTGTATAGCTATTTTTTTAACTGCAAAGCTAGCTAAATTAACGTGCTAAAAGTTGGTCGGGCCATGGCCCAGGTGGCCCACCCCATTCCACGGCCTATGGAACTGCCAAGTTCTACCCTAAGGTTACAATGGTGTAAACATCTGGAGGAATTCCCAAACTACCTGTATTTCATAGATTTCATAGACATTAGAGCTATTTATTCTGTACATATCCCTGAGGGCAATCAGGAAACTTGATCAGCTTTCTGCATTGGCCTGAAGAGGGATTGGGTTATAATAAAACTCTGTTTCTTTGATTAGTGAGGGAAAAGAGGTCCAATAGACATATCAATATGCAATGTTAACTACAGGTGCAACTGAAGGGAAAATGTCTTTTTTATAATGCTCTGTTTCAAGGTAATCTTTCAAAAAATTCTAAAGAAGTGTTGAATACAATGGAGCTTTGGCTTCTATTTTTAAATATGTTTTCAAATGAATGAAAATGATCATATTTATTTTTTTAAATAAATCCTATCCTAGAGATTGTTGTAATCATCAATTCAAGAAAGCAATTAAGCAAGGGCTTAATCTGAAGGAGATGGTAAATCCCCTGCTTAACTGTTTTGCAGAACTGGACCCAAATATCAAATCATTTAAACTATTTGGGGCATAAGCTAAAAATAATCATTTAGTTAAAGGAAAATGTCAATGTTGCACTAATCAGCTCTTCTGAAAGACTGCTCCCTCCTTAATTGTCCTCACTTCAGTGAATAAATATTAAACCCTGAAATTCCTAGAATTTCATAAACTGTAGTAATTGCCTTTAAATGGACCTGTTTAGCTAAGCCCCATGCAACTTAGTAAGAATATAGGACAACATTTTCAAATCCAGGCACCTGAAACTAAATTTCTAAATCTATTTTTAGTTGCCCAAATCAATGATACACAAGCACTCTAGTTGCCATCTACTGTAATGAAATGTGTAGGGGCTCAGCCCTTCTGAAAATGAGATTTTATTAACAGCTTTAAATATGGATTCAAGGTACAAAGTTTGAAGTAGATTGGGCACAAGTGTCTGTGTACAACTTCAGTATATAGGCTCAAAGAGAGGGAAAATGTTTTCAGTGCTTTGACTTTATACTAGAGCAATAACTTCTAGAATACTGCCTGTGTTTCATAATGTTAGGTTTAGACTTTCGCCATTTGATTAAAAACTTTGAATTTGCCAAAATATACATTTTAACCTCATGCTTTAATACCTCTTTCTGAATGAAATGTGTTAGAAAAACAAGTAGACTGTTTTCTTAAACCACAACAAACCCACAAACTCAACATATCTTAATGTAATTTTGTAAGATGTGTACTAATGTTTTCCAATTTCCTCACTTAATCTAACTGCACAGCTGTACTGTTACTGCCAACTGCTATTAGATAGTTAAACAGCCAGCTAGCTCCTAAACTGTGTTTTACTACAAAGCTTCTCCTACTCGATTTTTACAATGTTTTATAATGACCAGGGTGTTGCAGTTTAAACCGTTAAAATCCTTATATCCTTAATGCAAAGAGCACATCTCCCCTATTTTATACCAGTATTCACACATTTCCACACTGCTTAACATTACCTATTAAAACAAAGCATAGTACAGTATATGGTGTAGCGTATTGTTTCAAGTAACTTACTGCTGCTGAAAAATGACAGCAAGCCATTATTAAGACCAAGATTACAACACACAAATTCTTTCATCCTAAAACCTATTTCACACACATTTATCTTCATTGAGTTCAACCTTTTAGTCAAGGTCCAGAGTTCAGACACAGTCGGTGGAAGTGACCTGCGCAATTTACAGTCATCAACAGATAATGGTAAATCCCCTGCTTAATTGTTTTGCAGAACTGGGCCTGAATATCAAATCATTTAAACTATTTGGGCCGTTATAAACAAATAATATAATGGAGGCATTGCATAACCACTGCTGCTTTTCAATGGGAGTCATCACAGGTTAACTACAAAGTAATGCATATTATTTCACACACCTTGTGTGATGGAGGTAACCAAGAAATTAATTCATGTCATTGCCTGGAACCTTTTTTTATTTATAATTTTATCTTTCCTGTTATGAAGAGCTGAACTTGTGTTCCATTATGAACTGAAATAATTACCCCCTAGTTTTACTCTTGCAGTCATTTTTTTTTTTGAAGGTTAAAGAAAATTGAAAAAATTAAACCATCTTATTACAAACTTACCAGTTTCTTCATCTATGCTAAATCTTCCAAGGCCACTGCCATCCCTGATGGAATACTGGATCTCCCCATCCCTTCCAGAGTCTTCATCCTGTGCTACCACTTGCAAAACACTTGTTCCAATGCGGGAGTTCTCCTTTACAGATCCAATGACAGCAAAGTCAGGAAAATAAGGGGTGTAGAGATTTTCATTAACATCCACCACTTCCACCTCCACAAAAGAAACAGAAGAAAGAGACACCGGACGTCCTTTGTCTTTTGCACGCACAGTCAGGTTATAGAACTGCTGTTTCTCGTAATCAAGTTCTTTGTTCAAGCGGATGGCACCACTTGCTTTGTCTATCTCAAATCGCCCATTGTAATCATTCACCAGCGAGTAACGTACTTGACCTCCCAAGCCAAGATCTGGATCATGAGTTTCTAACCAAGCTATCACGGTGCCAACTGGCAGATCTTCAAGAACTTTAACACTGTAGCTGGATGGTATAAAAGCTGGAGAACAATCGTTTACATCATCCAAAAAAACCTTCAGTGGCACAACAGAAAATTGTTGATGGCCATTATCCGATTTGTCCCTGGCCTCTATTTTTAGCGTGTAGTTTGCTTTTGATTCTCTGTCTAAATGATCAGCTACATAAACTACTCCAGTAGAACTATTGATGGCAAATTGCTTCGTATCTGTCAATACTGAGTAAGTCACTTCCCCATTGGATCCTAGGTCTTTATCTCTGGCTTCAACTTGGATGATCTCTGTACCAAGACTAGTACTTTCTAAAATATTAACCAAGTAACTGTCCTGCAAAAAAATAGGCCTGTTGTCATTTGCATCCCCAACTGTTACAGTCAGTAGCCTCCATGTAGATTTCTGAGGATCACCTAAATCATAAATTGTAATATTAAGGAGATACAGCTCTGTTTTCTCACGGTCCATGGGCATAAGAACTTTAAGCAGTCCTGTCTCCATGTCTATGTCAAAGCAACTATCTGTGTTACCATCAGAAATTGTATAGACAACTTTCCCATTAAAGCCAGAGTCTGCATCATATGCCTTTATCCTTAGGATGCTAGCACCAACAGGCAGGTCCTCCATAACCATTACTTCAGAAGGAAAGGACTTATCAAAGTGGGGAGCCTGCCTGTTCACTGAATAAAAATCAAGGAAACCATCTTCCAAATTCAGCTTCACATTTGCTTTTGCCTTTTTGAGTAATTTTTCTGCTAGCTTCTGAGCAACCCTAGTTTCTCTACAGCTAAAGGTCTTTGAGGACACTTTGCCATGGACTACTGAAATGTTGACAAACATGGCATCAGCAAAATTCTCTCCATCAGTAGCTGTTATTTTAAGGGCAAAATTGTTGTTCTTTACACCAGAATTAATCAGAGATTTTTTAAGTTGCAGAACACCAGAGTCAGGATTTAAATAAAAAATTCCAAGCTCATTTCCAGAGATTATTTTGTACTTCACCAGTTCTAGCTCATCTATATCTATTGCAGAAACAGCAGTGATGTGACCACCAACAGGAAAGTCAGATGAAATGACTCCCTGACATGCCACTTTTTCAAACAAAGGTTTGTTATCATTGACATTTCCTATGAATATTGTGACATTAACCTCACTTTCATGACGATATGGTGACCCCCAGTCTGAGGCTCTGACAATGAACCTATAGCTCTCTGGAGAGGATTCAAAATCCAGTTCTTCAGATGTGCTAATAATACCAGTAAACTGGTTTATAGTAAATGGCAGCGAATTCAGACTGGCAATGCTGTATGTTATATATCCATTTTCTCCCCTGTCCTTGTCAAATGCTGAAACAGACAGAATGGTGGTTCCCACAGGAACACTTTCGTTGATGAAAGAGCTATATGAAGGCTGTTTGAACTCTGGAGTGTGATCATTGACATCTTCTAACCTGACAATAACTTGAGCTTTTAAATCACCACCTTTGCTTACCACTTCCAATTCATAGAGTTCCTTTTCAATGATTTTCAAGGGATGAGCAGTGGTAATAAGCCCTGTCCTGGGATTAATTTTAAAAAATTCAGCATCCAGATTAGGAGATATTCTATAGTCCATGCCCTGTGGTTCAGGTGTCAGCTTCACTATAGCAACAACCACTCCAGGAGGGGAAAACTCACTGATTGACACATCATAGACTTCTTTTTCAAACTTTACTGGGACACTTTCTCTTTTGGGACTAGCAATATGGACCATTTTAACGGCAGAAAACTTCTGAGGAGATCCTTTGTCCTTTGCTTGGAGAGTAAGGTTGTAACCATACGGGAAGCTGTCCCAATCTATAGGCTTTCTCTCTTTGATTTTGTACTCATTAATCCACTTACTCTCCTTAGCCAGAATGAACTGCTCTAATGGGTCTCCAGCTACAATAGAAACAGATTCAATCTCCCCATTAGCGCCTTCATCTAGGTCATCAATGTTAACAACTGCATATGTCGGTTCCTTGTCTGATGGAAAGGGTATGTGAGTTACCACAGTTATAGTTGGGGCATGTTCATTTATACGTTCAATGTGAACATAAAGCTTGGCAGTACTGCTTACTCCATTGTTCCCATAAAGTTTCATCCCACGGTCCACAGCCAGAATTTCAAGGTCATACCTGTTTTTCTCATCATAGTTCAATCGGCCACTTAAGGAGATAACTCCACTGGTTGGATGAACTGAAAAGAGCTCAACTTTGTTTTTGAAGTAGTAATAGAATTCACCATTGGACCCAATGTCTGCATCTGTTGCTGTCACCTGTGCAATACTAGTCCTTAAGGGAGTGCTTTCTGCTATTGTTACGGAATATGTGGTTGGGGAAAACAAAGGCCTTAGATCGTTCATATCTAAAACCTGGATATTCACTTTTGTCCATGCTTCTAAGTCCTCTCCTCTGACAGACCCTTTAACTATCAATAAATAGTTGTCTTGGATTTCTCTGTTTAAGATAGCAGAATTCCCACCTTTAGTTCTTATTCTTAGGAAACAGAAGTCAGCTATTATGACCTCCTCTGCTTTGAAAAAGCCTTCTTCATCACCAGACACTATCCTGTATTTGATGTCCCAAGAAAGATCTGCCAAGGTGATGCCCATTCTAGTTTTGCTGTTGACATAGGTCCTCGCAGCAGAGTTTTCGTACACAGTAGCATTGTAAATGGAATGCGTAAAGTGAAAGCCGAGTGGTATTGTCCCTTGGAGTCCCTGGCAAACGCTGGCCAACAGCTTGACAAGCAGTAGGGTGAGGCAAGACAGGGGGAGCCGTGTGCCTGACCAGCAGACCATATTCACCTCCATCACATCATTCTTTTATCCTAAGGAAAAAAAAAAAGATAACTGATCAGAGAGAAAGTGAGAGGGGAGAAATGTGTGCTGAAAAGTATCTATATTTCAAAACTATTTCATTAATCGGATAGAAAATAAAATACATGGAACCAGAGTAATGACTATATAGTAAATTTAGCAGAACCGAGGAAACGAAGATTGGTTCATTATTGCTGCTGTAATATAGTGCCTGTAATGGTAGTATACAACAGTATGATATATAAACACACCACTGTATCATCGTACCTACTGGTTTATAAGCATCAGGAAATCACTAAGAAAAAAATAAATAAAGCATAGCCACACGTAGACATGTCATCCAAAATAATCATCACAGTGACATTAGCAAAAACAAAACACTAAGTAGGGGCTTTTAAGTCTTATTTAATAAAGTATGCATCCCTAGTCTGACACTTGACATAGTGCTGTAACTAGTAACTGTTGCTATTGTACACAGTTCTTTTTAGAGCTTTATTTAATACAATAGTCCCTAATTCTTAAACGTGACTCCGGAATTTGTAACTATTTCATCAAAAGATAAAATAGTGTTTCATGATGATAGTTTTTAAACAGGTTTTCAACAGGTGCTTTCCAAAGGGGTTTGGATAATCAAGGGATGCACAGTACAATTATACATATAATGGTATGGAAGGCAAATGTCATCCAACCTTAGACACATAGTCCTGAAAGATAAGATGGTCACTGATTATACCCATAAGGGAGCAGCAATACATAAAATACTGATCAGTTTATTTATCTAATGTATTTGCTTACAAATGAAAATCTTCATTAAGAATAAACTTAAGATTTCTTAATTGAAAATCGTAGAATCATATAAAACTAGCATTGGAAGGGACCTCAGGAGGTCATCTAGTTCAACCCCATGTTCAAAGCAGTACATCTTCCAAACGGATCATCCCAGCCAAAGCTTTGTTTACCTGGATCTTAAAAACCTCCAAGGATGGAGATATAACAACCTCTCTGGGTAATCTGTTCCAGTGTTTAACGACCCTCCTAGTGAAAAAAAATTCTTCCTAAAATGTAACCTAAACTTCCCTTACTGCAACTGGAGACCATTGCTCCTTGTTCTGTCATCTACCACCACTGAGAACAGTCTAGCCCCATCCTCTTTTGAACCCACTTCAGGTAGTTGAAAGCCATTATTAAATGTCCTCTCGGTCTTCCCTTCTCAAGACTAAATACGCCCAGTTCCCTCAGCCTCTCCTCAGAAGTGATGTCCCCCAGCCCCCAAACCATTTTAGTTGTCCTGTGCTGGACTCTCTCCAATTTGTCCACATCCTTTCTGTAGTGAGAAGCCCAAAACTGCACACTACTCCAGATGTGGCCTCATCAGTGCTGAATAGAGGGGAAGAATCACTTCCCTTGCCCTTCTGGCAACACACCTACCAATGCAGCCCAACATGCTGTTAGCTTTCTTGGCAACAAGGGCACACTTTTGAACATATATGAACACATATGCAGGTATGTATATCCATAGACACACACAAACACAAACTAGAGTATGATGTAAAAACTGAGGTTGCAAAGCGAAGCACCCAAAGTAAGTGTTCAAGTCAGAAATGCCGAAGTTTAGCCTGGTTCATAAAATATTACCTCCTCATGCATATGCATTTCAGTACAGTCTGTAATTACAGGATCCCATACTATTCATTGTGTATGTTAGATAATGCACAGTGAATAGGGAAGCAATTCAGTATTTTTATTTGCACTGTTCAGGAGTTGGCCGTTGCCCTGTTCAGCATACACTATCCAAGTTCTGTTATTCGTAAGACAGGTCCTGCAGACTACTGACTCATACACCACAAATTGTCCTTTCTAACCAATGAGACTTTAATGGAGTCTCAGTTATACTGGCATAATTTATGAATCTCAAGATTTCCAACATGGTATTATGAAAAGAATGTGACAGTGGTTAAGGCAGGCACAACTCCATCTTATTCAATATATATCTATGTCTTGTTCACTACACAGACCACCTTGCACACAATATTTTTAGATCCAGCTATTAAAACATTCAAGATTTCATGCATATATGCATGCACGCACGCATGCATGCACGCACACATTTCCAGGTTTTTGGTAAAATAATTAAATGTATTGAGCCACATGGTATTTCGAGTATATTTTGATAGTGTAAGAATGATACTGTAGCAAAATGGTCCAGATATTATGCAAAGGCAAGGATTTCTTAGCGTGGTATCTTTTATTGAGCCAACTGTATAGTTCGGACAGAGTTAGATCAGCTTTCAAATGCAAGACAATCTTCATCAGATCACCTACAAATCAGAAGACCTGATAAAGACCATCTAGCATTCGAAACCTCATCTAACACTGTCCCAAATATACAGCTGGTGCAATAAAAGATATCACTCTAAGAAATCCTCACCTCACATATATTTTGCTTACTTGTCACCATCACATCACACATTTTGAATTTGTACAAAGTGTTTGTTAGTTAAGACTTCTAAAAAAGGACAAGATTTATAACACGTATTTTTAAACATCATGAGAATCACGATCTAATGACACCTCCTTCCTGCTTGATAAATGGTTCCTTTAATTTTTTTGGCAAATGCATCAGGAATTTTTATTTAAAATTCACTAATAAGAATGATTCTGTTTCTCGAAGTCCCAGGATGTGGTGACAAAACAAATATGTTTTCTCACTACAAATCCAGAGACATGAGTTCATGCCTTGCTCTGGATTTGTGGGTCGACCAGGGCCAATGTAAAATGGACATCAGGTCCACTGGGCAGGGGAAATCATCAGATGTGATGATAACCTCAATGCGCCCTTCCATGTCCTGAGCTATGGAACCTGATGTTCTTGAGCCACACTACCCTGGTATACCACCTCTGCTTGACCCACAATCTATCTAAATCAGAGATGCTCAACCACTGGCCCACGGGCTAGATTCAGCGCATGGCACTGTGTCATCCAGCCCAAGGGTCTCCCCACAGGTCCAAACATTTGCTGGTGGGGAAGCAGTGACACTACTTCACTGCTGCCAAGTTTCCAGAGCCATGGAGAGCCCCAGGCCCAGGCTCTGTTCACTGAATCAAGCACTAAATTCCAGAATGCAGGGTCAGGCAAGTGCAGTTCTGGGCCCCAGGATCTAATCCTGTTGTGGGGGGTCAGGAAGAGGTGATTTTAGGCCTCCAGGGCCCAATCCCAAGCATGTGAGGGCAGGAAGCTGCACTGGCCTTCCAGGACCCAATTCCACTTCACACTCAAGGGACAGGGTGGTGCTGGGCTCCTGGGGTCCAATCCTGGCATCCAGAGGAAAGAGGGACAGCACAGGTGCAGGGGTGATAGGGAGTGGCACAGGGGCCCCAGGGCCCAGTCCCAATGCACGAGGCTGGATCTGACCTGCAGGCTGCTCCTGAGCCACTCATCTAGCCTGTGGGGCCAAAAAGTTGAGCATTACTGATCTAAATGAACAGGAATCTTTCCATCTACTTCAGGGGCTTTGAACCATGCTCAGAACAAATACTACACATGAAAACAGATGTTTTTTCAGGCACACTGGGAAGCCTTGGAGTAAACTGCTGCAAATTACTTTCCCTGCTAGTACTGAAAATCCAAGAAAGTCACTTTTAAAAGACAATTCCTAAAGACCCCCTTGCCCATTGTTTTTATTGTTATGGAAAGGGAAAAAAAACATATTTCAAGTTGCTGGAAATTATACAAAAGTCCATGCTAGAACTCAGCATGGGAAGGTTTGTGAAAAGCTGCTAGTAATGACAGGGGTTAATTTAAGTTTCCATGTAAATTCAATACCCACTAAGAGATTTACAAACTTTCTGTGTTTTAAAAATGAATTCAAGTTAGAGTTATTGATTCTAATATAATTGTATAGCTACTGAACTTCTAAGTGCTAACGCCAATCAATTTATTGCACTATTATAATGGTCATACAAAGCACTTAACTTCCTGATCCTGCAGTCTATATTCCACTGCCTACCACAGTATTCCATAACGTTTGATCAATTCTCCCAAGTGTTTATCAAGACATAAAGATTTAAAGATCGTTATTTTCTGTACCTTTCCCCTTCTGTTTTTTCAGGGCCCTCCCCCCAACCCTTTTATTTTTTTCAGCAAAAGATGATATCATCCAGTGTCTGGATTTGGTATCTTCAGGCACGGGACAGAAGCCCCTCTACAGAAAGATCGGGATCCTTCTGTAATTTAGAGATGAGTTAATTCATTCTGTACATATTAGGCCTGTGTGAAGCAGCTAGTATACGCTTCAGATTCAGCCGATTCAGGGGACAGTGATTCGATTTGGTCAGGCAGGGCAGTCATGGGGGGCCGGAGAAGGGGGGGGCATGGGGCAGTGGGGGCAGCAGGGACTGTCCCCCCACCTGGCAGCACCTGGTGATTCAGGCCTTTGTTTTTAAACGGCCGGGAGCTGGGGCAGGTGGGGCAGCCATGGGGGGCCTGGGGAAGTGGGTGGGCTGGGGGAGCAGGCAGGGGATGGGGCCTGGCAAGGGTTCTCCCATGGCCCCCACCTCCAGCCCCTACTTAGCAGCTGCAGCTCCCTGCTGCAACAGGCAGGGACTGCCCAAATCACCGAAGCTCTCCGAAACTTTTCCAAATCAATTTGGAGAGATCTGAATCAATTAAGACCTTTTTATTGGTCCCCTGATTTTGATTCAGATTTGGAGATTCAGCTACTGAATCCGGCTGAATCTCCTCTGAATCGAATCAGCACCCGAAACTAGCACAGCCCTAGTGTCACACAAATAAAATAATCTCTCATGTCACACAAATAAAATAACATTCATGCAGCTATGTGCAGAATGTGCAGTTTCTTAATGGAAATATGCTTCAGTAATTTGTAAGTTCTAGTTTCCTCAAGGTTACATTGCCTTCTGATACAGTTAAGATAGCATTTTCTCCACTGGTGAGGAAAGATGTGTTTTTTATTGTGATTTCATTCAAAGATTGAACATCTGATATTTTTTCATCACCATAAACATCTTTCAAATCATTTCAAGAGGGTGAAAAATTGATGGCCCCTTATTTTGAGTGGGCTTTTTGAGATTAATGAAGGGTACTAACATAAAAAGATACTGCTTTCACTTAGCAAGTGAGACAACATTGTAATCGGGCATTATAATGAATAACAAAGTAATACCAAAATGAAAGGCTATGCTTCTCAGCTGGTATGATACTGTTCAAATACTAAGCAGGCCAGCTTCTATTTTATTGCCTTTGTCACTAAGAGATTTAAAGTCTCTCTCCCCTGCATTGTCATAATGGCCTCTACCCATTGCTCAAAAAGAGCCTCATGCCACGTGAAGAAATTTCAGGTTTCCAATAGAAACCAATGTTGTTTCAGCTAAACAGAATGGCTTGATTTTGTGGCAACTCTGCAGCTCACAGCAATACATCTCTTTTGAGGAATGTAGTGAATAGCAGTAATCGGTTTATACCTAGCCTGGTGATCTGGTTGTCACTTTGGGCACGTCTACACGTGCATTAATGCACTTTAGTAAATGTGTATTAAATCCAGTACCTCCATTGTGAGATACGAGGAAAATGTGCATTAGGCTGTCTTAATGCACACCAACTGACAAGCATAGTTTTTCAGTGATGCTTAATGTGTACAAACTTATTTTAATGAAAATAAACTAAATAGAACATTTTTCAGTGATGCTTTAATGGGCATTAAAATAAGCTAATGCGTATTAAAGCATATGTGTAGGAGCACCCTTTAAGTCCTCACAATAAGTTTCCTTCAGCTGGTTTCTCTCTGCCACACATCCACCTAATGATTATTACCAAGGATCCTAGAAATCCATCTGTCATGGAAAAATAGAGAATTTACCTTTTTAAAGAGAATCTTTAGAAATTGCCAGAAAAAAAAATTAAACCTTACTGAAAATAAAATGCTGGCTCCCCAGTGGGAGCCAGCACTTCCACAGCTACTGTGGCAGTCTACCAGAGCTGGAGAAGCTGCTGTCATTCAGGGAAGCAACCAAGATGGTGGCTGCCCTCTCCTTTCTCCAACGCTGACTAGCCAAGAGGGCTGCCTGTTGTACAACCCCACCCTTCTCTGCCAATCAGGGGTAAGGGGTGGTCACACATGAATAGCTGCCGTCTCGGCCAGTCAGTGGCAAGGAGCAGGGTCACTGCTGGGCCCCTCAGCCAATTAGCACGGTGGAGGGCCTCACCGTGAAAAAAAAAATGTGTTTTTTCATAGAATTTTGTGGAGTTTTCACAGAAAACTAGGATCCCTAGTTATTACGCACTTAAAACAAAGAGGTTCTTTGTTTCTGCAAACACTGGGATGAGTTTCCCTCCAGGTTGCTGTATTCTCCAAAGGGAGGATTGTTCATGAAAGTATACCATCAGAAATATTAATGAAAGAATACAAGAACCTACCACAATCCAGAGAATACATTATGCCGAGTCTGCATGTCACAGGTCAATGTTGAAAAAGCAGGTGACAAAACCCACTCTCAGTTACACTGCTGTCAACTCAGAGTAATTCCAATAATAAAGATGTAGTCACTCTGGATTACACCAGGATATGAGTCAGAATTTGATGTCAGGGCCCAATATTTTGCCTAGAAAAAACCCCATGAAAAATAGTTCCCTTCCCCTCCCCCCACCTTTTAAAAGGTTTTGTTTTTTGGGGGTGTTTTTTGGCAGACTATATTCAGTAGCCAGATAATCAGCTACATGGCAAAATATGAAGATTAGACAATTACAAAGAAATGTCCCCAAACAAACTAGTTGGAATAATAAACGCAAAACACTTAAAAGCACAGGTGCCACAGTTGGATCAATCATTCCTGATGCATTGTGTTGCTATGGTCTCAAGCTTGATTTGCAAAAGGCCATGAACATTTGTCACGACAGAAATAACAATTACCAGCTCCAACTCAGAATGACATGAGCTCTTGGCTCTTCCACAACAAATTCAGAATTATGCATATAAAAATCGCCAATGACTGCACAATAGCAACAATTTCTTTCTAAGCTGAGACCCTGGGCCCAATTCCTGCCAGACACATGTCCATTTTTGCCAAATATTTGCCAATTTGATTTCGGTTTAGTCACCTCCCTCTCCCCTACTCTGCCTCCTTCTGGATTTTCAGTATAGTCACAGCCAGTAGATTCCCATCCTCACCCCCATGCTCATCATTACTGGGCAGCAGTTTCTATTACATAACTTTAAAATCAGGGATGTCAACTGTTCAACCAATGGGCCAAATTCAGGGCACACAGGCTAGGTAAAGGCATTATGCATAAACTGGTTTAAATGATCAGAAACTGGTTTAAACCTGTAACAGAACAGCTGTTCAGTGCAAATAAACCAGTTTGAAAATGGCTGAAGCCGGTTTGAGATAAACCTGGTTGAATGTAGCATAAGACTTAACTGATATGGCTCAAACCCATTTATGCAATGTCTGTACCAGACCCCTTCCTGGTTTAAGTTAAACCAGACTCCCCCAGCACCCTAGCATGCTCTCTGGGCTGGGCTGTCTGCTCCACAGTGGGGCTGGCCCCATCCCTCTTCTCCCTGGCTGCAGCTCAAGCAGAGACTGCAGGCATCTGCCTGCCTTCCCCCTGCTCCCCCCCTCCCCACTAAGCAGGGATCCCCACTTCCCCTCTGCCTTACACAGACACCTCTCAGCATTAGCTAGCATACCACATGTTGGCTATAGTCCGTGCTGTGACAGATGGGACAAAGGCAGACAGGACTATGTCCTTTTTGGAGCTAATCAACAGGTAGCTGGTAATGTCCCTTATTGGAATGTTCCTGTCCTTAGAAAAAGTTGTTTAAGAAGATCTTGAATTAATAAGTGGGGCTTTGTTTTCTGATGTGGTTTTAAATGCTGATAACAAAGCTGATAAATGCTCTGTTATCAAGGGTGGGGGGAATCCCTCCCTAATCAGAGCGTCCTGCCAGGGCCTGGCCATACCCCTCCTCAGCTCAGCACTGTGAAGGGAAAGGGGGCTGCTCTAGCACCCCTTAGCTTCTAGACTGAGCCACTGTAGGCATGTGCCTGCATTTCTGGGATGTCTGTACAGTTACAAACTGGTTTACCCTAGCCAGGTTAGACTAACCTGCAAAGATTGAATCAATTCAGTCTCAGGCTATTTGACTGCCTGTCCCTAGCCACAATAACCACCCTGGATGAACTGCACCGCACAATGGCATGTGCTCTGGGAGACATGTTACACATGGTGCCTGCTGTAGCCTACCCAAGACCTGTGCTATACACAGCACTCACAGGCATTGCATGAAGGATGGGTCCTGGACTGGCTGAAGCAGGCACCATGTGTGGGACAGTTCTGGAACTGCTGGAGCCCATGCTGCATTGAGCCAGGGTGGCCATCACATGCAGTGCAGTTGCTGCTCTGGCCAGATGGAGCTCTAGGTGGTACCACATGTCCTGGAGCAGGTATTCCAGGAGAAGGGGTGGGGTAAAGGGAGAAGGGCCAGGGGCACAATCCAGCTTGCAGACCACCCCACACCACTCATTCAACCTAGGAGGCCAGATTACTTTGACACCCCTTCTTTAAGTGGCATGAGGCTGATGGCTTTTTGTCCTATGCTAAGATATGTATGGATGGTGTTCAGTAAGCATTACAGATCCTAGTCATACACAAGGCCCAATCTGATCCAGCCACTCTCCTTTCCACCTTAGTATCAGGGCTTTAACAATTACTAAAACTGTCCTGAACACAAACATACCTTGCCAGGAAGCTAACTGTAACACTTAATGCTGTGGTCTCAACTTTTTTAGACTGAAGGCACCCCACAAAATATACCACATCTTACTTTACCAGAATAATTTTTCTATTGCAAAAAACTCAGACCATAATAAGTCAGAATGTTTTTCTTAATATTATAAATTTCTATTTGAAACCCCTGAGATTATCTTGTGAATCATGTTTGCACATGTAACAGTGATAATTTTGTGCAGCACCCCTGAAAGGATCTCAAGCCACCCCAGGATTCCCTGGTTGAGACTCACTGACTTAATGCATTATTTAATCAATCTTCACAACAGGTAAGTGCTATTAGCAGAGAAATGGAGGCAGTGCTAATGACCCATTCAACTAACACTATTACTTGGTATCTTGTTAGGGAAAATGCTTCCTATCCTGCAGTATCTTCAAAACTTTGGGTTTAGATCAGATAGGATATGTACTGTAGTTTTTCCCTACAGTTATTTAGCTATGTATGGCCCATGCCATAATAGTAACCAAATGTCCCAATGATGACCTATTAAACTGTGTTTGGCCTATATACGAATGTTTTATCCATTTACTGAATCTCTTCTGGAGAATTTGTTTAAACAATCTCCTAAAACATTTGAGTTTCATGCATAAGAAATATAAATTGACAGGTTACACAAACAAAAGTACAGTGCAACCCACAATAAATGGAGGTACTGCTTTAAAGGGATTTCTTGTAAAAAATGTTGTTTCCAAATAAAAAGGAAGATTGTTATTACTAAAATTTGAGTTTGAAATGTTTTGGCAGTAAGACTCCAAAGAATTCCTCGACATTGGCCTACAAAATTAATTTAAAACATGGAATTAGATCTCCTGTATATAGAAGAAATTAAAAATGAAAGCCATGTTACAAATACATATGGAGGATGCTAATATGATTCAAGTTAAGAGTGCAATTTCCTACCTTAACAGAGTGGTCTAAATCCTCTGCTCTCTTGAGGTGGGAATTTCAAGTGCTTTTGGAAGTCATGCTTTCACTCATCTTATTAATGCAAATAAAAAACTCAAGACAAATGTACTATTACCATATTTATGAAACTTAGAACTATATTCTTTTCCTGATATGCTGTGTGTGTATATATATATATGCTCCTAATAACAGAAACAAGCAATACATGCAGACAAGAAAAAAGAGAATATTAATGGAAGCCAGGAACAATGAGATATCATTATAAATGAAAACAGTCAGTGCCGTGAATCCTAAAGTACCTAGGGTCACCTATCTGTGAAGTGAGACAAAAAGAAAAAAAGAAAGAAATCTTGCTAATCTGTATGTTTCCAAATAAATTACACAGGAATGCATCTTCTTTTCTGTTCTTCTGTTAATCTAGCCCATTGTTCCTTTTCCTCCTTTCTTGCAATCCTGAAATTCCATCTGTATGAAGGGCTGGGATGCCTATGACTGCTCCAGACTCCCTGACTGCTATCAGACTTCAGGAGTAAGGCCATCGTTTATTTAATGTTTGGATTTTATACGTGCTGTAATTACAGTCTTCCTCACCACATCTGTAGGAAGTGAGTGAGCTGAGAGAGAGAGAGAGCTGTGATAACTGTTGCTGTCAATAATAATATACTTTTTAGTTTCATTGAGGCTCTTGGGGCTACAATGGACTTGAGCACCTACAAGGCAGGTAGCACACCACCTAACTTTTAGCTCCCCTTGGCCCTGGAGTAGAATCCAAAACTCACAAATAGTTATCTATTCCTTCTGTACAGTGCATGGGAACAGGTAAGCACTGTAAGGCTGATCACTGTAAAGCAGAGCAGGGAGATGCTTAAAGCTAGACAACAGAAAAAGCTGAGCACAGGAATATATCTGAACTCTCACCTCTCCTCAGAGATTAGGCCAGTGAGGGCTGCAAGGGAGGTGCTTCCACCCATCATGAATCCACAGCTTTGGACCTGCTGATGCAGGTTGGCACCTACAGGTAAGACTCCTAGCAAGAAGGCAGGGAGAATGCCTAATTCTGCAACCTAGTGATTTGGGCACTCAAGTGAGAAAGGGTCTCTTTAATCAGGAGTTTCTGCAGTTTGCTCAAACAGTGACTAGAGCTCAGGATACCAGTTCCTACAAGCTGAGAAATCTACTGAATCAGGGGCCTCCAGGGTTAAGCAGCTGCTAACCAGGCCTTTCTGCATCACAAGTCTGGATTTAGGGTCCTAAAGTCCAGGCAAGTTTGAACTGAGATGCCAAAATCATATTTTGGAGGTAGTCCTTAGATGCTCTTGTATTAAAAAGTAGCAGCATCCTCTTACTATATTCACAACTGCATGCTGATGCTCCGTATGACTGTCAAAATCCCCAGAAGAACAGGCCAGCACGTAACAAAATGAAACAGCACACACATTTTTGCAGGGATTAATTTGCTTTAAAAATAAATGTGCACATTATAAAATCATCTAATATTTCTATAACAAAAAAAGCTCAATCAGAACTCAGATTACCTCAGTTGTGGTGAGACAAACAAATGTGCACATTGCATAGGATAATGATGATGATGAAATGATGATGATTAGTTACAAAGTAACTACCTTTATCTGCTGCCTAATCCAGACAGCATTATTATTGATGGCCTCCTTAAACATTTTGTAGAGGTAATCCATATGTGTACAGTATGGGAGATGGTGCAGACACATTGTGTGAGTGGTTGCCAATGGACAGGTGAGTTTTGCATTTTGCAAGGCTGGCACTGATGGAGCTTCATTAGCAAAATAACATGTCAGTCATAAAAGGAGGGGTAGAGTTGTCCTCACTTTCAGGGGCCAGCACATTTTGTGGTAAGACAGTATATCACACAGCTCTCCACTCTGCAAGCACCCCTGACTAAGCAGTTCATAACTTTTTTTAAATCAGGAGTAATCATGTAATCTAAACTCTGCACAAAACCTGGCTGGACTTTAGATTGCCAAAAGTCTTCACAGAAACCTAATCTTGCAAGGTAAGATCTTCTCATCTTCTCATCTTGGCTCCAAAAATCTGCAGTCTGGACTATATCTAGCACGACTCTGGACTCAGACCAGGACAGAGGGAATGAGAAAAGAATTAAGATCTTGGCCAGTGTTTCTATGTGCCTGAAATGATGGCCCTAAAATACCAGGAATAGCCATATGTCAAGATGTGAACTGAATGCTAAGTAGCATCTTGGCCAATTGTGTTTCTGTGACAGATTTTTCTTACCCAAATGACCACCATACCACAAATGACCATGTAATAGTATTCAAAGAAAAAACCACGTTTGGCTAAACTCTGAATATACTTAATGAGAGTCAAACAAAAAGCATATTCTTCTTCTTGAAACCTTTTACAGTTACTTTCTAATTTCTTTAGCAGACAGACAGCTGTTGCAGATTCATGGCTATCCTATATGGATCAGCCACAAGGAGATAAAGATCCCCACTGTCCACAAAGCATAGTTACGCTTATTAACATTTATGCCAGCCAATTGCCTGGGCAGGTCGGTTTGTAGGATGTGAGGTTGGAGGAGAGCTGCGATTAGAGTTCACATTTTTGAGAACTGCTTGAAGGTTGTCAAGAGATAGACTCCAACTCTTATGAGAACCAGAGAGTCTGAGTATATGTGGATGATCCTTGTCACATCATCGGGGTGGGTGTTCAGTTTGAGGCACCAGTTGCTCATCACTTCCTATAACCAGGGGTACCTTCCATCTCTTGACAACCTTGGTCCCTTGGTTTGAAAGGACAGAAACAGATTTTTGAGTTTAAAAAGACAGACTTGTCCAAAACTTCAAACAATATTTTTTTTGAAGAAGTGGGGTGCCTACCTTAATAGTGAGCTGTTGGAGAGTGGCCAACAAAAAAGGCATGTCTAGAGCTTTTATTTCTACACTACATGCTTCAGACCTCAAGTTAATGTCCTAACAGTTCCAACTTATGGTTTGAGACCATGTTCTTTAAATCAATAATTTAACATCTGAAAAGTGCACCTGTGAGCTGGGCTTTGCTGGCTTGCTGATTCTCATTCAGGAGGCACTGATGGTGGCATTCAAAATACATAGCTGCAATATAGGCAGACAAGGTTCCTTGAGTAAATCTGATATCTTTGGTCTAATAAAAGATATCAGATTTACCCAAATAACCTTGTCTGCCTATGTCCTTAGACCAACACGGCTACAACATATATGCAACAATATGACACCAACAGGATGGACAGCAGCTTATGATTTGCTGATGGCAATGTTGTTCCAAAGCTATTTATCTTTTCAAACCGTGCTTCCAAAGCCCAAACCCTGCGGGTTTTTTCTTTTACGTGGAACCCTCTCGAGTTCACTAGCATTTACATGAAGGCAGATATCCACCCAGGTATGGACTCCTGCTGGATCAAGCCCCAAGTACTGGCATTTCACTACATGAAAAGGCATAGGAGACATCCAAAAATAAATGGTATCTTTTCAAAACGTTTCATCGGGCTGCATCAACAATAGCAAAAGGTCTGATCTGTTATTTACATGGTAATAAACTGGCTACCGTTCATGTATATGCCACTGCCCTCTGCTGGGTGGAATCTGAACTGCTCCAAAATTAACCTCCTCCTCAGAGCTCCTAAAAAAGCATCTTTAGCTCAAACAGAAGCAGATTGCAGATTGAGAGCAGAATGATCACCTGGAATGACCATAATTCTCTACCTGCCATCAAATCATGGTGGCATAATATAGATTGCCGTGGAACTTCTATATTTATCTTGTTACCCAGATAATTAGCATTTAATCAAATGTAAGACTTGGCGACATGAAGTATCAGTACATTAAAGGGGCACGTTACTTCCTATTGCCATACATATTCTTCCTTTCACTATCTTCAATATGTGCCCACAAAAGATTAACATGAAAAAAAGGCACTCTTGGCTGAAAAAAAGAAACAGGGATTTAGAATAGGAATTTATGTTGCCCTCCGGTGCATTAGAAAACTAAATGTACAACTCTAAAGATATGAAAAGGAGAAAGAGAGAGAGGCTTTAATGGGAGATTTGCCACTGAAAAGAAAATGACCTTTCCCAAAGAGTAACCTTTTGCAACAGACAATACAGTAAAATCTAACCTCTTCATAGCAGCAAATCTTTCTTCTGTCTGAATATAATCTTGCAAAAAGAGATAGGCTGCTCAGCATGAGGCAAGTGTAATTCAAGACAGCCCCCAGGAAGTGAAGATTCAACTGCCCTGAAGTATATTTGTTTTGCTATCAGGTGCAGGGGATATTTCATACAACACCAGCGAATGTCAAGCATCAGTTCACCAACAAATGCTTTGACTTGATTCAGTCGTTTGTTGTCTTCATGAGACGCTGGTACACTGTCAGAGCCTTTCAAACTCTCCCCTCCCCTCATCAAGGATGAAACATGGCTTAGGGACGAGGGGTGGGAGACAGGAATAATTTGCCTCTATGAAAGATCTGTCAGAAAGGGAATTCCACAGAACAATCCTACAAGGGATTGCTGCCCCCTTGGTGGTCTCCGCTGATGAAGACAAAGATTAAGACACAATTTCAAACTTTGTAACCACCAAATCCCACTCCAAGCTGCCCTCCTGCCCTTTTAAAAAAATATATCATCATTAATTGCTTCAAAATGGAAATGAGTTCTGGGCAGTTTCAAGTTGATCCACTTATTTCTCGAGATGCCAGATATATTCTGAAATGCAACCAAAAGCCCTTTAGGTTTTTTTTTAAGTTTTTGATTTGCAAGATTTCTTTGACTCATGATGTGCACTACTACACTGAAAATTTATACCAGCTAAGAGGTGCATGGAGGAAATTTTGAAACACTGCATCCTTCTGCTGCTGCTGCTGGCATTTTCACATTTACCTCATTATCAATCAATTATATACTTCACTACACAGCAAGTGGTTTATACTAGGTATAAAATGTAGTCTCTTGCAATTACATATTATTACAGTGGTGCCCAGGAGCCCCAGGACGAGGAATTCATTGTGCTATATGCTTAACAAACACAGAAAAAAATGATGGCCCTTACTTAAAGGCATTTACAGTCTAGGCATAAGGCAAGAGACAACAGGTAGATATGGACAGATGGATGGAGTGAGCACAAGGAAAAGAGGAAATGAGCACCTTACACACTGTGACCTGACCCCAGTTCTGCAAACACACAGATGCTTAATGTTACCACAGTCGCACTCAATGGGGATACCATGACCTGAAAGAGTGCAGGAATGGGCACTAGGTAACCAACACAAGTAAGTGGAGGGAGTCAATAAAAGCTAGCATGAATGGGAAGTGTAGCGCACAGCATGTCAGTCCGATGTGCTTTTCATAATTATCCAGTAAGACGGACCGAAGTGGATATGAAGGATTACAGGCCTCACAGAAGAAATGGAAAAATAAGCGGCAGAGTGAGGTTGTGTGAAGTGTAAGGGGTGGCATGGGAGCAGACTCAGAGCAGAACTGTGAGGAGGACAAGGACATAAAAGATAGTTGATTTCCTAGCTCTGTCACAGATGGACCCTGGACAACACGTTTCCATTTCTGCACTTCATTTTCCTCTCCCTATATCAATAATTCTCAATCAGGGTATAATTTTTGGATTAAAACTGGTCTGTTTTCAAATATGACTTAGGGTAGTCCAAGTCTCAGTGACTGAATGGAGATATTAAGCTCTTACAGGCACTTTTACATGTGCTCCAGGGTTTGGGGGGGAGGGGGTGGCACTTTAATTCGAGCGGATCTGAGAACCACTCCAATTACAGCATTGCAGTGTCTTGTGTACCGGCGTCCCCATGCTTCAAAATGGCAGTGGGGGAGCTTGAACCAAAGCTCGTTCAACGAGCTTTAGTTCAAGCGCCCCGCAGCCATTTTGAAGTGTGGGGAAGCTGATACACGAGATGCGAGAGGCTGCTGGAGCACGGTAACCGCCCCGCTCCAGCAGACTTGATTAATTGAGTCTGCTCCGACGCATTGGCATTGCAGCACGTCAGAGCAGCCTCCACACCCGTGTACAGGCACCCTTAAGTACCTAAGCCACCTTTGAAAATCAGACCTAGGCTTTTATGTCAATTTTGAAACTGTTCTCCTTCCTGAAATGCAAGTGATGCATTCTTTTTAAAACCCCCAAAGAGAAGAAACGCTACGTTTGAGACCAGGTCCCAAGCCTTTAGATTGTACAGGGAAGAAGTGACTGCCTTGAACAAACAGAGTGTAGAAACTTCTGAAGCTGAACAAGCAATATTATACAAGAAAGGAAGAGCAGGACACAATAGTTTAGGCTCACTGTTTGAAGAAAAGTTTTTTTTCCAAATGCTTCATGCAACTCTTAATCCTTTGCTTGTTATCAGACGAAAGAGTTAAAACAGACTCTCTCACCGTGGTGCTACATGAAAAGCTAAGTTCTAAAGGGCTGGTAGCTCTGGGTGTTTCAGGTTTTCGGCTGTATATGCTGGATATTGTAGCTATTTCTTTTGACAATTGCATGGTCTTGTGTAAACTCTTTGGCTACAGTTTACAATAAAAAAAAGAAGCGCATAGGATTTACAACTACTGTTTTCCAGGGGTGTAACTGGATAGCACAAGGAATACAGACTTGTTCTTTTCAGGGGAAAGAATGCTGCCTATCTATTCCAGTAGCAAGGGTGTGGGGGAGGAGAGGTGTAACACCTTTCACGGTATTGTCTGCAGATCTATGGATAAGAGAAGGCTAACATACCAATAATTGATTGTACAAACAGATGGGGCAGAAGGTTCCTGTCCTGCAGAGTCCCATTTAAAAAAAAATGGTGAGTGGCGACTAAGGGACAGCATACGAGGTACAAAGGAAAATGATGATAGGCCCAGCTGGGATTTGCAAGGAACTACCTAACTCCCCTAGGTTTTGCAATAAATCTGAGCTCCATGTTCTGAAATTGTTTGTTTAAATTCAGTCTACGTCTATTAGGGGAACAAACTCAGATTTCAGATGTCCTACGAGCGCTCATTAGTTTTGAAGGGGACAGCAAGGATTGTGGGAGGAAAAGAGGGCTGAGGAAAGTAAAAAAGTGAAACCAAAGACCTGGAAACGGGAGAGGAGTGGGAGGAAGCAAAGAAAAACACAGAGGACAGAGCAAGTGATGCTGGGCTGAGTGAGGAGATGCAGTACCTTGTCGGGGTCCTTTGCACTGTTATGATGAGAACCCCAGGTGATGGTTTTACATGAGGTCTTACAGGGGCTTCCCCTTGGCGTGCTTTCTCTGAAGAGAAAAGCTTTTATTCTGGTGCTGCCAACTCAAGCAGCTCGGTTGGGGCTGGAGCAATTCTCAGGAGGACACAAGCAACAAGCTTCTTCTGAATTTGTCCCCTGCCTGTGTGGGAAATCCCTTTCCCCCGCCATGTCCATTGGCCCACTCCCTAGGGCAGAGCAGCCCCTCAGGGGGGCTTACGGGCCATCTTTCTTCCTCCCTCCCGCTCCTATCTTCATGGCCAGCAATCCTATACAGGGCTCCACAGGAGGAAGCAGAACTACCAGGGCAGCTCAGCTCCCCTTGCCCTGCCTGTATGCACTGGGTAAATGTATATGCTAGAGCAGCTGGCTTATTATATACTCCCCTTTGCCCCTGCAATGCTCAGCCAGGGAAAGAGATGGGAAGCGAAGCAAAGCAAAGAACCCCGAGAAATTCCCCTCAATTTAGAAAGATAGATGGGCCCCAATGAAAGTGTCCCCTCCTGCCTGAGAGGGGGGTGCAGTACCCTGCTAGGGTAGGCAGAGGGAGGATTGTCAGCAGGAAATCAAAATTGATCTAGGGGCTGGCAAAACAAAATTGATGTGAGGTTAGGAGCCAAAAGAATAGGGGGCTGAGGATGCAGGGTAGATGTGAGCATGGGGTGGGGAGGAGCAGATGTGGTGGGTGGACACACGTGGCAGCTAGGAGGCCAAAACTGATGAGGTGCTGGGGCTCCTGAGCAAAGGTGGGGATGGAGACAGAATTAATGTGGAGTTAGGGGAATTTAGATGAGGTGTGAAATGAGGACTGACAAAGGGGAAACAGGACTAATTTGGAGGCTGGGGAGCAAACCGAATTAACTGCTGGGTGGGATAGAGGGAAGAGAAGGGGGAGACCAGCACTTCTGTGGTGCTAAACTAAAAGGTCTCTCTTGAGGCTAGTAACATAGGTACTCTTCATTTTGTGATACAGGTTCTTGTGGAGGAAAGCTACAGCAGGGGAAGCTGCTATCTGCTTTAACCTCTCATGCACGACAATCCTTGGAGCAAAACAACTCCCTGGGAACTGGACGCCAAAGCTTTGACTGAGATTCCCAAAAGGAGGGTTTGCCTAACCAGAGCCAGCCATAGCCCGCCTACAAAGACTGGTCCACACAGCATCAAATACAATACAAAAAGGCATACTAAAAGTATGCATAAACTGTGCATCCTTGAGCTCTCTCGCTAGAAAACTAACCTCCAGCGCCCCAACATACCAACATAAACAGGCACCTACTTATTTTACAGGTGATTATTAGTGATTTGGGGCATCTCCTTTTTTGGGTGACGAACTCAAAAAACCATAACAGATTTCAGAGACAGCTGAGCATCAATCTTCTGAAAACCAGTCTCCTCTACAGAAGTCTGCATGTGGGCACCCAACTATGGAGGCCCTCAAAATATTCAGACACTGAAAACTTTGGCCAGTAAGTTCACCCATAAAAACACTTTCATTTTTGTTTTGTCCTTAGAGATGTACACTTATCATATTACTAGTGAATACGATTGCTCCTTTCTTCAACTTCTTGTGCAGTAACAATAACACAAATTCAGAGACTACTGGGTTTGTTTAAACATACGCTGTTTATAGAAAAGGCTATTCCATTACATTTTAAAATTACTTCCAGCTTAGGCAATGGAAATCCGTTAACCTGCCTGGGCAAGAAGTAATGCAGAGATAAATCAGGTCAAACACATCACAGTTTCTCTCATAAGGCCAATAAGTGGAATTCATGTTTCGACTGCTGTGAGGAAAATAGAAAAAGGGGAGGGAGTTGACAAGCTTAAGCCAAAAGGAGGCAAAGCCAAAGGCTGACAGAGCTGGTTTCCAGCTCATTTGTAAGACAGTTGATGCCAAAGCTCAGAAAGGAACAGAGGTTCCCATCAAAGCTGGGCTGTCATACAGGGTAATTATTACCTGTGCTGTAATCCATGCAAGGAGATCAAATCCAATTACTACCCAAAATGGAATATTCAAAATATACTATTTTTATTGCACGGTGGAATCCAACCAGCCTTTCCTTTGTCAGCCCCACACTCGCTAGGCAACCCACAATGCACTGTTTCCACGCTACAGCAGCAACCTGCCAATTAGCTACAGAGAACAAGGATCAATCCTGCGGCTCTTATGTGTGCAGGAGTGCCACTGACTTCAGTGAAAATCGTATATATTTAATCCGCACACCATGCATGTCTTTTTGTCCCCTCTAGTGGCTAGACCACATAGAGATATTTGTGTCTCCTACTGGCTTTAAACTAAGGGGAAAAGGATATTCTTGTTTAAGGGGCAATAGCTCTTGCTTTTAAAGGTATCTAAATACTTCAATTCTTACATAATTCAGTCCATATAGCACCTTTCCCCCACCCACTGTTACACATGCCTGTGCAAGTCAATATCAGGATCTGCATACAAAATTCAAAGGAAAAGAATTTTGTATTTAAAGTGTGTGTGTGGGGGGGGGGAGGGGTTCCCCCTTTCCACTCACTCCCCACCACCCTGCCAAAAAACCCAACCAGTATTCATTGTTGGCATGTTAGAAAATCAATTGTTTAAACATGCAGGGGGTCGGACTCGATGTTTTATTGAGGTCCCTTCCCACCGTAACATCTATGAATCTATGAATCTATGAAAATCCCAAAATACTGAATGAGATGAGGAGCAAACCTACAGTCTGTAATAGCAAAACACATCATGGACTTCAACTGTAGACAGGTAGGGCAGGGTAGCACCTCACAAAGTACCTTAGCATTGATGAAGGCTGTAGCCTATGAAAACTTATGCTTCTCTGAGCAAGTCAGTCTATAAACTGCCAGCCACCCCTGCCAAACATGGGTAGCTATGTCTTTCAACAGAAAGGATAGGTGTTCCTATATCATCAAGTCTCATATGGAGGTTATTCAGAACCCTGCAGTTCTTTCCTTTCCCAGCACTATACTTGCCCTGTCATAGACCCATGCAAGACTGCTGATAATTTTATTGGAACCACAGTGTGTGATATTATATAAAACATCATTTAATAAGTACCTTAGATAACTACTTTAGAATAGTAACTTTAAATTATTTGACATTCATGGAAATACCCTAAAAAGAGTATAATTTCATTTACAGGCCAGTTTTATGTGTCAAAATCATATCATTTTTCTTTTATTCTTCATTAATACTGCTATATCTTCTCTTTGGAAAGAGGCATGCAATCCCCTCAGACATCAACAGGAGACCAGCATGGAGAACTAGTATGGAACAGCATGAAGGAGTGCCATTAGTGGTAGAAATTAAACAACATGCATCCTTTCCCCTTGAAAGATGCTTTAAATAAGCCAAACACTACAGTCAGCCTGGAAAGCTTCAAATTTAACCAGGCTGCAAACCAGTAATTATTCCAAGCCAGCCTGTTATCAACCTCCTGAAAATTACTACAGATAGAGAAATTTTCCAAAAGCACCTACCTCTGCTGACTCTGAGTGAAACCAAAGGTTCCTGACTGCCTATCTCAATTTTACAAATAGGGCTTAGGCACCTATTAATTCACTAGTCCCTGTATATCCCCTTGCAAGGTAAATAAAACAGCTACATTCTCATTTTACAGATCACAACACAGATATGAACAAATTAAGCCAATTGCCAAAGGCCACCTATCGAACTAGTGGCAGAGACATGGTTAGAAACCATGGTCCTTGGTGTGTCTGTCCTACGTAATCAGCTGTCTTTCTACATTGGTTTCTAATATCAACAAGGTTTGGGTCAGAAAAGTTTCACCACAGAAAACTACTCACCAATGTTACAAGAGGTCACAGTTTCAAAGCAAAATATTGCACTATTATTTTTCTCCCCTATTTTACAAAGGATATTTAACCCTCATCATTTACCCAGAATGTAGTGTCTGAGAAACTGCATTATTACTCTGCACTCATCATAGGAAATTACAGCAGTATCTCAAAACCTGCTGCATGGAAACTGCTAACCATATAATGACAGCCAGTTTAAGAAGGGAAAATATTGTGGCACGACCCCATTACACTGCTGAAAACAGTAGCTGCAAAACGGTGAAAGAGCTCATCTCCTTCATACCTTATTGTTTTCCAGTGGCTTCCTGGAGCCAGTGATTATCTGTGACCAAAGGGCAGACTTGGAAAAAAAGAGACGTGGCAATCCTCTCTCAAGGTCTGATCACAAATTAAGTTTCACCCACCCAAGATGCTGCTAAATAGATCAGACAGATGCTGATAATGCACTGTCCTTAGGATCAGGACCAAAGGAAAGTAAGGCTAAAAAGGGACCTTATGAAGTCATCTAATCTAGGCCCCTGACTAAACCATCTGAGTCAACTGTCTGGCTATGGTTCTTCCTTACTGCAGTCCAAGTGGACCTAAGGTCTCTCTTGGTCTTGCCTTCTCAAATTCACTGGGTTTCTTTAAGCTCTGCTAGGATCCTCCTGGCTCTGGGTATAGGAGGAGTGGCAGCATGCTTAGAAGCCCACTCAGCTGTGGTATGAAAATGACCTGTCACATACAATAGATTGCCTCAATAGATCATCACCACAGGATCCTCCTTCTTCCTTACATGCTTCAATGAGCAGTGGAACTGTTAACAATGTTGACATTTAAACGTGCTATCACTGGACCGTACAGTACACTGAATATTTAACTTAGCCCTCACTGATACGAATGAGGCAGTTCACATCTCTCCAACATGTTTTTCCATAGTCTCTACATGCAGACTGATGTCACTGCACCAGTTGTACATTTTCAAGGGATTACAACAGCTGAAAGTGCTACAGACTTATCTTTGTAATCTAAATTTAGATGATAGAGAACAGGAAGGAATTGAGAAAGAGGTGCCAGTGCACCATATTGCCACATGCTGGATGCATCAGAGTCGTGTGCGTGACTCAGAAGAGCTCTCTTTAGCAGGCTACATATGTTAAGCCAGATCCTCTGTGTCAGTTTCATCCCATGGACGTGTTTTTGCTGGAAGGCTGCATTAGAAGCTAATGGAGGGCATCACTCTGCAATGGTGGGGACATTTCTAACACTATCCCTTCCCAGCTGCTGGCCTAAGAGATGTTACTGTAGAAAGAGAACTTCTATATTACTGGGACATCTGTACTGCTCCCTTTTTGGCACTCTGGTGCACCAAAAGCAGTTAAGTTAGAGCTGTTAGCACAGGGGTGGGTAAAATATGTCCCGCAGGCCAGATTTGGCCCACCAGACCATTCTATCCAGCCTGCAAGGCCCCTAAAAAAATTATAAAATTAATTATTATCTTCCCATGGCTGCCCGTTAAAGATGACAAGGCACCAGCAGCAGCAGGACTCAGGAGGAGCAGGAGGCAGGACCCAGCAGCAGCAGCAGGAAGGCTGCACCCCACCACCAGCCCTGGCCAGAAGCTTCTGCCTAGCAGAGGCTTCTGGCCTGGTGTCCCTGGGGCTGTTCCTCACCTCCCTCCATCTGACAGTGGAGACTCAGATAAGAACAGGCAGCTGGGAACTGCATGGAGCAGTGGGCAGGTGGCGGGGAGCAGCAGAAGGGCAGGTGGGGAGGGAGCAGTGACGGGGCAGCAACAGGCAAGTAAGGAAGGGAAGCAGCAGGGGAAAGCAGTGGCGGCAGGTGCAGGGGGGGAAGTGGCAGCTTGGACACAGCATCCGGCTGGTAAGTCTGTAGGAGAGGAAGTGGCATGGGGGAGGCAGATCAGGCCTCCATAGTGAGAGAGTGGGGCGAGGCATGGGACAGAGCCACAAGTGGCTCATCCGGGGATGCAGGGCAAGGCGAGGCAGGGGTGGCTCTCACCACTGCACACATCCCTAGGGGAGGCACAGGGGTATGCCCCCTGGATATGTGCATGGGGTGAGGGCAGGCTGCCCACTGGAAGCTGGGGCTGCAGGCTGGGGCTGGGAGCAGCACCAAGCTTTTCTTGGTGGGGAGGTTGGGCCACGGTTGCGCTCAGGGCAGGTGCTGGCAGCACTGGGAAGGGGGGCTACACCCATACACGTGTCTTCTACTGGTGACATTATTGACCACATCAGCCAAAAAAAGCCGATTGCCGATAATGTCAATTTTCCTTTTATAGGTGCCAATACAACATGGACCAACGTATCAGTGCACCTCTAGTGTTAGCAACTACGTTAGAGGAACTGTTCATACATTACGTTATACCAGGGGAAACATAACTGTACACAAGTCCCGAGAACAGGGTGAGCTCATATTTCTTTTGCACAAGCCATACAAAAAAACCGTGATGCATCCCCTCAGTCACAACCAGGATTTGCACACCATTTTCTCTTTTGGGTTGTATTTTCAAAAAAGCAACAAACTCATGAGAAAAGATTGAGAAATTGGTATGCTCTAATTGCTTTTTGGGGTGCTGCTCCAACCTAAAAGTGGACGGTTAGTGCCACCTGTTCATACTAGTGGCTGCTTAGATTACAGAAGGTGCTATGGAAAGATATGTTTTACATATTAAAATACGGACCTCCTCTCTACCCAAAACTGTTGTGTTGAACACCAAATATTTCTCACTTACTCTATTTCTCTATCAATTCTAACTCAGGCAAAACACTGCTTGAAGTCATAAGGAACTTGACTTGAGTTAAGACTGAGACATTAGCTTCTGTGGTACTTTGGAGACTCTAGCAAAGAACAAAAAGAAAGTGGTACAAAAGTGGCAATGTTATAGCTCCACAACAAATTTGCAATATTAAAACCACATACTGAAAAAAATGAGGATTACTCATTTTTAAAGTTAACTTCTATGGATCAAAGAAAAAGAAAAACACGGCAGACCATATTTCTCTGCCTCCTTTATGTGGAAACGCTCTATATAGCTCTTGGCATTTGAAAGCCACACGGCAAAGAATTTCAATAAAGCTGAGTGTACTGAAAAAGCACCATCTTGCACCTGTCCCAGGAATTTATGTCCAAAAGCTATTGTATTATTCTCTATATTTTGTGTGTCTCTGAGATGATGATTTTATTTCATTAGATGAACTATGATATATTGCTTGTCTAAAAGGAAAGTGTTTTTAGGGAACTGGAGAAGCGTCTCTAATACTAACACTGCTGGCTTTCCTATATAAATGTTTTTAGGCAAGTGACCATCTTAGAAATATGTATAAATATATACAGCTCATTTCACTGGAATCCAACTGCAATAATACTTCACTGAACTACACAGTTTTTGTCACCTAAAGCCATTTAAGAGTTTAAATCCTTATTGCTCTACTGTGTCTGGGGATATTCTTAAGCCCTTAGTGGTCTCAAAGAACAGTTAAACATCAATTTTGTTTGACATGTAAAAATATTTTTCCCAAAAATGAGCTCTTTTTAACATTTATCAAGTACATAAATACATATCATTTCCAGTAAATGCGACTGATGTGTGCATTATGTAATAGAGAGCTACTGCTCTATCAATAAATCTAGAAACACACATTCTCACACAAAAAGCAAATATACAACATGGGGAAAATGATCGCTTCAAGGAATCAGAGTAAGCCTCCTAAATAAAAGTGGCCTGATTTGCAAAGGAGTTTCTATCAAGTTTAGTGGAAGTGATGGGAATTATGCGTTTCTGAATAAAGGAGCACTTCTATTAGGATACTATAGATTTAATTGCCTAGATTAGAAACCCAGGTTTGAACATTCTGAGTTATATCTACAACTACATGCCATGTATGGACTTCCCAGCTAACCCAAGAACAGTTTCAAGAAACTAAAACCTAAAATTACCAAGGCATCATAAAGTTTATTTAATGCTATGCAAACAGACCAACGAGGAGGAAAAAAAACCCAAAAATATTCTGAGGTGACATGTTTAAACACAACAGATATTCCTTACCACCCAGCATTTAGGCAGCTTCTTTGTAGTTTGGTTAAAGTCTTCCCAAACACCATAAATTTAAACAATGAATAGTGGCACTTCAATTCCTGTTTAAAACCTGGTCAAAAATATAATGTCACAAACAATATGCAAAGTTTTCACATATTATGAAACAAACTCCTCTAGGCTCAAAGCAAGTTGCACAAATTAGAGGACAAAGTAACTCCCCCTCGTTTTCCCCCTTTAATATGCAAAATAAAAATCACTTATGAACTAAGATGGGGAAAAAACAAGTTTATTAAGCCATTAGAACAATCCAGCATCTTTAACATTTATCTTATAATGATATGCAAAATGTTCAGTATCCAAGGAAACAGTGTTGTAATGAAGTTAGAAAGTACTGCATAAACGAATCTCCTAAATCACCACCAAGAATGTAAATTCCAGCGCTACTGGAGAGTTTATTAGTGTGAAAACTGTTAGGGTCTCCAACACATTGATAGTTTAAACATGGTACAGCTTGGAAAAAGCTAACAAACTACCTTTAAAGAAAGGATCCTTTTCTCCGCTGAATTCTTATATAATAAAAGCTTTACCACTTCCATCTGTCTGTCCGTAATGCTATAGGCAAACTGCACATGCGTGGCCTGGAGCCTTAGGACAGACAGACAGACAGATGGAGGTGGGGGCGGGGCCAGGCTGTGCTCCCTGCTGCAGGGACTGGCCCTGTGGGGACGTGGCTTGCAACCATGGGGGGTGTGGTGCATGGCCGTGTGTGTGTGTGTGTGTGGGGCGGGGGGGGTTGGCATGCTGTCACAGGGTGTCACGAGAGGAGCAGGCAAGGGGGTGTGGGCAGTGTCCACAGCGTGTGGCTGCGGGGTGAGGCACATCTACTGTGCACACTCTCCATGCAGCACCCTACGGCCACACACCATGCCCCTCCTGAGCTGGGAGCACCCACCAGCTATGGGCAACAGGGAGCACAGGGGGCAGTGGGGCGCGCGCATGCATGTGTGTGTGTGTGTGTGTGTGTGTGGCGTATGGGTGGGTGCGTGTGGCATGTGGTTGGGGTGTGTGTGTGTATCTGTGCACCATGTGGCTGGGTAGATGGGTGTTTGCATGTGCCATGTGGCTGGGTGTGTGTGTGGCATGTGGCTGGGTGGGTGTGTGTGTGTGGTGTGTGGCTGGGTGTGCATCTGGCATGTGGCTGGGTGGGTGTGGCATGTGGCTGGGTGTATGTGTGTTATGTGGCACGTGGCTGTGTATGTGTGTGTGGTTGGGTGAGTGTGTGGCATGTGTCTGGGTGAGTGTGTGTGGGCTGGTTGGGGGTGGCATATGGCTAGGTGGGTGTGGGTAGGTGTGTTTGATGTGTGGGGGGTGCACAGGGCTGGACACAGAAAGGAGGGTTGTTGCGTGCGGCTGGATGTGGAGCGGCGTCAGCACGGGGCGGTGTGGTGGCGCTCTGTCACCGCCGCCCACCCGTCACTGTTGACGGGCACTTTGCTGGTATGAACAGACCCTTCTTAGCATCTTGTTACAGAATCACTGTGTAGTGTCACACAGCAGATATGCTCATGAAGCTGTTAACCACCTTCATGAGAGATGCTCAAAAACCTTTAATTCTGAGCATCATTTAAATCTCTGCAAGAAGCAGCCAGTGAGAAAGACAGCTTTGTTTCTCCTCAGATTTCCAAGTGGTGCCAAGATACGTGCCAGAAGAAATGCAATAAGCTTTTACTTCAGCTCTATGGAGCCCAGCAGTCTGAAATTTGGACCACTACGTTCTGAGCAGTTAGAGGGGAATTATCAAAAAAGCAATTAAAACCAAATTATTGCTCACATCTTCATTTCATGCAGTGTCAAGATGAGGATGCTGTTGTGGAGTTGACTGGCACATCTGGTGAACAAGGTTAGCTTATGTACCTTCAGCACAGTATTTCTGCTTTCTCAGGCTCAATTTAGGAAACATCTGCTTGCCCTTGTGGCATCTGTGGTAGCTTACTCTATGAATAGTAAGCCTTTTCATCTACAGAAATTCCAAGTATGTTCCCTGACCCAGCCATTCAGCTTTACTGAACTTTGATGTCCACTGTTCACAATGCCTGGCACAGCCTTGAAGTGTATATACCTTCCAACTTCTTCAGTAAGGGCCCCCAAGAAGCTTATCTTTCTCCATGACCTTTAGGGCCTTGTTACATGTTATTTTGTGAGCCGCACAAGAGTTGATTGGCTTAGTAACTGGCTGTCTTGGAATTTGGAGCAGTCACACCCTTAGTGACTGTCACCTGCACAGTTGTGACTTGCCACTAGAGGCCTGGCAAGCAAGGGCAGGGCTAGGAGCTGTAGCTGTGAGTTGCTACTAGAGGGCTGGTGAGCCAAAACAGGCTGTATGGGCTGGGGTGTAAGAGATCCTGGGATATTGGAGGACTTCAATTTGGGCAGCACACAGTAGACAGCGGTCACACCTTGATGGAAGAGAAGCTGGGTAGTGCTGATCAGAGAGAATCCTGCATAACTTTGGGCCACATAACAAGTGCTTAAACCCACTTCAACGTGCTAACGTGCAGGCAGCCTAGGGGTTAAGAGCTTGAGGAGCTGCCCAAAATTACTGTGTAAGAAGACCCTTAGATCCTTGTAGAACTGTAACATACTTTTGCTGTATCCTCTCTATCTCTCTAATACCCTTTACAGCAGTTTGTAGCCAGAACTGCCGACAACCTTCTAAATGTGAGCTATAGAAAGGATTGCCAAGAACTGGAAAAACACAGCTCAAATTCCTATCCAAAGACTTATTCACTCATGATATTCTGTTTGGGGTTTTTTATTAATATTTTATTTTATTATTAGGTGCGATGATAATATGTTTGGAGTGCTGGCAGCTGCTATCCTTATCTTTCTTCCCACTTGTTTTGTCATTTTTGGCCTTTGGAAGCTACAACGCTTTTCCACAAGCAACTCACAGCCTCATTACCCCTTTTTCAGTTCAGGAGGCAAACTATCTGCCTCACCTCTCTATTTAGTTCAGTTCTGGTCTTTTGTATCATTTAAGACGGGGTGTAAAACATATGATCTGTGGGCTCAATCTGGCCCACTGAATCGGTCTATCCAGCCCACTGGACTACAAGTGTGGGCAGGGGGGTGACGTGCCCCAGTGGACATGGCAATTGGCTGTAGGAGGGTAAGTGAGGGCTGGCACAGCCCTGGTTGCCCTCCAGCTGCTTAAGCAATCCTACGTCCCTGGCTGTCAGCCCTCACCACATGCTGGAACCAGAGCTGCCATTGCAGCATGGTGCATGGAGCGGACACTGCTCTGGCACTGGCACCAGGTACATGGTAGGAGTTATGGCTGCTACAACGTACCCTGTATTGGAGCTGGCGCTTCTGCTACTATCACAAGCTTCACATTGCAGCTGGAACCAATGCTGCAGCTTCCTCCTGCCACAGTGTGGACTTGGCCCACAAAGAGCCCCACAGGCCAGATACAGCCCAGGACACAAAGTGAATTTAACACCTCTAATTTAAGATCATCATTGTGAGAATTTTGTTGTTTCTCTGCCTCTCTGTCATTATCATCAATCAATTTTGTTTCCGTTCCATATGTTAACTTCTTCCAAGCTATCATTACAGAAATTCAACAGTCTGGTCTGACTGCTGATTCTTGCTACTATGTACTGATTCCCCTCCCTCAAACTGCTTTGGCTCATGCATAACTTGCATGTCCATTATCTGAACTGGTTTTTCATCTGTGCACGTTCTGAAGCTCATCTTTTCACTGTACTTACTGAACTTATCTGATGAATCTTTTTAGTAAATTACTATATCAAAAACTCTTTAAGGCTAGAGAACTGACACACACAGCTTCCCCCAGCAAATCCTTTTTTTCCTGAAACTGTCTCTATACATGTTTTTTTTGTTAAATGTATCACATTGTTATTTCTTGTACTTTATTCTGTGTGGTATGGTATTTTGGTTAAGGAGATAAGGGGTCTTGCTGAGCTATGGAGGCATAATTTAAGTCTTACTAGAGAAGCACATTGAAGGCCACCCAGCTGCTGACCTAGCTATACATGGACACCTGGTCATTCAGGATGGGGTCATGGGCAGATGGATAGGATGCTAGCCATATTATCCCCATATTGCCTCTGGATATAGAAACCAGCACATCTAAACCACGCTGTCCCAATGGGCCACTAAGCTCAAGCAGAACTTTGACCTTAACTGCTCATAGTCCCCAAATTACTGAATGTTTTAAAATTTCCTCCAGAACCCCACTTTGGCTAGTGTCTCCTGACTTCCTCAAGGATCTTGTGATGTTCATCCTGGCACAGCTAAACTCTTGAAGCAAATAAGCAAGCCAATTCCAACCCCACTTGCACTTCTCTTCTAGCTCATCCATTTCTCCATTACTAATCCTTTTTTTTTCCTGCCTAGCAATAAGACTGACTCAGGCAAAGACCACAAAAGACTCCACTCAAGTAAGTATCTCCCTTACTTATTCTTTAGAACATCACCTCAACATGTCAGAATAAGTCAAAAACGGCAGCTGCCAAGACTTCCTATGCTTGGAGGTCCAGTGACTTAGTCTCACAGTAATTGATAAAGATTTATTGGAAGCATCTTATGACATTGCACTCTGTCTTCCGTTAGTAAATTATTACGAAAAAATAGCACTCTAGTCAAAGACCATGTCTTCCTTTGTTGGCCTGGAAGGAACCCACAGAAGGCCTCTCCTTCTCCAGTAATCTGCATAGTAAGTCTCTAACTATCAGTCATTAACAAACCCATTTGGAGTACCAGCCTAAGGGGATTTTTCCAACACACTAATGACCACAGGCTAAAGGTCAGCAACATATGGACCACAGACTGGATCCAACCTCTGAAGAGATTTTATCCAGCTGCCAAGCACACCAAAATATGGAAGTGTATATATCCCAACGTTTGTAAGTTTTGCAGAAGAATGCACCACCACAAGCAGCTACTGGTGGAATATCTAGCACTCCAGCCATCTAACCCATTAGGACCAAGCTGTATTAATTCAATCCCACTGTTAGTGAAAGGTTTCTGACCCCTACACAGGGGATTCCTGATTACAGTAAGAGAAGACCCAACCACAGCACCACTGAATCTTTACACTTTAGCCAGCCAACATTTGTTACAAACTACTCTGGACAGACCTCTGTCTGGATTTGCTCAGAAATTCTGCATCTGTGCAAGGAACTGAACCACATGAGTCAGAGACACCTTCTAACATTGTATCAATATGATCATATGATCATAACCATATGTAGTTATGATCTTACTCATTTGTTGTTAATGAGTATCTGCCTCAGAGGCCTGTCATGAGCTTTAATTTATGCCTCCAAAGCACTGTGAGATCCCTGGATGAAAAGCTCTGTGGATACAAACACAAGGCATGTTTATATCAGTTTAGCCTGCCTTTTCCATTGGCATAAACAGGGAGCAGACATACAACATATAGCTATACACCCATTTAAGTCACGCTACTTGAGGGACACATAACTCCTTGGAAAGTCAGGAATAATTTTCCGTCCATGCATGGTTTTTGCCTCTGCAACGCTAGTTGATTTCCTCCTCTGGTACCCATTTGCTCAAAGCAAATAGAGTATTAACAGCCCACCACTACCAACTGGTGAAGCTTTGTAGTAATAGCTACTGTGGGCAGCTAGGTGAGGAAAGCTGACTGCTCTGCCCAGGGTTCAAAATACATCAGTGCATGTAAGCTCTGAAAGTGACACCAGTGATAACTCGCTGCATGTGCACACACCCTATATGGATCATTGTTACTGAATTCCAAGCAAATCAGCTTGGTGTCTGAGAGACAACTAACACTAGCAGGATGCCAGAATGACAGGACTTCCCATGCCGCAGGGCAGTCTCCATGTTAAGTTGCCTGAGATTCATAGATATTTCTGAAAGCCAATACGTTTCAGAGAGAGAGTTTCAGTGCAAGGCATTTCTAGATTTAGTGTAGGATTCAACTTCAATGTGGTGCCATGATGAAAATTTACTTATCAAGATCTTTTAGCTAAAATAACCAAATAATAAACAAAGAAACGAACAAACCAACCTGAAATACACCAACAAAGGCACCAAATGGAATTTTTAAAATATCCCCAAAAGCTTAAATGTTGCCCAGTCTTCTGTATGCATTAATTGCTCAGGAGACAGATTTATTTATTTATAGCTCAGAGAAGAATTCCCAGCTCTTTGGATTTCCAAGGAACAGACACCCCCCAAGTTCTGCATGGTCACCTTAACTAACTCACCATGCAGGCTTTCATTCTAATGCTAATGTAGTTCAAACAACCAAACCCTGCATTTTTTATGTATACAATAAGCCTGTCTTTAGGTCACTTCACTGTGTCCATTTAGACCAATGTTCCCATACAGAACATCAGATAATTTTATTTCTTTTGTGGGTCAGAGAAAGAAAGGGGGGGGGGGGAAGTAACAGTAAAAATCCTCTTCTGTTTATGGTGCCTGATCCAAGCCTCACTGATATTCATGGCTATTTTTCATTGATTTCAACGGGCACTGGACTCATAGTGAATGATATTTTAACCTAAGTTTAAAAAACTGCCTTCAACACATGGCCCCCATATTTGTGTGTGTGCATGCACAGGCACATGCTTACGTGCTTTATTAGGCCTGTTCCAAACTTCATTGAAGTTAAGAGTAAAGCTCCTTTTAGGCTTTCAAAGAATCCCCTTTGTGAATTAAGGCTTGATCCTATACCGCCTGCTCTCGCAGGCAGTCCCATTGACTCAATAGGGCTCTTCATAAAGGCCAAGGATGAAGTTCAGACCCTCAGCACTCATAAACGGTGGTAAATTCACAGTCTAGATGTGGATAATTTTTGGCAGGAGACTAAAAGCATATAAAATGGGATAGCATTAACATAGCATTACAAAAAATCTGTTTTCCCTGCACATTTCCACAAAGCCCCATTTTGAGGCCAAAACTGTAACATTTTCTTCAAGAAAATTAGGCCCATATTTAAGCAACAATAGAGACAAAACTGAAGCATGTAAAAATTCTGTGCACATGGTTCACAAACTGCTCTTCCATTGAGACTCAAACCTGGTTAGATGAAGCATGGGTGGGAAGGTCTTCCGTCTCTAGCCAGTCCTTCTTCTTTCTGTTCAGACTACCACCACTACCTCATGCCTAATCTAGTGGCTGCTTTGCAACATGTACATATATGTCTACTAAAAACTAGACCATAAACTTGCATCCAACATGAACTTGCATCCAAGAAATATCAAATCATCAGTATCAGTTAAGAACCTTGGCTTATTACCATCCAGAACCTGATTCGAATCAACAACCCTCCCTAGCCCCTTTACCCATCAGTTCAGTCATCAGGCCAATGCCCATAACTTAGTTACCCTACCACCAATTGCTGCAGATCGGTTGAACCACAGAACCAAAACAGTCTCATGGGGTGACAGTAGAGGGAGGGTGTGCGTGCGTGTGTGTGTGTGTGTGTGTGTGTATGTGGAGGGGTCCTTTAGTAGATAGCATGAAGTGGCTTTGCAGATACAACAGGAACTACTCATCTATTTTTCACAAACCGTTCATAATATATGGTGTATGTTTGCAAAAGAGAGGTACAACCCTTCAACCTGATAACCTCAAAGTACAAGAGTAGTGTTAATGACATACAATCTGTGCAGAGCAAGGCAGCAGTTTACAGACAACTAATCAGCAGTTCATGCCCAGTATGTCTACATTGCACATTCCGGTACAGAAAAGATACTCAGACTACTCAAGTGCTGGCAGGAGCCTAGTTCAGGCAGCACAGAGCAAGAATCAGTGTAAAACAGACCCTGCTTTAGCTCCATACTGCCATAACTGGACTACTAGATTAAAGAGACCTCAGGTATCTCCGCAGGGCACTCCAGTCTGCAGTGTAGACATACTCCTCCTTGTTATCCTTCATACTAACCAAGTATGGCTCTTTTCTGCCCTCTAGTGGTTAAACTTTCTAAGATGCTTATGCATCCCTGGCTGCTGCCTCCTAGACTCGGACCTCTAGCTCAATCGATAAAAGCATGCACTGTTAGATCAACAGACAATCATACTGTGGTGTCTTATAGTGAAAAAAGCCAAGGGCCAATCTTGTCCTATGAGGTAGATAGAAAACTCCTTGTCTTCACTGAGAGCTACATATTTGCATCTTCAGCATTAGGCAATCAAAAGAATTATCTAATGTAAATATATGCAGTCGATTAAAAATAAAGACTTTTCCTTCAGGAAGCACAAGATATATTTAGTGACTTAGATGAACTCAAGTTTTTACCCAGTTTCAAGATACTAAGTTTTATGCCTGAATATTATGTGCCTGTCAGCCAGGGTCAAAATAACCCCCAGTGATCGTTAGACAATTCAATGTCTCAATGATCTTTAATCAATCTCCCCAGAGGCACGCGCACATACAGCCATATGATGCTCTCCAATCTCAGAGACAGAACACAAACATAAAAAACTTCATGTTTCTTCACAAGTCATCGTCTTTTATGTGCGAATGTTCAAGTTGCCTTCCTTTGCTTGCCAGTGATAAAATATGCTAACAACATTAAGGCAAGGAAAGGCATGCAGAGAGCTCACAATCTGTAAGCAGCATAATTAGCAGATGCCAATTTTTTTAAACTTATTACTGCTCCTTCATTTCTACCCTATAAAAAGGGACATCGGTTGAAACCTGTTATCTAAATGGCTGTTTTCTTAGTACTGATACAAAGCAATGATTATGGGGAAAATATAGTCTCAGAGCATGTGTGAGGAAATATCCAACCCATCTTGCAGCGACAGTGCAAACAACTACAGAAAAGAAAGAAATCCATGCCTTCAAATAGGACGTCCCTCTTCCTCCCTCTTCTCTCTGTTCCCTCACAAACATTTTGGATTTTAGAGTACTGAGAAACAACAACAACAAAAAGAAATCACTGGGTATTGGAAGAATCTCCAGTTGTTTAAAATATACCTAGACAAGACTAAGGGTACAGTAGAATTAGAACAGGAGGTTGCTCAGATGAACCTGCTACTGATCATTTTAAAGCAAGAAAGATGAATGCACTTAGAAGGATGTGTTTTCTGTACAGAGAACCAATACCTATAAGACAGCCAAGGAAGCAGTGCAATCCCTAGAAATATGACCAAAGCACCAAAATAAATAGATTAATAAATAGGAGTTAATGGACTTGATGGGCAGCATGTAGGTATTCATTCTGCAGAACTATAACCTGTTTCATAATACAAGTAAACCCCTGCTGAATTAAAAGCTTTCCAAAAGAATGAACATGGGCAAAGAAATTCTTTCCACACCAAGGTTATGCATTTAACAGGCTTCTTCTGTGTAAAGAACATAATGATACAATCCTGACAGAATTTGCTTCTGAGTTTATTAAAGGGTTTATTTCTACCCCCTCCTACTCCAATGACATTTTAGTATGATTCAGTATACTATATATAATTCTTCTTATTCATAATCTGACCTATGACTATAAGGATAAGTTTAGGCACCTTGGAGATTTTTCTGTGTGACCTTGTTGTCATCTGTAACTGAAATTTCTGCTAGACATGACAATTAAAAGTTTTCCCATTATCATTCACAACACTTAAGGAGGAAGAAACAAACCCTTCAGAAGTTCTCTAAGCACCTATGTATGCACCATATAAATCAGAAACAATACAAATGTATCTCTCTAGTTGAACTGGTCTCTGTGGAAACTAATAAAAGTCCACAGTATGCATTGTAATCCAAGTAATAATTTTAAATGAGCATAAACTGCAATGTGCTGAACTAAGGCATTCTTACCTTGCAAAGCATGTTTGGGGACATTCAATTACAGTACAAAGGAGAAAATGTACATGCAGAAAAGTATTGTGCGCGCACAAGCACACACACACACATCTTGGACACACACACACCTACTACATAGACAGTTCATCTATTTTAGATTGAGAATAAAGACCAGAAAAAGGATAAGCAGCAGTATTAATGCCTCGCCTTTACATCTCAGTCAACACTGAATCAAGTGTGGGAAGCCACTTGCAATAAAAAAGAACAATTTCCAAAAATAAGAATTCTACTCCAGATGTAAAGCACTTCACTTGGATGATCTATAATACTTTAAGTCATAAACCCCTCCCAGCCATCCCTCCCTCCTGAACCAATTAGTTGTAAATGTCAAACAAGATTGCACAAACAACGTACGAAGACTTTTAACCAAAATATTACAGAAGACTTTACCTTTGAGTCAGAAGAAGTGACAGAGAACAAGCGTAACAAACTCAGTGGGCACCACTGCTGTACACATTTCTCTGTGGAATCCTCTCTAGTGGCCCCAGAAGCATTAAACATTAAAAAAAACTCCAGCCTGCCTGCTTCATTCTTCAGCAACCAAGATACATGCTGCCACGGTAACGAGGAAAGACAAAAAAGAACTACAGATCTTAGTTTCTTAAAACCTTTGTGTTTATATAATAAAAAGAGGGAGCGAGGCGAAATAGCACAAACACTTTCACTAAGAGAAACTGGTCTCAGCCATATAACTAACCTACAGCCGAAGATCATGCAGTTTGAATTTCCCTGCTTGCAAGCTCCCCGGGAAAAAAAAAAATCGCCTTTAGGGTGAAAAAAAAAAAAGCGAATGCATGGATTGGGGGAAGGGGAGAGAAGGAGGAGGAGGGTAGAGCTTCTATGTGACATACATATGGAATGAGCATTAGAACAATGCTGACAGGACAGCTAGGCAACTGCACTCTGGGGCAGCAGTTTTCAAAGCAGAGCTTTGCAGCTTTAGAAGAAGGAGGAAAAAATAATAAATATATCTATTTTTCTTTCTGTAAAAGGAAAAAAAAAACATATTAAAAAAAAAAACCCACCAGAATGAAACAATGGAGTTGCTAAATTCTGCAAAAATCGCCTTGCCTGCTTTCCAGCGATGCAGGCAAAAGCCTTGATGTCTAGTGCACTTACATTTTATGCAGCTCACAGTGGGTTCCCCCCACCCCTCCTCCTCCTCCTCTGCCTAGGAAGCTCTTGGTCCCAGGGGGTAAGAATTCCAGTGGACCCAATTAACACTGTACTTTGCTAGCTTCTTGGTATGATCGATATAAAATAAGCTGTGTTTTAGCACCATTGAAAAATAAAGAAGCTGTGCAATTTGTGGCTGCAAGAGGCTGGGGGTTTTTCCAACCCCTCCCATCTCAAAATGATGAGCCAGCGGGGAAAAAAAAAAACCTAGCACCAGTGCCAGCAACACAAGCTATATTTGTCAGAAACTTGATAAAAGCATACCGTTAGTTGCTCGTTTCACTGGGCTCCACAGTATTTGCATACACAAGATTTTCAAACCAATGGACAGCAACCAAGTCTCGTAAAGGGCCGTGTTCACCAGGTCAGTTTATTGTCGTCTAATACACCTTTCTGATATAGGGAATTTGTTAGAAGGGCTTGAGGATCATTTCAGGGGCTTGCCTTTTTTAAAACAGGTTCTCTACAGTATGACTTCACAGAAATACATTAACAGGTTTGCTGCTTTAAGGGAACACATCTTACTGTGCTTACTGGTTCACTCCAGTAACATGTGCCAGGATGCACTTTTCAAACAGCAAACTGTTTCAGTTTGGAGTGGGAGGAGGTTGGGAGGAAGTAACATTCTTTGGTCCTTCTTCCACCCATCTATCAATCAAAGACTGCAGGTAAAAACAATCCCACAGTGGAAAAAAAGCAATTAGTAACATCAACTCTTGCCATTGCAAATTAATACAGCATATTCCACAACCGACTGATACAGTTTGCCTGCAACCAATTAATTTAGTGTTGAGTTAAAATCTGATCTGTTCGTTTGGGATTCCCAAGTTAAGAACTTTCCCCACCTCACCTATTTTTGTGAAGCATAATGAAAATAAATGTTAAAAAAATGCTAGTTAAGCAGAGGCAGACATTTTATTTCATATGGACTAGATCAAATGCAGGCTAACAGAACGCAGAAGTGAACTTCCACACACAAGCAGCAAGTTTCACTATCAGGATCTATTTTTTTTCTTTTTGTTTCCAGGGACTCCTTAATCTACAACCAAAAACAATAAGAAGCACTGTGCAAGTTCATTGATTGAACAGCTGGGTTGACCGCTGACTCAAATCCACCCTGTTAAATTAATGGCAGATTGTATTTCCATAAGAATAAAGTCAATTAAAAATGCTCAGGAAGCAGTGCTACTGAAGGCACTGAAGAGTTAAATTCATGAATATAAAAAACCTACAAGTACATAATTTTAAGGTCATGATACTAGCTGGTAACATGCGAGGGAGCCCAACAGATTAAATGTTGTGATGTGATAGCTATTGATAGTGACTCCAAATTCCACACCATTTGTCGGTTTTGCTCACATTTTGTATGTTATTTACAAGGTGTCTTTACATGAGGTACCTTCTTTGTCTTTATATGGCATTTTCCAGATTCAGAAGGGTCTGCAGCTAAAGGATCATCTACATGAGGAGACCCAGGAAAGTTAAGATGAATCAATGACATGTGAAGTCAACATTTATGAAGCTACAGCAGTGATCCTCATACTGGGGTGCCATGAGATGTTGCACACTATTAGCCCTGCTCAGTGTGCCAACACCTACACAGGGTTCACAAGAGAAACCCAAATAGGATTCAAATAGAAATCCATAGTGTCAAAAACTTTTTGACCTTCTTTGGTCTTTCTGAGAGTCCCCTGCAACAGAAGAAGTACTTCACTATTTTTCTGTAGGCAAAAAACAAATGAAAGCTAAGAGTTGGCATTTTCTGAGGAGCATCTTGATTCTAAAAAAGCAGAGAACCACAGAGCTACAGCGACCTAAGTCCACCTCATACTTGAATGAGAGCACCCACACTGGAGTTTATCACACTCTAACTTACATTAATTGCCTTTGCACCTTGAAGTTGATATGCCACTCCCTTTTCTGGGCACTCCCTGAGTAAAGAATCCCTATACAGAATAGGACTCGGTCAGTACTTGAATTACAGAATTATAGGGTTAGAAGGGACCACAAGTATTATCCAGAATAAATACAAAATGTGCTTTCATGTTCTATCTCAGACATCTGCTTATCCACTCTCTTCTTGAAAACCACTAGGGAAGGAGGTTGAGGAAGTTTCCCAACACCTGGAAATGGCAGAAAATAGTGCTATAGCAACTAACTGTCCCCTTGCATGTATGTCAGTACTGAACCAATGCCCTAGCTTGGTAGAGGAACTCCAAAGGTAATGGCTGGTAAATGAGATACAAAGACCAACTTGAAATTCCACCTTGAAATTCCAGGCTGGAGGTAATTCATTATATGTCTTAGGTGTTCAAGTTTGGGGCTGTAGGTAACAGTGAGAGGAACGTTGTTATCCTTGTCCCTGTGTTGGTATTGCAGCATGTCAGAGAAGGTTTTGAGTCTGGCTTTGTTGATTTGACTGGCTAGAGTTTGGGGGTTTTATTGTAATTGTAAAAATCCCTGCTCCCAGTTGGTGGGATCAGACCAGATACAGTTATAACATAGAGATTGGCTGTAGATGGTGGATCTAGTGGTGTGCTTAGGATAAAAGCTGGTGGTGTAAATATAGCTGTGACAATTGGTCTTTGATGCTGTGTGGTGGCAATGTGGCCATTATAAACCTTCACAGTAGTGTCTAAGAGATGAATTTTCTGGATGGAGTATTCCAGAATTAGTCTGACTGAAAGGTGGAAACTATTAAAGTCCTGGTGAAATTCCTCTAGTGATTCATTCCCATGTATCTATACAATGAAGATGTCATCAGTTTACCTTCGGTTGATCATGGGGATGAGAGGACAGCTGCAAAGAAAATGGATTTCAAGGTCTGCCATAAATATGTTGGCATACTGAGGGGCCATATGTAGAATGGTTGTAGTCAGGGATGATCCTACCTTAAGCAGGAAGTCTAGATGAGCTCATGAGATCCCTTCCAGCCCTATTTCCTATGTTCCTATTTGTCTGGGAATAATAAATCCTGAAGTTGTGCAGGGAGTTGGACTAGCTGACCCTTAAGTTTCATTGCAATAGTATGATTCTCCCCCCACACTGCCCTACGGAGGGAGAATCAAAGTTTGGTGTACATAGGTTGTGGCAATTCAAGATGGAACTTCAAGCGGGCCTCTGTATCTTATTTAAAAGGCATTACCTTGGGAGTCTCTCTGCCAAGCTGGGGCATTGGTTCATTACTGACTTGGATGCAAAGGGACAGTTAGTTACCATATCAGGTAAAGGATGACCTCTCAAAATAGTCATGGGGGACACACCTGTTCTGGCTTACAGGCAGCCTCCCGACCTCATACTGCATCTCTCAAGCAACAAGTCACCTAACTCACAGTCTCACCCAAGCCTTGCAATGGACCCAAATGTCTTCTGTGTCCCAACATCAATACAGATCACATTATCACTGGTCCAAATACGACAGATTATAACTTCTTCGGTTAACTGATTTTTAACTCGACAAATATCATATATGTCATCACTTGCTTACAGTGCCCCTCTGCTGTCTACAATGGTCAGACTGGGCAATACCAGAATGAATGAACACCAGCATTAACGACATCAGCTACAGAAAGACACACAAGCTTGTGATAGGGGTGTAGGTTGTAGCCGTGTTGGCCTAAGGACGTAGGCAAACAAGGTTCTTTCAGTAAAACCAATATCTTTTATTAAACCAACTCAAAATCGTTGGAAAAATACTTTTTAGCAAGCTTTTGAGCACAAGCACCATTTGTCAGGCTGAGGACATGTCTGCAGATGGTCTGTGCTCTTCCTGGATGGAGTGGTAAAGCAGCCAGAGGCTGCTTCAATTTACCACCTCAATTTACATTTTAACCGACTGGCTTTCTTGCATACAACTGGCCTCTTTGTGCAAGCGATTATTCTATCCCAAGTGCAGAACTTTGCATTTGTCCTTGATGATATTCAACCAGGACAAGTGCAATGTCTTATACTTGGGATAGCATAATGCCTATCCAGAAGCCAATTTCAAGTCAAAGAGGACAGATGAGGGGCTCCTTTGGAGTCTTGTTAAAAAACCCAAGAGGCACTGGAGAAACACTGAGAAAGAAAAGGAAGCTGTTGTACTTTAACTACACCAGTGGCTCTCAATCTTTTTATACTCAAGGCACCCTTCAGAAAATGCTAGCTTTTACCTTTCACTCATGTCTTGATTATGGAAAAATTATAGAGCAATTCCATCACAAAGATCTCAGAAAGACCATAACCGGCTTTTGACACTATGGATTCCTATTTGAAATCTAGGTCTCTCTTGTGAATCGTGTGTTGGTGTTTTCCCACCTAACAGTACAACACTGTGCTGCATCCCAGGGCACCCTTAAAAGGATCTCATACATTCTGGTTGAGAACCACTGAACTACAGACTACTCTAAGCCTTAGCTGGTGAACGGCAGCAAGAAACAGAGGCCAGCAAGCCAATCAAGTCATCTGCACACACTGAAAAATATATTTAAAAAGAGAAACACACGTTATTTATGTGAATCAGACAGGGTCTAATGGGCACCTGTTAACTGGGAAAGTTAGGTATTCACTGCTTTGAAAGGAACCACATACATCACAAGTAATGCATCGGTCTTCTCAATGCAGGAAATGTTATTATTCCTGTTTTACAGGTGGACAACTGAGATATAGAAAAGTCCAGCAACTTCCCAAAGGACACACAAAAAACACTCAGAGGCAGAGCAGGACTGCCCCATCATCTCACACGTCTTATCCCCAAAACAAAAAACTCCTCTCCTCATATGCTGACTTTCATATCTGGAAAGTGAAGATCTTCGTCCCCTAAACACTTCAGAGCCATTTCAGTCTCTTTCATACAACACGCTAGTGGTGAGTGTGGTATTTTAATGTGGTGAACAGCAGGAGATGGTAGTTTAGTAAGTGCCTATCTCCTTGTCCTCAGCTATAGAAGGTAAATGGGGCCTAAGAAAGAAAAGCAAATTATGTTGTCAGTGTTCAGGAACAGCACCAAAGAAGCTCTACTTGTTCTCACATTTGCCTGGAGCATGTGTTTGACCAGCCCCTGCTCACAGTAATACACACTCCCCTGTTCTCCAGATTCTTGATGGACATCCTCATGTCTATGCCGCAAGGCATGCCTAGATCTGGGCTGGCTTCTTTACTTATCCACCTATGCAGTGGAAAGACACATGCCTTCCTTTTTTTATTGATGGCACGTGTCACAAACACACAGCCTACAAGTGTGTGCACATACACACTCATGTACGGAGATTCAAAATATCCTGGATGCTAATCAACAGTGCTTTTTTTTTTTTTTTTTTTTAACCTGGAACCACAAATGGTCAAAAAGCAACACTGTGAAGGAGAAATTAGAATCGGAGGCCCCCGTTTGGTGCTGTATTTCCAAGCCAGCGAGGAATTCTGCAGAAGCAACTCTCACAGGTATGAAGGCACACTGGAAAATGTTACTCAAGGCACTGCTGTTTGCCAGCACAGGGAAAAGTGGCAGCAGCTACTAGAGCCAGGGAAGTAGCCCCTGAGCCAACACCTCCCATTAGAAGGAACCAAGCACCAACCATCTTTTTGGGTGAGTAAGGAGGGTCTTGCTCTTGCCTGGTCCGCCCTGACCGCCTCAACCCTTCCCTACCCACAGACTCTTCTGGGCTCTGCCTCCAGCTCCCTACAACAGGGCTTGGTTATCCCACTGGTCTGTACACGTCTGGCTCCCTGTTAGTGGGGTTCAGATGTTCTTCAGGGTTCTGGGGTGGGGCCAGACTAGGGATGAAGGAGTAGTGACCCCCTCCCAAGTGCAACATACGTGATGCCAAAATAAAATGCAATTTAATACAATTTGGCAGACTAAAGAAAAAGAGGAGGCCATACCACTAGAATCCTACCCTTTCCTCACTATTTGCTTTAATAACTTAAAAGGCCCCAAACAGTAAAGAGTGCATAATAGAAGTCCAAGCCAAAAAGATTTATCAAAGAAACAGAGCTGAAAGGACAACTAGTATTTTTTACTGCTTGAGGGCACATTTACCAGTGTTAACAGAGCAGTACTGTACAACGTGCTGGAACGGGACTGCGAACCCCAGGAAGATGCTCCGGCCTCCAAAGTTCTATTAAAATGTGTCAGCATTTGAAATGTCAGAGCTGCAATCTGTGCAAATGCTCTTAAAGCACCTATGACCTAAATTACAAATATGGCAGATTAGAAATGTAAAGATACAAATTGTTTTACACCATGTACCAGCTAATCCACTTTATTACAAGCATCACCAATTCCGCTCATTATCTAAACCTTCCAACTTAAATGCTCTAGTTCTAAGAGACTAGATGCCTTAGGCACTATTTAAGTTGTTTAGACTGTTTTGAGAAAAGACTGTTTTGATTATTAAAAGGGATATCAATTAGCCAATTTCTTTCTTTTTTTTATTCTTTAAAACCTATTTAACATAATGAAGTGAGTTTATAAACAATAGAGGGGGGAAAGAAATCTTAAACAAAATAAATCCTGACTTTAAAGCATTGATATTTCAGAATAGAAACAATGAAACATACATGCTGATTTAGTCTTTGGGCAAGAATGAGAAAAATGTCTGTGAACATTTTAAATATTTACCAAACGAAAGGGATTGTATCAGGTTACAGAGTATTTGCTTAGGAACCCTTTCCAAAGAGATGATAATTCTTGCTAGTAGGGATCACTGCATTTGGACTTTTATTCTTCTAATTAAATTTCGAGTGAGAAATAAACAGAATGAACACATAATGGCAGAAATAATAATAATAAAAATAACAATATATAAACAACCTTTTACAACACTTAACATCAGAGCAGGTTAGCTAGATAATTGCGATTTACAGCTGCACTGTAAACCACCAAGGAGGTTCCTCTGACTAATGCTCTGCACTATTATGTAGCAAGTATCAAAGATAAAAGGCCAATTTCCTATTTGGAAATTGAGTTTCAGAAACCAGCACCCACCACACTGCAGGTTGGGCTATTACTCTCTCACTGTCATTAATCACGGAGGCCCAGAGTGGTGGGAATTTTCATCCCCAACTTCCAATCATGTCTTTATGGCTGCATTTAGGAGTTCGCTGTCAAGAGTCTGTAGTCTGTAACGATACACAACTGAGTAACCCAGGTTCCTGCCAAACAGAAACGTTTGCAGAAGAATAAGTCCTGTGGTTAAAACCGTGGACGAGGATTTCGGAAATCTAGAGTTCAAAAACTGGCTCTGGACACAGGCTTCTTTTTCTGATCTTTGGCCAGTCACTTAGGGCAGGATCCAAAAAACACAGTTAGGCATCTAAAGTGCCTCTGCTGTTAAGTGAAGAAGTCAGCTACCACACCCCACTGTTCGAGTGTATCCAGAGCTGTCTAAGTTTTTACCTGTAAAGCTACTCAGGCACTTAGGGTACTGTCACTATGCAGGCCCCTGTCACAATACTGTTTATCCATTCACTTTTAATGCAGGGGATGTCTGACCTTTTGTGATGTGAGCCAAGTTTAAATTTTAGACTAAGATAGAAGCAGAACCAGACAAACAGGCGATGTCCCTGCAAAGGACATTAGGGACATAGCAAGCACAGGCCATTACAGCTCTGAGGCAATACACGTTTCAGCCTGTTTTTTTTTTCCACAGGTGCCCAGTGAACCCCATCAATTTGTTTTGCAAGCCACATGCAGCTCACATACTACTAGAAGGCCTCCTGCACTTGAATGCAACATATACAGGCAGTCCAAACCTCCTAGGAGGATCCTAATGTTTTGCACTATTATGTGGCAACTATCAAAGATAAAAGGCCAATTTCCTATTTCAAACGCAAGTGATGAGGGAAGTCCCCTCATCACTTGGCTACAGAGACAAGTTCCCACTTGCTTGAATGATCACTCAAACTCAAGTTCTTTCACTCTTGGTTCTACCAGCGACCAGCATCAATGCGATGGGTTTAGGGTGACCACCCCAGCCTGCAGGATATCTTGGCAGAAAGCCATGCAGAGAGCCTGGCAGTTCAGGCACCCTCCTCGGAGGTGGTTTGACCCTCCCTCTAGATGAAGAAGAGCTTAGAATTCATATCCCTCACTTCCTGGGTGAGTTTTCTAACAGACTGTTACTGGAGCATTTCGATATTTAAACAAACCTTTTCTGCATCAAAAAAAAATTAAAAAATCATAACTTTTATGACACAGGGTCAACCTATTCATTACATGAACATGGTATTATAACAGTGCACAGTGGCTGCCTTTAAAGGATGTCACATGGTCATCTGCTCCAGCATGGTGGCAGGTTCAGCTCATGCAGGCAAGGACCACAGTGCCTGGGTGACCTATATCACCATCATCCTGTAGTTGCATGACTGGCTTACTGGTGTGGGAGGCAGATATTAATCTTGTCACAGAAAGGTAGGAACTCAGAAGCCATAAGAGATCAGTGGTATACTGAAGCTTCCAGAGCCTTGGCTTTACTGCAGGAAGACGGAAAACTTTGGGTTGTCAGCTTTGGGGACAGGCCACGTGGCATGACAATACTGAAGACACCGAGCCAGGACACAGCTCAGCATCACCATGACAAGCCCTTTGTGGATCTGGGACTTGGTTTTGGCCTGCATAGGAAAGGGAGGGTCTAGCTAGCTAAAATAGGGTCTGACATAGGGTATGTGGATGCTCTTATATTCCAAACTAACCATCAGAAATGCTACTGGAGGCCTACCCCATCAGCTTTAATCGTAGTAGCTGTTATACCAACCCATCATAGACTCAGTGTGTTCCCTAACATGGCCAGCCCACACTGGAGCCTGTGCTACAGTGTCTTCACTGCTCCTGGTACTCAAGATGAAAGCTAGCTCAGGAACGTCTACACAAACTGCTTTTACGCTTCTGGTGGCAGTGTTCAGAACCCTTTTAAGGGGCCTTTTATCAGTTCAGTTATATCCACTTCCAAAGCAGAATAGACACTTTTAGTACAGAATTAGTGCCCAAGGAGAGAGATTGTGCAGAACAGCTATCAAAGGAGGGCTATTCTATGTCAGTAGCTCCAGCCTCTCCGCCTTGCAGATACGCTCAAAGTTTCTTTGTGCCTCAGCTCCTCTTCTGTAAAATGGGCACCCTCTCTTTGACTGTCCATTTAAGTCATAAGATGCTTGGAGAACCTATACTATATGGGGAGACGTGGTGACAAGGAAGTCAAGCAGGAATAAAAGAATGAAAATTCTACGTACTTAATTGATAGCTGGCTGATATGGTGGTAGCGAACACTGGAAACTGAAAGTGCAACCACTGCTGATATGGACTGTTAAAGGCATACTGTATTTCATCCACTGTTTTGTCAAGAAACCTCCTATAGGCGCACTGATCTATGACATACATGTACTCTGCATGTCATTCCACTTGATATATACCTCTAGCATTCGCTAGTAAAAAAAAATTAAACATAGGAACTTCCTGCAGCAGCTGCTCACATACAGTTTTCTTAAAGACTGAAAATAATCGCTTCGTTTGGGGTCATTCTTCTAAAATGATAAAGTGGACAGATTTGACAAAAGAATGCAAATAACCAACTTTTTCCTCCTCCTGCTTACTACATGTCTGTGGAGTTCATCCAAGCTACAGTTTTCTTTGTTTGCTCAAAGACCTCGCAGAAGTTGAAGGCAGATTTGTCAATGACAGAGCAGGACTTCCTGTTTAAGAGAAAATAATAATATTGGGTGTGTTGGCAACATGACAGGTGAGTAGGCATTAGTCTCTGTCTCAATAGAGACAGGTGAGTAGGCATTGGTTTCTGTCTCTCTCTGTCCTGGGAATGGGAGGGAAGCACGTGCACCCTTAGGAGGCCTCAAGTGCCTCTACACTAATGCTCATAGTATGGGGAGTAGGCAGGAGGAACTGTGCCTCCTGATTGCGAGTAAGAATCCAGACTTAGCAGGGCTTACAGAAACCTGGTGGGACCCTACCTACGAGTGGGTGGCAGGCATTCGGGGATACACCCTATATAGAAGAGACAGGACAGATAGGAAAGGTGGAGGGTTGCGCCATATGTCAAAGAGCACCTCATATCATCAAGGATTAGCTTTGGGTTAGAGGAGGGTCGGGCAGAGACACTATGGGTCAAACTACAAGTGGGGCATGGCAAAGGGGACTTTATGGCGAGTGTCTACTACAGACCACCCAACCAGGGGGAAGAGCTGGACCAGGACTTCTCTAGTCAGCTTATGGAGGCGGTTAGGTCAGGGGATGTTATAGTCATGGGTGACCTAAACTACCCAGACATTTGCTGGGAGGAGAAGACAGCTAGGTCTGACCGCTCGCGTAGGTTCCTGGCTGTATTACAGGACCGTCACCTTATCCAGGAAGTGCACAGCCCCACTAGGGGTAACGCCTTGCTGGACTTGGTCCTGGCCACAGGGGATGACCTGGTGAGGGGACTTCAGGTCCTCGACCACCTGGGCAAGAGTGATCATCACCTGCTGGATTTCGTTATTCAACGCATGGTGTCAAGAGCTTACACCAAGGCTAAACCCCTTGACTTCAGAAGGGCCAACTTCAATGAGCTTAGGAGACTAGTGGGGGAGGCACTGAGGGCCCAGAAGGTAGAGGAGATGGGAGTCCACAAGGGATGGTTGTACCTTAAGGGGGTGATCCTCCAGGCCCAAAGGATAACAGTCCCTGAGAGAAGCAAGGGGGTAAGAGCGCTCAGAAACCTCCTTGGCTCAGCAAGGGCATTCAGCAATACCTGAGGACTAAAAAGGAGGCGTACAACCAGTGGAAGGGAGGAGCTATCACCAAGGAGGAGTACTCCTCCTCGGCCCAGGAGTGTAGGAGGGCTATTAGGAAGGCCAAGGCAGAGATGGAGCTCAGGCTAGCGTCCAGGATTAAGGACAACAAAAAGTCCTTTTTCAAGTACATTGGGAGCAAGAAGAGGGCACCAGGCAATGTAGGGCCTCTGCAAGATGCAAACAGTAATCTTGTGGCTACGCCAGACAAGAAAGCTGATATTTTTAACAGTTTCTTTGCCTCTGTTTTCTTGAACAGGGACCGGGACATCCCACCTACCAGAGATAAGGACAATCTCGGGGATAGCGCTGTCAGACCTTCGGTCAGTGAAGATGTAGTTAGGGATCTTCTAGAAGGGCTAGACCTTTTTTAATCTGCAGGTCCAGATGCCCTCCACCCAAAGGTGTTGAGGGAGCTGGCAGGGGTCATTGCAGAGCCCTTGGCCCAGCTGTATGAGCATTCATGGACATCTGGCCAGGTGCCAGGGGATTGGAAACTGGCTAACATGGTCCCTATTTTCAAGAAGGGGAGGAAGGAGGACCCAAGTAATTATAGGCCTGTCAGCCTCACCTCGGTGGTCAGGAAGCTCTTGGAGAGAATCATCAAGGAGCACATCTATGGGGGGCCTGCAGGGGAGATCATGCTCAGGGGCAATCAGCATGGGTTCATCAAAGGCAGGTCCTGCCTGACCAACCTGATTGCCTTTTATGACCAAGTAACCAAGTTTTATGACCAAGTGCGATGCTGCAGCTAGTAAAGCGACTAAAACCCTGGCTTGCATCCATAGATGCTTCTCAAGCAAATCCCGGGATGTCATTCTCCCCTTCTACTCGGCCTTAGTGAGGCCACAGCTGGAGTACTGCATCCAGTTTTGGGCTCCACAATTCAAAAAGGATGTGATGTGGAGAAGCTTGAGAGAGTCCAGAGAAGAGCCATGCGCATGATCAGAGGTCAGGGAAGCAGACCCTACGATGACAGGCTGAGAGCCCTGGGGCTCTTTAGCCTGGAAAAGCGCAGGCTCAGGGGTGATCTGATGGCTACCTACAAGTTTATCAGGGGTGACCACCAGTATCTGGGGGAACATTTGTTCACCAGAGCGCCCCAAGGGATGACGACTAGGTCGAACGGTCACAAACTACTACAAGACCGTTTCAGGCTGGACATAAGGAAGAACTTCTTTACTGTCCGAGCCCCCAAGGTCTGGAACAGCCTGCCACCGGAGGTGGTTCAAGCGCCTACATTGAACACCTTCAAGAGCAAACTGGATGCTTATCTTGCTGGGATCCTATGACCCCAGCTGACTTCCTGCCCTTTGGGCAGGGGGCTGGACTCGATCTTCCGAGGTCCCTTCCAGCCCTAATGTCTATGAAATCTATGAAACTAAATCCTCGGATGATGGTGTCGCCGTGGATGTAATCTTTCTAGACTTTAAGAAGGCCTTTGACACTGTCTCTCACCCTATCCTCATCAATAAATTAAGCGACTGTGGCACTGATGCTTACAGAGTTGGATGGGTAAAAAATTGGCTGATGGGGCACACCCAGAGAGTAGTGGTGGACGGGTCGTACTCAACCTGGCAAGATGTGAGCAGTCGGGTATCCCAGGGCTCAGGCCTCGGGCCCGCGCTGTTTAACATCTTCATCAGCAAGGGGGTGGAAAGCACGCTATCCAAGTTTGCTGATGACACTAAGATGTGGGGCGAGCACCCAAACTCACTTGAAGGGAGAGAGAGGCTGCAAATAGATTTAGACAGACTACAAAAGTGGGCAGATGAGAATAGGATGGGGTTCAAGGTAGATAAATGCAGGGTGCTGCACCTTGGGAGAAGGAATCCACAGCATACATGCAGGCTGGGGAATTCCCCTCTTGAAAACACAGAGGCGAAATGGGATCTTGGAGTCATTATTGACTCCAAGATGAACATAAGCCACCAATGCCAGACCGGAGCCAGCAAGGCCAGCCATACCTTGTCACACATCCAAAGGTGCATCTCAAGCCAGTCCAGAGAGGTGATCCTCCCCCTCTATGCAACTTTGGTCAGGCCGCAGTTGGAGTACTGCATCCAGTACTGGGCGCTGCACTTCAAAAGGGATGTGGCCAGCCTGGAGAGGGTTCAGAGGAGGGCCACCCGCTTGGTGAGAGGGCAGCAGGACAGGCCCTACGAGGAGAGACTGAGGGACCTGAACCTGTTCAGCCTCAGCAAGAGGAGACTGATGGGAGACCTACTGGCTGCCTACAAGCTCATCAGGGGAGATAAACAGCAAACAGGTAGAGCCCTTTTCTCCCCAGCACCACCTGGGGTGACAAGGAACAATGGTAATAAGCTGATGGAGAATAGGTTTAGGTTAGAGATCAGAAGGCAATATTTTACAGTTAGAGCGGCAAAAATCTGGAACCAGCTTCCCAGGGAAGTGGTCCTCGCCCCTACCTTGGGCAAATTCAAAAGAAGTTTGGACGATCACCTGTCTGGGGAGTTGTGAACCCAGCATCCATTCCTGCCTGTGGCAGGGGGTCAGGCTAGATGATCTGTTCAGGTCCCTCCTGACCCTAGCTACTATGAAACTACTACTATGAAACTATGAATAATTATGTACAACTTCAGTCCCACTTCACATCTTCAGAATGAATAGGTGACATCAGGTTGCATCAGACATTTTACAGTACTTCATTTGACTTCCCATTACATGTGGACACCTTTCCTGACAATCTCGTTAGAAAGTCCTAATTGGCAACAGGCTAAGTTCCCTGGAGGAGAGCATCCTCCTAGTATGTAGCTGTAGTCTAAGAATATCTTCAGGTGCTGCAAGGAAGAAGAGTGCTTACAGCATTTCTCAATTGATCCTTTCATTTCAGAGGCCATTTTTGAAGGAGAACTGATTGAAAAGTATCTCAAGTCCAGTCAGTTCCAAACTAGATACAAATAAGCATGACAGGAAATCTCTACTCTACAGCCATGATTTCCATTACCTGTGAACTGTTCATAAGGATGGCAAAATCTCTGTCTAATAGAAAATTGCATAAATTCAAAAGACTGGATCATGCCCTTCTTACAGAGAGGTGAGGCTTTTATTAGGAAAGAGTGTACTTGCACTAATTTCCTTATAGCCACTCCTGTTTTCATCATGAAGTTTGGACAAGTCCATGCAAACATCAATTACAATGCATTTCTGGCAGGAGCCATTCAGAGGGCTAAATGGTCTTTTTAAAGACTTGATCCTTCAGAAAATATATGCATGACTCCTCCAAAGATTGTTGATGTTGGTTTCTGCGATTGCTGGGAGATGATTTGAAATAAGATTGGTCTTGTTATCACACCCCGGTAGACTGGCTGCAAGAAGGCAGCATACAGATTTTGAATGCTGCAGAAGTACTGGAAGTGGTGGTAGAAGAAGCCTGGAAGAAGCAAATGAGAGCCACTGGCAGGCTGTTACAATGAGAGAGGAACCATTCAACAGAGGAGAGAGACATTAAGGAGCCAGGCACTTAAACTGTTTTAAACCCAGGACATTGTCCATGACCTACAGTTATTCAGGTATCATGAGTTACATAGCAGTGGGCCTAGGCAAGACATGTAGGGGTGCACACCCAGCATTGTAGCAAGGGCTCCTGGTGACTCAATAGACGCACTCTTCTCTCCACACCAGTGCTGAGCCAAACAACTCACTCTGAAATGAAGGATCACTGCACTATCATAGATTTCATAGACATTAGGGCTGGAAGGGACCTCGAAAGATCATCGAGTCCAGCCCCCTGCCCAAAGGGCAGGAAGTCAGCTGGGGTCATAGGATCCCAGCAAGATAAGCATCCAGTTTGCTCTTGAAGGTGTTCAATGAAGGCACTTGAACCACCTCCGGAGGCAGGCTGTTCCAGACCTTGGGGGCTCGGACAGTAAAGAAATTCTTCCTTATGTCCAGCCTGAAACGGACTTGTAGTAGTTTATGACTATTCGACCTAGTCGTCATCCCTTGGGGCGCTCTGGTGAACGAATGTTCCCCCAGATACTGGTGGTCACCCCTGATAAACTTGTAGGTAGCCATCAGATCACCCCTGAGCCTGCGCTTTTCCAGGCTAAAGAGCCCCAGGGCTCTCAGCCTGTCATCGTAGGGTCTGCTTCCCTGACCTCTGATCATGCGCGTGGCTCTCCTCTGGACTCTCTCAAGTTTCTCCACATCCTTTTTGAATTGTGGAGCCCAAAACTGGACACAGTACTGCAACTGCGGCCTCACCAAGGCCGAGTACAAGGGGAGAATGACATCCTAGGATTTGCTTGAGAAGCATCTATGGATGCAAGCCAGCGTTTTGGTCGCTTTACTAGCCGCAGCATCGCATTGCAGGCTCATGTTCATCTTGTGGTCAGTGATGACCCCCAAGTCTCTTTCTTCCATAGTGCTAGCCAACATAGCACTGCCGAGCCTATAAGGATGCTGCGGGTTTTTCTTCCCAAGGTGGAGAAATCATCAGAGATGTAACCCAAGGTCCTGAACCATCCGTAGTCATTAGAAGATTCCATGTTACTATTGTAAGAACAAGGACATTAAACTTGGTCAAAGTGAAGTTTTTGTGTAACTACATTTCCACAGAACATTTTCACATTTCCATAACAGTACCAAGGAGAGTGTACGATGCATTTCTTAAACACGCTGTACACAATTTGCAGTTCAGGAAAAGTGGCCTAAGGTGGCTTTCAGACACCCACATGCCATGGTGATTTTGAGCTGTTCTAGAGGAGTGGGAGCTTCCTGCCACATACCTTAGATCAGTGGTTTTCAACCTTTTTAGACTCAAAGTACCCTTGGAAGACTAGAAGCAGCCTCATAAAATGCCACTCATTTCTTGAGTGAAAAAAAGTATTAGTACAATTCTTCTGTTGCAAAAAACTCAAAAGACTACAACAAATCAGAATGTTTTAGATACTATGGCTTACTACTTGAAACATCTTGGTTTATCATGTGTAGGTTTCCATACCTAACAGTGCCAAAATTGCACAGAGCTGTTAGTAGGCTATCACAACACAACCCTGGTTGAGAATCACTGTAACACCCTGGTTGGAAATCACTGACTTGAACTCCCTGTATTGTCCAAATTAAAGCAATCAGCTATGGGCCACAGCACAGCCTGATACATCTGTTGTGCTGTGTTATGTGGCTGTATATATATCCAATGCATCCTAAATACCTCCTACACTGAGGCCTATGGGGGACTCTAGGAGCCATATATGCCTCTTATGAAAGAGCTCCAGCATTTTCTGCACCAGGACAATCCCACTTAATCAGAATCAGAGTTTTTAAGGTCCCTTTACACCGTTTCAGTTCATTTGAGTAACGGGGCCAGGGCAGAGGTGAGAATCTAATCTCTTTTGTACTGTTGCTGGTACGGCCAGTCCACAGCATTCAATCTCAGAAATGACAGTGTTCATTGATGATAGAATACTGAAAGGGTGGCAGGGAGGGAATGCATCTATTTTTGGCATGCAGTATCCCTAAAATACACAAGTTGAGAGTTGAAGAAAAGTCTCAAAAAGCCAGAGCATTAATTTTTTTGCAATGTCTTGAGAAATCAATGTTGTTTTAGAACAAGGGAAGTCAGTGGAGAAGTAGGTTCACTTTGTGATGTTTATTTAACTGTTGATAGCAACTATATAATGTATGAGTAATTGTGTTTATGACTGTTTCCTGGAAGGCTGATAGTTAGATTAGCCTCTCAGGGCAGCTAAGTGCTTGATTTCTTGTATATTTTTGTGTGTTTGTCAAGCACCCAAACACCAAAGACAGAACCCTTTAAATAAATAAAGTACGTTGGGGTCATTCAACATGAATGGCTTTATATAATTGCAAGTTAACAGCTTTTGATGGAAATTATTACAGGAAGTTGACACAGGGTGTGGGGATAATCTGAAGATAAAGAGACAAATAAAAATATAAAAAAATAGTCAGGCCAACAGTGCTTCAGTCAGGCAAATGCCAGATAGATCTGAACATAGCTTGTGTAGCTCCTTAGGGACAAAATATACCATCTTCCTCACTTGGATTTGCTCTTGATAACAGGGGAATGGATGTCTTATTACAGGGATTCCAAAATGGGCAATTCTGTAATCAAGAGCCAGAACACTGCAGTCATCTATAATTGATTCAAATTACTCTGAAAAGAAGCTTAGAATGTGGCCAAGAATTTCCCTTTAAGGAATCCTCCCATAGTCTATTACATGATGCCACTAAAGTAAATTTGCTAAGATGAAGACAAATTCTCTGTTACAAGTTTCCACATAAATCAATGGAGCTGCAAGCATTTACACTGGCCCAATGCTTTTTACCTTTGTCATTAAGGCTAGGGACAGACAAAAACCTGAGCCTGAATTGATTCAATCTTTGCAGGTTACTCTAACCTGGCTAGGCTGAACTGGTTTGTAAAGGGACAAACATTCTCTCTGGACTGAGAAAATTCAGGCACATACCTGCAGTGGCTCAGGCTAAAAGCCAGGGGGGCACTAGAGCAGCCCTCCCTTCCTTCCACAGTGCTGAGCTGAGGGGGCGTGACCAGGCCCAGGCAGGACTCTCTGATTAGGAAGGTCTGTCTGCACCATCCCAGGCTTTTCCCCGGTGGCTGCTCAAGGGGAGGGAGTGTTGCTAGACCCCAACCCTCTGCTAGCACTCAGAGGCAAGGGAGGGAAGGGGGAGAGTGCAGTGCATGAATCTGTGATGATACGGAGCTTTTCAATTTTACTCTCCCTACTTCTTTATACTGTGCCTGTAGCAAATTGAGAGGCAAGCAAGCCAGCAGGAGGATGATAACAGTGTTTATCACCTCATCAGCAAAACAACAGCCTCTCTCTATTAGTTCAAAGTCTTCTTAAAACATATTTTTCCAAGTTACCAGCTGACCTGTTGATTAGCTCTGAACAGCCCTAAGTGGTCACTGTTCTGCCCGCCTGCTCCAGTGAAATTGGAGACATTCACACACAAAGACACCTCTCAGCATTAGCTAGCATACCACATGCCCAGGGTCTATTGGGCTGGGGTCTTTGCTGTGAGAGATAGGAAGGAGGAAGGGAGGGAGGAAGGTGTGTGTGTGGGGGGGGGGGGGAGGGGGAATCCCTGCTTGTCCAGCAAGCAGCAAAGGGGAATAGGGCAGGACAGAGCCAGGCAGACACTGCTATGCCTGCAGTTTCTGCCTGAGCTGCAGCCAGGGAGCAGACGGGAGGGGCCAGCCCTGCTGTGGAGCAGAGAGCCCCGCCCAGCCAGAGGGCCTGCCAGGATGCTGAGGGAGTCCGGTTTATTTTAAACTAGCAAGGTGTCTGGGACAGGCATTGCATAAATTGGTTTGAGCCAAATCAGTTAAGTCTGATACTACATTCAACTAGGTTTTTCTCAATGATTTATGTGCACTGAACATCTGTTCTGTTACAGGTTTAAACCAGTTTCTGATCACTTAAACTGGTTTAGGTATAATGTCTGTCCCTAGCCTAAGGGCAAAAATGTGAAATGGAGTTGATCTGTAATGGGAAACACTTCTTTAGATATTTTTTTTACATCGTAAGGGTGAAAACAAGCTCCAGGCTATGATTGCCTGAGATTTAGATGGGTTGGTCTTCTGCTCACTGGATATAAAAGCCTGCATTTTCTTATTTTCTTATTAAAAGAATACTGGAATATGATACAGTATTATTAAGCAAAATCCTAGTCCAGGGACGTGAGTGATTTTGTGATCACATCCTAGCATTGTGTTTGAATTCCTTTAGGTGATTTCTAAGTTGTGTTGTGAAAATGCTCACACAAAGAAAGTAGATAACTAAACTGTTTTCCTTTGTGTAGAGTTACTAAGATATCTTCTCATCTACTCTTTATGACATGTCTGTAACTCACATTGACATTAACAGAAAGGCAAATATACATATTGCAGATCAGAGTCAGACCAAAATAAATGAGGCAAAATGTGGTCAACAGAAACCAATTACAACGTTACAAACCACATAGCACAAACTATCAGAGTACTGAAATCAAATGAAAAGGCATATGCAGGAAAAATACATTCTTTTTTTTCCCCAGAACACGTAATCAAGTCCCAGCATCATGGAGATGAATGTAAATATTTAGACACGAACAGATCTCTGAAATGCAATTGCAGAATTTGCAGGCACGTGGAAACACACAATAAGCCTGCAAATGTGGAAATGCAAATCAAATGCTCACATACATAACTGTCAGTATGTGCAACGGCAGTTTTTGCAAAAGCATTCATCACCAAATTTGGAGATGCATTTCCAGAGCCTAACTGAAATTCTGAAGCTCTGCTGTCATACAAATAAGCATTAAATATTTAAAGCTGTTAACGTAACTGCTGTGGCTTGGCCTGCACAGGGGCTTGCTCTTTTACTATCACCTCCCTCAGTGCTACAAAAAAACAGTGTTTTTAAAACAAAACACATTGAAGTTCATGGTATTGAAGAGACGGAACACCTTACTACAGTGCTCTGCAAGAGTTAAGGACTTCACTGCTTAGATCTTCTCTTTTCCCGTGTCTCATGATAAGTACTAGAAGATTTATGTGCAATGAATTTTCAATTACTGATCTCCACCAGCTCGGCTGTCAGTCAGGCTGTCTATAGACTGGATGTCTTCACCTCCCCCACTTTCCTGTTGTGCGTGCACACAGTTCAACACAGATCCTCCGTCAATAAGAGCAGGTTAACATTGGTTTGGAAAGCTCAGAATTGTAGTCATGGACCCGACTGACTTCCTCATGTTCTAATCTAGGATGATTCTAGCGGTGGACCAAAGCGGCCAAGAAGAGTATTACAAACGCAAATCGTGTTTTTTGTGCCGCTCTCCCACTGACAATTCCCCATAAGGTACTGGTTCCCTACTTACACCAGGAAACTGGTAAGGGGTTGCTCAAGTATTGCTACTCTCTTGAATACCTTAAGCCCCATTTTTTTCATCAAATTCTCCAAGCGGAAAAGTGGGAAGCTTTTAGACCAACCAGACACGCCATCCTTGACAAAGAGAAGGACCTGCAAAAAACAGCCTTAGATAAGCCCCAGTTTGTGTGGGCCCAGAAGCCATGAATTTATGCTGGGTCCCACCTAGCATATAGCCTTTTCCTCCTCAGATACAGGTGACTACACAGCAGGTACGTCAGGGTCTCCCAAGTTCTTCTGACCCTTTTGTTTTTCTCTAAATAAGACCCAGAGCAACAGGCCCAGTTCCTCTGACAAAGTTAACAGCAGCTGTTCCCTTGACAGTAGTGTCCACTTGCTGTCATGTTTGCTATCACTTTGGCAATCAGGCCCCCATAATTTCTGCCCCTCTTCTCTACCACTGCACCCCTCACATGCCCTGCACTGCCTGCCTCCCTGCCACCTCCCCTGCTATCCTCCACAATCAGTTTTTTCTGCCAACAATCCCCTGCCCCTCCAAGACCTCCAAAACTAAGACTGTGCCATACAAAAAAAATGTTTCTTTAAATGAACAACATACGACTGTCATCCTCCCTTGCCTCCTACTCTGCCACTTGGCCTTGTAAGCTCTTCAGGACACTGACCAAGTCATATAGCACCAAAAATGTGAAGCCCTGTTATCTGTTGGACACTGGGTGGCACATAAAGATGCATAAAAACAGCAGCTGGGAGGAAACAGGATAACACGACATCCTGGTTTTAAAGGGACCTCAGAGACCATTTTGACCAGGAATTCAAGGAGCCTTAAGGGCCATTGTATTCACATTTAAATCTAAATGAAGAAGCCTACACTGTGCAACCTCCATCTCCCTCACCTCTCCTAGTAGCAACAGCAGCAACCAGAAAACCAATTTGAATAATACAGTACAGCTACTGATTCCCAGCTCTCAAAGGGGATTAATTCATGGCAGCTTCAAAGAAGTCAGGGTTTAAGGTTGTGGATGCATATGCTCAGCTGGCCTCTTTCTCTTTCATAACCTGAGCATGCTGCATCTACAGCATACCCAGCTTTTATCAGCTTAACAAATGAATCAGGTTCAATCACCTTAATTTCAGGTTTTAAGTAACCAAGACGAAAGTGATTTGACACCAAAATTAAGAGAAAACAGCCGTATTTTTCTCATTTCAGTGTATACTGTGAAATTCTTCTTTTCCTTACACTTTTTAGGTAAATTTCTTATTCAAAGAAGCCCACAAGCAGGCTTTGCAAGAATTCAATTTCTCAAATACAATATACAGAGCTGTCAACCCTGTCAGAGCACTCGCCTGAATCAAGATATGTCCAGTACTTGGACTGGACCAAAAACCAGGAGAGAAAACAGAGTTCTGACCAAGGTGCTGATGGTGTCCGAGTGTTAGCGCCCAGTCATGTTCAAAGACCCATTGTGCTATCTACTGCTCAAAGCACACAGAGAAAACTCCTTGCTTTTGAAAGCACGGGTGGTATGTTTCCATCCTTCTCAATGCTAAAATAGGAGTTTTAGAGGCACCAAGCTGCTGGTCATAGTGTCTAATGCATGAGACTTGAGGAATTAACCATTTTGACCTAACCCCACAAGCACCAAAAACAAACAACAACAACAAAACCCACAAAAAACATGGCACTTTTACCAGGACGGGAGAGAGAACTATAGAATCCTGTCCAAATTTCAACTGAGTGTAAAGGGCTCCTTGCATCAGTAAATGCTATTTAATCCATCTCTTGCTACACAGTGATGCTACTCTTACATGCCTGCCATCACTTGGGAAGAACGGAACTGAATGACGTTGGTAGTTTTGCCACCAATTTCCCTTTACTTAGCATAGCAGCCTTTCAGATAGACAGCTCAAAAGGGTGCAAGAGGACTCCAACAGCAGCAGTCTAGATTATTCTGTGAAAACAGTTTTGAAACACACACATGCATCCAACACTCAAAGAGCACTGGCCCTAAAATCAAGTCGACCTCAAACAGCTGAATAAGCAAAAGGGCTAGGCAGAGATGAAGCTGGAAGACAAATGTGAGCATGGAAAAAACAGGAGTGGGGGCATGTGTTAGGAAGCATTAATACTAAGAAAGGGTGTAAACACTGTACATGGGAGATAGTTGATGTCCAGTCAGTAAAGCTGTTAATCTTCAAAACCTTGGCATTTCCAGACTGCCAGCCAAATAAATCCTTGAGGCAACATACAGCTTTCCTTTTAGAGGATATATAAAAAAAAGAACAAGAAAGGTGCAGTCTAGTTTGTTTTTTTTAAGTAAAATAACTTCTTGCCTACCATCTTATTTCATTTTAAACTAAAAGTTAAAAAAATGAAAGGTTTTGGAGTTTTTAAAAAATCATATTTCCTTTTATTTGTGCAGTGGGTGTATTCTCTGCATTTCTCACAGCTTGGATAATAAAGAGGGCAAGCCCATTTACCTTTGTTCAGAGGCAGCTCCACTTTCAGGTTCTCATTCACTAGCTCAGTTATGCAAACCTCAGGCTGCCAGCTCTGCAGTCATGTTCACTTGTGGAAACAAAATGTTTCACAGAAGTAAAACAAAACCAAAACGTTTTTCTCCGTGTCTCCCACAAGCATATTTCAGGAAAGCAAAGTTTTAAGCCAAGTTTTGACTCCACAATGTCTCTTTAAGAGCTCGTCATCTTTTTCCCAGATCCATGGAACAGTGGCTATAGAAGTTCCCCTCTATACCACCCTGCTAGCATGACAGGGTTGACATGAGGTGCACGGAGTTTTATTTTCCTGAAAAGCTTTCAAAAGTTTGTTCGCATGGCTGCAAAGGGATAAATACCAAAAGGAGATTACTCTGATGTAACACAGCAGTGAAAAAAATAAACAGCAATACTCCTAGAGTTCATGAAGTTGCAGTGGTGTAAAAATCAGCATGAGGCAGAGTCAGATCCCTGTGCTCCAGACATCTACATTGCGGAGTGAAGAGGGAGCCAGCTGTCTATATGGATTTTCCAAGATGAATTGTTTTTGAAGCAGACTATTTCTAAATATTATTGTTTAACCTTGTTCACAACCCAGGTCTTTGATTTCCAAACTATTAGCTGCTATCCAAGATCAGCAGCACTGAGTAAATTTGCAGGGTAAGAAAGTACCAAAGGGAGTGATAGTACCTTCATTTGAAACAAGTGCTCTGTCTGACCTTAATACAGTGGGAAAATAGAAGTTTATCATCTGCAGCAATGGACCAACTTCAGTCACTGATAGTATTAAATAATAATTCACTTGCCACCCAAAATTGTTACAGGATAAAAAAGAAACCTGAATTATTAAAACTAAAAGCACTTCTTTCCTTTATCAGATCACAATGCTTAACTGAAGCTGCAAATACAACTGACATATCCCCAATATGATCTCTATCATTTGCAGTTCACATAGGGTTAAAGTATGAAAGCCATCCCTCTGGATGTAAAATCTGTACTGCGTTGCCACCGTGACCAGCTGTTAAGCTGAGGCATATAATCAGGAATCCAATGGCACAGCAAAGCTGTAAAATATACACATATATTTCTGATTCCAAGTACAAAGAAAGCATACCAGAAATTATGCCCATAACTAACAGTTCCCAGAATTCCTCCCACCCCTCTTCAAAATAAGCTGAATTGAGAACTTTAAAGGTGGTCAAAAATGTCACTTTTTCCCTAGGGATTTTTTTTTAAAAAATCAGAGTGGACAGCACCATTTTTTCTCTTTTCCATGTAAGTATTAATTTGTACTAAAGGCATTACACCTGCAGCTTGGTTCTAAAATGCTATAAAATCTGAGAACACTGTTCACATTTTGCTTCCCTGCATTGCTGTAAGGTCAGAGAGAAGTCAGAATTTAATCACAAGTTTAAGCAGCAGCACATTTTCTCTTTGAAATAGCTGCCACCTGGGGGCATTAGGCGTGTTTGAGCAACCTAGTTCTGTTAAGGCAACACACCACTGCGCCACGGCATTGTGGAGCTTTCCAGTACAAGAATGCTTGTGAGAAGTGTGATGTGAAAGCAAAGGGTGACAATTGATCAGGGAACGAAAGTGCATAAAAATTAATATCAGGGTATTAACAGAGCTGAGTGTCAACCAAAAGGCATACTTGAATGATTTGAAAAGAAGCTATTACTTCTGTAGTTTTAAAATTTATCAGAGAGAGAGAGGGAAACAACTGGGATCAGTTACTGAGTGACACAGTATTGCTTGAAGAAACAAAATTGAAAGCAAGCAGAAAAGATGAAGTGCCTGAGCATAACTGAAAGACTCCTGCTCCACCGATGCTTGTGTATCTTCCTGACCTCTGACATGGGCTGTTCAGCAGCTTGCAGTGCAATAGTCTGCAGCACAGACTTTATAGGAAGTGACAGGGTTGCTTTGCAGAAAAGAGCTGGGTTGGAATACTGTCCCACTAGTGACAAAAAAATAGGGTGTTCAAAGTGAAAAGTGGGTCACAGCCAAATGCAATGAGACAAACCCAATGCAACAGAGCAGCACTCCTGGACTCCAGACAGTCATAGGAATAATGGACTAATTACCGGCACATAGCTCTAAGCATTTATTAATACTATCATTATTAAACACATTTCTAAAGCACCCATCAACCTGTCACTGCTGGACTGGGGGCTGGCCTACGTGAATTTCATTAAATGTGCCCTCCCCTCCGGAGAGCAGTCAGTGGGCAGCCACTGATCCCTCTTCCCGTTCCCTCCCACCTTTCCTCCTTTCCAGCTGTGCCGTAGAGCTGACCTTTTAATTATTCTTTAGTTTCTCTCCCTACAGGAAACAAACCTGGGGTCCTGACTTCTTCTTCTCCCATCCCCTTGGCAAGTCTTCTCCCTCCCTGCCTTCCTCGCATGCTCACACCCTTCCTCTTACCACACTACATGCTGTGGGTCGCTCTCCATCTTTTCCATCTCTCCCTTTCTCTCTCAGAGTTCCCTTCCCTCAAGCCACTTGCTTTTGCCCTGCCACTCTCTTACCCATTTTTGCTCACCAAAACCAAGTCATTTGGAGCCCAGGAAGGCAACCTCAGGCTGTTCAGAGACAAGCCCAACATCAAAACCTGAGTACAACCCTTGCAAAGTGGTGCTTTGTCTGCCTCAGAAAGCATGAAAGAGGGAAAGGATGCCACAGGCATTAACAAGACAGAGCACCAAGGAAGCAGGCAGGGAGAGCAGTTTGAGAGAAGGAAGAGTGATGTGCTAGGGAAGCTGCTTTGAAAGACAGCAGTGAGACAGGGCTGCTCTGCCGGCAGCTCCAGGCCCAAGCTTGCCCCCTCCTTTCTCCTGAGACTTCTGGTAACTTTTCAGAAGTGGTGCTGCAACAGCAGCATGCCCACCACCACCTGGCTCCTTAGCCAACTCCACCACTTGTCCTTGTTCACACTCCTTTCCCAGGGACTTCAGCCCATCCCATCCCCAGTCCATGGCAGGGAGGCCACCAAGGGAGAAAGTGCTTGTGTCTGGAGCTTGGCAAAGTGCTTCTGAGATACAAGGTGTGCAGATACTTCCAAGATGTGTAGATGCTTTTCTGTAGCCTCAGGCATATAGAGAAAGGACAGGGCTGAGGGATATCCTTGGGAAAAGGGCAAGGGATGCAAAATCTGATTGGCAGTTCTTGGAGAGGAAAGGAACAGCTGTGCCTCTGCAGCTTGTTGGAGCACCCTCAACTGCATGCCAATATGTCTGAAGGAGAGGAGGTGGGGAAAGGACAGTGAGCTGCAACTCCAGAGTCTAGGAAGAACTACTGACTCTCCCATTCATTCCCTTACATACTGTTCTAATCCTCAGAAAAAAATCCAGACTTTTTAAAACACCACTTAAATGATTCTCTCCCCCAAAAGAATTAAATTACCATTTAAAGCCTATTCCCCCTATTAAAAATTTATCAATTTATTCATCGCGTCTAGGATAGAGACCTTTCATTTGTTTTACAATGAAGGAACCTTTGATCTGCAATTCTCCAAGGCTAAAATTTTTCATTCTTTAGTTCTCCTCATTAAAAATAAAATATCTTTAATCTCCAAAATGCATTCACAGTGCACTCAGAATGCCCACTTTAACAATAAGAAACTTATCTTAGCCTATACCTTCATGGCATACTCTGTAGAGGTTTCAGGGAACTCTTTGAACCGGAGAATAATTTTTGGTTAAAAAATGGTAGTTTTACACTGTGCCAAAAAATCACCAAGACTGAAGGTTTGCAGCCTTTGACAAAGGAAGCCAGATGGGCACCTGCCTTATAAATACAAACACCAGTAACAGAGAGAGACAGTTTCCTTACCTGAGTGTAGTGCACCAGGCCAACTCTCAGTCAATCTGATCTACTGAATATTACATCCCGCATGAGTGCCAAACCACCACAAGCAGGGATTTCTCTAAGAGGCATTGTACAAAAACATGCTTTTGGACTCAAAGCCACAGCTTCTGGAGATAACTCAAGAGACCATATTTCAGCCAGATTTTTTGCTCTTCAACTTGTTTGCAAAGTTGGGATTGTACAAAGACATCTCTCAACACAACAAGAATCTCTCTGCGCTTGGGTGTGACCACGATTATGGTACACACAGGTTTAGCCATACGCAAACACTTGCTGCACAATCTGTGCTGTGTCTCATGTGAATGCCCTGATCCAGCTCCAACTGATCCACTGCAGAACCCCCAACAGAATATGCCCAGTGGTATCCTTAGTACAAACAGAACGTATCTAACACCTGCTTCTGGGATCACATGTTTTCATGTCTCATCTAGGCTATCCAAGCTTCCAAGATTTTGGGGATGGCAAACTTAGAGCAGACACTTTCAGAGAGTTCTCCCATCATCCCTTTCTCCTGCTCCAGTATAACAGCTTCCATAATCCTTCCATACTCATCAGTATGGAATTTCCTTGGCATAGGAGAAATCCCATCTGGCACAGAGCTGGCAATGTTGGCTCTGCATCACATATTCCCACAGCATAAGGGAAATTGCTGGAGTTCCACTGTGTTACAGTGTTCCTCACTACTGACAGAGCTCTCCAAGTTGGAAATTTCTCTTTAAAACCAATTTGCCCCAGAAAAAAGGGGGTTGGACTAAAGAAATCTTCATATGAAATATCTGTTTTACACATAAAAAACAATCTGATGGTTCACCAAAAGACAAGACACCTGAAAATCAAAATATTTGGGACTGGGTTTTTTGTGGTTGATATGTTGACGAGCTACAATTCCTCAAGTTTATTTTAATTAAAAGAAGAGGGTTCCCCCCCCCGCCTTGAAATTTTCTATAGCAACACAACACTTGTTTATAACCAGCTCCACTTCTGAATCACCCAAGCACAAGTTTGAACTGAACGTAGTGTAAAGCTATCTTGACACTATCATTCCCTCCATTCTGTTGTTGGTCTCAGCCCAGATGCAATGATAAACTAAGCTGATGCTGCTCTTAGATATCAGCTATATATTCTTAAGAAGGGTATTATCAAATGCACACATTCAATAAGAACCTCAGAGATGCTAAAGGAACAGCCAGTTTGATAAAACACTGAAAATGTATTGCACTGCCGAAGTAAGACTGCTCACCAGGATCAGGGATTATTTAGAGGCAAAGTCTCAATTTAGTGGAAACTAAACACACAGGGAAGGGAACTCGGTCACTGGGGAAAGAGCAAAGTCAGCTCTTGCCAGAAAACACATTTGCATAGGGAGCACTAGCACTGACCCATATGGAGCTGCCAAGCTGCTTACCTGTGATCCCAGGTCTCCATTCACAATAGCAAAGTAGCTGTTGGAGTGAAGAGGGATTGGAGGAGGGGCAAGCAGGAAGGAGATAGGAGAAAGCAGAAAACAGATAAATATAGAAAACTGCTACATAAACCAGCCCATTTCTAATTATAACTATTTACATTTTTGCTACCAAATACAAGCAGGTCTGAAAATATACCCTATTTCCTATGCAATAAGCATGCAAAACTATAACCCACATGGAAGCTCTGTGCCAAAGCAATTCATCTAACCCTAAATGGATTAATTGCAAAGACTGTTAAAATGAATTCATGACAATCCAACACAGACTTAACTGCATGTCACCAGATGCCACACAGGCTATGACTGAGCCACACAAGAGCACCCTCCAGGCACAGAAGCTGTTAGGGTTAACTGAGCACCCACAAATAGGGTATTCCAAGCACTCCTCAAGCTATAAGGTGTTATTCCCACCCAGCCATCTAATGCTGTCATCCTGTTCCTGTGGACACAGGCTTGTTCAGCACATTCTACTCACCATCATTCTTACAGCCTCATCATTTGGCAAAATGAAACCTATTAATATATAGTCCCTTGCTCTCTTTGCAGATTGGAGGCTCACGGCTCACACTTGCATAGCATTAACCAGGAAAAACACTGGGATTTGCTGTTATATTACCTCAGCACCTACAGATCCCAATTAGGATCAAGTCCCTTTGCAGTCAGCCCTGTAAGCACACATTGAGATAGAATGTTTTGGCATTTCAGAGTTTTTGATCCACCTTGACAAACTAAAGAATAGGAGGAAAGTAGTAGTTTTCCTATGAGGCAGACAGGGCACTGGGATACAGAGAAACTAAGCTGTGCAGGAAGTCTGGGACAAAGCAGGAAACTATATCCAAATTCTTAAGTCAGCAGCAGCAAACTTTACAAGCCAAAGGCCAGAACAACCCAGCTCTGGTTGGACACAGGATGAGGGGTTTTGATGATACATAGAGAAGAGAAGGTTCCCTACCCCATGCTGGGACCAGGCAGCTGGGAGTGTACCCACACCACCGCCACTTCTCCCAGGCCCCCACTTCCCAGCTGTGAAACAGGTACAAATTCCAGACCAGTGATGCTCAACCAGAGTTTCATAGCAGCCTGGGGCGCCTTGAGATCCTCTCGAAGGTGCTGCGAGATGCCACGCAATGTGAACACTGTTAAGTGCAAACATGGGATGCTGACAGACATGCAGCTGCCCTCCATGAGTTAGAGCAGGGGCAGGCAAAATACAGCCTGTTGGCCAGATCAAGCCCACCAGGCAATTCCAAGCAACCCACAGGGCCTCTCCATAAGCCCTGGCCCTCGCTGCCCCTCTACAAGCTGGGAGGCAGGAGATGTAGTTCTGGATGCTAAGCAACCATCCCCCACCCCAGCCTGGCCTGACCCTCTCCAGCCCTGAGCCAAGGGGTACCAGAGACAAAAAGCCTCTGCCTGGCAGAGCTTCCTTGCCTGGTCACGCCATGGCTGTTCCCAGCCTCCCTGCCTGCGAGCCTAGAAATGCAGGTAAGGGCTCCAATAGACCAGGGACTTCCACTGGGGGAAAGGGGGCCAGGAGCATGGAAAGTGCTATGGGCCTGGGCTAGGCTGGTCTTGCATGCTGCTACCACATGTGGCCAGGGACTGGCGTGGGAATGTGGGAGCTGTGCACTATGGGGCTGGGTGGGACTTGCCCTGCACCCTGCCACCACGTGCAGCCAGGGACATGGGCAGGAGCACTACTGGCCCTATTGGGCTGTGTAGGGTGGGCCCCATACGCTACTGCCACCTGTGGCCAGGGACTGCGATGGGAGCGTGGGGAGCTGTGGGCTATGGGGCTGGGAGGCGGTGGCTCCGCTCACTTCTACCACATGCAACTCCAGACTCGCACACTCCAGGGACTCCAAGGACCTCCCCACCCCACACACATACATATCCACAGCCTCCCACATACCCCACCCCTCACCATACCCCCAACACATACCCACACCCTTCCACTGCCCCCAGACACTCTCCTACCCCCACTAAACCCCACAGCCCACACCACACTCCCACGCATGCCACCATACCCCCCACATAGCCACATGCTCCCACAACCCCCACATACACTCCCTCCCCTACCATACCCACACTCATACCCTCCTACACACCCCCACCCACATCACTCCACATCCACCCCGCACCCACACCCTACACACACATACCCCACACCCTACTACACACAATATACAAGAGTAAGACTGTATTTTCAGCTACTATACAATTGCCTCTAGATACACAATGCAAACACACATGAATCAGCACAAAATTTTTTTTTAATGAAATGAAAATAAGTTATAGTAGATGTTTGATTTTTTATTATGTTTTTTTTTCCATTTCAAGATGGCAATCCCCCCTCCCAAAAGGAGTATTTCTGGGGCAAGGGGAGTGTCTTCTGGTGGCAAAGGTCAGGGGTTAGGAGCAGGACTTCTGGTCCCAAGTTGGCGACCAGAGTGCAAGGCGCCTGTCAATTGGTTGGGCTATCCTTGTGGCCCTCAACAGCTCACCTAAACTTGTTTAGTGGCCCTCCAGTGAAAAAGAAATGTCCACCCCTGAGTTAGAGCAACTACTGCAATCCAGGGGACATTCACTGTTTGGTTGGGGGAGGGGGGGAGGTGGGAAAAAAATGAACTCCACTTTGTAGCCAATCCAGCAGAGAGGCTGTCTGCCTGCAGGCTCTTTGTCCTAGGCCCGCCCCCCCTGCCCCCCCCCCCCAGCTCCAATGCTGTCTACAGGATTGGGCGGTGGGGGGGGAGTGGGGAGCAGAGAAGCAGCAGGGCTGCAACAAGCTCTGCCGGGCACAGCAGCAGCAACCCTGTAGGGCTGCTTCCACAGCGCTCTGCAACCCATGGTCACCCCTGGCTGAGGGCAGCACGCACTTCCTTGTGAATGGGAATAGTAGTAACCCAGTGTATAGCTGGGAGAGGGAGTGTATGTGTGCACGTGCATAGCTTGGAGAGGGAGCATTTGTGTGTGTGGCTTGGAGGGGAAGTGTGTGTGTGTGCACACAGTTTGGAGGGGGAGGGGGCAGAGACAGAGAGAGAGAGATGTTTTTACTTTCTGATTCTAACGACTGCTTATGCTCCCTCCCCTCCCTTCTCCCCCCTCCCATCCTGCAGACAGCACCAGGGCGGTAGGGCTGGACTGCACCAGCTGAGCTCTGTTTGTGTGGAGGGACTTACAGAAGTTAATAAAGGTGCTCCATTTGGAGCACCTTCATCAGAGCCCTCATTACATGACGGTTAATTTGTCACACAATCAGGAACTTCTAAAGCACTCTGCAGCCATGCACTTCTGTCAGGTCACAGCTGTACGGCGCTTTCAGGGGAACAATTGCGTGACAAAATGTCCCTTTTGTCAGAGCCCATGATTCACAAGATGAACCAAGAGATTTCAAAGGGAATCTGTAGTGTTAAAAACATTCTAACCTGGCGTGCTTTTTGCAACAGAAAAATCACCCTATTATTTTTTCGGTACCAAAAAAAAAAAAAAAAAAAGCAACAAATGAAAGCAAAGAGCTAGCATTTTTTGAGAAGTATCTCAAGTCTAAAACAGTTGAGAACTACTATGCTAGGCTGACCTACATAACACAGGCTTTATTCAGACACTGTCAATGGCACTTCTTCCCCCGGCTGTGGCATCGGCATAGCTTCTGGCCAGTAAGGAGCTATGCTTTCTGTCTCAAAGAACTTGGAGAAATCACAATAGGTCAAAATATTTTGGATACTGTGGATTCCTGTTTGAAATCTCTGGTTTTATCTTGTGAACCATGTAGGTATTTGCATACCTAACAGTGCTACTATTGTGAGGCAGGGGGTCCTGTGGATTTTGTGAGAATCACTGGCTCAGCTCAGAATAGTCCATTCTGGCTTTTTATGGCTATGAACAATCTCTGAAAAGGAATATTCCCTGGACCATCAAAGCTACAACATTGCAAGCCTACTGTGAACAATCTGAATATTTACCTATATCCTGGAAAGTTATTCCTTTTCTTTTTTGCTTTTTTTTTAAGACTGTCCTTGATCATGACTGGGACCAGTAAATGCAACTGCCTTTAAAAGCCATTCCAGCTTGTTCTGCTTCCTATTTGCATTGGGCATGTACAGTGAGTTCTCTGAAGCTCCACAGAAGTAACCAATGGTTTGGCTACCCCTTTTGGCTTTCCTTCTGCTCCCACCTTAGTGCTCACACTGTTGTTGTAAAAACCCAGGTCTGTTAAAGTCAGTAAAATTAACCTTCACTTTAGCAACATTATTTTGTTCTACATACAGCTGGTTTGCACAAGAGAAAAACAAACCAGTTCTGATCAAAGATCTTACATATTCTTCTTGACAGTGTCTGTATGAGAAGTGTTTTAAACACTTCTGGGTACTATGTTTGCATGAAATATTTTTACATTTTCTCTAACTATCCAGTGTTTACTCTCCAAGATGTGTTTATGTTATGTAAGCTTTGGGGCATTTCTGAAATAGACCCTAATTTCCTTTTCTGTTGGGACTATATGATAGTCACAAAGAAGTTTGCATTGACAGAAAGGAGGAGTGGTGAGTAGCTGAAAGAAAGAGAAACAATTAGCTTTCCTGGCACTTTGGAAAATGAAGATAAATTATATGAAGATTCCACTCATATGTGAGCATCTCCAAATGGAGTATCAGGGGCAGCCAAAGAAAATAACAGCCCAAGATGAAGGAATGGTGAAAAAATGTCCATGTGATTTATTGATAAAAATTAAAAGAAACAGCAGACATGAAAAAGATGCCCCTTGCCCCCCCCCGCCACCCCAAAAAAAACCCAAAACCAAACAAACCCATAAGCAATGTTTGTTCCAAGAATTCCTTAGCAACAGCCACTGTCCTACCCATCACACACCCATCACAATTGGCTCTCTGCAGAATGAGGACAGGGTAAACTTACACCTTTATAGACTAATTAAATCAGAGGTATATAGTATAAGCTTTCATAAGTAGACGGTTTGCTTCATCAGATGCTGATTAGGCATGTCCTCTGCTTATAAAAGCTTACGCTATACATCTCTACTTTAGTTATTCGATAAGTGTGCACATCTACCCCATTTTCTGCCTTACTCCAGAGTAACACAGCTAACTGTTTCTATCTGCAGAATGCAAGAGCTGGTTGGTCCGATGATGCTCACTCTTTCAGCTTGTGCTTAGCTGGTAACTGTTTTTGGTTTTTTTTAATGCATTAAATACTATTTGGGCTTCTGGCACAAAACAATTTGACTGTGATAGCTGTTACAGGGATCACAATCAAAAGTAATCTACAATAAGCCTTCTATCAATATATGGTGCATGCAATAAAAAAAGAGTCATCTCAGGGCCTCTGGTTTACTGCAATCAAATTACTTGATTATTACCATCACCAAGGCATCCACCTGGCTGGACAGCTCCAGTTACTACACCATGCATGGCCTTAGAAACTCCTACTTCCTTCTCATATGCATCCCCCAAAGCACTCCTGAGTCAGCTGAGATCAGCTGAGATCATTCGCATGCCATGTCATTCTAACGTCTGGAAGATCAGACTCCAACATACACCATATGTATGTTGAAGTCTCCATCTGACTCCAACATACATGGCTGAAAGGAATTTGCCCCACATCTTACTGTGCTGTGGCCCAAAATATGGCCACAGATCTAGTCATTTTACCTGGCTACCATCTCAAATAGGTGAGAATGTGGAAGAGGAACACTTTGCTAGCTGATTTGGTGGTGGTGGCAGCCATCCCTCTATGCAAGGATGAGAGTCTACCAGTAAATAAGGAAGTCATAAGTCACAGGTGAATTGGTAAATCTGTAGATAACCAAGGAGGCCAATCCAAGATCCATATGTTTGTCTGCAGACATGGCAAACAGGAAGAAGGAGTAGATCCTGGTGATGCCCCATCACAGCTCTTTCCTTTGTCTCCATCATCTATCCACTTCCAGAGTGAGGTGCATTTGCTCAGAATGATCTATGCCTTGGCGTACACCATGGCACCTTTGGGACCAATTCAGCACTCGACCCTCCCAGATATTGATGTTAACATAGTTTTTCTTCAGATTGGCCTTTAAGACGTCATTGAATTTTCTTTTGCCCACTTTTAGAGTAGTGACCGTTGCTGAGTTGGGAGCCTAAGACCTGTTTTGTGTTGTCAAATGTCCTTATGACATGTCTTATCCAACAGAGCTGGAGCCATATAAATATGATGTCTGTGTTGATGGTGTTTTCTCATGCAAGAAAGCTGGCACACATTCTTCTGTTCTTCCAATTGAATTGGAGAGCTTTCCAAAGACATCCCTGATGGTAACACTCCAAAGCTTTACTGAAAGGTCATCCAAAGTTTCAGATGCACACAACAGGGTAGGGATGACAACAGCCTGGTAGATGAGAAATTTGGGTTCTGATGTCATGTTCACCAAAAACACTGTTTTGAAGACATGTAAAGGCAGCACTGGCAGATTTTATGCTGAATATCATCACCTATGTTTACTTTTGGGAAAAGGTGAATAGCCAAGTAGCTGATTCACAGGCTGGCTGAGCTGAGCTAATTTGTCCCTGCTAAATGTTTGCTTTCTAGGTTGCTGGGTATATTATGCTGCTGTAAAATTAAATGGTCTAGAGCTCCTGCATAGGCATGTTTCTCAACATCTCTCCATCAATAAAAAGTCAGGCTTTCATCTCCATGAAGAAAAGCTTTACAAGGTCCTATGAACACTTTGAAGCCCCACATATAGGCTACACCATAGATCCCAAGAAAGAAAAAATGTCTTGGGATCTACAGCATAGATCCCAAGAAGGAAAAAATTGCACCCTGAGGACACAATACTACAGCCATTTGTACCAGTCCCTCCTAGGTCCTGCAGTTTTAGTTTAGGGGACAACAATAATTTCCCAACTTGATACTTAAACTACTAAGCCATCCCATCTGGCATTAGCGGTAATATTTATTATTTTTAATGCAATGCCTGCAGGCACCGACAAACAAAGAAGAAGAGAATGACAAGTCTCCCTTCAAAGTGAGTGTCAGCAGAAACAAGAAAGCTGTGCGTGTGTGTTTTAGACTTTGTACTTCAGAACGTGTGTGCTCCCACACACGGATAAATATTACAGGCACACTACTCCAAACATTCCTTTGCATTAAAAAAAAAGCAAGCAGAACACCACCACAAGCATTCATTATGCTTTAATACTAGACTTTAACGGACCTAGGGAACCTAGCTTACATAAATGAAAGGCCCAACTTTGCAACCAGAAATAGGCTTCTCATTAAAAGCATATATGTGTGTGTGTGTGTGTGTGTGTGTGTGCACGCACACGCACACACACAATTTTATATTAGGAAAAAACTATCTGTTTTTAAGGAACCTCTATTGTTCCTTCCTAACTGTGCTTTGGGCAATGCAGATAAAGAAAGTATTAAGAAAGTATGCTGCAGAAAACCTGCATAAAGTTATTTTATAAAGCCTCGCTCCAAAGAACTGTAACAGACATTTAATCTGATTAATGAAAGATTCAAAACTGGAGACTTACTATTTAATAAGAAAGTATAAATGGCATAATAATAATTTGCACATTTTTGTGAATTGTAGATAGTCTCACGATAGGTTATAAAAGGCAATATATTTAGCTCTGCACTGGTCTGAGAACATTTCCATAAAAGAGCACCCATAAATTCAGTTTACCACACCAGAAATATTCAAAGTGATACAAACACTCTCAACAAGTCACACCAAACTACAGGATCCCATCCAGCCAGACTGGAGTTCATGCAAGTCCTCAGTCCTCTGGCACCTTATCTTAGCGGTGTCTAATCCTAATTCACAAAAGCAATAACTAAAGGAAGGATTGTTCTCCTATTTACATCAGTAAAGCTCCAATCTCTTCAAGTAGTATAATTCTGATTTGCACCAGCATAAGAGGGAAACCTTTCCAGTTCTTCCTAGGAGTCAGCTTGACAGATTTCTGACTCACTCCATTTTTTTTGGCTGTTAGGCAAGGAAGCAGAGGACAGCTGGGATTTCACAGACTCAAAGTGTAAGCCACTTCCATGACTAGACTAAAAGAGATCTAAGAAGCACTTGGTCCAGTCAGCATTTTTGTTCATTCTTTTAGTCCTTTACGTCATCCTTTCTAAAGCCCAGGATCTCCTCCAGCCAGCACCTGCTAACTTCCACTTCATCCTACTCCAAGAACCTAAAGTGCTTCCATGCAGTTAAAGCATACCCATTTCTATTCCCATTGGCATACGAGGGTATGGCCACCTTGAACTGCCCACTTCCAAACAAGTCAACTAGGGATAGCCTTTAGCACAAATCCAAACCAAGGCACAACTGTGTGCACAAGTATGTGTCTGAAGTGCTGACATGACACCCTGCCTTCTCTGCCATTGAACCTTATACCTCCAGAAGAAAAAGGATAAATCCATCCATCTCCATATCAGGTACCTCCATGGCCTTTCTGCTCAAACTGCCCACAGAGGAGCCAAAGGAGGTGAAGCCTTCTGTGACATGGTCACCTTTCTTCTAGGAAACAGACTCAACCCCAAATGTATCATATATCGGGCAAACCTGGCCCATGTGAGTGAACCTGAGTGAGGTTCAAACAGTCAACTGAACCGTCCTAAGGAAGATTTACTCAAAGTCAAGCGGACAACACAAACAGTCCAGGAGCAGATGCAGAGTCACAGAATACCTTCCTTTATTTATAGTCAACTGAAAGAACTACTGTGAAGAGGACCCCAAAGCATTTTGCTGCAATAATGTGGGCTTATGAGGTGAAAGCTGGAAACCGCTTCACAAACTACCCAAATTTTCTCCTTTTATTAAAAGGGGAAAAAAATCCATTTAGCAAACATTCAGCTGGTTTCCAAGAACATGCACATTTGCTGATGGGTTGTTTTCATCCTAGTCATTTTTTACACAGCAATTTATTAAAGCCCTATAAAACACAAGGGTAAGTTAGCAATGGATGACAGAAAGCAAACAGTTCAAGCCTTAAGGTCATGAACCTTTCCACCAGATGGCCCTGTTAAAAACTGGGCTTGGCAAGTGTTTAAAAATCATAATGGCTTCCCTAAGGTGAAAAAAAATCCAACAACAGCAACTTCTAGGAAGTCTATAGCCAAAAATGAAAGGGGAAAGACTTGGCTTAGACGAAATTGTGTTAAAGACTGTATGAAAGAAACCGAGGTATAGGTTTAAAGGTGGCAAAATATAGACAGGAAAAGGCTTTCATCCTTTTTATTTGGCATCCAGAGAAGATCACTACCCAAAGTCCTATCCAAAAGGCATGGCTTACTGACCTAATCCTCCAGTCTGAAACATCAACTCTCTCAAACAGCAGTCTTAAAATCCTGGCCTGAACTGCTTAGCCCTTCATCCTGCTAAGGTACAGCATTCATTTGCCAGTACTATACCATGAAGGGATCATTCAGGTGTGACCTGAACATGCAAAATCCTGTCTGCTCTTCATGGACAACAGAAGGTCCCATGACACTTTCAGTAAACAAATCAGGTTGGTTAAGCGCCCGAAGTTTCTCCTCCTATTCATCCAGCCAAAGGCTGGCAACATCCCAGTGGAGTTGGAGGTATAGAAGTTAAGAACTTTGGGATACTTCAAGATGAAAGGCCCCAAATAAATACAAAATATTATTAATAAATAGGAATTATTCAGACTTCTCCCTCAGAAGGCTAGAAGGAGACTCTATAAAAGCAGCCATGACCTGGATTCTGGAATCACATACAGAAAAAAGGAAAAAGACCCTGTCAGTCTTAGACATGTTAAATAGAAGATCTGGGAAGGTAAGGAAGATGAAAAAGAAAAGGGGAAAGAAGGTTTTTTTGTAACATGTCAAATATCTGTCATACGGATGATACCCATCAGCAAAGAAACCACTGCTGGTTTCTTCTTAAAGACCCATATTGTAATAAGGCAGTTGTATGATCTTAGCACCATTCACAGGTGCTGTGACCTGAATGGAGCCCTTATTAACTACCTCCTTCTCCAATGCACCTGGTACAGCTTCACAGTTCCCTGGCAAGCCCACAAAATCCTCACTTACACTTCTGAGAGCAACATGGGGAACATTATCATTTTAAATTAATTCAGTTAAATCTTCTTCTTGCTTCTGCGCCAGCCTAGGAGAGCACAGGGAGTTGTGTGGCTGAATTAAAAACCTCTCTTCAGGTATGCTAGTGAGTCTTAGTTTCATCCGCCATCAAGGGCTGCATCCTGCAATGGCAGCAAGCACCCTCATTTCCTATTCATTCCTGAGGGAGCTGTAGATATTATGCATCTTTAGCAAACAACAAAGAACTGGAATCAGGACAAGATCCAAAGCCCAGGGAAATCAATAGGGTGTAATTCATCATTAGTATTAGTATATTATAGTAGAGCTGAGCATCCCTATGATGGCAGGCCCTGTCCACATGCATTATATACAGACAGTCCTTGCCTTGAAGAGATTAAAATCTAAGTAGATCAGACAGACATTAAGACTGGGAATTGAAGTGATTTGTCCAAGGTCAGGCAGCAGATCAGTGACCACGCCAGGAACAGAACACCACCATCCTCTAACTCTGAATCTAGCTCCCTGTCCACTGAACCAGTGGATCCAATCTCTGGTCTAAGGATCACATGCACCTGGTCCAGCATGCCACAACAGACATTAGGAAGAACTTCTTCATTTAGACTGGACATTAGGAAGAACTTCTTCACAGTTCGAGTGGCCAAGGTCTGGAACAGGCTCCCAAGGGAGGTGGTGCTCTCCCCTACCCTGGGGGTCTTCAAGAGGAGGTTGGATATGCATCTAGCTGGGGTCATCTAGACCCAGCACTTTTCCTACCTATGCAGGGGGTCGGACTCAATGATCTATTGAGGTCCCTTCCGACCCTAACATCTATGAATCTATGAAACAGTGACTTCAATTACAAGGTTGTCAATAAAGGCTATTGGTGGTTTGTGGGAAATTCAGGGGCTGACGGAAGTCAATATGGTCAAAGAGCATGAGAACTGCTGCAATAATTCACACTGCCACCCCTCCTTCAGAGCACTTTCGCACAGGACATGAGCCAGTTCATGGGAAGTTCCCCTAGGGCAGACAGACAAAATCAGCCCTCTTTAGCCAGCCTATCAACTTAAATCACTCCAAGTTGTTCCACTCGCCATCTTACCCAATTCTAAGAGGACCCTGAATTTAAGATGACCCCCCAGTAATTAGATTCTATATACCAAATTTAAACATTTGGTATACATGTCCCATGTCTAGAATTCAATTATTGGAGGATGGTTTTACATTTGTCCCTATCACCACTGCAGTGGGGAAAACAGTGGTAGGAGGCAGGTGGGGGACAGGTGAAAAGGGCAGGTGGTGTGGACGCAGTGTGGTGGCAGGCAGCTTGCCCCTGGTTTTTGCACCCCCCCCTCCCTCCACTTCACTCCCCTTGTGCCTGCCCCCCATGACCTCAAGCCCCCACCCCATCTCTCCCCTCACCCCCGTTTTCCCACTTCCCTCCCCCAAGGCACTTCTGCTCCCCCAGAGCCTTGAGCCCTTGTCCCCTCTTCCCCAAGTCTCTGCCCTCTCTATCCCCTTCCCCTTGCTCTGGCACCAGCAGGCTCTCTCCCCGCTCCAACCCAGGGCATGAAGCACAGCCCCAGCCTGGCCCCACAGCAGCAGTGCAGAGCCGGCAGGGGTACTCCAGGGCCAGGCTGGGGCTGTGCTCCCTGCCTCAGGCTGCAATGAATTTGGAGCCTGCAGGTGCTGCAGCAAAGGTAAGCAAGGGGTGGGGGAGGAGAGGGAGATCCAAAGGGAGGAGCAGGGGGAAGATGAGCGGAAGAAGGGAGATGGGGAAGGAGGGGCTGTTGCAGAAGCGCTGGGAGGGAGGGCTGGGGAGAAGGAGAAGAGATAATAAGGGGGGGGGGGGGATACAGAGGCAGCAGGGGGCAGGCAGCTGCTGTGGCAGGTTCTGCCCATGCTGCAGCCTGGGGCATGGAGCACAGTCCCAGACTGGCCCTGTAGCAGCGCTGCCAGCTCTTCCAACCCCAGATTGGGGCCAGAGCCGCAGCAGCTGCCTGCCCCTACTGCCTCATACTCAGTTCCAAGATGAAAGCCCCCTCCCCATGTTAAACGGAGCTTGAAATTGAGTAAGTATGGTAGTACTGCCATAAGGCAGCCCTGCTTTCCTCTAGCTGCACTATCATCATTGCAAGTTACTAGACTAAATGCATCAGATGAGCTTCCCTTCCTGGAATGTCGCTGTGTTTTCCATTCCTCATTTCAAAGTATTATATTTTTCCTAAGTCTTTTGGCTCCTGCCCCATCTTCCCTTTGCGAGCCATACACTATGCACTCCTGTGGAAGTGAATCAATGCTCTTTATTTTCAGTTTTTCTTTCTGTGACTCTTTGCCACAAGCTCTATTAACATTACGTCTAAGAACATCAAAGTTATTCGCAGATCAATCAAACTGACAAAAATGCTCTCCCTGCTTAAGGAGAAGTGAACCCAACTGACTTCCTTGTGAGAGAATTAAAAAGCACATGCACAAAAAAGAACCCTGAACATAAATCAGCACAGCAGATTTGTGACTGTGAACTAAAATTCCTCCAGGGTAAAAACAGAGGAGCAATTTTTATTCACATACATCTCTTTATACAGGTTAACCACTCATACTTGGAGAGAGGGTAGATCAATTTGAATTTTGGATGGTTATAGGTGAGAAAGTGAGAGGGCAAGATGAATAACTGTGTGTTTTTAACATTTTATAAGTGAATTTTTTCAGGCCCCTACTACCTCCTTCTGTGTCTCTTCCAATATTATGACTCATACCATAGCTGCAATTTTTTTTTTTTAACTCCTGACCCTTAGCCTAATAAGAATCTTCTAATTCACCTAGTTCAAAAATGTTGAATTATTCAACTAATATGCTGTGACCTAAGGCTATTTAAGATATGGCGATATCTCCACCAGTGGGGGGTGGGAGTGATTATGACTTATATTTCATTCCAGCTCTTCAGATAAAGCTTACTGCAATCAATCCCTTCCATTCTTAAATTCCCCCCCAAGCAGGATTAAAAAGACACTGATAACAAAAGTACAATTACTTCAACATCGAACTCTTCTGTTTCGAGTAAAATCAGCTCCTGAAAGTGCCCTCAATTCCTCTCTCCAAAAATATGCAAAGAAACTGCAGGTCAGTGACATGCCTTTTACAAGAGGATGTCCTTTATCTGCATTTCCAAATGCCAATCAAATATGCTGGAACCTGCTGTATTTTAGTTGGTGCCAGAGGAGATATGTAAAGCAGCAATTGAAAAAAATTGCATACTGCAGATGAATCAGCTGACCGAGGGGTGAAAAAATGAACAGAGTAGAGCGCACTGAAGAGCAAAGGAATGTTGCCAGCTAGATGACCATGCTTGTGTTTGAAATGTCTGACTGGCTAGTGTTCCCAGTAGCTCCTTAAATTATTAGAAGAGGAAGGATATTATCAAATTATTATTGCATTTATATTTGCTGTGCACTGTGTGTGCAGTTGGTCATTCTTTCTACTGTCTTGTAATGGCATTACATCATCCTCATCATCTTCCGTTCCGGGGTGTAACTAAAAGCATTTTAGAAATTCCCACAGCTGTTCCAGAATTAGAGATACGCATGTAAGTATGGAAGAGTTATATACAGTCAGCCCCACGCAGGCAATAAAGAAGCCAGTCTAGGAGTCAGGAGGCCTGAGTTCTACCCTCTACTTCTCCAATGATTTAGTATGTGTGAGCTTAGGTGAGTCACTTAAGATGCCAGGGTAAAATCCTTTACATTCATTCCCCTTGCCTTTGTTTTTTCACATGTAGCAAGGACAGGAGATACCTCTATTCAGCTTACCCATCACCCCTCCCCGAGTGTGAGCCACTTGATGTGCACACACTTCACTGCAGTATGAGCAGGGCAGATAGAGAAAGAAAGGTGAAAAAAAAAAAGCACCCAAAAGCCCTCGTCTGTTGACAAAAGTACAAAGAACAAGTGACAAAGTAAACTAGGTGCTATAAACATACTTCAGCTTAAATGTCTTCTCGTCTCAACCCAAATTCTAGTGGACTCAAGATTACAGCTACTGAAAAATGCAGAGATCGCTGCATTTCTGATGCTTTGTCAAAAATTACAAATGTAGGAAATTTCCATCTATTCAAACAAGAGCAAAAGGATTCCCTCCAATTGTTCAACATCCTGAAAAAAGTTGCATCCATGTCAATTAATGGTATCTCTTTAAAGTAGCAAAAAAGTATCATGCTTACAATTTTCAGCACCAAAAATTATGCAAGAGCCTCTTTTCTGAAAAAAACAGAATTCCCGCCCCTCAAAGATCTTACAATCAAATATTCAGTGGTAAGGCTGCCTTTATACCAAGAATCTAAATGAAAAGCTCAAAGCAGAATTTACAGTCAATTCTTGGCAAAACTCCCAAATATTCTGGAGTCTTTCCCTTCATTTGTATGTGTGAAGCTCTTAAGGTTAATGGCAGTTAAGCATATACAAATCATCCTTCAATATGAACAGTTATCACAAGCCGACATCTGAGATACCAAATACCACTGTTATTTCCTATTTTTCACATACGGGAAAAACTACAGAAGTGTTGGCAAGTGTTGACTTTTTGTTGACAACCACCATATACATAGATGGGAGAAAAGACAGTTTATAAAAATTTTAAACTAGTCTTATGATTTGAAGGAGCATAGCAAAAGCGAGTGACGCATTTCATCTGTGAATGTATTTTGCCCCATCATAGTCAAGAATTCCTGTTTCTACCATGTCATAGCCCACAGTGCTTTCCTTATTCTTTCAGGTATGATAAACGTACATGTTGTGGTTGTAAATACCTGTCTGTCACTATGATAATTAGGGAATGATAAAAAATAATTTCCTTAATGTGTTAAGACTAGCTTGAATTGCAATACACAGCAAAGTAACCTGATAAGCAATCACTGCCTTTCCAAGGTGAACATTAATTACCACATGCCATTAGAAATCTTGGCATGGGATAAAGGAACAATAATTTCATAATATAGCCCAAAGCTAAGTATGCAGTAGCATGATTGAAGAAAGCAACATCCAACATTCGGGGCAGCAATCAGCTTAGTGCACACCATGCACAACAGCTCACGGTCTTTGAGGCTGGATCTAGAGAGATGAAGGAGCATGCAGCTCCCACTAAAACCAGCCCCATATATTAAAGAAGTATCCATTAAGGAGGGTCTACATCCTATTTCCATTTGACTTTTCCAAAATCCCTTGGTCTTACTGGTATAGCCTCTATTGGTTAGCCAGATAATACATTTGGGGGGAAAAAAAGACCTTGTCTTTACCCTGCATTTTATAACATGGTGGTTTGGAAAGACCAGAAACTCTTAGGTTTCTTAGGGTATGGCCAGATAAATAATTACACCATTTTAAAAGGAGGAGTGGGGACTTACTGTTCATGAATGCACGGCAGCTGGCCCAGTGCACTCGTTCTGCCTGTCCACTCCAATCCTGCAGGAAGGAAAGCTAACCTGTCAGTTAGCTGTTTCATTCAGGGGTAGGCTGTTCAAGTTATATTCTACTTGCTATTAGACAGAAGCAAGCAGGCAGCAGAGTTTAAGCACATTCAGCTGAACTGTAATAAACAGGGTTATTTTAGTAACAAGGCATTTCAGACTAGCAGAAAGCCTGCTCAGCCACTTCAAATCCTTTTCTGAACAGGCCTTCTGAAGTTGGATCCTTGTCACCCTCGGCCCTGAGGACTGAGCCATCTTTGAGCCCTGCTGAGTTTGCTAAGGCAGACAAAAGATAACAACAGCTAAAGGCTCCCTTGATTTTTAAAACACAAAGAAAGCAATGCTGTAATTCAATATCGTCAATCATACAGGATTTGTAGATGACGGAAATAGAACTAACCACATTACAAGAGAAATGAACTCTCTCCAAAACGTTGTCCAAATTAAGAACCATGCCAAGTTCCTTATATTGATGTTTCAAAAATGACTTAGCAAAGAATTAGTAGTGGCAGGAACTGGGAGCACTAAAAGCATACGTTGTTTGGGGTTATTTTTAAAGGACACTTTAAAGATAAAAAAATATTTTGAGAGAGAGAGAGAGAGAGAGAGAATGTTAGGAACCCAGTGAACCTGTCACTTTTATTGCTGTTGTTTAATTTTTAGATGTCAGTAGAACCAGAGTAGTTTCACTATTGTTTATAGTCAGTTTCTACTTTCTATCCTAGCACAATTCCACTTCATTTGCAGGCAGGACACCAAAGGGAAATGTTTGTATGGCAACAAACCTAGAGGGTGATTACTCAAATCCAATCAGTGGAAGGAAGTTGCACTATCAGCCAGCAGAGCTCCAAAATGCAGCTAAGACCTCTGGCAGACGTTCATTTAAAGGAATGATGGGATCCGATCCATGATCCCAACAACCACACCTCCTGCTATGTTAGAATCATAGAATCGAAGGACCGGGAGGGACCTGCAAGATCATCAAGTCCAGTCTGCTGCCATGGGCAGGAAGTTATTGGGCTCAGACAAGCTCAACAAGGCACTAATCCAGCCTCATCTTGAACCATCCAAGGAAGGCGACTCCATCACCTCTGCTGCGAGTGTGTTCCAGGTTCCGGTAACCCTTATGGAAAAAAAGTTTTTCCTTATGTCCAGCTTAAATTTTCCCTCTACTAGCTTGTGCTCATTGGTCCTTGTCCTCCCTTGAGGTGCCTTCCTGAAGAGTTGCTCCCCTAGATCTTGATGCTCACCCCTAATGTACATGGCAGGAAGCGCAACTGTTGGATAGGGGATCAGATCCCAATCACGCTGTACTGCCGGGGAAAGGGTAGCCCAGGATCATGATCCAGGCCCCTTACTCCGATAAGCCCCCAAGGCTGGGAGTGGCATTCAGCTGATTGGGGCTCCTAGCCACAGGGGTGCATAAGACCTATGGGCTCTTATGCACCCCCGGGGCCAGGAGCCCGGATCAGTGGATGGGCCTGGCCACACGTTCAATTTAAGACACAATGGGAACCAGCCACAAAAGGAATTCCACATAATGTGGTATGACTTGATGGTTTATTCCCAATTTTATCGTGCCATTAACTGCATAAGCACATGGCTGAGTTATTAAACATGTGACTAAGTGGTTAATCACTTCTTAAATAACAACTGCCAGAGACCTAAGGCTTTGTCTACCCATGGTCTACAATATTTTAAAAACAGCAGGCCAAAGAAACACAGGTTGACCCTAAGGCAGGCTGCTGCTTGTGCCCTAGCCGCTTCCCTTGCCATCCCCTGCTGCTGTGTACCACCAAGTCCCCCTGCCACAGAATGCTGCCACGTGCCACCAATCCCCCCACTGCTTAGCACTGCTGCAGAGAGACCACAGCTTCACAGGCTGAATCGCATCACTGTAGGTTGCCAACCCCATGTCTATACTATTGCAAAGTTCCACTGGCACGGCTACCTCAGCCAGGGGCTCGAAAGCAAGCAAAGCTGACACACCTATGCAAGTATAGGTGGCTTCTACCACAGAGTCATGTGCCCAGAGTGGGGTGGAGGTGGAGGATGGGGGCGCTCTGCAACTGTAGCCTGACACAGCAGTGGAAGTAACAGGATCTTCTGCAGTATAAGGTGAAGTCACATGGAACCCAATTAGGAAGGGAGCCAGAAGCTGCATAGGGGAGTGGGAGCAGGTGACTGGAGGCAGCATCCCAGGAGCTGGCTGTGGAGAAACTGGGACAGGAATTCTGAGCACTGGGCTAGGGCTAGCAATAGCTGCAGCACGAGGTTGCATGGAAGCTGACCTTTGTTTTGTCTTAAATTTTCATTGCCACATAAAGCAGGGTTGTCCAACTGGTGGCCTGCAGGCCTCATGCAGACTCTGAAGGATTAGCATGCAGCCCACAGGTTCCTGCCCAGCCACCCCTGCCTCCCGACCACTGCTCCTGGGTCCTTTGGGCACTGCCACCCTCCTGTGTCTCCTATTTCCTGCCCTTCCTCCTGGGGTTGGGGCAGCACAGCAGGAGGGGGCAGGGGCAGGGGTGCTCAAGCTTCATGTGGTGGAGGGTATATGCGCTGTATGTGCAGCAGGGGAAAGGGTAGGCTACTCACACTGTGGGAGAAAGGCTGCCTGCAATGCAGGTGGGCACGTGGCTGGGAAGGGAGGAGGGTCTGCCTATGTGACAGAATAAACAGGCTGCCTATGCTGCAATCTGTGCCTCGTGCAGCTCTGGGACTGGCCCACACGGTGTGTGGCCCCCAGATGCCCAGAAGTTGGATAGCTCTGACTTAAAGCAAATGGGTGAGGTTCCAATGGCACCTAAAAAGCCGAGAAGCTTTAGTGTCATTCTCAAAATCAGCTTAGGTTTAAGCCTCAGTGTCTGTCAATGGTCCTTTGACTCCTATATCCCCTCCTAAAAAGTGCTTTGAAGTTTTTCTCCATTGTGCCTAGGGCAGCCCAAGTAAAGTGGTCCTCTGTTACTGAGTACCCAAAGAGGGACCAGAGCCTGGGCAGCCTATTGCCTGGTGCACCTATAGCACTTGCCCTGCAGCCCTTTCCAAACCCTATGGATCCTGACCTTTTTCTCTAAAAATGTAGTGGCTCTATGCTGCCTCCCTGTTTCCAGTCCAACCAGCCTGCATGGAAGTAACCACACCAGGTCTGATCCTATTCCCATTAGCTACAAAGCTGGTTGCATCTGACCCTATGCTTCCATAGCATTCCCCACATCCACTGGCCTTGAAAGAAAACAATCAAGACTTGAAACAAAACTTGAGCGTCGTTCATGGCAGGGTTGAGTGCTGAATTACTAGGCCTCTTTCCTTGCCCCTTCATTTTCTTTTCATTTTCAATTTTGTTTGCCAACTCCAACTTAAGATATAGGAATTAATTGCTTTTGTGATTCAAGGTACCACTGGGGGACTATTGTGTGTTACTGTGGCTGCTGGAAATCATTACTTCCATATACAATTAACCTGTGTCATTATATTAATCTTTTATTTCTTTTATTTATACTAAAGCACCCATCTTATTAAAATCAGGGCAGAAGCAACTGCTAATGCCAATAACTGAAACTGCTACCACATTACTTATGCAAATACTCCTATATATGAAATTCCAGCTGTTTCCCCAAATCATTATAAATCAGATCCCAGCACCTCAGCTGCAAGATTAAATAAAAGATCTCCTAAAAAACATTCTGCACAGCAGTTAGAAGTAGTATTCCATCCTGCCTACCCTGATTACAAACAAACCTTTTATACGAAATCAACCCCCTAGTTAAGGCATGGGAAGAAGGCAAATAGTGTATATGTAATATATATATATATATATATACACACACATATATATATATACACACACATACTTACATACATATATATATACACAATGTATTCCTTGTATACACACACACAAATATGTGTATACATGTATGTATGTATGCATGTGTGTGTGTGTGTGTGTGTGTGTATACACACACACACACACACACACACATATATACACACACAAACACACGCACACACATATATATTTTTCAGAATCCGATATGAGACTGATTGCTTAACAGAACAATCTTAAATGGATTTAAAAAGGAAATGATGGACAGAAAACAACTGAAGTTGTAGAACACACCTAACGTAGTGATGATATGAACTCTGATGCTTAACACATTAAACTCTTAATTGTTGAAATACATACCAGATGTGACCAAGGGAAAAAATAAATAAGATAAATAGCCACGAGACATTAGAACACACCTAACATGTCCCCCTCCTTGCAATTACCTTAAGGTGCTGTTTCTCAAACTGGGCATGCAACAAACTTAAAGAAAGGAAGGAAGACTTGGGAAATATTCAATAGAAATAGAGGGAAACGAACAATAAAATGTAGAATGGTTATACAACCTCTTTTCTTGTAATTATAGTGACATAAAAATGATGCTTCTTAAGAATCATGGGGGTACGGAGAAATTTAAAAAACAAAAAAGGGTGTGCTGCAACTCCTAAAAAGAAATGGAAAACCACTGCTCCACTGCAATATCTACATGCAGAACATGTTACAAGTACGGAAAGTTAATCCAAACTCAGCTTTGTGTGGCCACAGCCAAACCACTTATTTAAAGCTAGTTCAGGTACTTCCCCATGTCTGTGACTGCTATTCAGAAACACTCCAGAACACCATGAATTTAAAAATAAGTAGCTGAGGCATTCAGATATATCCATCTTGTATATGCCTTATGCTTTTCTACATGAGTAAAAAAGATAAAATATATAAAAGGCCAATTTGTCAAGCAGAAGTTCCTCAAGTTTAAAGACCTAAAAAAGTGGCTCTCTTAGGGTTTCTTAAGTGTAAACCCTAAGAAAGTTGAGGGGGTGCACACTTCAAGATGTGCATATGACAAACCCAGGGCTTGAAAAACATGCTGGCATCGCTTCCAAAAATGAGCTAAATATTGGCTGATGGTGTGCTGATTTCCTGAGTCTGTCTCTGCCAACATGCAGACTTTCCCCAAACCACAGCAGAATGAAAAATATTCAAAGTTTTGCTAATTTCCACTACTACTGTACCTTGGCCTGACTCAAGCCCAAAGACAATTACCCATGCACTCCAGGGAGCACTAGATCCAGCCCTGTATGAGCAGCAATGGTGGCTAAGTCATTGCTCCCCTGGCACACTGGAATTGCTTTTTACTAAAACATCCCTGCTCAGGCATGCATGGAAGAGGTCAGAAGGCCAAAGCGCAATTGGAATTGCAGCTAGCAAGGGATGTAACAAGAAGGGTTTCTACAAATATGTTGGTAGCAAGAGAAGGACCAGGGAAAGTGTGGGTCCCTTACTGAATGGTGGAGGCAATCTTGTGACAAAGGATGCAGAAAAGGCTGAAGTGCTCAATGCCTTCTTCGCCTCAGTCTTCACAGGCAAGGTCAGCTCTCAAACTACTACACCAGGCAGCACAGTTTGAGGAGGAGCTGGGCAACCAACAGCGGTGGTCCAAGTCCTTCAGCCTCTCCTCATATAGCTTGTCTTGCAAGTCCCTGATCATATACGTAGCTCTTCTCTGGACCCTCTCAAGTTTTCCACGTCCTTATTGAAGTGTGGCACCCAGAACTGGACGCAGTACTCCAGCTGCAGTCTCACCAGTGCCGAGTACAATGGGAGTATCACTTCCTTAATTTTGTATGAGATGCAATGGTTAATGCATGCCAGTGTGTTGTTTGCCCTGCTGGCCACAGCATCACACTGCTGGCTCACGTTCACGCGATGGTCAATCACTACCTCAGGTCCTTTTCGGCCATGGTGCAAGTCAAATTGTCACCACCGAGTCTGTAGGTATGTTAGGGATTGTTTGCCTCCAGATGGAGCACCTTATACTTCTGACTATTGAACTGTATGCGGTTCCAGTCCACACAACTCTTCAGCCTGCAGCCTACCTGCTGGCATGGCCACGCTACCCCATAACTTGTTGTCGTCCGCAAACTTGGCCAAAATGCTTTTCACCCCAACATCCAAATGATTGATAAAGAAGTTGAAAAGCACCAGCACAAGCACAGACCCATGAGGGACACCACTGGCCACTTTTCACCAGGATGGCACAGATCCATTCATGAGAACATGCTGGGTCCTACCATGCAGCCAGTTTTCCACCCACTAAACCGTAGAGCAGTTAAGCCCACAATCTTTCAATTTTTCCACACGGATATTGTGGGATACTAGATCAAAAGCCTTTTGGAAGTCTAGGTATATAATGTCAACCTTCTCTGCCATGTCCAGGTGGCGAGAGAAACGGCTCGTAGAAGGAGATGAGATTGGTAAGACAAGACCTACCCGCGACGAAGCCATGCTGGTTGCAGTATCTCACCCTCAACAAGCGTATCGCACATAGAGTCTTTAATTACAGTGATTCTAAGTTTAAGCAATGGGTGCCACTAAGTAGAGCACATGATTTTACCCCCTCTTTTCCTTTTCATAGAATCATAGAAAAAGTTCCAACTATTCTATATTCATTGCTTTGTTTCTTTCACTTGCTCAATCTTACTCTACATTTAGACTAAAAGCTCTTCAAATCAGGAAATGTATCCAACACATTTGATAGTGAAGTACCTAGAAAAATTAATATTAAGTCCTAAATACAAATTTAGGTGCAAACTACATTCAAGACTTTGTCCATAGCATACCTTGGTTTAAAAAACCATTCCTCTATTCTACTATAAACCAACACTCTTGTTAACATTTTTAAAATAAAAGATATCTAGCAATAATTCAATACTATGGATTTTTTATATCACAAAAACAAAGATTTAATATATATCCTATATCAGTCAAATGCCAGCTGCACTTCTTTCTTGTGCTTCCATTTGGCAGATGATCAGAAATACGTATGTGGTAAAAACTAGGCATGCCCTTAACTTGCCCTCCTCCCTTAGCTTTCTGGCAGATAATATGACTTTAAATATGGGAGGGATTGTTGTTTTCATTTTTAATTGTGCATATATATCATCTTTTTCATCCCAATAATAAAATATGATTGCTGACAAAATGTCTAGGGATCCTACCTTTTCATACTGGAATAAATACTGTGCTGCAGAAGCGTATTGTCAGAGTTTCTGGGATATGAAAAATGTTCTAACTTCTGTTTCACCAACTCTCTCTTTCCTGTAATAAAGTGTTACTGTGCTACCAAAGGATAATAAGACAATTTTTCTCCTAGTGTTCAAACTGTTTAATACCCACCCCAAAGTGGAACTGGATACCAATCATATTAATTCTTTTACTGTCTGACATCTTAGACATTGGCACAAAATCTGGATGAGTTGCAAAGTAGTTTAACAGGGTTTCAATTTCATCATTTAAGGTGCCATTAGTGCATTTTGATGATTACTTGGATTAATTTGCCACCTATAAAGCAGGGGCCAGTTACTGCATTCAGTTTCAAAGCAATGCTGATATTCCATATATCCAAGCAAAATGCCTAGAAAAAAAAGACAGAAAAAGACCACTGAGGTTCATGCTTTGATGGTTCCAGGTTTGCATAAGAAAAAAAGTGTTTAAAAGGGAAACAACTCAGAAAGTCATAGGCCGATTTTCAAATGCACTGAGCACCTGCAAATTCTCAAAGATTTCAGAAATTTGTGGTTTCTTTGCACTTCTGAAAAGCAGGCCACCAGGTTGTAAATAATCTGTCTCACAAATACTAATGAAAATAGATCCAGATGTTTTCATGCTGCTTCTATTTCATGCCCTTCCAGGTCTATGGTCTAAAGAGAAACCTGGTAAGCTAAGCATTTTTTCCACCACAAGAGACTGGGCTAAAGTTTTTAAACTTGACTGTTTAAATTGTCATATTAACGTATCTAAATAAATAGCCCAGTTTCATAATCTAGTGAGTGCTTGCCCCTTCCATTGACTCTGGTCTCCGGAAACCACATTGGTTTAGGTGCCTTGAGAGATATAAGGACTAACATTTATGGACTCAAGTTTCTTCAGCCGTAATTTGCTGGGTCTGGAATTAGGGTTTAGCTCATTTTATTTATATATGTAAAATTGAAAAGAAAACAAGCCCCATGGAAGTTGCTTGATCCTCAGGATAGCCAACAGATCAGAAGAGTAAAGTGGAGCAAGAAGCGTTGCTGAGCAGATTCTGCCATCAAAGCCAGCATCTGCACAAGAAAATAGGTCTAGCTTTGCAATTTGTAAATGAAATAAGTATTTCAAATTTCAGAAGGCAGCTGTGCAATGTTCTTTGGGAGATGTTAACTTCATTTTCTCTCCAAGAACAAGCATCTGGTCTGAGTAAGCATACTATGAGACTAGGAAACTACTATGAGACTTAGTGCCATCACTAGCACCAAAGGTAGAGGGGTAGAGGGGGAAATACAATATTATGATAGTTAAAAATTCTAACAACTCTGACTTCTTTTTAAAATCCTACTACTATCTTCTTGTCAATAGGCAGTAGGACAGTTCAGCAAATGTTTTTCTATTTCCATACAGAAATGTGCTCAGTTTATTTAGTTCCCTTACCCTCTAGCTGGATTAGGTCTGGTATTATTGTCAAAAGATAGCTAAAAGTTAAACGATTCATGAAATAATCTCATAGAAGATGCAAATGTCAACTCTAGAAAGGTATTCATACATTTTACTAACTAGAAAGTCTAACATTTATGGACTATATTTAATGTCCAAGCCCTTTGTCCTTATTCACCACCACTTTTCTTCAGTGGATCATGCAGAAAACATCTGTATTCCCAGAGCAAACCGTGTATATATGCAGGCAACACAAGTGTTGGACAATCAGGGTAGCTACAGTCCACATTGCAATCTTTGAGTCATTGATAAGAAAAAATTAAAACTGGGAAAAGAAGAGTATTCCCTAGACGATCCAGAAGCCTTCAGTCTGACTAATCCTTGTCCTGTCCATCTATCCCAGAGGAGGGAAAGAAACCTCAGTCCATTGTATAGCAGCCCCTGATATTAGGAAAATATCTCATAAAATCTAGTTCTACAAATTATTTTGATAGAATTTCCCTATCAGAACTTCTCAACATGTCACAGAAAGGTGGGAGACTTCAATAAAGCTATAAAATGGCTCCCACTCCATCAGATTCCAAATTACCTACTCATGCCTACATCTGCAGCAATTGATGATATGCCATTCATTTTCAGTTAAAAGCTTCTCTGAGTTTTGGGCATTAGAAAGATGCATAATCTCTGAGCACTTATAGTAATAGTTGAAAGCAATAGATGATGTTCAGTAATCTATAGGGCTGATCCTACAACAGGCTGCATTTTTGCACAATAGAGAGGTCACTATCGTTCAACAGCCACCTCTCCAAAAATGCTGACACCAAGAGATAGCAGTAACATCTAGCAGTTATTATAAACCCACCCAATATGTGCCCAGCAACACACAAATCTGACCCAAAGAGCCTACACTGTATTAGACGGAAATGGGAGAGATGCAATTGGCACAGAGATAGGAAGTACTATCTTTAATGCCTATATAATCATCTTATTGGCACGTGTGGCCACCATGGAAGTTCACTGAATTCATTTCATGGCAGCTGTGGCTCCTACATGAAGCTCTATGGTGATTCTCATTTGGGTTTCATGCTGTTTCCCTTTGTAGGCTGATTTCAGCCTGAAGCATCCAAACATTACTTATATAAGAAAAGGTCACTGTCAAGTGGTAGCTAAGCAATTGGCTGCACAGTTGTGACAGCCTATAAAAGGTACGGTGGTTTGTTTTTTTTTTTTAAAAAAGCAACATGATGGACTGTCCTCAAAGAAACTGAAGGGGACCCCCTCCTGGCAACACCAGTTAAGTGGCTTTTTTGTTTGTAGTTAAATAGTTTCTGCTTTTGGCCAAAATTTCAGCAGGGAAAGTATGTGCACAGGGGAACTGACTTGACCTTTTGCTAGATGTACCATACATTACACAAACTTTTCTACTTCTGAAGGGTCTGAGTAAATCAGAAGGCAAGTGCTGTTGCTTGGAGGAGAGAGCTGCAGTTTTCTTCCCTCCTGTGCAACTTTGCAATCCCCATCTGCTTAGATGAGGAAAATTGATTCACAGCCTGTCTGTTCACTCTGCTGAACAGGTGGAGTGCTCAGGGGCAGGAGACCCCACACCTGGAGCATGGAAACAGCCACAGTTTGTTATAGCTGGGGAGTCCATCCTTCTGACCTCTGACACATGGATGCACATCACAGCTGCAGCTGTGCATTCACAGAACACTTTGCCATCTATTCTCCTCACTACCTGGAGGATGATTAAACTGCTTATGTAGATTTAAGCATGCTAACAGTTCAGCAATGCCCTAAGAGTTTAAATCTGGGCGTGACAGTATGTAAATCACCCAGGCAGTCTCAATAAATATTATGTATTTATTGAAGACTGTAAAGTAAAAACACTGGAGGGTGGGAAAATGTACATCAGTGTCTATTTGTACATGCCTGCAGTGTCCACTGATGATGAATATGGAACCCAAAATGTGCATTTTAAATAGACTTAAATTCACAGTTGTACCTAAATAGTCTATTTCTCATTTCTGAACGGTTAAAAAGTTACTGTCATAACAGTGAGGCAGGGAAGCAGGCTATTCAGGGAAGTCACAGAATCTCTTTTACTGGTGGTTTACAAGAGTCTAAGTAAGCATTGGACAGGGATGATTTGGGGACAGCAATTTTGCAGGGGGGTTGGGCCAGATGATCCTCAAGATGCCTGCCAACCTTTTAATTCTATGAAAAGAAACTCCAAGCACTTGCTCTGTGCTCCCTCAGAGCCCACTCCTGACAGGCGTATTTTGGCACCCTCAGCTCCCTTTGATTCCCGATCAGCAGAGCCCAACTAGTACCCAGTAAGATATAAAACTAGGGGTTGAATCAGCAGGAAGGTGGTCTTATCAAAAAGGTAGTTAGTGCAACAGAAGACAAGAGGTCCTCAATTCAGTGCTGAGGCTGCCACATACTTTCCCTGTGTGATGACAGGCAAGCCACAGAGGGCCAGATCTGGATTGGTTCTACAGGTGACTAAAATGGGACTGGATATTTGGGCACTAACTTCTATCAAACAGAGATCCAGTTTGGCCCTGATCTAGCATCCACAGAACACACTGGACTTCCTTGTGGGCTGAGTCCCATCGCTCCCTATAACTGGACTTCAAAATTTGCTCAGACTTGCACTTTGGCATCCGATTCCTGGCAAAGCTCCATAATGATGCAAATTAGGTATCTCCCCAAGACCAAATTCTACTTAAGTTTCCAGAGGGGCCCAATCCTTTACAAACGCTGTCTGTATACACACTATTACCCTGTGTCTGTACAAGGAAGCCTCAATCTCTGTGGGATCCTCCAAGGCCTATGAATTATTACAATGGTACACTTATGTTCATAATAAATTAAAAAACAACCACAAGTCTCCCCATAACCATTTTACTAGCCAGTTCCTTTCCTCTAACACACACAAATTAAACATGGTAGAGTTTAGGACCCTGCGAAGAGGAATAGCTGATTTCATCCAAGTTAACTTTATTGTGTATACTTGTAGTTAGCAATATGACCCCATAAATACAGGCTGTGCTTAAACAAATAAGGGCAGGCTGGAGAGTTTGTGATATCCATTGATTCCTCTCCACTTTTACTTTACACATAGTCCCACATCATTTTAAAACTGTCAATAAATTTAAGTTCCACAATGATTACAAGATGACTTTCTAATTGCTACTCACTGGCCATGTCTACATGAGAGAGCTGCTACTACTGCTACCATGGATCCCATTAGAGAACTGACAGGACAGCAGGTCACTAACGAGGGAGGAATGAAGAGTGCTTCTTTAAAGGATTTCTGTCCTGAGGACAAGAGACGAATTGCAAAGTACTGCAAACAGTAGCCCAAGACTAGAGTACAGTATCACTGTGTGGCAGAAATCATGACATGATGCTACTGTGCAGTAGGGCTGTGTGAAATTTCGCCAGGTGTTTCATTTTGAAACTGTTTCGATGCGTTTCAAGCTCGAAACAGTGAAATTGAAATGAAACAAAAGGGTTCAAAACAGCTTTGAAACGAAACGAGGGCATTCAAAATGTTTCAAAACATTTCGTGTTTCAAAGCTGGGCTTACTTGGCTTCAGTGCCGGTGCCAGGTGGCAGCAGCAGCCTCCTGTCATCTGGCGCACAGATCAGGGGGCCCGCACCCCTGGGAGGGCTGCAGGGCTATGCCGGCCTCCTCCTGGAGGTGCAAGCCCCTGGATCTGTACACCAGATGAGAGGAAGCTGCCTTTGCCATCTGGGACCAGCGCTGGGTGCTACCCGTGCCCAGTACCAGGGAAAATTGACGCTGCTGCCAGTCTCAAGCAGCAGAGGTGGCCTCCTGTCATCTGGTGCACAGATCCAGGAGCCTGCACCCTTGGGAGGGCTTCCAGGCTGTGCTGGATTCTTCCCAGGGGTGCGAACACCCGGATCTGCATGTCAGATGAGAGAAGGCTGCCTCTACTGCCTCGGACTGGTGGCAGCATCAATCTTCCCTGGTGCTGGGCACAAGCTACGCCCAACACTGGTCCCAGGTAGCAGCAGCAGTCTCCTGTCATCTGGCATGCAGATCTGGGAGCTTGCACCCCTGGGAGTAGTCCGGCACAACTCTCCCGGGGGAACGGGCCCCCATATCTGCGTGCTGGATAAGAGTAGGCTGCTGCTGCCAGCAAGTGTCAGGAGTTTTGCTTTGAACAGTTTGGGATGCTGTTTCCCAGAAACCTCTGTACCTATCTGCTTGAAACTTGGCAGGCTTCATGCCCTCAGAAGGAGGCAATTTTCATCCCTGAAGTTTTCATCCAAATCAGGCAAGAAATGACAAAGGTTTAGGCATTTGCCCAGGAACTGGCTGAGGCAGCTTGCTCCAGGACCATGGTTGTCATGGGTGACTTCAATTACCCAGACATCTCGTGGGAGGATCGCTCAGCAAAATCTGAGCGGTCGCAGAGCTTCCTCTCGTGCGTGGATGACCTCTACCTGACTCAAGAAGTCTATGGGCCAACGAGAGGCAAAGCGCTGCTCGACCTGGTGCTGGCTACTGGGGAGGACCTAGTCGGCGACCTAGTGATTGATGGGAAGCTGGGTGACAGCGACCACGAGCTGATCACCTTCACCATCCGCCGAAAAGCTGGCAAGTCGGTCAGCAACACGCAAGTCCTTGACTTCAGGAAAGCCGACTTTGACAAGCTCAGGAGGCTTGTCAGTGAGGCCCTAAGGGACTGTGGCCGCAGGGAGAGGGGAGTTCAAGAAGAGTGGTTGCTCCTCAAGGGAGCGATCCTCAATGCACAAACTAAGTCTATTCCATCTCGGAGGAAAGGCAGCAAGAGGGCACAGCAGCCCCCCTGGCTCTCCAGGGACCTAGCAGACCTCCTGAGGCTAAAAAGAAAGGCCCACAAAGGATGGAGGATGGGAGTCACCTCCAAGGAGGATTATTCTGCACTGGTCCGGTCCTGTAGGGAGCAGACCAGGAAAGCCAAGGCTGCAACTGAACTCCAGCTAGCTTTGAGCATCAAGGACAATAAAAAGTCCTTTTTCAGATATGTGGGGAGCCGGAGGAAAAGCAGGGGCAACGTTGGACCCCTGCTGAACCAGATGGGGCAACTGACAACTGACGCCCAGGAAAAAGCCAACCTATTAAATAGGTACTTTGCGTCAGTCTTTCATCAGCCCCATGGGACGCCCGTGCCTGCTACAGGGCCGGGAAGTCCGGGTGAGGGTGATCCCCTGCCCTCCATTAATGCTGACTTTGTGAAGGAACATCTTGAGAAGCTGGATACCTTCAAGTCAGCCGGCCCTGACAATCTTCACCCCAGGGTACTCAAGGAGCTGGCGAGCATCATAGCCCAGCCTCTAGCACGGATCTTTGAAAACTCTTGGCGCTCTGGTGTAGTGCCCGAAGACTGGAAGAAGGCCAACGTGGTGCCTATCTTCAAGAAAGGGAGGAAAGTGGATCCGGCTAACTATAGGCCCATCAGCCTGACTTCTATCCCGGGGAAGATCTTAGAAAAGTTTATTAAAGAGGCCATCCTTAATGGACTGGCCGACGCCAACATCTTAAGGGATAGCCAGCACGGGTTTGTTGTGGGTAGGTCTTGCTTGACCAATCTCATTTCCTTCTACGACCAGGTGACCTATCACCTGGACAAGGGAGATGAGATTGATGTCATATATCTTGACTTCAAAAAAGCCTTCGATCTGGTGTCCCATGATCGTCTCTTGGAGAAACTGGCCAATTGTCGCCTTGGGTCCCCCACGATCCACTGGCTGGAAAATTGGCTCCGGGGTCGGACCCAGAGGGTAGTAATTGATGGAAGTCACTCATCGTGGTGTCCTGTGACCAGTGGGGTCCCCCAGGGCTCTGTCCTTGGACCCATACTGTTCAACATCTTCATTAACGATGTGGACACTGGAGTCAGAAGTGGACTGGCCAAGTTTGCCGATGACATCAAACTTTGGGGCAAAGCATCCACGCCAGAAGACAGGCGGGTGATCCAGGCTGACCTGGACAGGCTCAGCAAGTGGGCGGATGAGAATCTGATGGTGTTCAACGCTGATAAATGCAAGGTTCTCCACCTTGGGAAGAAAAACCCGCAGCATCCTTATAGGCTCGGCAGTGCTATGTTGGTTAGCACTATGGAAGAAAGAGACTTGGGGGTCATCATTGACCACAAGATGAACATGAGCCTGCAATGCGATGCTGCCGCTAGTAAAGCGACCAAAATGCTGGCTTGCATCCATAGATGCTTCTCAAGCAAATCCCGGGACGTCATTCTCCCCCTGTACTCGGCCTTAGTGAGGCCACAGCTGGAGTACTGCGTCCAGTTTTGGGCTCCACAATTCAAAAAGGATGTGGAGAAGCTTGAGAGAGTCCAGAGAAGAGCCACGCACATGATCAGGGGTCAGGGAAGCAGACCCTACGATGACAGGCTCTTTAGCCTGGAAAAGCGCAGGCTCAGGGGTGATCTGATGGCCACCTACAAGTTTATCAGGGGTGATCACCAGTATCTAGGGGAACGTTTGTTCACCAGAGCGCCCCAAGGGATGACGAGGACGAATGGTCACAAACTACTACAAGATCGTTTCAGGCTGGTCATAAGGAAGAATTTCTTTACTGTCCGAGCCCCCAAGGTCTGGAACAGCCTGCCACCGGAGGTTGTTCAAGCGCCTTCATTGAACACCTTCAAGATGAAACTGGATGCTTACCTTGCTGGGATCCTATGACCCCAGCTGACGTCCTGCCCTTTGGGCGGGGGGCTGGACTCGATGATCTTCCGAGGTCCCTTCCAGCCCTAATGTCTATGAAATCTATGAAATTTTCATGATTCCCCATTATAGCCTATGGCTGAAATGTCGAAACGATGATGCAGTTTCAATGAAACGGAACAGTGCTTCGAAACAAAACAACACAACTAAACGAAACAGTATCCCTCCAAAATGACAAAATGGAAGTCGAAACAAAACGGTGCTTTTTCGCACAGCCTTACTGTGCTGTAATCTCAGGCTACTGTGCAGTCAGCATCACAAAAAAGCTGTTTGTCAGCACTACTGTGCAGTAACATAGGTTACTGTGCAGTCATTTAGTACTTGTATAAACACTGGAGTACTAAATGACTGTGCCATAACGGCTGCACAGTCAGCATCTCATGTAGATGCAGCCAGAGAGAAGATTATAGCACTACAACAGCAATCGTTAAGCCAACTTCTATACTCCCCCTAAAGTAGACTCATATAAATACTTTTGCAGCATTATCTTGCATTGGATTCTCTTATATCAGGAGTGAGTCCAGCAGAAGAGGGAATGGCTGTGGGGACTGGGAGGACTCAAGCAGTCACACATCAGCCCTGACATCTATTCCTGGCTACCAAGAAGCACTACTCACAGACAGCATGCAGTGCAAACCACACTGGGGTTTGGTTTTAATAGGGATGCAAAAGAAACAACAAGTAAGGTTAACAACAATGAGATATAATCACCCCCTGCTCCCCCCATCAACTATCCCCCAATCTGGTTTTGCTCTATACCTGGTCTGTAGAATGCAGCCTTTACAGTTTGGGGCGGTATTCGCCTAAAATGCAAGTTCCACTTCAGCCTTGCACTCCACCAAAATGGCATGGTAAAGACACGTCTGTTTCTTTAGCCAACAGGATGCAAGGGAGTGATATGGCCAGTCGCCTTTGACTCCTCACCCCAAATGATGAGGTACTGAATTCAAACCAAGGCTCCAACCCTTGTCCCTGGCACCACAGCAAACCCTTTTAACCATTCTGCACCGACATTCCTGTGTTCAGAATCCAGCAATTCCATTTCCCTTCTCCCTGGCATCTGGCAAGCATTTGTACACCACAGAGATGAGTACAGCATAAATGCAGTAATTAGACAGACCACCCCATGCTCCATCTCTTTGGCACATGCTGGCCTCACAGAACCCAGCTCTGTCAAGAGAGCTTATGTTGCAACAGGGTTTATCTCATTTATTTAATACTGAGCAAATTCTACCCAGTGTCATCATAAAAGACATTAAGGGGAATAACAGAGGGAGTCCTCTCAACCTGTCCCTGATCCATCTCTCTTTTCCAGTTTCCTATATGAGCAATGACCATACATACTGTCAGACCCTGCATCTGGCTCTCTTGGCCTCCTGGGTGATGGTCATAAGAATCGTTTCCTTTGTGCTCCGAGGCAGCCTACTCTTTTTTCTGAAGTAGCAGCTGTTCCACTGGATCATGTTATGGTAGTCTCCCCACCATATCCTCCCTTCATAATCTTGGAGCAGTAAGTAGTTCTAGTAATAACTTACTGGTCAGCAACAGTAGTGGGACTGTCAATTGCCAGGCAAACTTCAAGATCAGCTCATCAAATTCTTTTCGATTACTCCAACCCCAAAGACCGCAGCCACATCATTAAGTGAACCACTCAAACCCAGTTTGAATTTATTCACGTGACCAGCACCTCTTCACCCCCAATTCTAAGGGAAACTTCTTACATACACACTTTACCATCATGTAAGAGTATGTGGAATCAGGACCCTGATCTGCAAACATTAGGACATCATTTTTATGGTATACAGCACCCGATGTGATGAAATTTCTACTCTTTTCCATGAGGTGGATCATATGTCTGCTTCATGGTATTCAGCAGAATGCCAAACAATCAAACTTCAATCACCCACATCTCAACACCTCTCATCCATATTAAAGTCCAGAAATTTCAGTTCACAATACAGTAACCTCATTAACAAAGTATTTTACAAGGAAATGTCTTTCTGTTCTACTGTATTTTCAGTTGTATTTTGAGAGGGCACCAATTAACCAACATGTTTCACAACTACACCCAAATAGTTGTTCTTCTACTGACACTATATCTGTATACCAACATATGATGAACGGAGAAAAAGATGATGAGCTACTAAGAGGTAAAACAGAACCCCTTCTTGCTGCTTTATAGGCACTACAAATTAATGCTCTGGAATGCCTTTGCCTGTATCATCTTGTGCATCTTATTCAACCATAAGGTTTAACATATATACCATATTGATATTATCCAATCCCTTTTGTGAAGGGCATAATGTTTTCAATCTACTTGTCTGACTCATTTCAGCCCTACCTTAAACAGACAGCAGACATTCCCAGAAACAACTGTTTCTCCTGGAAGAGAATACATCTTGTGCATTTATCATTATCATTATTAATACAGCTGATACCATAAATAAGCCAGCTGGTGGCAAAGGAGGAATGAAAGATACCACCGAGTGCACTGGTGAGATGCTGTTACAGGAATGCACTCGGTTCAAGAACACAAGTGAAACAAAAATCATTATAACTAACTCTTTAACAAATAAAATTTATCCTAATAGGGATTATCTGGATAAGAAAAGGGATAAACTGAGGGAGCAGACAACAAAGAAACACAGTCTGAGAACTTTTGTTGGGTCTGAATGAATTCAAGACAGTCAGGCCAGATGAGCTTCATCTTAGGGTTGGTCCTGAAGAAAGTGGCAGAGGAAATCTTGAAGTCCTTGGCAATGATTTGCATGAAATCACGGGAGACAGGCCAGGTACTAGAGGACTGGAAGAGGGCCAATGTGGTGCCCCTCTTTAAAAAAGGCAAGGAGGACCCGAGGAACTACAGACTGGTGGAGCTTCACCTTAATACCTAGGATATGCTCCAGTAACTTCCCAAGGAAGACCATTTGCAAACATGAGGAGAAGGAACGGTTGATCACAAGCAGCCAGCATGGATTTATGAAAAACAAATCATGTCAAACAAACCTGATTTCCCACTTTGACAAAGTAACTACTTGAATGAATGAAGGGAATGCCATGGATACAGTACATCTGGACTTCAGCAAGGCTTTTGATGAGGTCTCACATTACCTTCTCAAAAACAAATTGGGGAAATGCGGGCTGCATAAAACTACTACAAGGTGGATAGATAACTAGATCAATAGCCATAATTAAAGGGTAATTATTAACAGGCCCATGTCACAATGGGAGGAGGTTTTGAATCAAGTCCCACAAGGGTCTGTAGTAGGCCTAGTGCTGTTCAACGTGTTTATTAATGATTTGGATGCTGGCATAGAAAGTTTCTTGACCAAGCGTGCAGACAACGTGAAACTGGAAAGGAATATGTACATGTTGGAGGATGCGAGCACAATTCAGAAGGATCTCAACACTTTTGCAAGTCAGGCTACAGCTAACAGGATGAAGTTCAATGTAGACAAATGCAAGGTGCTGCACCTTGGGAAGAATAATCAAAAACACAAATACAAAATGGGGGACACCTGGGTGGCTGGCAGCTCTATGGAAAAGGACTTGCAAGTCTTGGTAGACCACAGACTCAGTATGAATCTACAGTATGATACAGCCGCACAAAAGGCCAATGTGATTTTGGGCTGCACCAATAGAAACATTAGACGCAAGACTGTACTCGGCACTGGTGAGGCATCAGCTGGAGTACACTGCATGCAGGTCTGGACTCCACATTTTAAAAAGCATGGCAAGAAGTTAAGAGAGGGTCTAGAGGCAGGCAACAAAAATGATCAAGGGCTTGAAAAACAAGTCATATGAGGAGAGGCTGAAGGAGATAGGCATGTTCAGCTTGCAGAGAAGGTGCTTAAGAGGAAGCATGATAGCAGTCTTCAAATACTTGATGGACTGCTATAAAGAAAAGGTAATTCCAGCAACCCACCCTGCCCCCACCCCAACTTTTTTTTTCTTTGCTTTATGTGTCAGGATGTTTCCAAGTTTCCCAAGAGACACTGGGTGTTGGTTACAGCTAAGGCTGGGGACTTCAACTGTGGTGTACCAATTTTTCTGCTAAAAGCAAAGTTGGAGGTTCCTGGCTAGAGGGTCTTGCCCCTCCACTCAGGGTCGGACCAACAGCCATATTTGGTGTCAGGAAAGAATTTGAACCCCTGGTAAGATTAATATGGACTGTGGGCTTTTTGCCTTCCTGTGTTGCGGAGGGCACAGCCCTCTGCCCGGGACCTCTTGAGTGTATATCGACAACATTTTATACAAGCAGAACATTAGCTGCCGTGGTTCCCTTGCTTTAAATATGGCAGGTTAGGATGTTAGGTCTGTGTTGCATCAGGGTTCAAAGTAGTCTTATGCAGAGTTTTAATTATGGTTGTATGGGATCACTGGGATAGGGATAATCTTGCCTCATGCAGGAGGCTGGACTAGATGACCTCTGAGGTCCCTTCCAGTCCTGCTTCTCTACACCTCAAGACTAGTTTATTCCTATATTGTAAGAATCGGGGGTTCACATACCAACTGGCATACAGAAAATAATTACATGGATGCAGACTGAACTCAATCATTGCTAGCACTTGAGAGATTATAAGGTTAGTAAGGGCTCCGATCATCTATTCTGCATAACACAGGCTATGCGATTCAAACAAGTGGCTCCTACATTAAAGCCATAACTTTGGGCTGCGATAAATCTTTTAGAAAGATAACCAGTCTTGATGCAACAACTTTCAGTGATGTAACTTCAAGTGCACAACAACATGCTGTTTTTTCTACATACGTTCAAACACACAAAAATACTTTCTATGGACTTCAGCCGGCGATAAACCTGAGTAAGGACTGCAGGATTTCATCCCAAGCTAATTTCCTTCTGTAACTTTTGGAAATGTTATTGTCATCCTGTTAAAGGAGCAGTAAAGAGGCACACAAAGCCTCCAAATTCACTTTGCAAACTCCATTAAGAAATGACAGCTAAAGATAAAAGTCGTTTCTAAAGACTACGCTTCCTGGGTACTAACGCATCATTTTCTCTTCCCCCTGCCTCAATCTCTTCTTAGAGAAAATTTAAACCTCAGCTTTGAATGCACAAGTGACATCATCCTGCCCAATAATCAAGAGGATAGAAGCACAGCTGAAAGTAAAGGCTTCTTTGTGTTTTTCAAAATAGTTTCAGAGTGATACACTGCACATATAAAATTGCTTTAGCATTTCACACTCCTGGGTGAAGCTGTAATCTAATCCAAATGATACTTGTACCTTTCAAACAGTCCTGCTTCCCAGTCCAGTAAAGCACTCATCAGAGATTAAATATTTCAGACAGAAAAATCCCACATGATTTTCTCTTCATCTCAACTAAGTGTCAAGGAAGGAGATGAAGTCAAAGTACCCCAATACCATACCATACTATTACACATGACAGGTGCCTAAACAGCTTGCATGTGAGCACGCACACCCAACACTCTATTACTCTTGACTCCAAGAATGATCAAATGTTGCTATATAGAAATGTCTGAGTTAATTTATTGCATTAATGTAGCCACCACACACATCGTCCTGTTAAAGTGTTCAGAGCACAGGTTTCCTATCTCACCAACATATAGAAACAGGTTTTACAGTATTTACTATTGGGCTCACTTAGCAATGATTGAAAAAACAGTTTAATAATAATTCAACATCCTTCCCGTTTTCACACATTTCTTCACTTAGTGCAAAACCAGCCCAACTTTCTACCTCCTTAGTCTCGGACAGAAAGGCGCTATTGTGGCTCTGGGAGGGTTTAGGAATAAAACACCCTGAATCCAGACAGGGGGCTGGATTAGATGATCCTGAGGTCCCTCCCAGTGCCTTGGTTCTATGAATCTACACCACTGCAATCAGCTTCCTACTTGGGCCCTCCCTGATCCTGGAAACATGTATATGATCACCTGAACAGTCTCACAGCAGTCAACACATGTACGTGCAGAATTGGGACCTTGGCAAATAATACTGCTGAATGGGTCCTACACAACAAGCAACGTGTGCTACAGCACGTGATCCCTTCCCTCTCCCCACCTATCTCCCTAAAGTGGTAGGGAGTCCCTAAGGGACTGCTGCTCATTATAGCAGACCCAGCCTCCTATTACTGAATACAGCTGTAACAGAGAGCCACAGCTTCTTGTTATGTCAAAGGGATGCAGCAACCTAAGCTTGCTTTGTGGGGCTGGCAGCTGGGCAAAGGCTGGCTGCTAGAAAGCACGCAGGCCAAAAACAACAGGGATAGGAGCTACCCCTGGGGAGCGACTATCCGGGACCTAGCTGTCCTACAATAAGCAGCTAAGGGCAGACATCTAGGCAGCCCAGCAGAAGCTGCAAGCAGTTGGGCTAAGCTGCTGCAAAGGAGAGCGGGTTGACCATCAGGAAGGGATGTGGCTTTGGAAATGCATAATGCAGGCTGCAGGGAGAGGAGCTCCTGAGCTTCATGGCTGAAGGAGGCTGACTGACTGCCACCTAAGCTGTCCCAGGGAGCTAAACGGGACTTATAGCTTTCAAGGAATTAATGATCCAGCATGGGGAGGATTTTTGCCGTACAGCTATTGTGCTTGTGTTTATGTTCTGATCAGGCTAACCGGAGGACCGGGTTGTAGCTAGAGGGAGGTGCAGAGCTATGGAGGGGCACCTGAGGTGCAGGGCACTCAGTAGCAGGCAACCTAGCTTCAGATCAGGGATGCAGAGGGCTGAAGCTGGTGTGAGTTGTTGAGCTGAAGCTGAGTAGCCTGGCCCATGATCAGGGACTCAGAGGACGGAAGACTTGGGCATTAAAAGTAATCCGGCCCATGATCAGGTTCCCAGAGGGCTGGCAGTGAGCTAAAGCAGTGTGGACCCTGGAAGGCTGTGGGGGAACTAAGCCAAAGCCAGGAGGACTAAGGCCACAGCAGTGAGACAGAAGCCACAGTGGGCTTAAGCTGAAAGGGCTAAAACCTGATGGAAGGGGTGGAAGCTAAACTAGGGCCAGGGGCCCAGGGAAAGGAGCAAGACTGCCATATCCCTAGCCCTGGCAAATCTGACTGGAGTGGTTGACAAGCGGGCCAAAGGGCCCAGTGGACAACTTAAAGTAATATCTGCAAGGCTTGGGCATGGCTACGGGGATGGATGGCAGTCAAGAATAGCCCATAAGGTGACTGGTGCCCTGAGGCACTAATAGGGCCAGGAAAGCTATAGCATCATGTCTGAGGGGCCAAGCAGAGACAGACTGGGCTCACTCTGAAGCCCTGGGGGCAGCCTCATGAAACCATATAAATAGCATCAAGGCATGGCAGGCCAGGCAGAAAGGAAGGGTACCCTGAGGAGCTGGAGTGGGGGAAACAGTCCTGATCCTGTCACAACACCAAAGACAAAGTTTTGTCCTTAGTACTAGATCTCTGCATTTAGCATTGGCCTGTTTAGCGTGTGCCCCACATCCAAATTTTAAGCTCGTTTGCACAGATGGCCCTGTGCTCCATTACAATGCTGTACTCAGGGCAGCTCTGCTCCAGCACAAGAGACAGAAGTGGGAAAAGTCAAAGCCAAAGTGTCTGATGGTGAGAGCAGTATCAATCTTCCCTTGTACCAGAAACCCAAAAGACCAAAACAAAGCAAAGCAAGAGGTCTCCTTAAATAAGGTGATTTATGAACTTGTAATGCTTTAAGTCAGTCAATAGGTAATGAAGTAAAAAAAGCAGGTATGAGAATGCTTGGTCGATGGCAATTACTGACAAGTCTGGATGGAAAAGATTCAGTTCACTTACCCAGAAGTTCTACACTTTGGGTAAATGCTGATTGATGTGAGAGACATGCATTTTACTGAAAAAAGTTGGACTTCTTTTCTTGTTTTCTTTTTTAATTAAATTCCAAGTCATGGTCCCTCCGTGCATGAATAAATTCCTCCTTGATTTATCAAGAGTCAGGTTTCCCTAAGCATATTTGATATCAGTTTCTATTTGTTCCTGTTACTGATACCGAAATCCTTGTGGGCCTACATGCTTATTGTCAGATAAGTTTAGGCAACGTGGTGTTTATAACGAGGCACTTGTGCACTTTAGGGTCAGCTTACTATTCAAGAGTGCCTCTGTGGTCCACATAATCATTCTAGCATACAAGCACACTTTGAGCCTGAATGAAGGAAGATCTAAAGTCTGAAACTTGTCATATCCCCAGTTCCCATTTACACCATAAACACAATCTTCCGGTCATCTTTCCTGTTCTTTGACAGCTATAATATCTGCAATTAAAATTCACATCAGTGGGGGCTATTTTAAGAACAAAGAAAGTATTTCAGCTCAGTGAAGCACTGCAAGATTCAGAAGGGTATGCTAGAATCAGCATTCCAGCTCATTAAAAAAACTTTGCAGGGTACCATTCATTTGGAAAGCACTTCACAACTGTATGTATACAATATAGGACCGTTCACTGCCATCGGTCAGTGAAACACAGCCAACTTGGGGCTGGGGGGGAGAGAAGGGGGGAAGTGGTAGCCATTGTGTGCCAACAACAGCATAACAGCACTTGGGGAAAAAAGCAAACTGTGCTTGAGCTGAAGCTGCAGGGAGAATTTTAGGAAGGAAGAATAATCGTTTCACTGGAACTTGGCCAAAAAACCTGAACGTTAACACCCTCCACGCCTACATTTAGTGTCATGGGAACTTTTCCTTAATGACCATGGCTGATCAGGAATTTGGTGTTACACCGCATCCATAAGATAGTGCCTCTAATCATATCACTTCTCCCATCTCCATAATAACAGTGCTTAGCACTTCTTCAAAACTCTGAACAAAAAAAGCAATTTAATCCTGACAGCACGTTAATTAAGGGGGTAAAAAAGAAAAATATGTCTGCATTTTTCCAGACTCCCGCCAGAGGTAGTGCAAGCACCTACTCTGGACACTTAAGAAACATTTGGATGCTTATGTTTCTGGGATCCTTTGACCCTAGCTGACTTCCTGCCCCTGGGGCAGGGGGCTGGACCTGATGATCTTACAAGGTCCCTTCCAGCCCTAATGTCTATCAAATCTATTAAATCTATTTTACAGATAGGAAAACTAAACACTCACAGAAGTTAAGGGCCTAATTTTCAGAGGTGCTCAGCGCCTACTCTTCCTATAATTTTCAACCAGACATTTGGACGCCTAGCACTTCAGGTCTTCAGTATCTTAGCAAAAGCCTCTCATTATTCTAGCGGAGAAGCCAGTACTAGAACTAAGGAGAAGATCCTCGATTCTAGTCTCTCCCGATTTTGGACTTCAATGTCCTTGAGGCAGGATTAGCAAGATGGCACTGATTTAGAACTGACTCCAAGGCAATCACCGGTTCCTTCAGCACCTATATAACTGATCTCCATGGAATATCCAAGGACTGAACACACTGGATGCCATTTACCTAGGATCTGACTACATATAACAACCATATGGCAGCAGACATTGCACACAGAATCCAATGCAGGCTATAAATTTCAATCCTTTATGAAGGCTGTACACGTCAGTACTCAGATATGCACTTGAGCTTTCCAATGAAAATGTTTAAAAAAAAAGAAGAAAAAAACAACTAATCTCTCTGTCGTCTGTAAAGACATTTACCAAAAGTGGAAAAATTCAGAGTTAGAAAAAACTTAACAGAATCACGTCTGCAAGTGCTCTTAAAAGAGACTCCTGGAAGAACAGTCATTTATGACTAAGGGGTGGAAGGGGGAAGGTTAATATGAGCTGTGTGTGCTCAGCATTTCTGAAAAGTATGCGTCTCAAGTGAGACACCCAAAATTAGTAGACACTAATGAAAATTATGGCCTTAATCTCAGTTTTTTTCTTTCCTCCATCTACTTACTGGGGATAGTAATGCTTACCCTACCACATTGCTTTCCAACTGCTGTGCGATCTTTGAAGGAAAAGCACCACTTTGCAGTATTGCCAACCACAGAGGTTACCAAATCATGAATCAGGGCTTAGAAAATCATGATGTTGGACAAAGCATGCAAGTCTCTTCACACAGTAATTTGGGATTATTTTTATTTGCTGTCTGGGCAAATAAAGTTATTTTTATTTGCTTTTATGGTCAGATTTTCCATGCAACCACTTACATTTTAAAACAAACAAACAAACAAGCCTATAAATGGCTTGACTGCAGATTTTAAGAAAAAGCACCCCAAATCATGAGACACTGATAAGACTGCATGAGTTAGCAGCCATAAATGAAAATAATCAAAGACCTTATCACCCCACTAAGTTCTCAGGTATGGGACAGTTCTGTTACAAGGCAACAGAAAGCAATATTGGAAGCACCATAAATTAAAGGTATTCTTCCAGACTGAATTTACAGGCAAAATAATCTGCCATACAGTGTAAATACAAGGATCTTTTCAAGGGTCTCTTTCTAACTGAACCATATTGAACTTTCCACAAAGAAAGGATAGCTTCTAATCTGCTGACCAATGAGCACATTAAACTAGTGCAAATGGAACCATTTAAAGTATTTTTTCATGTTGCCAGGGGAAAAAAAGTGAGAGAGAAAGAGAGAGAGCTATAAGATATTGTGATAAGAAAAAAAAAAGATTACTAGTCTTCCTTCCAAAGCAAGGTATTATTTAACCATTTGTGCACTCCTTCCTTTGCTATAATATGAATTGCTAATGAGTGGCCACATCCTTGGTCTGTAGGAAAATCAAATAGTCCTGAATGGTCTTCCTGCTCTTGTTCTTAAGAGGTGATTTCCGCCAGCAAGGTGTCATAGATAGAGACCCTCTACTTTGCATCACTTTCTGTAGCCATTAGAAGTTACCAGGAGGACAGTTAAACACTGAAGCACACTTAAGATGCAGCTTCACTAAAGCTAGAGTCAAACTGCATCTGTTTTGATTATATTTTCACTGGGAAATTTGGAGTAGGCAGGAAAGGCCCTCTAGAGCTACTAGCCTTGAATGGGGGAAAAATACAAGTTCAAATCCCTGCTCTGCCCAACAGGGAAGGCTTCAAAATGACAAATAGGATTTGAATGCTGCTGAGCTGAAGGACTGGGATCTGGGTCCCCCACCTTATGGTTAATGTGCTACTCCCTGGACATTAGCTCAGGCTTTCATTTTCCTGGGAAGTCTTTGTTTTAATTCCAGTGGGAACACAATTCTGAAGCCCTGAATGTTGGACACAAAACTGAACTGTTCCCCCACAAAATGGGTCTAGTTTTCACTGTGATCAGCACCTGGGCCTGAGCAGTGGAGTTAGTCTATCACATGTGTGATCAGCCACACTGCAAAGCTTACTTGAGTTAGTCTGTCCTCACCTGTGCTGCAATTCCACACACATTTCTCTGGGATTTCCGAGCAAACATCACATGGTTGATTTCTCACTGTAATCAACCAAGGCCCTCTACACTTTGTTTCATATTTAATTGTAATAAGACTCAACTATCCTTCTGGGCCTGCAGGGAATTATGGAAGACACTGGAGGGCCAGCAGTATTTGTATAAGCCATGCACTTTGCAATAAGATCTAACAGCCCAAGTAAAAGCAAAACTTCATGCCCCAATTCAGGGCCTTGTTGCATGGGACACTTAGCCCATGTTTTATTTAGATCAGTGATTTTCAATCTTTTTCATTTTGTGCCCCAGACTGTAGCAAACATTACCACTCTGTATTAAATTTTAGAATGCGCTCCACAGTCATGTATGTCCACGCGGACATACAGCTTCAATATCTGGAGCTTAAACCTTCCCGCTATGTGCTCAGCAATGTCTAGCCCAGGAGTGCCTGGCCTGGCATGCCAGAGCAAGCTGGGTCTCTGCTGCTGGAAGTCTTGAACGGGCCCTCGTGTAGTGCATGGGCTAGGACTGACAATCAGCTACTTGTCAGTCCCAGCCCCTGCACTACATCAGAATCTTGAACTTGTATTATTATCGCCATGGAGCCATCTGATGATATCTGAACGTATGGTACTTAATACAATTTGGAGATACTCCTCCTGCGATAAGTCCTAACTATGATACAATCATATTTATAACGTTTTACTGTTTGAAGGCATGGATGCTTTCATTTTAAGTGCAGTTAACAGGTCCTAAGTGTACCAAGCAACATGTCCTTCACATCACCTGCTGTGCCAGCTAGTCTGAGTTCAAAGCACCACCACATCGTGGGGAAAGTCTCTATTAGGGAGGGGCACTGATAGAAATTTTTTGGACCAATACCGCTGGCTGATTTTTAATGAGCCATATCAGCTGATACCAATTCAATTGCCGATATCTGGCCCAGAAGCTTGGAGAGCAGTGTCTGGATGGCAAGTCTGTTGTGGGGGAAGAGGCGAGGGGGCAGGGAAGGAGCAGATGTGGGGGGAGCAGATCGAGGTCCCTATAGTGAGGGAGGGAATGGGGCTGGTGCTGGGGCTGTGGCAGGCACTGCACAGCTTGGACAGGACACAGGGTGGAGGCATGGCTCATCCAGGGGGCATGGGGAGGCGAGCAGAGGCTCCCACCATTGCATGCACACTGGGGGGGGGGGACAAGGGGGGTGTATGTCCCCTGGATTTGTGCATGGGTCAAAGGTGGGGTGTCGCGGCAGGCTGGGGCTGGGGGCAGCATCGGGCTCTACCCAGCAGGGGCTGTGCTGGGCCGTGGCTGCACTTGGGGTGGGTGGTGGCGGTGCTGGGAGGGAAGGGGCATGGGGGGCTACTAGCCCCCCTCCCAGTGCCTCTGTCACATGCTCCGAGTGCAGCCTGGCCCAGCCCCCCACTGGGAAGAGCCAGGCACTGCCCCTGGCCCCAGCCCACAGCAGCAGCCCACCTTCTCCCTGCGCACATGACCCCCACCATGCCCTCCCCTCCCCACACCCCCTAGTCAAGCTGCAGCTCCATAATATGCCCTGCTCTGGCTGTGCAGCGCCTACACCTGCCCCAGCCCCACTCCTTCAACACAGGGGACTCAGTCTGGCCCCCCACCCCCCTTCCCTTCCCCCCAACAGACTTACCAGCCAGACACTGCTCTCCAAGCTGCCTGGCTGGCTGTGCATGTGCTGTGGCTGCACGCATGCACATGGCATTTATCAGCGACATTATCGGCCACATCAGCCAAAAAAGCCGATTGCCAATAACATCAATTTTCCTTTTATCAGTGCCAATACGATATGGATCGATATATCAGTGTACCTCTACTCTATGTGTAAATGGGAGTGGGTATAAAGGATTAGGGTTAATACCCAAGGAACAGCCTCGTCTAGCTCTGCAGAAAATGTAGCCTCAGATACCTACTCTAACCTGCTTCTCTAAATCACCTGTTGATAGGATCAGACTAGGGTTTGACAGACAAAACAGCAACTCTGTGCATCTCAGTGTTACACCTGGACCTCAAATCTGAAGGCTCCTCCTTGGAGGTAGAAAATCAGGTTGCAGACCCCTTCTCTGTGATAACAACTACTGTTTCTCAAACTTTCTCAGTAAATGGCTTCTTTTGCAAGGTAATGACTGCTTTCAAAGAGGCAACTTTTAGTGTTGGAACGCTATACAGAAAGAGAACTAAACTCAACGTACAGGGAAGACCACTATGAGCAGGTATTTTCCTAAGATAAAATGAAGGGTATGGACACACGCATAATTTGCTGTAGAGTAAAAGACGGTAACACATTAAGTGCCCACATGCATGCTGCTACTCTGAGGTGAGCAGAAACTTCCATTTCTGTTTGTAGCAGCTCCTTCAGAAACACCAACTGTAGTGGCTAGGAAACTGTGTGTATATGAAAAAATGATGTCCTTATGCTAAGTATGAAACAGGGAGTGCAAGACACCAAAACACTGCAACTGCTGGTACACAACTAATAAACTGAAAATCTATAAAAGCAATGCGTTGCACTGGTCTCTGGTCATGCGTGCTATGTGAAGGCCTGTGCAGTCCTTATACCAGGAACTACTCTGTTGCTGCTCTTTGTTCTGGATCTCTCCTTATTAAAAGTGAAAGAAATTAGTGAGAAAAAAAATAATGTTTCGTATTGTTCAAGACGCCAGATGAGGAAATTAAATGGTTAACTCTTGGACACACTGTGTAATGAGCATTTTGGAACCAGTTTTGCCACTGAATACAATAGTTGACCTGCCTTCATCAAGTTTACATTGTCCTTACACATGACACCAGCCTCAGGTATACGATTTTGTTTCTATTTCTTGTTTTATTTTTTATTGGACTTGATAAGAGTCAGGATGACTTCACCAATGAAAAGACGGTAACAGATAAGCTAAAACGAGACATCACTTTTTCTCTCCTCTGTCTGGCAGTGCATGGTTAAAAAAAAATCTGGAACATTTCCACGATGAGAATACGTAAATATATTATCCTCTTATGTTGATTGATGTGAATTATTTTGGTTGAGAACAATGCAAGTCACCCACAGTTTAGAAAACGATATGTCAATAAAAGGAGCCAGACCTACTGAAGAAACTATTTGCTGTAGCCTTAAGCTATTTTTGCACATATGTAACCCTCAATTACAGTTCTCAATGAAAGTACACCACTTCCATGTACCTATTAGCAACTATGAAGTCGAGGCATCCTTTTCCTCAAGTACTAAAGACTTTTATTAATATACAAGATAAAAATATACATAGAAAAGTTGCAGAGTGCTAGCACATTATCATCCTTCAACATCCCAGCAAACGAGAACTGACAAAACTGAAGACAGTCAGTTAAAAACTTTATAGAAAGATCTTTTTTCCCCCTAAAAATCAAGAAAAGGAACTGCTTCAAAGCACAGAGTACTACAATTTCCCCCAGCATGTTCTTTACAATTCATACATATTTGCATAAGGGAAAAATAGCCCTGTAAAAGCAGTACATCATACATCAAGGCTCTAAGCACTTAAATACCTATTGCCATCTTCCAGAAGGGCCAGATTCTGGTTCCTATATGCTGCACAGAGGGGAAATTACACTAGCAGGGAAGCAAAACAAGGCCCCACCTTAAAGGCATGCCCAGGCATGGGAAAAGGCCTACCTGTGAGTCTCTGCTGGAGAAAATCCAATATGCAGACCTTGGTAACCCCCTAAGGCAGCTCTGCTTTACATTAAGGGGTCATTTTAGGCTCCACAGTAGCCAAAAATCCAGACAGCAGAAGCTAAAACAAACCTCTGTGTGATCTCCTTTCTTTTGAAGGAAGTAAAGCATCTCAACATGCACAAATGCTTGGAATAAATCTAGAGCCACAATGTTATCACAGAAAGGCATGGCACACAAATGGGACTAGACACTTGGGACAGGAAAGCCCAACAGTCACAAATGTGGGTGAATAACATTATTATTATTTGGATTTATACCCCAACCTATCTAAAGGCTCTGACAAACTTACAGTAACAGACAAACAGCCCACAAATAGGAAGTAGCAATAGACTCCCCAAATGACATCCCCAAATATGAAACACTTCAATCCCATTCACTACTACTTCCCTACCCATAAAATCAAACCCTCCAAGTCAAGCCCATCTGTTCTTCCACCACCATTTACATTACAGAGATAAAGAACCTCTTTCCATTTCCTTCCCATGCCCCAGGCCCATGCGCTCTCACCCAGAAGACAGATCCCTCTCCACACCCCAATGGTTCTTCCACATCTGCACCCCACTCTACTAAAGAGAAGCTGTGACTCTCCTCAAAAGATTCATGGCTCCTCCCCATCCCCGCCCTCAACACAACATTCAATTCTAAAGAACTATAAAGGAAAGTCACAGAAAGACCCTCTGTCCTTGCCTTGGGCAATGCTAAATGGCATTAGGTACTAAACACAGAATCAGACACTTAATTAAAGAGTGGCCTGATTTCTCAAAAGTGCTGAAGTCAACAGAAAACAAAGAGACTCTGCACCACTTAAAAAAAGCCATGGGCACAGAGCAGTTTGTGCACCTAAGTTTAGGCATTCAACTTTGGAAACAACAGCCTAAGCGTTTAAATGGATCTGCAGAGCATGTTCTAAAAACTATGCACCTGCTCCATAAAAACGTATATGTGCTCTTTTGGGCTGGGATTGTTCTAGGTATTTGTTTTGTTTAATGAGCTGGGTGGGAATTCTGGTACCAAAGTCACAAATGCTCAATAAGCATCAAATACACAACTGTATATTACTCTCCGTATCAAAACATTTGCTAGTTGGAGGACATAACCTGCTCCTCAAAGGGAAATACAGCAGATGGGATTTAGCAGTCTCCATGAGCAACCTCCATTCGTAAACTACCCTGATGAGCACCCAAATCCTTGCCACAATTCTTGCTATTGGGATTTCTGTCACAGAATTGTCCTCAGGTATGATCTGAGGGATCTGGGCTTTGTGCTGTCCTCAAAATGGAATACACCTGAAAAAATTGACATTTTTCTCAGACACTCCCACTTGCTGGAAAAAAAAAATCTTTCTTTTACTTTCTCTTCTGGGAGCTTCCTTGGGAGGGGAAGGGAATTAAAGCTAGTCTCCTCTATTTAGACCTCTTCCTAGTCTCCAATTTGGATCATTTCCTTGAAGAACTCTAGTATATGCTACTCCTTATTAGTTCACAGAAAAGCAGCAGCAGCAGCATGAAGTAGACATGGCATTGGCTCTTTTACCAGGTTCTCCAAGCTTTTGAGGAGCCAGAGTGAAAATGACCATTGTTTTGCTATTTTCACTTTATAGCTGCTCAGTAAAGGGCAAAAGGAAGAGTGTCATGATTTCCATCTGCATCAAATTATTCTATATTCAGTGGTTCTGCAAAACCCAACTGCTTAGCTCTCCCCTCCCCCTCAACTCCCACATGCTATGGAAAGGCTCCCAACTACAAGTGGGGAACAATTTTTAAGACCTGATATCCTGACACTATAAACTCACTCATACGCACTTTCGAACATGATATGAGAACATGCTAAACTAAAAAATGTTTGTAATGGGCTATTATCCAGATCCAATTAATAGTGAGTGTAAAAATGCCACAAAATCTGCACCATTTTGTGCTTGGAATCATACCAAGTCTATGAGATGTTACCAAAGATCAAAAGAATTGCCTTGAACAAGCTTTCTCAAGGCAAAGAAATTCATTTTAATGAGACAGAAAGCAATATATGCAAGGGTGACCATACATTCTGGTTTGGCTGGGACAGTCCCAGATTTCAAAGGCTGGTCCTGGCCAGTTGGTGAAAATTAAAATGAGTCCCAGAATCACAGGTCCAGCAAGGAGGCAGAGCAGCATGGTGCACCAGGCACCTCCACCTCCCCACCAGACTTCCCCCCACGACCCTGCCTGCCAGCCTCTGCCTCTGCCACTGTCTGCAGCAGTGCCGCTGACTTTGTGGAGGGGGCCAGTGACCCAAATGTCCCAGATTTCCTTATCACCGGTGATCCTACATATGTACGACAAATTAAACAACTCAAGTGGGGGGATTCACTATTATGAAAAGGCAGACTTAATAAAATGCCAGATAACTTAGAAACTTGAAACACCATCTAATCCAGCGTTTCTGGGCTATAAATATATCAATGGTTATAAGTCAATATTATCCTAATATCTATCTTATTTATTTAGAACATGCTTTTTATAGAATTTCTTCTTAGGTATGCATATTAGCTAATCTCTGTCTGCTTTTACTTTCAGAAAGGATTGTGAAAATATTTTTTCCAAATGTGCCAACTCAAAACCAAATGAACAAAAATAAATATAAAAGTTACCAGAAATTGTTTTTCCCAGACCTAAGCTAAGTAGGAATTTACTTGACATAAAGCAGATCACTTTGAATGTCGTAACAGCGATTGTTATATCAGAAGATCCAGACTCTTTACAGACACAGGAAGCTATTCTCTGATGACTTCAAGGCAAAAGAAAAGGCAAAGGGAGTAAACACACACCTAGGAAACCATCATTCTAGTTCAGGCACAACTGCTTATCCTTGATGCAAACTGACGTTAATAAGGCAACGATATTCTAGTCAATCTCTCTCTCTTTAATATTGAATAAAGAAGCAGAAGGTAGATAATAAGTCTCTGATGGCATAGCTTGGAATTTTTAACACACTGACTCACTGAACCTGTTTTTAAAAATATGGCAAGGATCATAGAAAGGGAGAAAATCTACTGTTTACTGACTCTGGGATAGAAATAGCTGTCTTGCACCAAAATTAGATCTACAGCTTGTGCTATATTCCCATCTATCAAGTCAATGAGGATTCCTACCAAATGCCAGGGTATTGTGAGGACACTCTGCAAAACTAGTGTTCAGAGGGTTTGTGGCTTTGTTTGCTTCTGAGGGGGTGTTTTTCCTCAACTGATTTACAATAAAAGATGTACAGGTTTCCCTCGCTTTATATAGGCTCTGTATGTGCAAATTCGCTCTTATGCGATGACCCTTTTTATACCAAAATTTCGTTATATGCGAGGTAAATTCACTTTTATTCAATCGGTGTGGTGGAAGCCTGCAGTCAGCTGCTTTGTGCAGTGAATTGTAGGAGTGATGCGCAGCAAAATATAGTCTCCTGTGTGATCTGTGCTCCTCGCTCGTTGTCTGCAACGTGTGTCTGTAGTTGCCATCCCCATGATGGTAACATTCATCACCACCCTGTGCTTGTGTGTACCGTCTGCTGTTGGTGAGTACAAACATTGTTTTGTAAAAGTGGTAGAAACAGTCAGTCAGTACAGTCGAGGTCGGTACAGTCGAGGTCTTAGAACGTAGCCCTAGTTGTTACACTGTAAAGTGGCTTCCCTTTATACAAATTCAAGTTATGCGCCGTTTTCCAGGAACACATGTACAGCATAAAGCGAGGGAAACCTGTATTACAAGTAAGCTGCCCTATAAATTCAGCCTGGGATCTAAGCAATCGAAGATTAATTCTTTGTTCAACCACATCTTAAGCCATATTAGACATTTTGCTAGATAAATTCTTCCTTTGTTTTACCTCTGTATGGCCCCTGCTGAAGCTAATATGTCTGCACCAAGACAAGTGAGGACAAAGACAGACACATATGATGGAGCAGAATTTGGTTAAAAAATTTTATCATGAATGAAAGTGTGGGAGGGGGAGGAAACATTGAAATCGCAAGCTGAACATCCAGGATGGCAAGATATGAAGAAAGAAAAGTGTCATCATCTTTTCAGTTGTAAATTCACCACAACAGTAACCATACCACTGGAAACACAGAAATATGACCTCCTAGGGAACTCCAGACAATGAGTGCATTTCAAAGCACACCTGTATATTAAGGTTACATTTAGCACAGGTTCTCAAATAAAAAGGCAAGCTGGAAAAAAAACACCCCCAAAAGGGTTTTTGAACCCGAAAGCTTGCTTAATAACTATTCTCCAACTGTTTGGGTTGGTCTAATAAAAGATATCAAATTCACCCAAGGAACCTTGTCTACTCCAGATACACCACACTCCCACAAAGTTCTGCCAGAGCTGGCTTTACTTTATTCAGTCAAGAAGTTTTAGACCAGAGACAATGGGCCAAATTCATCTGTAATTAGGGTGAACTTGCCCCAACGCCTTTATGGACTCGTTGTACAGCCTACAGCATTGTACCAATATCTAAAGTTAGATATTGGTTTATCTCGGGGTGGACAAAATATGGCTTGTGGGCTGGATCCGGCCCATGGGCAGGCACACACCAACTGATTGGAAGTGGCCTAGGACTGCCCCCACTGCACTCTGCTTGGGGACATGCCTTGCACCCTCCTGCCTATGAAGCCCACGCTCCCACCCGCTCCAGGCCCATCCCCATCCCCATCCCCATCCAGAGCACACAGCTTCCCAGCAGGCCTGCTCCCAGTGTGACTGCAGCCACCCAGGTACTGCTCAGCTCCCCCAGCACCTCCTCCTCCTCTGGCCCCTGCTATACCACTCCAGACAGGGCAGGGAGCTGCAGCTGAGCGACTCCTGCCCCAGAGCACGGGACTCCAGCTGTAGCCCCCCCGACACAATCCGCCCCCTCCCCCCCGCAAATAAATTAAGAGTAACTTTATTTTGAGCTATTATGCAATTGCCTCTATACACACTACTAAAAAAACAAATCAAGACAAAAAATATTTTTTGAAATAAAATTAAAATATATAATAGTAGATGTCTGATTTTTAGTATATGATTTGCTGTTTATCTATCATTTGTTAAAATATCTTCCAAAAGATTTTGTGTGTGTAGCCCTTGACATGTCACCAAAACTCATTAAGTGGTCCTCCAGGCAAAATAACTGCTCAGCCCTGGTTTATCAGATCCTGTGAAAGGATGCGCAAGAAGCAGCGTATACGAAGCTTGTGCTATATGGTGCAAATCTTCTCTGCTTTCTACTCAACTTCAGATTAACAGCACTAGGTTCATCTTTCTACATATCTACAGATATTTCTCTACTGACTCCAGCTTATATGGTAGGTTAACTCAAGAATGGACTCTTTTAAGAACTGCTCCAAAACCAGCTATTTCAAAAAGTAATCTTGGAAAGTGTCGAGCAATCATTTCTCCATAGCTTCTTCCTTTATAATGATACATGTTCCCAAGAGGACTGTGCTGTGCACTCGTGATCCTTTTCCTGATCTGGAGGGCAACAGTGGGCGTGTCTACATGAGACACTTAACTTTGTATTAGCATAGCTTATGCTAAGGGTTTTTAATAATTTTCTCTCTCACAGACAATAAAAAAACAGGAGGGAGCATAAATATTTGGTTGCCTCTCCCTTCCTGTGCTCATGGAGCTGGGCAGGAAACAAGCCCCTCAGCTTGTTCCCCCTCCAGCTATGCATTCACAGAGCTGGGTGGGGAACAAGCTACCTAGCCTCCACCCAGCGGGGGCTGGAACCTGTCCTGGTCAGAGACAGTTCCAAGCCCCATGTCCCAATAGGGTGATCAAGGCATGAGGCTTGGAAAGAGCTGCAGGGTGGGGTAGGTCCAAGCCTCCCCACCCACAATCTGCTGGGGAAGCAGCTAGCACTAAGCTAGCTGCCCCATGGGCAGATCGGGGCAGGGAGTTGACCTCCCCTGCAGCTCTTTCTAAGTGCTCTGACCCTGACTGGGAAGCCAGGGCCAGGAGCTCCCTGCTGCTGAGGCAGGGACACATTGTCCCTGCCCCAGCAGCAGACAGCCCCCTGGGGCCAGGTGACATGTGCTCCCTGCCAGCACTTGGGCTAGCACCCCAGGGAGCCTGGAGCTCCCCCCAGTGGCAGCAGGGGCCCACTGCAGGGAACTGGGTGCAAATCTGATCCCTAATCTCTGCATGTGTAGATGCCCGCCCAAAAAATGCTTACTCCAGATTAGGTTACACCAAAGTAAATTTAGGCCAGAGTAAATACATGTGTAGACATGCTCAGTATGACCTTAATAATATATGTATATGTTTGTATCCTTACTTATACGTTGTATCCTGGAATTTGTATCTTTGGAGATACTACCCTGTAAACCTTTCCAAACTTTGTCTCATTACATCCTATGAAATCTCACAGTTATAGTGTTTCTGCTTCATCTTTACAACTTCATCTGCTCTTTAGGTAGAGTAAAGTTGTATGCATTATCCGTTTTGAATTTTCTCTACAACCATTTAGTTTTGGGGCGGGGGGTTGCTTTTAATAATGTCACTGCAGATTTTCAGAAAAAAGCACCAAAATCATGAGACTCTGAGAACACTGCAGGAGTTGGCAGTCATAATTGAGACTAATTAGAGATGTCATCACAATCATAACTTTTCACACAACAAACAGTACATGTTCTGGTGAAAATTTGGCAAATAAAAGGAAAAATGGGGGGGAATACATTTTTGAGATAAATATTTGTTTTTGATGGAAAAAAACAGGAAATTTTGTTTCTAACATGATTAAACTAGCTAATAGTAAAACCAAATTATTCTCTCGATTGCTATCAAGTGAACAAAGTAAAAAATGTGTGAGAGAGAAGGAAGACAGATAGATTTGGGGTTTTTAATGATTTTTTTTCACAAACACTCAAAAAAATGAGGGAGCATAAATATTTGGTTGCCTCTCCCTTCCTGTACAGCACAGACAGAAATCTCAATTTTTGTCATTCTTCCATGTTTCAGTAATGTCTTTTATGTCAGGTCCTCTTCCCATGCCAGGCATTCTACTTCACTTATCATGCCGGGTTTGGTACAAAAGAGATTCATTGTTTTAATTTTTGGCCGTGTACTTAACTCCTTAGTCTGATACCTCATTATGTTGCCATAATTTCCCTCTGCGATCTCTCCTTGTCCTTATCTGACTCTGCTATTATTTATCTCTTACCCTTAGCTGAATACACGTAGCTTTACATAGTCAACATCTCCCTCACATTTGCCTTTGCCTCTCCTATGAGCTGCTCGTTACCTGCTGGCTTTGCACAAGATCCTGATTGAAGATAACCACAAAAATCTCATTCATTTTCTGCAGCAAAACATCTCTGATAAAGCAACCGCCCATTCCTTCTGCATACAACTTCATTTTCCTCACTGGTTGTCTCGTGGATTTGATTTAATCCCTTCCTGTTTATACTGACTTCTCAGCCATGACTGAAAACCCTGAGATTTTTCCTTTCACTGGATTAGAGTTTCAAAAAGTTTCTAGGCACAGAGTACAGACCCATGCCAACACCTTTTGTCTCTAGCAATCCAGAATTAGTTTCCCACTCCTACACCTCCATTGTATGAGCCATCAACTCCATGATCAGAGCTTGCTCTCCAGCACTTACTCTAACTTCACCTACATGTCCCTTAAGATTCTGCATTTCAAGCCACTAACTAGTCCTTATGGTCACCTGGATGCAGATGCTTCTTTGATTTGCATTTCTTAACATCGATGCCAGCGTTTTCCCTACTAGCAACTGTAGTACTATCTACCAGAGCAACTGTCTCTAAATGCAGGAATAAATTGGGCTCCTCTACCTGTCAGAAGACAGAAGTTGGTTTCTTCATTCCATTTTGGCCCCTTTCCCATAATGAGGCCAGCTTCTTCCTGTGGACCCACTCTGCAACATTCCTGCACACCAACATCTATAAATAATTCTTCCTCTCCCTCGCCTCTCCATCAGTGGCAGCTGTGGAATGACAAACTCAGGCTCCAAACAACACAAGCTGCTTCCATCAGGCACATACATACACAAACTGGTACAGTCCGTTGTTTCCCCACCCTAACTAATCTGCTGCTGGCCCTTGTCTCCATGATTCAAACATGGATTTTTTCCCCTCACACCTAAGTATGAGGTTGAGCTAGATCTTATCAACTTCTGGTTAGATTATGAGGCCTTCTCATTGGATTGAGTTGCTTTAATAGGTTTTCTTTTTGACCATTAGAAACTAAGGCACTTCCTCAAGGTGTCCGTTGCCCTTGGACTCACTACAGGTTTCCTTTGCCAACCACAGTTCTGAGTATCCATGCTTAATATTCTATATACCATTTTGCTACCATGGTATACAGTTCTGGGTAACCACGGTTTTCCGTGGCCACTCATCAGCCCACTTCCTCCCATTTCATGCTCATTCTCACATTGTGCTTCATGCCATTAACATCCAGTCACAGGTGCTCCGCATTTTTCTCCCAGTGACCTTTATGCCACGCAATCATAGCTTAGAAAAAATAGAAAAAACCCTTAGCATCTGGATTGAAGACCAGACACAGAAGAAAGTGTCTTTGAGCAGCCTAGTGATATGTGAGAAGGTAAAGCAAATTTACGAACACAACGTCCAGACCTCGGAGGGTGAAGGCATGAATGAACTCCCGAGTTTTCAAGCCAGCAAGGGGTGGTTCAAAAACTTTAAGAGGAGGCATGGGCTCCACAATGTGAATATTATGGGAGAATTGACTTCAGCAGACCACGTAGCCATTCTCAGTACCCGTCTGAGCTGAAAAAGCTGATTAGGAAAAGGGTTATAAGCCAGACCAGGTCTTTAACATCAATGAGATGGGTTTGTTCTGGGAAAGAATGCCTTCCCAAACCTTCCTATCAAAGGAGAAAGATCTTCAAAACAAAGTGAAGCAGCCATCCATCATTAGTTTCTTTAAAAGACGCACTACCCAACAGTGAACTTTTTTTTAATCTATTAATGGTAAATAAATATGATTTTTATACGGTGTATGTTCCTTTATTATTCATATTCAAGTCCTAACCCCATTTTCCCCATAAGCCTTTTGTCTTGCCAACCACGGGAACTTTCAGAAACTTAACCCCAGCAGTTGGCAAGGAAAACCTGTAGTCACATCTACATGAAATGTTTACTGCAGATTAATTAGCTCCACAGTAACCATCTCGGTGTCTACCCCCATTAGGCTGCAGAAAACTAATAAACTCCACAGCAAGGTAGTATATGTGAATACAAGTACTACTCTGCTTCAGAGCTTTTTATGCCACAGCACCGCATGTGTAGATGCTAACACAGATGGCAGGAGCACGAGGGTGCTTTAGTGTGGCAGCTGCCTGCCAGCTAGCCCTGCACTGGAGTACTCTCATGCCCCAGCCAACCCCTCCACAGCATATTGAGCTGGGTCGGAGCAGCCCCAGGCTGGCAGGATGATCCCCCAGCCCTCCTACCAGCTGGGGCTGCTCTGACCTGGCTGAACATGCTGCAGTCCCAGGTGCACATGTAAACATGGCAGTATGCATTGGAGTTTATTGCTTTGCATTGATATGCACGTGTAGATGGGCCCACTATCAGAAAACCTCTTCAAGCCCTCTCTTAGCTCACTGGCCAATGTAGCACTAGAAGGATGACCTCAAATAACATAACATGGTTGGCCAACCTGCAGCACAAGTGCCACAAGTGGCAGAGGCAGCCTCTGTGTAGCACATGGCAGATCAGGGAGGGGACAGGCAATGCAGTGGCAGACAGGACAGGGAGCAGAAGGCAGAGCAGCAGATGGGGCAGGGGAATAAATCAAAGCAGCATTCAGGGAGGGTTTGGGGCGATTTTGTGGCATGCTTGCCAAAAGGGTTGGCTCTCACTGACATAATAGATCTTCCTCTCTTATTTCTAATCTGATTGGCAACAGCCACTATTAACTTGCTGCATGTCTCAAGACCAAAAGACATGATTAGGAAGCCAAAATAGGTCTAACTCCTTTTGTACGGACATGCCCAGAAAATTGACCAGCAGATGCTAAACAGCCTAGATTGTTAGAATGAAGGAGACCTGGACGGCAGCACACCTACCTTTTCCTGCCTTTAAGAGGTTTCCACCATACTCTTATCAGCCCCATTTTTCAGACAGAAACTAGTGGGTCTGAATCAACTCTCCCACAGACAGAAAACATTATTTAACACAAGTTAAATAAACATCAATAGCTTGCAATTGGGGCTGATTCAGAAAGGGTGCAGTGATATGGCCGCACCCCTCTTTCTGACCACTGCAGAAGCCTCTTTCTGCAGGAGCCGTAACAGAGCCAGGGACTTTATTAAGTCTCCCAAGCAGGTAAGAATTTGACTCCCTTGCAAATAGGTTATGACTGCCCTAAAGTTTAGGTACAGGCAACAGATCAAAACGCTCCTCATATGAAGAGCTCTAGGTTAACTACCTTTTAATTACTTCTAATTACCTTTACACTATTATTAAGGGTTTCTTATGAAAAAATCTGAGCAGAATCAATACATGTAGTATACCCCAGCTGATTAGCGTAATTTTTACTTCACTGTCATGCTGGAGTTGTGCCAAGCTTACCTAGTGCACAATTAAGTGTCTGTTACTGCCTGCTGCTTCTCAGCAGGCCTCATGAGTTAATAGGAAAAGAACTGGGATTTATGCTTCTTCCTCTTCACATATATCCCCTATGTATTCCTCACTCATCTGTTGTAATTCACAAGCCCCCTTTGCCTGAAGAAAACAGAAGGCTATAAAAGAAGTGACACGGAAAGAACACACCAAGTGTAAAAGCAGTATGTTGTGATTTTCAGAGCATATGACCAGACTCGAGAATCTAGCCTAGATATCTTAACTGTCCTTCAGCCAACGTGCCCAGCAAATTTAATCTGTTATTTGTCTCTTCTTGAGCCAAAGAAGCTAGAATTCATGCCAGCCATCTACCCATCCAGTTCTAGAGCCGGGTGTCCTTATTTGAAGTTGTCTGTGGCCGATCATCAGGCCGCAATCTGAATTGAGACTCCAGACACCAGGGCTCTATTTCTGGTCCTCTAACTAGCCAGATGGGCACAAAGAAGAAAAGCAAGTTCCCCACAGTTTCTCCATCTGTAAAATGGCCTGCCTTTCTCTGTCAAACATGTTGAAATCTATCCATGAAATGAGGTCTACCAACTTTTGAACTGAAGCAAAACCCCCCATTAATAAAATGTAGGAGAAACCTGTGTAGAGGCTGTGTGAAGCCTAGTTTACAAAGGATATCTGCCTTCCAAAAAGACTCAAAACATTTTGATAAGAGGCATCAATAACAAACCTGTTTAAACAGTTCTGTGGCAAAGCTGTCAATCTTTTTAAAGTTGGCATCCACTGACATACCCAGGTGTTGGACACTTCGAAGTGGGATAGCTTCCCTGGAAGTTAGCCAGACAGCCATGGGTAGAAGAAATCAAAACATGGGATCTGTCATCTGAAATGGATGTTAAAATCTATCTATTTCTATACAGCATTGCTTCCTTCTTGACAGCCAGAACCTTTGTGAATGCCACTAGGTCAGAGGCATGGAGGCCCTTTAGGTATGGCTTCCTTCCATCCATCACAGATCTTGAGTTATCTTTCATGGTGACCTGACCAGGATGTGCATTTAGGCTTCTCCAAATGTAAAAAGGAACTGGGGAAATTAGCTCAGGCTTTAGTTGCTAATGTGGATTTAAAAGCTTCTGTGTCAAACTTTGATCTTCTGCTGCATCTTCTGCTGCACTCATTCCTGCTCTTCACAACAGGGACTCTTCCAGTGGATGGAACAGATTCTGCTTTTGAGGACTGATTCCATGATCCCAACAACTGGCAGTAAGTGTATCTGCCTTGGTTTGAGGAATCTGGGTATTAAAGAAGGGCACAGTAAGGAAACTGATGTGCCAGCTGTCTTGCAGGCCTTGCTCCCCTGTGGAGCCCCTCAGACAGTCTTCTTAACACAAATATTAGCTCTTGCTCCAAACAAATGAATTAACCCAACTCTAGGCTCCAGGAAAGGCCCCAGAAAGGCTCACTTCTTAATAGTGAGCTCTTCTTCCAGGCAGCCTCCTGGTCTCAAGCTGCTCCAGCCTAGCTCAAGCTGCTTGCTCTTTCTCCCCTTGGACTTTTACCTCCCAGCTGGGCTCCTATCCCCTGGCTGTATGTCTCCCTTAAAGGGCGAGACAGCCCTGTTACAGAGACTCAAAAGAAATATCCATTGCCAACAATATAAATCACTCACTGATCCAAAGTTATGGAAGCCCACAGAGGATGTCTGCCCCTGACTAGGATCCCAGATTCACGGAGAGGAAAAATAAAAGTCAAGAGTTGTTTCTTGCGGAAATGGTAGCCAAAGACCACTTCTGATCAAGGATTTGCTCCATTCTACTCTTGCAGCGAGTTAGCAGTTGCTTAAGCAACTCAATGAACAGACTCGTAAATTCTGCTGAGACCTAGATAAGGCCTGTGCAGGAAAGCATGTCTGTAAAAATGCATTTTAAGATTCACAACCAGGTAGCTGACTGACCACTTTCCACTGTCCAATGTATTTTGTTTGTTTGTTTTGTTCGGAGGTGTCAACCTCATGTTGGCCCCTGGGCCAGATCCAGACCATAGGGTTCCTCACAAGGTGGATCTGCAAGATTGCAGGACAGGCGATGGCAGTGGAGGATTAATGAAACTGTCACTTGCTCCCTGCCAACATACATCACAAACAGGGTTCCATACCCCGGATTTCAGCAAACAGGATTTCCCCAGCCTTTAATTTCCAATCTTTACAAGCCACACAACATGGCTCCACGGCCTGGATCCAGCCTGAGGACCATATGCTTGACACTGCTGAGTTCCTTGCTTTTTATTTGGATTCCGTAACAAACTATGAATTAAAGCTAAAGGCCTCATCTTCACTGTGGCGACAGCCTATCCCAGACAGCCAGTTCCCAAGCATACCCAGTTGTCTACACCTGAACATAGGCTTCACATTGTTAAGTACACTAATGTCAGCAAGGCCTCTCCAGTGCCCCCTGTTAAGCTCAGCAGAGACAAAGGGACAGACTAGAGGTAGCTTCGCAGGAGCATGCCTGGGTTTGGATGTGCCTGTTAGGACACGCTGGGAGAGCACTGGTGGGGACAGCAGGCACATGTCACTGCTGCAAAGCAAAAAGACCCTGAAGAGTCCCAGGACTGCACTAAATCTAAGATCAGAGGCTAGGATATAAAAAAAGGGAGAAAAAAACCAAACCCTCAAATAGATCTTTCCTAGCAACAGCATCCAAAACTAATTCAACATTTTCACTTTTTAAGGAGAAAATATGGCAATGATCCTAACAGATATGTGGAAGGGACTCTTTGAAACACTTCTTTGGATAAAGAACCCTACACTGATTTTTAATAAGACATACTTGATCCAATGCCATGCCACAAGCAGCTCTGGCTTCAGAAGGGTGTTTGGTATCCCTACCATTGCACTGCTATAGAAAAATCTAACCTCTACCCCCTGATGCATCCACATATCGTAACTCTCATTGTCTTCAGCAGGCACCACATAACCAAGTTAGGCCTTAAGTTACAGTCAGGCTAACATTTTTAAATATTTGCTATAGTTACCCCTGGATATTTTGCTGTGAAACTTGAGCAGTGTGTTGATAAATGCAAAGATTAAGTCATCCAGCTCCTATTGGCAGTGAAACTAACACTCACAATGAAGTGGTCACATTTTCTTTTGTCTGAAACTCAAAGAATCAGATTCTAATCTTGGCTGCAGTAAATTGCAAGTAACACTGCTAAGGTCCAAAGAACTACTCTAGATTTGCATCAGTTAACTGAAATGTGGCTATGCCCTAAATCTCTTAACTGGAAGTAAATGAATATAGTTGTGCAGGTAGTGCAACAAGCAAAACCCTAAAGATCTCTGATCATATCATCAGTAACTTTAAAAAACTTAAAGCTTAGTTCTACTGGTACTTCAGAAAAACATCTTGCAATAGTATTGCACCAAGTTCCTTCTCCACATAGGAACATGCCCTACTTTATTAGTATCAAAGGCTTGGTTCTGCAAACATTATTCATCTGAGCTGTCAATAAGACTCCGCAAATGAGTAAGGATGCTTTGGGTAGCAAAGCTTTGCTAGGATGAACTCAGCATCCAGCAAACAAATTACTTTTAATGTATATGGGATATTTGTCTTCCATATTGGCATATTGTTCTTCTCCAACAGAATTCTCATTAACAGACCAAACACACACTTTCCTGGACAAAGATTAAAAGCAACAAGGGGGAAAAAATATAATGCACAAAAAGAGATCATTACAGGATGTTTCTGAATCAGCTTCTCACCAATTACCCTTTTCCCAGAGATTTAAAACAGCCCAGCACATCAGAAAGACTAACTCTGTGCAGCATGTTCAGTTCAAGCAGACTGTGAATGATCAGCTATGTCTGCAGGAACGATGGAATGCTAGATTTGTTTTATAAATGCTCTGGATAAGAAACAAAGAGAGCAGAGAAAGTAGTAAAAGGAAAGAAATCTTGCAGAAGTGACAGAAAGAAATGAAGATCGTGTGCGATTTTAATAGAAAGTTGTACCTTTTAAACAGCCTTAAGTCTGCTAGTCACAACAAAATTATAAAAGGGCTTTTTGGGGTAGAGTCTAACATTCTATTAAAGAGGCAGGTAAACTTAGCCCCATTTTGAAGATATAACAATGGAGGCATAAATAAATTAAGTGACTTGTCTAGGGTTACCAACCACTGTGTTAATGGCTGAGCCAGGATTTAGCATCGAATGCTCTACCCTTAGGGCAACACAACCTCCCACATACTTAACCCACATACCAATTTTCTGCGCGCAAATATAGTTAGCACAGAGATAAGCTTGAAGGCATGTTGCAATCAAGCCTAGCTAATTATCCACCAACACGATTACTTATGTTGCTTTAACCATACAGAGAAGTTGAGGCTGTTACATTTTCAGATATTGTAAATACTAAGCTTTTAAAGCATAAACATTGAGAGGGATTTATACAGAAATGTCTTTGCCTGTCCCTATTCCTCACCCAACACCTCATGTTCGCTCCAGTCTTCTTAATCATCTATGCCCTTCCCCATTAGACTCTGATCCCAACCAATGCCTTGCTATTACACATTTTGTACTCTCTACATGCTCTTCTCCAGCCTCCTTGAAACCTGCTCCCCACCACATTACTTTATAAGATCAGGTAATACATTTTACATAGTTCATATGCATCCCAGACTCCTATTCCATCATGTTTCTATGCTATCTCTTATCCATGTGCAAAGTCAGTAGCAGGCCAATTGATATTTATTGACATTTAAAAATCGTTTAAGACCTTGCTCTGTACACATCGAAAAAAAAACAGCTCTGTACAAGTTTAAGTCAGGCCAGAACCACTGGGAACAGCAACAGAGGTGGAAAGAAAAAAGCAAACCAGAAATAAAAATGGCATCCCTGTACATTATGTCACAGGCATCACTGGGTACATCTACACATGCACTTTATGTGCAGTAGCCTATTTTACTGTGCATTAAAGCGTCACATTAAAAACCATGTAATTGCACTAATGTATAGTAAAATAGGTTACTGAGCATTAAGCATCACTTAAAAAAACCATGCACTTTTGGTATTGCACATTAGAGCAATCTAGTGTGCAATTATTTAGTACCTCACACTGGAGGTACTAAATTCAATGTGCATTAGGAAAAGTGCATTAATGAATGTGTAGACTCACCCCTGGTCTACTGCTTTTCCGGACCTCTGCCTAACACAAGGGGATCTGTACTGGTTCTCTCTTCAGCTAGCAAGCTGGCTGCAAACCTGCACAGATTCAATGCTTGGCATAAAAGCCTCTAAAATATTATACAGACCTTCCCAATTCTTCCAGGCTCCATGGCTTGGCTGGGAAAGGTTTTACCCTCCATGGCATGGCAAATGCGCTAACTATATGTATCAAAGGGTTTTTCAGTAATTGGATAAACCATCATTAAAGACTCTTCAATGGTGTTTTTAAAACATTCTGCTGCACAAAAAACTCAGGGTAAAGAACCCCCTCCCATCCATAGAGAATACAGGCATAGAGAACACATTGACAATACAGGCTACTGTACTTAGAAAATTTGAACAGACTTAACAAGGGAAATCAGAAAGTAGGATCAAATCTGGAACAAAGCACAGTCTAGAGAACCTAGAAAGGCAACAGTGAGATTTTTAATACCACTTGCCAGAATGAAAAAGCAATCATTCTAACTTCTCAAAGACAACACTGGAAAACCTGAAAGTAGCAGCAGAGTCTGGCATCAGGCTGCAAATTTATTTTAGAGAAATCTGAAAGAGCAACAAAAAGAGTATTTCTGGGGCTCACCAGATACAACTACAAAAGTGGAAGAGCCTTGTCATCCAGCAGGAAGTACATGGGAAGTGATAAACTAGTGAAAAGTCCAGTCATACCTAGACTCCAGGGCTCTGGGAAGTGGCTAACTGTTCAAAATTTCTAACCAGAATGCTGGCCCTGATCTCAGCGTCATCTTCTCTATCAGCCTCTGACTAATCAGCATGTGATAAAGTAGAACCCTTCCCAATACACCATGGCTGATGGAAAGTAGCAGCTGCTTCTTCTCTCTCTTTACATCCAAGCCTTGGATGAAAAAGCCTTCTGCTTCAGAATTTCTGCATAACCTAATGGTGCTGATCATCAACCTTCTTCTCTAAGAAAAGCTTCCTCCTTCCTAGCTATAAGTGACAATTTCAACCCTGACGTTCACCGTAGAGATAGCCTTCACTAAACTGTCAATATAATAAGAGCACAGAAAGTAATCCAAATGATATCCAAAATAGTTAAGGGAACATTTCAAGGAAAAATCAGTTTGCTGAGATTTTCAAAAGTACCTAGAGATTTAGGCTCCCTTGAAGATCCTAGCTGTAGAACTATGGCATCTGAAACCATTCATGCCACACAGTAAATAAGCCTATGGAAAAAAAGCAGGACATGCAGAACTATAGCAATAGCTTCCTATTTACTGACAACCTCTCTCTAGTTTGCTTGCACTGTAGTGAAAATCTATAAAGATAGGTCATTCCAATGAAATAGAAGTTGACAATCCTACTTTATATGGTATCATGAATGATTCACAGCTTACATCTAACTCAACCAGTTACTGCACATGCTGCTATTGGTTAATCGACACTTAGAGGAAAATTGGTAAAGAATTCCAAACCCCAGTCTTAAAGAAGTCATGTAAATGTCAAAATTATTATCTAAGCATTTAGTACCTGAAGAGTCAACAGAACATTTCACCCTGTGGAAGAACGTAGATATTTCCTCTTAAGACTCTCTAGATGCCATAATTCGTATAAGCAATGTGAGACATCATCATGTTTAATGTTAAAAAAAAAAAACCTAATGGTATATATCTGATGGCAAAATTGACATTTATACTGTCATTATATGCACTTGTCATTAAATTTAATCTGCATTACCATGTTACCATGAGAAGTGCTCAGATGGCTCTACAGCAAAGCATAATATATGTTCAACATTATTTAGAAGTATTAATAATCTCCTTTATTTCAAAATGTGAGACATTAATAACTGTTCTAGAGAGGGCTCACTTTTAACCTTTAACAACATTTGAGAAGCTGTAATTTTTATCAGATTGTTTGGAATTTGATTTAGCTCAAGTCCTGAAGCTACAATTAAACTCACGGCTACCTTTTCTAACTATAGCTTCATTCAACAGCTGAAATAATCTTTGAAGATGGGGGGGGGGGGAAGAAAGGAGTATACTGTGCAAACTAGCTGCAATAACAAGTCTCAGTAAGTTGTGTTACACACTTACAAAGTTGGTGACAGACCAATAATCCTGGAAGTCTACTTCCTTCCTCCCCCAAAAGCTACTCAGGGACAAAACCAATAGGGGTGTGCGAAGTGGGCCCCATTCGATTTGGATTCGGCCCAAATCAAGGACAGTGGTATGATTTGTTGATTTGTCCACAAAGGAGGTGAAGGAGGGCACACAGCATCCTGGGTAAAGGAGGGCGCACAGCATTCTGAGATTCTAGAGAACTGCAACTTCAGCAGCTGGTCTGTGTGGAGTGGCCATACATTAATGGAGCAGGAGATGGGTAACATGGATCAGAAAGAAACCTGCCCTGGAGTGGCATAACTTTGAGCTGCCTAACGTGTGCTTAAAATTAGTTTCTAGACTTTTGGTTGTAGTCGTATTGGTCTAAGGACGAAGGCAGGCAAGGCTCTTCGGGTAGATGTGATATCTTTTATTAGACCAACTAAGTAGTTGGAAAAAAATTCTTTGCAAGCTTTTAAGTGCAATCACTCTTCTTCAGGCATAGGGAGTCTCTGCTCTTCTGAGACTCCAAGGAATGAGAGAAGCTAAAAGTGTAACAGGATGTCAGTGAGAATGTAAATAGGTGGAAATTAGGAAAACAAAAGGTAGAGCAGAGAAGGGAGAAGGGAAACAAGGGGGAAGAAAGAGGAAGGTAACTAAGGGAAACTCTACTGTAGCAGTTTTCAAAGGTAGAAAAGAAGCTACCTGTGAAAAGTAAATAGCTGGAAATTAGGAAGGCAGAAGGTAGAAAAGGAGGGGGAGGGGAGGAAAAGAGGGGAAAGAAAAGGGTACAAAGTCTGGTCTGGCAGGTACCTGGCAAATCTGATGTCAGGCATGTTGTAATTTGTCATAAATCCAATGTCTATATCAAGTCTATGATTTTTTGTATCCAGTAGCTTTATGAAGTGAAGTTCGTAAACTTGTCTATAAAAGGTGTTTTGTAAGTTCCATTTGAGGATTAGAACTGAGAAATAGGAGAGGAAGTGGTTGTCTTGTGAGAAGTGTGCCCCCACAGGTAATTGGGTATGCTTGTCATTGATAGATATTTGGTGTGAGTTCATTCTGGTATGCAATTGTTTGGTTTCTCCTACATATTTTCCACCAGGGCATTTGGATGAGATATATAACATTTCTGGAGGTGCAGGTATAAGACCCAGGAATGGTGATGGTTCTGTTCTGTTCTGGGGTGTGGTTATTGTAGGAGTGGTGATGCGTCTGCAGGTTTCACATTTCTTGTCCTGGTGTGGTCTGGTTCTAACCCTCAAAGGGAATTTACAAAACACCTTTCATAGACAAGCCTACGAACTTCACTTCATAAATCTACTGGATACAAAAAATAATGGACTCAATATAGATATTGGATTTATGAAACATTACAACCTGCCTGACCTCTGACTCACCAGATACCTGCCTGACCTGAACTTGTACCCTTTTCTTTCCCCCTCACTGCTTCCTCCCCTCCCCCTCCTTTTCTACCTTTTGTCTCCCTAATTTCCAGCTATTTACTTTTTCACAGGCAGCCTCTTTTCTACCTCAGAAAACTACTACTGAAGAGTGTCCCTTACTTACCTTTGGCTTTTCCCCCCTCACCTCCCCCCTCCCTTCTCTACTCTACCTTTTGTTTTCCTAATTTCTACCTATTTACATTCTCACTGACATCCTGTCACACTTTTAGCTTCTTTCACTCCTTGGAGTTTCAGAACTGCAGAGACTCCCTATGCCTGAAGAAGGGTGATCGCACCTGAAACCTTGCAAAGAAATTTTTTCCAACTACTCAGTTGGCCTAATAAAAGATATTGTATCTACCCAAAGAACTCTGTCTGCCTAAAATCAGTTTCAGCTTTTAATGCGTGGACAATCCAGGGGCTAAGAGCTCCAACATCTGCCGAAAATTAATGTGCAACAAGGCCCTTGTGTCTATAAGGTGCAAATCTACCCTGCTTTCTGCTTGACTTCAGATTAAGACCACTAACTACCTCTCTCTTCAGATTTCACCCACAGCACAAAGATGGGAGAGACAGCATCCTTAGGTCGGGCAAGCAAAAAGTGGTTCGCTACTTTAAATATACAGGTCAAGACAACACCAACCAATATTACAAGAAGTTACACTTGGGGGCTGAAAGCAATATATTTAGCATAAATGAATTGCCCAGGAAAAAAATTCTGAACTTTGCTTCCTTCTAAATTATCCACTGTTTGTTTGTTTGCATTAATTTGCTGCAAGTGCCTGCAGGGCCAATATTTTGATTTATTGGGGCTGACTATTAGTGTAGGACATGTTCTAGGTGTAGTTACTGATCCAATTACAGCACGCGGGCACACATCGCAAGAACAGCAGCAAAATTAAACATCAGTTCAAGGTATAATAGAGAGATTTCCAATACAACATCCCCAGCCACCACATACAAATCAGACCTAGCCCCTTGTCAGAAATAAAAGCGTGCAAAATCTTGTATATCAATGGACATTTTGACTTCAGCGGAGCCAGAATTTGCTTCAGAATGAACAAAAAAGCTTGCAGCTTGCCAGAAAGTCAAGAAAGCCAGGCTCTGTCAGACAATTGAATGATGTAAATACCAGAATCCTTGGCCAGCCACTCAATGGGCCCTGCTTCAAGATCCTAGAAGTACAAGTCCTAAGGACTGCTGACCAGAATGTCACAGCTGATGTCAGCTGTCACATTACAACACAAGGAGAGAGATGATGCTCAGGATTCACATAACCCAGACCAGGAACGGCTCTGGAGATGAAAATCAACCTCTTGAATTGCACTTAGCAATGAAGCAAGAGTCAGTGTAGCCCAAGTAGCATAACTAGTGGGGCATGCCACAGTCTTTTTTATTTGTAGCACTGCTGTGGTGCCATTTGGGTAGCGAAGCATATCTATTTTATACAAGCACAACTCCATTGACTTCCTGGAATTACTCTGAATTTAAAATCTAATTCTGCTCTTACTTAAATCAGTGACAAAATTCTCGTGTATTCTAACAGTGCAGAATCAGGCCAACCAATTAAGTAAAAAAGGGAATCGATTGCCTTTAGTCATATTTTTCAAACAAAACAACCTTAGAAGACACTAGCAGGGTATAAATCATATCTGTAAATAAATATTTTTACTGCTTGTCCCGCATCTCCCAATTATGCAGTTAGTTTTTTACTGTTTCAGGTTCCTGATGAAAAAGAAACACGGGGACCAAAGTACCAGTCAGTTATAGATTTGTTTACAACTGATTTTATTTCTTGGCTTTGGGCACAAACACAATAGTGCAACATTGGGGGTGGGGGAGAATACATTGCAAAAGAATGTCTTAACCCAAACAAAACAGTCTGTGTACTGGCATCAAATGTAAACCTGTCATGTACAATTTCTCTAAGGAAACCTTTCACAAAAATGAAATCTGTCGGATCCATTTGTACCCCGATCCCCCATGGAAGTTTTTGTTGTACACTGATACAAATTCTTTTCCATCCCACTGATTATTATAAAGACCTACTGAAACAACACATTCCAACTGAAAAAATAATCTAACCCAACTTGTAACAGAGTCCTGACCTGGAACTGGGTTACCTTGCTGCTTGCTTTGGTAAAACTGGTTAAAATAGTAACTGTGCCATTGTGCACTAAGCTCTGTAAAGTAAGGAGCTGTCAAATACCTTCTCCTTGCCTTTGCCACAAAACAATACTTTAGGTTGATGTTGGATAAATGCAACATCTCCCAGACCAGATCTATAGATCACATAAGCATATTTGTCTGTAATAATATACACATTACATGCACTGTTGAATTAATGAATGAACTCTGCTGATTATGTTGAATGTCCATCACTAAACTGTTTGCAATTTTAGAAAGTACAAGGCCTACCCAAAATTGCCTCTTTCCACTGCCTTCATGCCCATCTAACAGATGTTCCAGGGAAAGGCTGAAAGCACAAACAGGTTAACAGCCAGGCAGGATGTATCCATATTCTTGTAATTCTATTCTTCTATTTCTTTCCCTTATTTTTTTTTTTACACAAGAATACAGTGCTTGTAAAAAGTACCAGCCTGACAACCCAAGAGACTTAAATCTCCCATTAAGCCACTGAACAGACACAGCGTAGGTGGCAGCACTGAAAGTTTCCCTACATTATGCACTGATAAGCCTCAGAGATAAGGGACAACTTGTAGAACTTCTAATAACATTTTAAATATGAAACCTTGGGCCAAGCTGAAGCATGAATCAAAGCTCCCACTGACCTCAGCGGAGCCAGGATTTCACTTGTGTGCTAGTAGTTGTCCCTCTGCCCATTCTGGCCTTGGACTTCTAGCCAAGATCATAAAGATAAGGTTGCCAGCAGCTTGCCTGATGACAAATAGACACAGCAGTCACAGAACCTTTCATCTACTCAATAACTATCAAATGGCAACATCTTTTGGTTGCTAATGACCTCTGCTGGATTCAAATTTATATCCAGGAGGAGAAATGTAGTAAATTCTGTCTTGTGCTATCCTGGGGAAAACAAAGTCCGGCGCACCTCAAGTCTTACACTCACAAAACAACTGAACCACAAATGTGAGCAGCCTTTCTACAGTTGGCATGTGTCATAAAACACTTGAGAACTCAAATATGAATATGTTTGTAATGGCACAAGAGCTGCAAACTCCTACTAGCAAGCAACGGCTAAAAACCACACTACACGGTTACAATTGCTCACTTCATTGTATTTGACATAATCCATCAACCGGGCTGCATCGGGTCACACTGCAGCACTCACTGATAGCAGCCACGATAACAGAACCTGATCAAACAGAACGCGTTTGTGTCAGAAACAAAGACTGCGCTGAAAGACATCCTGGGTTTTTATGCTGCCACCCAGCACAAAAGGATGGCTTCCCTGCACATACATGCTGGTAAAACAGCAGCGTAGCAGGCAGGTCAGCAGCCAACAGCAGCCTTTAACTACTTTATAGTCATTGCCATGCCAAAAGGTACAACTTCTTGTTAGAATGAGAGTTGCTTGCTTTTAAAGTTAATATTACTAACAATGCTAGCTTGCCATTTGAAGACGTATACCTACGGCTGAGTTTAGCTGCCGTGCTAGATGTGCAGACACCAGAAAAAATTAAGCAGAGGATCATGGACCTACAGCAAACTGGCTCTACTCTGGGTGTCTCCGCAAGCCTTTAACAACCGCCAGGCACAAAGATCCCAGCGCTGAACATCTTGTCAGCAGTGCCCTGCAAAGTCTGGCTCCCACGGCATCAGTCAGTCTTCCCTCAGTTCTACCATCAAGTTTTCTTCAAGCAATCAGGGTGAACTTGTATTGGCTTGAAAAGAGGAGCCCCGGGCTGGTACCCAGGCTCTTTCCTGGCTTGCTGGTTTCTCAGTGCCTGTTTATACCTGGTAGAAAGCAGCTCCAATTCAACAAGAAGCCGGCGCTGAGAGCAGGGGCACTCAGGGCAGTGGGGAGGGGATGGCACAGAAGCTCACTCTCTTTCAATCAGCAGAGCTGCTCGCTCTCGCTCTCTCTCTCTCTCTCTCAGCCCTTGCCAGGAACCTGAACAATCATTCATAAAAGTGAAGCGCTGATAAATGCTAGAGAAAGTTAAATGCCTTCTGCCTGCGGAGAATAAATTTTCTCCCGGACAGAGATTGGCCGGCCGCTTGCAAAACACTGAGCAACTGCGGCTCCCCTCCGAGCCGGCTGGATCGCGGCGCGAAAGGAAAGCAACGGGTTACGGGGGGAAAGCGCTCCGCTCCGCTCCGCTCCGTTCCTCCCGCCGCTGCTTTTTAACTAGGCGAAGCGGCGGCCGCCGGCTCCCGGGGCGCAGCCTGCCCCTTTCATGTCCCTGCGCCTGCCTCGGGTTTTAATTGGGTCTGGACGGAGGACGGCGGCCCAGCAACAAAGCCGGGCAGCGGGCTCCGGGGCGCTCACACGCACACACTCACTAACACACACACACACTCACGGACACTCGGGCGCGCGCACACACCGATACACACACATATGCACTCACACGTATACACTGATACACTGACAGACACACACACGTTGACAGTGACACACTCGCTGACACACATGTACACACACACACACTGACACATATATACTCACACATATAGATACACGGACACACACGCACATATAGATACACGGACAGACAGAGATACACTGACACGCTGGTATACTCACAGACACTGACACACACGTACACACACATATATAGATACTGACAGACTCACACATACACACACTGATACACACACTGACACACATAGACACGCACTGATACACTCACAGACACGCACACTGACACACATATACAGATACACTGACAGACACACACACACTGATACACTCACTCACACGCACACACTGACCCCCTCCCATGCCGGGGCGCTCCGGAGCGGGGCATTTTTGCGGCGCTCGCTCGGCCGGGGCCGGCTCCTCATCCTCGCAACTTGGCGAGCCCGAGCCCGGGCCCGGCGCCTCCTGCAGCTGCCGCTGCACAAAGGCTGCGCTGCCGGGACAAGCCAGGGCTGCCCCCCGCCCCGCGGCCGCCGCTCCGCCTGCCCCTCCGCCACCGGCTCCTTCCCAGCGCGCTGCCCCCGGAGCACCCCCGCCCCGCCCCGCCCCGCCTCGCCTCTGCCCGCGGAGCAGCTCCGCTGTGCACCGTGCACAACACACGCACCCTCGTGCACAGCCGGAGCAGCAGGAGGAGGCGGTGCTGCACCTTGCCCCGCACCTGGCCGCCCGGCCCCGGCCCCGGGTCCCGCCGCGCTTCTCCGGGGAATAAGTTTCCCAAGTTGCCCCGAGCCGCCTCCCGCCGAGTTTGCGGGGCAGAAGCTGCCCGCCGCCCCGCGGAGCCCAGCCCGGTCCAGCCGCCCGGCTCCTACCGGGAGCAGCGCCCGCGCCTCCGGCTCCGGCTCCGGCTCCGACTCCAGCTCGCGGCGGGCTCCCCCGGCCGCACCGCCGCCCTCAGCTGCTGCCGCGCCGCTCCCGCCTCCCCTCGTCACAGGCAGGCAGACTCCGGAGCCGCTCATTGCTGCCCGCTCCCGGCCGCCCGCACCTCGCCCGCCTCCTCCTCCTCCTCCCCGGCAGCGCCGCAGCCGCAGCCTCCCCCTCCCTCCCTGCCTCCCTCCCTCCCTGCCAGGCAGCCCCCACCGCCTCCTTGCACAAGCAAGGGGCTGCTCCGTGCCCCCCAGCACAGCCCGGGGAGGGGGATGCTCCGTGTGCCCACACGAGGTAGCACCCATGCCAGGCCCTTGCCCCCAGGAGGCAGAGAGGGGTGGTGGGGTGCGAGGCTGAGGGGGCAGCACTGTCCAGCAACACCTGGGCGACCTGCAGCCATGGGTGTTAGGGGCTGCAAGGTTTGTGAGGGAGGAAGGAAGTGGCCCCCCACCCCCTGACTGCCAGCCCCGGGAACCCTCAGCCGCTCCACGCTCTGGCCTGAGGGGCAGGTCGCTTCTCCCTATGGTGCTTTAATTAAAACTCTTGTTTCCTGCTTGATCATTACAGAAACTCACTTGCCTTTCAGACCCTGGAGGTGGTGGCTCAATCTGTTCTCTACCTCCCGCCTGGTTCAGATGGGCTTTCGGAGCTCCCTGGTTTCAGGTCTAGTTTATGCTCATGGATTCTGGGCCCAGGAAGAGTTTTCCTTCTCTGTCCCCACCTTTCCATGGACCAAGTGCAGCCTCCTGCCAGGTGGTTTGTGCCACACAGATCTGCACCCTAGGCAAGTTGTTGATGCCTTCACTGTTACTCCTAAATGAGCCTTTTCCTTCCCGGGACATACCAGCCACTCATGCATTTCAGCCTGGGCTTGCTCATGCCACTGGCTGGGAGGTGAGTGCTGCTGGGAGCAGAAACTACAAGAGTGGATTAAGCCTCTGTAGTTATTGGAGTTAAGAGCCTCTTCACTTCTGAGTACTGGGCTAAGCTTTTATGTACCGGTGTAATAATGACTTGTTTGACTAAAGTGCATTTATGTTGCTGTACTGTAAGTCCATTATAGCACAGCCAGTTGTACCTTTTCAGAGCTGGAGGTAAAACTGCCTTCTTAGCTAACGTTGCAAATATTTCTTGTATGTTTAGCGAGTTCTTGAGATGTGTGACATCCCGACTTTGCCTTTTTTTAAGGGTGTAGTGGCACAAAGTGCGTCACCTCCCACTCTCTTCCCATCTCGAGGGCTGGAGTCCCCTTCTCTGCCTGAACAAGCATTTTTCTCGCATGCCATATCAGAGAGAGCTCTCAGGTTTGTTGTTTTGTTTTGTTTTTTAAATAAAATCTGTAGCCAACCTTTCCAATCCTCACCCATGCAGCTTTGAAGTGTTACTAATGTCAGTCATTTTATTTTCTAGTCTGCTGTTCTCTTCATCTGTTCCTGCCCTTTATTGCTGGTCAGAATTACTCACCGCCATTTCCAGGTAGAGGACAGGTGAAAAATACCCCATGAAAACCCAAGCTGGCACTGCTCTCTTGACTGATCTGATAAAACACTCAGCATGAGCTGGTCAGTCTGCTGCTGTAATTTAGTATGAAGGTGAAAAAAATCCTAGCAATCCCACGTTAATCACATGATCCAGGGTAATAATCACAAAACAGGAGGGCCAGGCTGCAGTTGGCAAAAAAATTAACTGCTTTAAAAAATCCCGAGAGACCTACCAACAGGCGCATTTGAATGAAACATGTACTGTGGAGTTGCCCAATTAGCTCTGCAGAAAATATCTTGGCATCTACATGTGCGGACCAATTAGGCTACGGAAAAATAATAAACTCTGCAGCAGGTTAGTACTTGTAAATACATGTACTATCCTGCTGCAAAGGTTTTTTTTGTGTGCAGCAACACCTGTGTAGACGCTGACGGGGCTGGCTGGGGCATGAGGGTGCTTCAGCGTAGGGGTGCCTGCTGGCTAACTCTGCACTGGAGCATCCTCGTGCCCCTGCCAGCCCCTCTGAGGCACATTGAGCTGGGTCGGAGCAACCCTGAGCTGGCATGCTGATTCCTGGAGCCCCCTGCCAGCCAGAGCTGCTCTGACCCAGCTCAACAAGCTGCAGTCCAGGCTGTACATGTAAACGCTGTGCCTGGAAGCAATAATATTGCACCAGAGTTTATTGCTACCCATTAATATGCATGTGTAGATGCTCCCACCTAAGATTAAAAACATGGCTGTTCAATGGGAGAGGGACATTAGAAATGTCACCATTTAGCATAACTTATAATACAAATGACTCAATACTACTGTTTGAAACCAATCATGATGGACAAACAAGTGCCATTTACTAAGTAGTAATTAATAATCTGTGGCTTCTGACATAGCCATAATGCAATTGGGATTAAGGTCCCCTTGTGCTAGGTACAAACAAAAAGTAAGGAAAAGGGCTGTTCCAAAAAGCTTACCATCTCCAGAGACAAAACAGAGTAGAATTGGGAACTGTATTCTACTACAGATGGTACCAAGAGAGAAGCTGATTCACCCAAGGTCACACAGGAAGTGTGTGGCAGAGCCAAGAATTAAATACAGACCTCCTGAGTCCCCATCTAAAAATAGCATTTGTAATTTCCACTTGAGCTAAAGAGAATGTAGATAATGTCATGTCCCTTTCCAAGTAGTCTTTTTGAAGGTATGGGCTGCACTTAGCTGAATGAGTGGCCACTTTATACCCAAAAAGTATTTAAGACCCAGCTAGACAAATCTGTGGCTGGGATGATACAGTAGGGCATGGTCTTGCTTTGAGCAGGGGTTGGACTAGAGGACCTCCTGAGGTCCCTTCCAAACCTCATTCTCTATGATTCTATGAAAAATATGATTAAGGAAGTTTATCACTGAGCAGAAATTCAAATGGTAGACCAATACACATTACATTAATTACATGCCAAGCTAATGAAGCATTGTTGCCTACATAGTATAATGAACTGGCTAGTGAGTACATAAACCTCTGCCCTCTATTGGATGGAATCAAAACTGGGTGCCTAAGGATAGGTAAGTCTTTGCTGTCTCTATCTACAGTAACTCCAAGAGAACCTCTGAGAAACAAGCCACGCACTCCAGCAGCTTGCATGCCCCGCCCAGGTTGTGAAAGTGGTGCTAGGAGTGTCCAGCAGTGCTGTCAGGAGCGTGCCCAAAACTACAGAACTGGGCACTGAAGTAGGTACGCGTTTCCCCCCACAGATAACTCGGGTGGAGTGGGACGGGCTAAGCAGGACTTGTTTCTCAGCAGTCGTCTTCGGATCACTGCAGTCAGTACAGACATACCCTAAGTCCTTACACAGCTTATTGCAAACAGTTTGACTTTTAACTCAAGTGGGAGGAGTCTGTGTTTTGAAATATAAAGACTGAAGTCTTGTCCCCAGTGTTCCTATCAAGTCCTCAGCAGCTAGCTATTGTGTGTGGTGGCCCCATCTTAGATAATAACGCACTGAAATGGTTATAATATTGCATAGTCCCTTTTAAAGCCGCCTTTTAAAGTCTCCTAGCTAGGAAAATGATTTTCAGTTTTATGGATGTCATTGTCAGGACAGGTTCCTTCTGTCTTTTCTCCTGCCCTCCCAATTCTTGCTTTGCTCAGGTTGCTAGCCTCAGCCTCCAAAATTTAACCTGTTTCCCTTTGCTTAATTCTATCTTTTTATTATGCAAAACAATTCCATATTGCACCCTTCAGGCACCCCTAGTTGTCACTTAGTGAAGTTATAGATGTATATATATAGTGAGTGTTACAGTATATAAATGTTAATGAGTATTAGTAGTAGTTAATTCAGATTTCCTTATTAATCAATCCTTCCAGCCCTTTAATGATTTTTTTTGAACTGTCTCCAGCAGGGAGGGAAATCTGTTGATTACCAATAGTTCTTTGCACGTCTATAACATTTTGCTCATTTGTAGCACTCACATTACCTTCCCAAAGGCTTTATGGTGCTTTGCATGGGAAGTAACTAAGGCATAAAAGGCCCAGACTGTTCAACCATGCCAGTGCTTTATGATGGTGTAACACTGTCAACCTCAGCAGAATTTCTCATGATTTACACTTCTGTGAACAGAATCAGTAAAGAGTGGTTGAGTTGCCCATGCTAATATAGTCAGGGTCAGTCAGGAACTGAGCTCTTGACTTCAAGTCCTACCATAATCCAACAGATCCCAGCTGATCCTAAAATATAAACAGCTTTAGAATGACTGTAGAAAGCATATGAAATGTGACTATTGTGTCTGATTACTCATACTGTCAAGTTCCACAAATTCAAATCAAGATATTCCTTTCTTTGCTTTCCACTTTCTTAGCAAACAGCCAAAATAATCTCTCTTCAAGCTCTTGCAAAGATAACCAAATCAAGAGAGATCTAAACAACATAATCTTACTTTTTATTTACACAGGAATTTTAATTAAAACCAGTTGCTATCAATAATTTGACTAATAAAAGGATAAACAAATTAGAAGGAAAATGTTTTCCAAGAAGCATGAGGTCCAAAAGGTCAAAGGGACTAATTTCACATCTGATCATAACTGAACTTGTTGCACGCATTAAAAATAAAGCTCAGCATACTGTCATGAATTATGAAACACTGACATTTCATTTTGAATTAATGCAAAGGGCTATTTATATGTACTATTTTAGAGTCATTTGCCTACACAAATTAATACACGTTTTACTTCACTAGGCCAAATGTTAGCAGCCCTGCCATCTTTCAAAACATCTAACTATTTGCATAATGAAAATGTCTTATTAATACAAAGTTGTTCCCCAGGGCTGTTGTGAAAGTTACTCTGAAAAGGTAATCAGTTATAAATCACTGACTACCTGTTCCAAAATATTACTGATTATCTTCCCAGAGGTGTGCAAGATGAATCATTACCCATGCTGGGCTTTCAGAGCCACAAACTACTGAAAGAGAAAGAAAGAGAATAACTTGGCCCACAAACAAAAATTGCCTACCAAGCAGAAAATATTGTTTTCCTCCTAAGCAACTGAGACTAGTAGTGGACATTTAGGAGGCCCAATGCTGGGTTTTGTGTGTGTGTTTTGTTTTGGTTTTTTTTGGGGGGGGGAGGGGTTGTTTTGTTTTTGTTTTTTGAAACTACAGGCAGTCACCAGCACAATAGTTCAGAGTCATATATCACCTTTGCATGTAATGGAAGTGGGTAAAGTCATCAATCTATTGCTCATAGACATTAACAGTGTTTTGTTTTTTTTTAAATAAGTTTAAGCTGTAAATCACCAAAGAAAGGTCAAAACTGAAAATTGTCCATTATGACTTTTGCATCTGAAAAGTAGATTAATGTTATAAGCATTGGTTTAGCAATACATTGGTTACGTGCATAGTTATACACTTTACAGACAGATGTTCAAATACGCTTAAAGTATTCTGTTGAACCGGGGCCTTCAAACAAGTACTTTGAAAGTCATCTCATTACATGAAATTAACTACTTGCTTTAGCAAGACTCTAGCTTTTAGTCCAGTCATTCAGCAAAGCATGTTTTATTTGGATAACATCTGCCTATACTCCTGTTTGTTTCAAAACCGGTATCACCTACATCACTACAGCTAGGAAGGCAGACATTTGTAAATCCACAATCAGGAAACTCAGGTAGCATATCCTGCCATTTGATTTCTATTGTCTGAACCAATGTGAGGAGGGACCATAGGATCATGATAATACCCCCAAAAAACATGCAAACTTTCTTCATATATCTTTTCACATGTGCTGGGAATGCATAACACAAGATGATCGTTAAGAGAGTTAGTGTGACATTACTCATACATTTCTTCAGAAACATGATGTGATGGCACAAAACAGGACTATACTAAAAATTTTCCTTCAGGGGTTATCCTCTTCTTTTGAGCAAACATTATTAAAGGGCATTGTGACTCAGATGCTGAACTATGCCACAAGATCATCCTTAGTGGGGTCAGCTGTTATTTGGCTGAGCACAAGAGTATCTGCATAAACGTATGGGCCCTTTGTTATCCAGGTTGTCCTATTAATGGGGTTTTCAAATTTGCAATAACAAAGGTCATGCTGTGAATGATCTGAAGTAGCCCTAGCCACAAGAGGAGTCTTCAGCAACAATGAATACCTTAAGGTTAGTTAAGCACTTACAGCCATATGAAAAAAAACAAAACAAAAAAGAAACATTTTTTACTGTTATCCTCACCCCATGACTGTTTTGTATTCATCCACTGATGACATTTTATCACAATCCTAATTCCTCAGGATTATGATACCTGTGCCTCAGCAGTGCCTTCACAACAGTTTAGGAAGACAGACTGCAGTTAGCTTATCTTCAGCTGTAACTGCTATTTAACAATAAGGATCCATCACCATATGCAGGAAGCAGTGGGACTGCATTTCACTCATATAGCAGTTGTATACCCCCCACAACCATTTACTTTTGTGCAGGAAGTGAGGAAACAAACAATGAGGTCATGCATCAAAGGATTAATTTTGACAGTTCAGCTTTAAAACACTTCGCTGATATAATGCTTGATGGTGACTTGCAGTGTAAACCTATTAGAACTGGATGTAGGGAAAAGGCGCATTAAAGATTTGACTTATACCTGCAAGAATAAGGCTGTTCTGAGTAAAAGGGAAAATATCCACATTGACATATGACCTTGATTTATACCATGCTAATCCACTGTGCCAAGGACCTGTTCCTGAAGGCATTTAAACGTGTTTAAGTTTTTAGACACAAGCAGACCCTTTGACTCTTAAGTGTATTATAAAGGAAGGCCTTCGATACGGTATCCCACCCCATACTGGTGAACAAGTTAAGAGGCTGTGATGTGGATGACTGCACAGTCCGGTGGGTGGGGAATTGGCTAGAGGGTCGCACCCAAAGAGTCGTGGTGGATGGGTCGGTCTCGACCTGGAAGGGTGTGGGCAGTGGGGTCCCGCAGGGCTCGGTCCTTGGACCGATATTCTTTAATGTCTTCATTAGCGACTTGGACGAGGGAGTGAAATGTACTCTGTCCAAGTTTGCAGATGACACAAAGCTATGGGGAGAAGTGGACATGCCGGAGGGCAGGGAACAGCTGCAAGCAGACCTGGATAGGTTGGACAAGTGGGCAGAAAACAACAGGATGCAGTTCAACAAGGAGAAATGCAAAGTGCTGCACCTAGGGAGGAAAAATGTCCAGCACAACTACAGCCTAGGGAATGACCTGCTGGGTGGCACAGAGGTGGAAAGGGATCTTGGAGTCCTAGTGGACTCCAAGATGAACATGAATCGGCAGTGTGACGAAGCCATCAGAAAAGCCAATGGCACTTTATCGTGCATCAGCAGATGCATGACGAATAGGTCCAAGGAGGTGATATTTCCCCTCTATAGGGCGCTGGTCAGACCGCAGTTGGAGTACTTCGTGCAATTCTGGGCGCCACACTTCAAGAAGGATGCGGATAACCTGGAGAGGGTCCAGAGAAGGGCAACTCATATGGTCAAGGGCCTGCAGACCAAGCCCTACGAGGAGAGACTAGAGAAACTGGACCTTTTCAGCCTCCGCAAGAGAAGGTTGAGAGGCGACCTTGTGGCTGCCTATAAGTTCATCACGGGGGCACAGAAGGGAATTGGTGAGTATTTATTCACCAAGGTGCCCCCGGGGGTTACAAGAAACAATGGCCACAAGCTAGCAGAGAGCAGATTTAGATTGGACATTAGGAAGAACTTCTTCACAGTTCGAGTAGCCAAGATCTGGAACGGGCTCCCAAGGGAGGTGGTGCTCTCCCCTACCCTGGGGGTCTTCAAGAGGAGGTTAGATGAGTATCTAGCTGGGGTCATCTAGACCCAGCACTCTTTCCTGCTTATGCAGGGGGTCGGACTCGATGATTTATTGAGGTCCCTTCCGACCCTAACATCTATGAATCTATGAATCTATAAAGTTAAGCATGTGTATGGCTGTTTATGGGATTTGGGCATTAGTCTGGGATTCACTGACCCATTACAACCACAATGTTTCTTTAGGTGTTACCCACTATCCAGTCCAGCATGAACTGAAAGTATAATTCAAACCAATGAGAAAGACTCTGTGAATTTAAGGTGCCATTAGATTGGAGTGTTAATAGGAAACCAAATCAAATTCTGATTAGTACAAATGCAAAAAAATCTAAATTAAGAGAATGAAACATTCATTTTTCTGTTTTAGGACTAGAGATTTGCTACATCAAATTCCTGACCAGAGAAAGCTCTTCTGTAAGATACTGAAAATAATGAGGTTATAGGTATAACAAAACTCTTAGCAATCCTTAGTTTTAGCTGAGTAGGAGACGTTTCTGGTAAAGACAAAAATGCTGGTTAGGAGTGATTAAGTTCGATTTGGGTTCAAGGGCTTTTTGCTGCTGCATACTTTCATGGTACCTGGTTTAAAAAAAATTGTATAAATAATATATTTACAAATGCCAACATTTTGTGGTCTCATTTCATAGCTGTCACCTCACATTAAGGAAGACATCTTTCAGCAAGGATTGAGGCATACCACCTTCCTTTAACTTTTATCATTACTTCATTTTCTATTATTAAAATCTGTTCATAACAGAATTCTTGAATTAGAAACTTGATGCTCATGAAAGGCATCTTGATAATGAGCTGAATTATTGACATATATTCCAGTCTCATTTTATTGTATTTTTATTTTCACTTTTTTGTGCCCATATCAGTGACAGGTTGGCAGGTACAATTAGTGCTTTAAGCAGCTGATTTTACTTCCCACCCACCTCCATCTGCTTCCAGATGTGTCATTCCCTAACAACAACTCCTTCAGTATGTGGCTGCTGCTTGTGCTGGATGAGACTTGATAGTAAGTAGAAATGAGGGAGAGCTAGAAAAGCAAGAGAAAGGAAAAATAGTACTATCTTTTGGTGAAGTAATAAGGTATGATATACTGACTTTTTTTTTAGATTTTAAAGTGTATTAAGTGCCCACTGTAACATAAAAGACACTTAACACAGTACTGGTACTTTTTGGACTGAAAAAGGTTTAAAAATGGAAGCTTGTTACTTACTGGATAGAAAATAATTAAGGCATATGTCGCTTTATGGGGAAGGAATATTCATGTGTCTCCTGGCCAATGTACTGGTCTTTGATGAATGAGCTGCCTACCTCTGTTCCCAGTAACGCCCAGTCAATAACCAGGAAGCTGGGAAAAGCCATGCAGTTAAGCTTAAAGAGGTCTGGGCTAAATACAGGCATTCAAAAAGCCCAAGAAGGAAGCAATCGAAGTTTTGCTCTTTACTCTAAGCACCCTAGATTAATTTGAGAGCAAACAGAACAAATGTTCACCCTTTGGTGGGGGAGCATGCAGGCTGCGCAGGCTGGGGGTGTTCCTGCATGCCTCCAACCAGACTGCTGGAGAATGCCAAGCCCAGCCAAACACCCAGCCATCCCTTATACACCAGAGTAGCCCCTCTTCTCAGCCCTGTCCCTTTGCCAATGGCCAGTTGTCAGTGGTGGGGGAGGAGGGGAGTGGAGGCCCCCCGGCCGAGTCCTGGCCCCTCTGCCCAAGTCAGCACAGCTGGCAGGGCCTGCATGGCAGGGGTTCCCCCTGCTGCCTGGCCCAGCTGAACAGTGCAGCCTCTAGCTCTACCCTCCTAACAATGGCTGGCTGTCACTGGGGCTGCCCTCCTACCAGTGACTGGGGGGAGGTGTGCAGGCTCATGGCCGGGGGTGGAGGGGCACAGCCACACAGCAGGAACAGGGGTCTCCACTCCCCCACCCCCCATGCAGGCCCCATTCAGTGATGCTGGCTCAGGCCAGAGCTGGGGCCAGCCCCCCACTCAGCACCCAGTCACTGCTCACAACTGGCAAATCTCTACCTTCTGCCTGCAGCTGGCCCTGTGAGAACCCACTCATCCAGAGCATATGAGTGCTGCCAAGGCTAGCAAGCTGTCCTTCGAGGGGGGTTAGTGGGAGCCTGCTGAACAGCCTGGGATATTGAGGGACTGCAACTTTGCTTGAGTCAGGATGGGATCTGGTACGGAAGTTCACTAGAACGGTCCATTGCTTAAGTCTGACACTACATCCATCCAGGTCTATCTTAGACTGTGTTCTGACATTTTTAAGCCAGTCTGTGTGTGCCAGACTTCTGTAGTGTGACAGGTTTAAACTGGTTTTCAGTTACTTATACCAGTTTGGAAAGCATACTCAAGTTTGGTACAAATGTTACTGTTGCCTCTACACACATACCCAGACAGCCGGAACAACTGTCTGCCTGGGTGTGAGGCAGGTAGTTTACTCTACTGAGGAGATCACCAGGGCTGAGATCTTCTAAAATCACTGATGTTTTATTCCTCATTTTCGAGTCCCTAGCTTGCAACACCTTGGGGTGCCCAAGTAGACACATGCTCAATATAGTTGGGCATCTAAAAATAAATAGTCACCAATGAAAATTTTATCCTGAGTTCGCAAGTGTCCCGACAGGCATATCATTTTAATTAAAAAAAAAATACAGAAATCCATGAAAGGAAGATGAGAAATACTGCACTGAAATTAGGTCCAGTTCTTTAGCTGCTGTAAGTCTAAATTGTACTTCAACAGCAAGTCTGGTTGGGTTGAGTGCAATCCCGACCTCAGTGAAGCCAATGGCTGATAATTTCCAGATAATTTCAACTGGGCTAGGATTTCACCTTTCATTTTGATTTCCATTTAGAAACAACTTCGCACCAGAGATTACCCTTCCAGCCCAATAATAAAAGTGGCACGACTGAAGGCTCTGTATCAAAAACAGAACCAAGACAGCAAGTCTCCTCAGACCTTACACTCTCTATCATACCTCCTTATTCAGCAGATCATTACAAATCAATACCTTGCCCCCCCACTACACAGAAATCTCACTGTTATCCCTTCCCCCTTGCCCATATATTAACAGATTTGACCTATTTTTGATATGGGGTTGAAGGAAAGCATCCTATAGGCAGAGGACTCTCCCAAAGCAGTCCTGCCTATCTTATACCAAGGGGGTTCTGTCATAAAGATACCTCACTAATCTCAGTTGGGTAGTGCATGTCAGGGGGAAACAGGGTCTTATGTAGAGAAGTCTCAGGCTAATTTCAGTGTATAGGTATATACACATTATTTTGTCTCTCCTCATCTTCCATAGGATATCTAGATACATTACGTTATATGACAAACATTCAGTAAGGCTGTCAAATTCTCCTTACTTCATGTATATCATTTACCTGCTAGAAGCAACTGTGCTGGAGAAAACTGGCAAGGACAGACTGAGGAAATCAGCCAGAGGCAAACCTCAAAAACTAGCAGGATAAGCAGAGTAGAAATGAGGGAGCTGGGAGGGGACTTGAGAGATAGTCAGGAGCAAGCCTGAGAGCATAGGGTAGGAATGATATGGGGAGAACAAAAAAAGGTAGAGGCTGCTGAAGAAATTAAACTATTTGGCTGGGGCTGTTGTTAGAGCAGGAAGCCCAGAAGCAGACGATAAGCTGGAAGAAAAGGCAAGCAGTGCAATAGAAGCACGTCAGAAATAACCAGCAGGGTGCAGAGAAAACCACACACCTAAGCAGAAGAGAGAAGCCTGAAGATTTACCTGGGCATGCTGTGCACAGCAAATAAATCTCTCAAAGGAGGCTGACAAGCACTTAGTAGGAATCAATTTAATGGAAATACCTTGATATAAAATAGATCTTCAGTGAAGATCAAATCATTTTATAAAAAGCAATACTGTGTATGGCAGCAGGAACATGGGAATTACCAAAACAGAGCCAGCCAAAGCTCCACGTTGACATTGGCCACAGCCAGTACTGGCAGAGCCTCCCCCCTCCGCACCCACCCATGAAACAAGCCCCAGAACTGACAATTCTTGAATAACCTGCCGACAGGGAAAGTTTGCTTTTGCTAATGCCAGACAGTTAGTGATTGGCTTCTGCCCTGAGGCATTCGAGTTTATATCCCCAATATCTTTTTATGCTGTCTAATAAAAACTGTGGCTGTTGCCATTATGTGGCTAATGTCCATTTATATGACACTCTTTACAATCTATAGACAAGGATCATCCCCTTTACCATTCACATGGAGCCACCTCTGAAGTGAAATACAGCAGCCGCTTATGAGTCCACCATTATTAATAGCCTACAGCAACATGACACTGCACTTTAGGGCAGGAAGTAAAGAACATCATGTTTAGCGGAAGCTGTAAGATAGATTTAGTGAGTCAGACTGTACTTCCCCCAGAAGGGATATATGACCAGGACATTGGGACTGGTATTCCTACACCTTCACAGACTGTCATGGACTCTTTAACTACTCACAGTGGATAGGGTTTTAATTGTGGATCTCTTTAGGAAAGAAGGAAACTGGGGCACAGAGACAGAAATGACACCCTCCTGAGAAGAAAAAGCTATTTACTGAACCAACCGCCACAATTTCCTGCAGCACTCAGGTACCCCTCAGAGGTAAATATGCCCCTCCCTGATACAAAACCAGCACAAAGCGAATCGCTCTCAACATATTACTTAAATGAGACATATTCCAGGACTAACAAATGCCTATCTGAACAAACTGTATTTTGTATTTGGCACTTACTATTTCATACTACTTGGCATTCAGAATAATTTTTTCTCTAAGTACTTTTTTTCTTTTTTCTAAATGCTGTAGATCATAAGAAATTATCCCTCCAGGAAGGAAGAAAAGCCATAATTAAAACTGAAAGCGATAACTGATCATCATATCCTTTAATAGCAACATTGTTCAAAAGACAAAATGAAATCTAACTACAGAAGCAGCACAGTCTGTGGGGCCTGTCAAAGGAAAAGAATGTCTGAAAAGAGATGTAGAAATCAGGCAATGTTTGCAGAAAAGCTATATATTACATTTCAAGACTGTAAAGAGTGAACTCTTGTTTGTTTTCTGCCGTACACAAGCATTTGAGGCAATAGCCTGTTATAAAATTATTGCTTTGTGCAGCTAATAGTATTTAGGGCTCACAGAGAGCTTTCCATCTTTAAGAATACCATACAAACCTCAACTAATCTCTGTGCTACTCCTGTGAAGTAGGTTAAGGTTACCCAGGTTTTACATATAAAGAAAATGAGGAAGGGATCTTAAATATTTTGCCTGTGGCCTCATAAAGTTTCAGTATATATGCCTCAGCGAGAAGACGGGAGTCCTATTTTTAAGTTCCTGAGTGCAACCCACTAGCCTCAATACACATACCGTCATTATACAATATTTTTCCCTTACGAGTTAGTCAGATATAGAACATTAATTTTTGCAAAGGTATTAGAGCATCACCAAGTACTCAAAATAACATCAAAATTAACACAGAAGAAATTATGTTCTTCATTTTAAGTAGTTTCCCCATCACCATTCAAGTACTTACACACTCCCTAGAATCTATTTATTGTGCTACTGTATTTCTCTTTCTAACCTGAATGCAATGAAGGGACTCTTTCTTTTGCTCTACTGATGCTTTCCGCATTTCATTCAGGCAGGTCACACTCAACAAATAATTTTCTGATGTTTATATCAATGCACGTTTTACTATTTCCAGATCTTAACTACAAGATCAACATGACATAACATCTGTGCAGTGCACGCATGCAAAATAGAATTACAAATACATGCTGATACTGGAAGGAGTAGGACGAATGGCTCTCATTAATATGCTCCGATCGTGTCTGATGAGAAAGTCTCATGTAGGCAGGTTGAGGATTAGGAACAGAACAGGATAAGGAAAACATTTCCTGTGGTTAGAGGTGACAGTGCTGGGAAGGCTGAGGGCATTTCAGCTCACAGCAAATGAGCCTCTTGTCTCTTGTAATGCAGCAGGTGAAAGGAAAGAGTTGTCGCTGGTGGATTACAAGCGATAGTGGAGGTGGAGGTGAACTGCAAATTCAGCTATCAATGCATCTCAGCCAATCTACAAGACCCTGGGTACAAGCAGGCATGCACAATTAAGCACATGACATACAATTTTTATTTTCCTGTGGGTGACATTCCTTGGGACGAATGGCAAGTGGTTTAATTCTTAAGGCTTTTATTTCATAGCATCCCCTGTCCTAGTGACCATGTTGTATATGTAAAAGGCATCGCTCTCTGGGGAGATTAGAAATCTGATTTTTGGCGGGAGCTATGAATTGGCTAACATGTCTACAAGTGTCCAATAGCTAAGCCACACCATATGCAGCAAAGCAGGTTCAGTTGTGTTCCAGGGAACCTGAAAAATGCTGGTTTGGCTGCAAAATAGTAACCTGTTTTTATGTTCCAGGTGCCACATTCATGTTCTAGGTTGTCAACCATGGCACATAGATTGTAAGCTCTTTGCAGCAGATCCCATCTTTTTCTTCTGCACCTGTACAGCCACAAGCCCAGAAAGCTCCTGGTCCATTGTGACGGTATGGAAGACAAGAATGAAGAACCTTGCCTGCTGAGTCAGTTTGAGGCGGTGGAGCAGCAGCAAAAAGCCATGCTGGGGAAAGAGACAAGCACCGGGGAAACACCAGCACTGGCGTGGTTGCACATTATAAGTGCGTGCCACCAGCACTTAAAGGGCCGGAACCACATGCCTGAATTAAAAGGAGCCTGACACGGAGGGACCAGAGGACTGGAAGTGAGATCTGGGATCTCTGGGAGGGGTGAATGGTGGAAGGCAGCCAGCTGGCAGCAAACCCACCGAGGTCGCTTGGAGGAGCCAGACCATCTTGGTCCTGGCCATCAGGGACAGAAGATTGGGACCTGACCGGGAATGGTGACTCTAGAAAAGAAGATAGAGAAGAACTGCGAGTACAGTGGACCAAAGCAGCCCACAGGGGACATTTCTAGTGGTGAGCCCTAGTATACAAAGGGGCTCTCCGCAAGTCATAGAATCACAGAAGTAGGGTTGGAAGGGACCTCGTAGATCTTCAAGTCCGACCCCCCGCCTGGGCAGGAGGAAAACTGGGCTCAAATGACCCCAGCCAGGTAGGCATCAAGCCTCTTCTTAAAGACCCCCAGGGTAGGAGCCAGCACCACTTCCCTTGGAAGTTGGTTCCAGATCCTAGCCGCTCTAACTGTGAAGTAGTTCCTACGGAAGTCTAATATAAACCTACTCTCCAACAACTTGTGGCTGTTATTCCTTGTTATCCCGGGGGGCACTAGGGGAAACAAGGTCTCCTCCCCCAAACCCTTCTGGTCCCCCCTAGTGAGTTTATAGACGGTCACCAGGTTCCCCCTCAGCCTTCTCTTGTGAAGGCTGAATAGGTTCAGGTCCTGTAGCCTCTCATTGTAGGGTCTTCTCTGCAGTCCCCAGATCATGCGGGTGGCCCTCCTCTGGACCCTCTCAATGTTGTCCACATCCCTCTTGAAGTGGCGTGCCCAGAACTGGACACAGTACTCCAGCTGTGGCCTGACCAGTGTCATGTAGAGGGGGAGGATCATCTCCTCTGCCCTACTTGAGATGGACCTGTGGATGCACAATAAGGTCTGGTTAGCCTTGCTGACTATGACCTCGCATTGTCAACCCATGTTCATCTTGGAGTCAATAATGACTCCAAGATCCCTTTCTGCCTCCGTGTTGTCAAGAAGGGAGTTTCCCATCTTATAAGTGTGCTGCTGGTTATTACTGCCCAAGTGCAGCACCCTGCACTTGTCCGTAGTAAAACGCATCCTGTTTTTGTTATCCCACCTCTGCAACCTATCCAGGTCCTGCTGCAGTCTTTCCCTCCCTACTAACATGCCCACCTCACCCCAGTTTTTGGTATCATCAGCAAATTTAAACAGGTTGCTTTTCACCCCGTCGGCCAAATTGTTGATAAAGAAATTGAACAGTGCAGACCCAAGGACTGAGCCCTGGGGGACTCAGCTGCCCACTTCCCCCCAGGTCGAATATGACCCATCCACCACCACCCTCTGAGTACAACCCTTCAGCCAATTTGCAATCCATCTGACTGTGTAGATATCAATGCCACAGTAGCCTAGTTTTTTAATGAGGATGGGGTGGTCGACAGTATCAAAGGCCTTGCTGAAGTCCAGAAAGACTACATCCACGGCGACACCTACATCCAATGTTTTTGTGACCTGATCGTAAAAGGCAATCAGGTTGGTCTGACATGACCTGCCCTTAATGAAACCATGCTGGTTGCCCTTGAGCATCATCCCCGATGCTGGCCCATCACAGATGTGCTCCTTGATGATCTTCTCAAAGAGTTTCCCCAGGACTGAGGTAAGACTGATGGGCCTATAGTTGCCTGGGTCCTCCCTCCGCCCTTTTTTAAAGGTGGGGACCACATTGGCTATCTTCCAATCATCTGGCACCTGGCCCGAGCATCACGAGCGCTCGTAAAGCCATGCCAAGGGCCCAGCAATAACCCCTGCTAGCTCCCTCAACACCCTGGGGTGGAGAACATCTGGACCACCTGACTTGACCACGTCCAGACCCTCCAGAAGCACTCTAACCTGGTCCTCCTCAACCTTAGGTCTTGAGGCGTTCCCCTTGAGTCCGTCTTGAATCCTGGTGGGGGAGTTCCGGTCCCTGCACAAGAAAACAGAGGTGAAGAATTTGTTAAAGAGGTCTGCCTTCTCCTCTGGCACGACCACCAGATTGCCCAGCGTGTCTTGCAGGGGCCCCATGTTTCCCGGTGCCTTCTTCATCCTCCCTATATATTTGAAAAAGGACTTTTTATTATCTTTGATCTTGGATGCTAGTCCTAGCTCTATGTTCACCTTAGCTTTCCTAACAGCCCCCCTACAGGCCCGAGCAGTGGAGGTATACTCCTCTTTGGAGATGGCCCCCCCCTTCCACCGGGTGTACACCGCCTTTTTGGCAACCAGGCTTTCCCAGATGTCCTTGGTGAGCCAGGGGGGCTTTTGGGCACTCTTGCCCCCCTTGTTTCTTGTTGGGATCGTCACCCCTTGGGCCCTGAGTATAGTCTTCTTAAGAAACAACCACTCATCTTGGGCACTGAGTTCCCCTGCCCTCGAGAACCTCAGTGCCTCTCCCACTAATCTCAACTCGTTGAAGTTGGCCCTCTTGAAGTCTAGGGCTACCACCTTGCTCTAGGGCCCTTGACACCTGGCGCTGGATGGTGAATTCCAGCAAGCGATGATTGCTATCACCCAGATGGTCAAGGACCTGGAGCCCCCTTACCAGATCATTGCCTGTGGCCAGGACCAGGTCCAACAGGGCATTTCCTTTGGTGGGACTGTGCACCTCCTGGGTTAAGCGGAGGTCCTGTATCTCAGCCAGGAACCTCCTGGATCAGTCCGACCTGGCTGACTGCTCCTCCCAGCAGATGTCAGGGTAATTTAGATCACCCATGACAACTACATTCCTTGCCTTAAGTGCCTCTGCAAGCTGGCCTGAGAATTCCTGGTCCAGCTCCTCCCCTTGGTTGGGGGGTCTGTAGTAGACCCCCACCGTTAAATCCCTCTCTCTCCACTTCAGCTTGCCCCTCCTCTGACCCCATTTTTCTGGCAGAGGATCTGTATTGCTCTTTGACATAGAGCGCCACACCCCCTCCCTTCCTTCCTTCTCTATCCTGTCTGTAGAGCCTATAGCCCCTAATGCTAACTGCCCGGACGTGGGATGAATCCCACCACGTTTCTGTAAGCCCTATGTCTGGGTTTGAACTGGCTATTCTGAGGGCGAGTTCCTCCTGTTTGTTCCCCATACTACTACAAGCATCGGTATACAGGCATTTAAGGCCTTGCATAGCTGCGCGTGCCACCCCCCCCAATTAGGAAGACTATCTGGACCCCTGTTTCTTACCTGGGCACTCCTTGCATGTGTCACCTGTCTTTCTCGGGTGGTGTCTCTATGTCTTCCTGCGGCCCCCTCCCCCAGCGAGGCTAGTTTAAAGCTTACCGTACGAGATCAGCCAACCTGGAAGAGAAGACGCGCTTGCCTTTGGGAGAGAGGTGAAGCCCTTCCTGCCCCAGCAAGTCCCCCACCCAAAAGCATGGGTCATTATCTAGGAGCCCAAGGCCCGCCTGGCGGCACCAACTCCATAAGCGCCGGTTGACCTCGCCAATGCAGGCCTCGTGTCGCCGTCCCCACCTACTCACCAGAAGAAGAGAGGAGAATACCACCTGCACCCCTGTCTCCTTAAGCTTGGCCCCCAGAGCCTCAAAGTCCTTCATAATGCGGTCAGGGTTTCCCCTGGCTGCGTCATTTGTTCCCATGTGGATGACAAGCAGGGGGTACTGGTCTGCAGATTGGATGTAGGCCAGGATACTCTCCATGATGTCCCGAACCCAAGCCCCAGTCATGAAGCAGACCTCCCGCTTCATGAGGTCAGGCCGGCAGATGGGACCTTCCAGTGCTCGTAGGATGGAGGCTCTGATGACGAGGACCTGGCGCTTCTTCCTGCTGGTGTTCGTTCTCTGCCCATTCCATGTCACGTGGGGAGTGGCATCGTCCCCACCGGAGGTATTTGCTCTGACTTTCTCTGTCACAGCTTCCAGGGCCTCAAACCTGTTCCCCTGTACCTGAGGAGCTTCCACCACTCTAGGCCAAGCAGCTCTGGATCTGGACACCTTCTGCCACTTCTGTGTTGGACTCCTGTGGGGGCTGTACAGTGGGCGACCGGGCCTGCAGAGAACAGAGATAGGCATCAATTTCATCCTCTGCATCCCTGATCCCCTTCAGCCTGCTCACCTCAGCCTGGAGCTCTCTCACCTGCTCCTCCAGGGCCCTAAGTTGGGCACAGGAGCGACAGGCAAGGGGACCACCAGGCCCCGCCCCCCCCAGGACCCCACCGAGCCCCCCCACAGACAGGGGGGCAAGGGGCCACCAAGTCAAGGACTGGGTGCAAGTCCAGGCTAGAGGACTGTAAAGAGGGACTAAGTCCTGGAGTGATATTTGAATTTCGTATTGTTTTGCTTTATATATGTTATTTATCTCAGAAGGCACAATCTGAAAGCATAGCCTATGTGCCCATAACATCTTTGTGAGACCTCAAAGATCGGTGTATGGTGGGGTGTAGGAGAGGCAGAGTCCCAGAAGACAGTGCCAGGGCTGGCTAAGGACAGCACCCATGGGGAATAAGACCTCCTCCCAAATTACACAGGAGATCAAGTTGTGGCAGACAAGAGTGGTTGCCCTTACCCCAGTTCCAGTGGTTAGAGGCTAGAATCAAGTTGTGCACTTGTAAAAGAACTGAGACTGTTTAAGGCCCTGTGGACATGTTAAGATGCACCTCACGGGATAGGCACGGGTGCTTCCACATCCATGAATGGGTCTTGTAATACTAGCAGGAACAACATAACATGTATGTTGTTGTCAGTGCTTTGTATTTTGGGCAAGGAACAAAATTACATTTAGAGGCTGTGAGGAGGCACTATTAAATGATGCCAGCCTTTCTCTGTTAAGTGTTGTTCCTCAACAAAAAAATCTGTATTGTCTTATATTGATCCATTATTTATCATATCCAGACTTCAGACAAATCTGTTAATTTACCATTTTTAACCACTGCTTTTTTCCATAGATGTAAAGGTCAGAAGGAACCAGGTTTGTCAGAAGACCTCCTCTTGGGTTGGCAATTGTCAGTGCATCTGGAAAATTTCACTGAAAGGTTTAAAACTGGAGGAAACTGCTTTGTATTATAGTGCAAGCCTATGAATTTTCTCCAATATTAAGCCCTTAACTCAAGCCTACTTTTCAACCACTTACTTACCTGCCAATTTATGCTCCATTTCCAAAGTCAGATAACTGACCCTGCACTGATCACTACAGCTAGAGTCAGTCTAATCATATGATTCAGGGCATTCCTAAGTTAGGTCCTTCATTTCTTCACTGGAAAACTAGGAAGCTCAAGAAATAGAAGTTTAAAGAATCAAATAGGCTAAGAGGCTCAGTACTTTGCTCTAAAACTATTTTTTGTACCAAAATCAACAAGAATCAGGTAAAAAAAAAATCAACTTGAACGTCTATTTCATTAGTTATGGGTATTAGAGATATGGAAGGGTAACCATTAATTTTATGATTATTTTAAAATTTAATACATTCTAAAAATCCTGTTTCTGGTATTGGCTTTCTATGCACCAGGAAATGCTGCTGGATTTTCAAATAAAGACAGGGGGACTGTAGACCTGTAATGGAAGAAGAAACCAGGTCAGAGCTCAGATTTCGACATTTTTATACATTAAACTAGTTCTTAAAAGGATAGAACATCCCTTCCTCTAGAAATCCGTAGATTATAAAACAGCTGGTGGTGCAAAAAAGAAGCAAAAGGAAAAATAACCCAAGTGATGCAAAAGTAGTGAGTCATTGCAGCAGGCGCTCTCCTTGCCCAGCATGCTGTCTGAATGCCAACTGCAAGGGAAGTCACACCATTTCATTAGGGTAACCTTACATTTAAAGAACTTGGCATGTGAATGTTCTCTCTAGAGGAATAGATTTCACTGTCAGCACAGTATGGTAAGGGCAACCCACATCCAGCCCAGCACAGTTGGTGCAAGAAGGGAAGTGATGATAGTCAAGAAGTGAGGAGGTGAGAAAAGCATATACCTGTTGCTGTGTGAAGGAACAAGGGAGAATACTGTATTTTTAAACAGGCATCAATGCCTCACCATGTAAGGAAGCTTTGATATGGGGAAGAATCAAATAGTAATAATTCTCCCAGTCTTTTAATGTTGAACAGGTGAAAACAGTCAAATCAGCCCAGCATCCTTTACATAAAGCTGCAACCAAAGTTAACATATGGCAAGTATGATAACCTCCACCTCTCCTTTTACACCATAAATTGAACGGGGCTAAGCAGCTGAAAGCATGAACTGCTTACACTCTCTACATTGTGGTTTAACAAACACCTACCCCCTTGCATCACACACAGAGCCTCCTCTGCAACTCATCAGTGGGGTATACCACCATTCCTGGGCAAATTAATAATATAGGGTCAGATTCCTTGGGTTATATCAGTTGCTTTGTGCTACTCTGGTAATGCAAAGTAGCTGTAACCCTGGATTAAGTACCCCAACCAGCTGTGTATCAAAGAGAGATGCTCTTTTCTAGAAAAGGTGTTATTTTGGCTGATGAGTAAGATGTGTCTTACGGTGCTGCCTGGTGAGTGCAATGTTCAGTTTATATTTTTTCAAGAATTTCCACCCAAACAAGCTAATTACTGTTTTTAATTGAGAGCTGTAGATTTGCGAACATCCATTTGCTGTCAAAAATATTTGTCAACCAACATCCTGATGGATTTAAAAAAAAACAACCAAAAAACAAAATAAGTTATAATGAACACTGTCATGATGTTGGAAATCAACCCAGTATTAACATAAAAAGTTGCCTTTCCCTTAGTTACTGCTGACATTTACAAGCAAGATGATTTTCAATCTCAGAAGTCAGTAGTTAATTACTGAGAAAAAAAAAATCAAGGGACTCCAAAAGTATAAATGTCTTTAAACAGTTATTTTAAAATAATAATTAGAACTCAACACTAATTAAACTGACTTGCTTGAAAGTCTGAAGGAAAAATGTGTCTTTACTCACAGAGTATGTAATGTAAATTTGCAGAAGTTATTTAAAAAAAAAAAAATCAGAAAGGATGAATTCCTTTAAGGAAAATGCTGAGTCTAATCCAAACGGTGGACCTCTGTCTATGGACCCACCACTGTTACAGTCTGCAACCAGGTCCATTGGGTTAGATCAGTGATTCTCAGCCAGGGTGCTGGGACACACTGGGGTGCCACCAGATCTTCTAAAGGGTGCTATGAGGCATGAGGAGATAAGTCAAGTGTTAGGAGATAAGCAGATAATCACAGGCTCAGCCTCATCCCTGCCTGGATTATCCCTTATCTCCACTCTTGGGCCCCTCTGCAGCGAAGTAAGCACTACAGTCTATAAAGTAGTTTTTGAATTGGGTGCCACTCAATTCACAAAAGTTATGGAGGGGGCCTCAAGTCCAATAGGGAGTGCCTTGAGTCCAGATAAGGTTCAGAAACTCTGGGATAGATATTTTCCTGTTTAAGAACCTGCTTGGACTCAAGCCATCATGAAGCTGGTAATGGCTCCTTCTACTCCCTGTGAAGCCCCAGAGCAAGCCATGAGTACAGGAGGGGCTACTGAGTGTTACACCATTTTACAATGATGCCAAGCTACTGAGGGACGGCCTTTGGTGTGCAAAAGCTTGTCTGGCATATCTCCCAACTATATAGTTGTTCCATAAAAGATAGTACTAAACCAACTTTGCTTAAGGGACTGTACAGCAACTGAGAACTGGCAAGAACTTTGATGCTGTGCTTAAACACATGGGTCAGCCCTACTTTATCTTCATACTTGCCTAAAGCTTCCCCCCTACTAAGTGAATTTCCAGCAGATAACATACAGCTAGCAGCTGGACCTTTGTATTGGTGTCCTGAGACCAGACAGACAAGTTTGGTGGATCTGGCTGCTGGAGGATACCCCATTATGAGGCAATCTTTCTGCTGTATTAGCATAGCTACAGCAGCTCCTATGCTTCCTCCATCAGGAGGGAAGTGTCAGGGTCCCTACTGTGCTTTGGGTTTCTTGTCAGGAAGAGAGGCTGCATAAGTCACAGCTAATATGATTTTATAGCATAATACACAATTTTAGTGTTTACATATGCACACACATGCACAAGGAGATACATTTCAGGACAGTGCTGACACTTTACAAAGTCTTGGTTATTAGCAGTTTGATTTATAGAGCTTGAAGTGAGAAGGGACCATTAGATCATCAACTATATATTATCAGTTATTAAATTTCATCAAGTAACCTCTATATTGAGCCCAGTACTCTTTGTTTAGCTAAAGCAGATCTTCCAGAAAGGCATATAGTGAAGATATAGGCAGACAAGGTTCCTTGGGTGAATTTGATATCTTTTATTAGACCGACCTAAATGGTTGGAGAATAGTTATGAAGCAAGCTTTCGGGTTCAAAAACCCTTCGCCAGGCTAAGGACGCTGCAGCAGTTGGTGTGTGCTCTTCCTGGATGGAATGAAAAGTAAAGAAGCCCGGGGCTGGGCTGGGCTGGGGAGTCAGTTGCCAGGCAGATTGTAATGTATCAAAAATCCAATGTCTATGTTTAGTCCCTGATCTCTAGTATCCAGCAGGTTGATGAAATGGAGCTCATAGGCTCGTCTCTGGGATGTGTTGTGTAAGTTTCCCTTGAGGATCAGGACTGAGAGACTGGAGAGAGAGTGGCCCTCCTGTGAGAAATGTGCCCCCACCGGTAATTGGGTGTTTCTGTCTTTGATGGATTTCCGGTGTGCGTTCATTCTGGTGTGCAGTTGTTGTCTGGTCTCTCCTACATATCTTCCACCAGGGCATTTGGTGCATTGGATGAGGTATATCACATTCCTGGAGGTGCAGCTGTAAGATCCTGGGATGCTCTGTTGTGGGGTGTAGTAATAGTAGGGGTGGTGGAGATGTGGGGGCAGGTTTTGCATCTCTTGTCATGGCACGGTCTGGATCCTTTTGATGTGTTCTGGGGTTGAGGAAGTTTGCTTCTGGTGATGAGGTTGGTGAGGTTCGGTGCTTGTCTGAAGGCTAGGATGGGTGGCTCTGGGAAGATCTTTATAAGAATAGGGTCTTTTTCTAATATGGGTTGCAATTTTTTGAGGATTTTCCGTACAGGTTCAAGGGATGGGTGAGAGGTCATAACCAGCGGTGTGCAATTTGTGGGTGTTTTTCTTCTGTACTGCAGCAGTTCTTCTGCAGAGTTGTTGACATTACCAGCCTATACACCAACATCCCACACCAGGATGGCATCCATGCCTGCCTTACATATCTACAGGAACAAGATTACAACACAGAATACAGACCCAAAGATATCACTGAGCTTATATACTTCATCCTCACACACAACAATTTCACTTTTAATAATCAACACTTCCTCCAGATGATGGGAACAGCTATGGGCACCAAAATGGCCCCGCCAACCTTTTTATGAGCCACTTGGAAGAAGACTTCCTCAAGAACTGCACCACCAAACCCTTACTATACCTAAGATACATCGATGACATCTTCATCATTTGGAGTGAGAACCAGGAATCTCTAATTGAGTTCCACCAGAAATTCAACAGTCACCATCCCTCCATCTGACTTTCTTTAGAATACTCCAGCACCAACATCCCCTTTTTAGACACAATGATCAGTATCCAGAAGGGTAAAATACAGACCACAGTATACAAGAAACCCACAGACCAACACACATATCTGCACAGAACCAGCAATCACCTGAAACACACCAAAAAAGCTGTGATATACAGCCAGGCCCTCAGATACCACCGCATCTGTACTGAAGAGAACACCCGGGATCGCCACCTCACCAATCTTAAAAAGGCTTTCACCCAGCAAGGACACTCCTCCAGGGAGGTAGATCACATGTTTGAAAGAGCCACCTGGATACCACGTGAAGAACTGCTGCAGTACAGAAGAAAAACACCCACAAATAGCACACCGCTGGTTATGACCTCTCACCCATCCCTTGAACCTGTACGGAAAGTCCTCAAAAAATTGCAACCCATATTAGAAAAAGACCCTATTCTTAAAAAAAATCTTCCCAGAGCCACCCATCCTAGCCTTCAGACAAGCACCGAACCTCGCCAACCTCATCACAAGAAGCAAACTTCCTCAGCCCCGGAACACACCAAAAGGATCCAGACCCTGCCAGGACAAGAAATGCAAAACCTGCCCCCACATCTCCACTACCTCCACTATTACTACACCCCACAACAGAGCCATCAGCATCCCAGGATCTTACAGCTGCACCTCCAGGAATGTAGTATACCTCATCCAATGCACCAAATGCCCTGATGGAAGATATGTAGGAGAGACCAGACAACAACTGCACACCAGAATGAACGCGCACCGGAAATCCATCAAAGACAGAAACACCCAATTACCGGTGGGGGCACATTTCTCATAGGAGTGCCACTCTCTCGCCAATCTCTCAGTCCTGATCCTCAAGGGAAATTTACACAACACTTCCCAGAGACGAGCCTATGAGCTCCATTTCATCAACCTGCTGGATACTAGAGATCAGGGACTAAACATAGACATTGGATTTTTGATACATTACAATCTGCCTGGCAACTGACTCCCCAGCCCAGCCCAGCCCAGCCCAGCCCCGGGCTTCTTTACTTTTCATTCCATCCAGGAAGAGCACGCAGCAACTGCTGCTGCGTCCTCAGCCTGACGAAGGGTTTTTGAACCCGAAAGCTTGCTTAATAACTATTCTCCAACCATTTGGGTTGGTCTAATAAAAGATATCAAATTCACGCAAGGAACCTTGTCTGCCTATATCCTTAGACCAACACGGCTACAACCTAAACCCCTGCATAAAAGGTACTCAGCATTCAAGTTACTTCTCTTTTTTTTTAGTAAGCAAATTATGTAGCATCCTTTAAGTTTTCCATCATAAAGTCTTTTCTCCAGCCCTCAAATAGTTTTGTGGCTCTTTTCTGTATTCTAATTTTTTAACACCTTTCTCAAATCGAGTGGATGCTGTTTGCTCATATCAGTCTTAGCAATACCATATGCAGAGGAAAAGAAAAATGCTTTCCTTCTGTCCACTGTGACTCCTGCATCATCACCAAAACCACTGCTCTCTAAGACACAGCTCCCCACTTGGTAGTTATGAGCAGAATCCTTCTTCCTAGAGGTATAACTTTGCCTGGAGCTATATTACATGTTTTGATTGACTGAGCCCGGTTCTTGTGTCCCAAGCAATTCAAGTCAACCTGTATGAGTGCCCGGTCATTGGTGCTATTTTCCAAAGTTTGTGTACCTGCAAGTGTTTTTACAGTCATCTTGGATTTTACTTCCAGACCACTGATGAAAAAAATGGAATAACATTCGGCTTAGTAAGTGAGTACCTGGAGTCCCACTAGGAACACCTCCCATTCAAAGATGATTCCTCACTGACAACTACTTTTTAAGCTGTCAGTTAGCCAGGTGCTTTGCATGTGAAATCTGACTATTGTTCTCTAAAATTGTACAGTAGCAGAATAACAACCTTAATGCCATTTTTTAGCAAATGTACAAGTTAAAGCAATTACAAGAAATGGAAATTTGGATTTAACATTGTGTCCATCATTGATGGAGTGTCAGAATGAATGAAACAAGAAAAATCAAGTTACAAAACATCATGCTTTTCTTCTCCAAAACTCCTTAAAAAAAAAAAAAGAAAAAAAAAAGATGCATCTTGAATTGAAGATATGAAGCGATGGAGAAAAAAAAGAGGATCTATATAGTCTTTACATGTATATTGGTCCCAACAGAACTGGTTAAGCTCTATTCTGCCTTCAGACAGGCAACCCACTGGAGACATTAATAGTTTCCAGCAACACCCTCTTCTGAAAGTTTTAGGACTTTTCTTTAAACCTCCTTTCAATATCATGTTACCTGTAATATTAACAAAAAGAGCAGGTTGTCTCATGATTGCTACTCCTTTCTGATTTGTTCCTTCATTCAGTTTAATGGAAGCCTGTTTGAGCATAATAAGATCCTGTGGCATGTAGGCTTATGTAAGTGACCTCTCAGTAGGGAGGGAATAAATGAACCTCCGTTTACAAAGCCCACAGAGGTATCCAGGCATTCAGGGAGTGGAACGTGCTGCTGCTTTGTCAAGTTAGGTTCCTGTAGCATTGATTGTAATAGTGTTATCTCATGGACACTGCGGATATCTACCAGGAAACAAACAGACTATAGGCTTGGTGACAGAGATTTTGATCTTCTGGGTGAGACATTGAATCCAGTTTTATCATCAAGCTCATGCAATATGTTTCCCTAAGGCTAAACATCAGCTTTCAGGAAAATGAAGACAATCCTGTCTCAGCAAACCCCTCCTTGCATTTTTAAAGGTTTACCCAAAAGTTATAGTAGTGTTAGAATGATATTGTAGCCCTGATGGTCCAGGAATTATGTCACATTTTGAAGAAGATTGTCTTGCATTGTTAATACTAACACTATCCCAACAATAAAGTTAACCCAATAAATGTTATCACCCTAAGAAATCCTTGCCAAAAATTAGGCACTTAGGGTAAATAAATCATGTAGATTTTCTTATTGCCAAGCTTCTCTTGTCTCCAGATTTGTCTACATTATAAAGTTGTTGCCACTACAGCATTGCTGGCATAGCTGTTTTGTTGAACCCCTTGGTAGAGTCAAGGCTTATGCTGTCAGAACAGTTTTTTCTGCCATTATTGTTACACCACCTACCCAATGACACAAAATAAACCAGCAGTAGGCAAGTAGCCCTGTTCAGTAGGCATCGCTACATCACTAAAGAGAGATAGACTTCTCCTACTGCTTGCCAACAGAGCTGCATGGGAAAAACTTTGTAGTAGTATGACAGGACTTGACCTCTGAGGCCGGATGTGGCAGATCCACATATCCTGTTTTATTTTATGTCCCACCCCACCAATCTCCTGCCTCCCCTGCCATACCTTGATGTTAATAGGATTACCTTGGGAGGCTGCCTCTAGAGGCTGGAGTGGCTCCTTTGATGTCCTCTGTCTTGGCACAGTTCTCAGAACTTCTCCTTAGTCCTGCCTTCTCGAGTGTGCTTCCCCTTTAATGCAGCTCTCAAGGCTTCTCTGCCTTATCAATCAATTGTTCTACAGACCCTGGATGTGGACCCCTGTCCCTAATTGTGACTTAGGGACTACAGTTGTGGCCTCTACCACCCCCAAAGCCATGCCCATGACTCATAGTTATTATTCAGCTCTTATTCACTGCCCCCCCGGACCCTATCCTTAAAGCAGCTTAGTAGCACGTAGGCCCCTGGCTCTTGCAGGGCTCTCTGTCACTACCTACCTGTTCTCTGACCCTCACAGGGCTCAAAGCACCAGGTGCCTCCTGGTCACCCCTTCTGGCCTCCAAACCACCTCTGCAGCCCCAACCCAAGCCTACAGTACGAGTAAACAGAAAACACAAACCCCTCCTTGGCTCTCTAACTATGGCTACACTCCTTCTCCGGAGGCTAGGGAACAAGCCAACTCCTTAAGGTACCTCACCTCCTTACTGGCAACCATCTCTATCCATAGCTCTTTTCACCTGAGCTTATATACATCTAAGCCCCACCCCTTCCTGGTCACTTGACCACAGCCTTTGAAAATGATCCAAAGGATTTCTACTCAACCCAATGATTAGCCTGGTTCTTCTGCCTTGCATTCCCCCTTAGCTACTCAGCAGTCTCAGGACTTCAGGACTGGGTTTCTGTTGCGGCTGGCTGATGTGGTGTTCTGGCCCAATGGGTTGCAAAAGTTATATTACTCAGGGATCCCACGTTTCCCTCTCATTTCCCCTCCCTCTGGGGTTAACAAGGTTGGGGGTCCTGGTTATATAGTAGTGTGATGCTGGGTAGGCAAGAGGGGTAAGAGTCTTGGGTGCTGCCTAAAGGGGAGTGAGGTGCCAAAATGAAGGGCGGGGATGCCCACCCCCCTCTCCCCTCTACCCTCCAAAGCTTCCTTGCAGTGGCTTTGGTTCCATCTCCAACTTTGCCTCCAGCTCTGACAGCAGAGAGGCCAGTGACAAAATAAATCTCATGAACATGGATCCTGGTTTTCTCTGATAAAAAAAAAATCTCCAATTTTTAGATTAAAAAAAACTAACCCAAAAGCCACATTTTTGCATGATTATAATGAAACAACACTAATATATGTATACGTATATGTATATGTATATAAGTGGTGTTTCATTTTCATCATGGAAAAATGTGGCTTTTGGGTTAGTTGGGTTAGGGTTTTTTTTCACGGTCAAAATGAAACACTACTATATACATATATCTATATATTGTGGTGTTTCAGTTTAATCGTGGAAAAATGTGGATTTGGGGTTAGTTTTTTAATCTAAAAATTGGATTTTTTTATTTTTTTTTTTGTAATCAGAGACAACTAGGATCCCTGCTCAATCCCTTGCACTGGTACACGTGGATTAGGGCTGGAAGGGACCTCAGTGGATTAGGGCTCGAAGGGACCTCAGGAGTCCATCTAGTCTAACCCCTTGCTCAAAGCAGGCCACCCCCAACTAGATCATCCCAGCCAAGACTCCTTCTTCTGTCATCTGCCACCACTGAGAACAGTCCAGCTCCATCTTCTTTGGAACCACCCTCAGGTAGTTAAAGGCTTCTATCAAATCCCCTCTCAGTTCCCTCTTCTCTAGACTAAATAAGCCCAGTTCCCTTAGCCTCTCCTCAGAAGTCATGTTCCCCAGCTCCCGAATCATTTTTGTTGCTCTCCCCAGACTCTCTCCAACTTGTCTATATCCTTTTTATAGTGGGGGCTCCAAAATTAGACACAGTACTCCAGATGTGGCCTCACCAGTGTAGAATAGAGTGGAATAAATACTTCCCTCAATATGCCGGCAACACTCCTACTAAAGCAGCCTGGTACCTCATTAGTCTTCTTGGCAACAAAGACACACTTCTGACTCGTATCCATCTTATTGTCTACTGTAACCTCCATGGTTTTCTGCAGAGATGCTGTTTAGCCAGCCAGCCCCCAGCCTGTACCAATGTATGGGATTGTTCCATCCTAAGTGCATGATTTAGCACTTGTCCTTGTTGAACCTCATGAGATTTCTTTTGGCTCAATCCTCTAATTTAAATTAGGTTACTTTGAATCATAGCTCTACCCTCCAGTGTATCTACTATCCCACCCCCCACAGCTTGATGTCATCTGTGAACTTGCTGAGCATGCAATCTATCTCATCTACCAGATTGTTAATGAAGATATTGAACAAAACCAGCCACAGGACCAAACCCTGGGGCACTCTACTTGATACCGGCTGCCAACTAGACATAGAACCACTGATTGCTATCCTTTGAACCTGACAATACAGCCAGTTTTCCATCCACCTTCCAGTCTGGTCATCCAACCCATACTTACTTAGCTTGCTTGCAAAAATGTTGTGGGAGATAGCATCAAAAGCCTTGCTAAAGTCAAGGTATATTATGTCCACTGCTTTCCCCACATCCACAGAGCCAGTCATCTCATTATAGAAGGCAATCAGGTTGGTCAGGCATGACTTGCCCTTGGTGAATCCGTGCTGACTGTTTTAATCACCTTTGTCTCCAAGTGCTTAGACATGGATTCTTTGAGGACCTGCTTCACTGGTCATTCACAGAGGTCAGGATGATTGAAGTCCTCCATGAGAGCCAGGGCCTATGATCTGGAAACTGCTGTTAGTTGTGTGAAGAAAGCTGTCACCTTAATGATAAGTTTATGTAGTTTATAGGGTATGTAATAAATGCCCATTAGTCAGTTTAGGCCAGAATAAAAAATTAACAATTTACTAGAATTCCGAGAAATCGAAGCCTAAAGGATTTTAGACAACTAATCAGAAACTGAGGGCACTAAAGGTTTGCCAGTGGTATGGAAAGTCCTAGAAACTGAGGGCACTAAGAGTTCACCACAGGGGAAAATGCCACTTGGTGGCAAAAATCTTCCCAACAAGAAATTTTCCATGATATAATATCTGAGCCCAAATATGGGAGTAGTGATGAGTTTGGGAAGGAGGGGCCTATGATGGCAACTCACCCACTATGTAAACTGTAACCTACAGTCCCAATTTGGAGGTAACCTCACTTGCAGAACAACGAAGGAAGAATTGCAAGTGTAGGCCGGATCAGACTGAACACCTGAAGCACCCTCTCCGTGAACACGAATCTCTTAGTTCACACTGAAGCCACGGAGCGCCTGAGTGGGACTGAAGGAAGGAGACTTAGTCCTATCAGTATTGAGGCCAACCCATTGAACTGTGTTACCGAGGCCAGCCCATTAAAACATACTACTTGTGCGGGCCGGAGGCGAGCCGGGCCCGTCTTTGCGCATGCGGGCTGTGGCCAGCAGCCCGGGCACGCGGGGTCGGAGGAGACTGTGCGGCGGCAAGGCACGCACGGGCTAGAATTAGTCACAGAGGTGTAATGGTTGATTTAAAGATTATTTTACTTACACTGAAGATGGTCGCGGTGCAGGCAGGAAAACTTGCTTGAGTTACAGTTGCAGATAGAAAAGAAGAGAGACGGACTAGAGTTCCTCCCCGTGAACACTCTTCTAGCCCATCTGGTTGGAGGCTCTAAACTGCGAGCCCGTCAGACCAACCGGAGGAAGTACGTACGGTAAAGAGCTCTGAATACACTCACTCACACGAAGTTTGCTAGGCTCTGTGGATCCTTTTTGTGCACAGGGAAGAAGGATACGTCGGGATTGTGCTCAGTGATGGGGAGAGGCTAGAGGCTGATCAGACCTCTGTTGCCTGCTTGAAATGCACTGGGTCCGTGAGGATCCGCAGCGCTCAGAGATCTTCACACAGTGTGAAGTCTCCTCCTCCTGGTGTTTGTGGAGTCCTCCAACTTGGGCGGAAACCACTCAAGCTTTTTATACGGCTAGCAAGCCAATCACTAGCTGCCACGTGTGCATAATTTAGAACTAGCCAATAATGGGGCTCAAATTATAATACGAATGGCGGGAACTCTTTGCAACGAGCATTTCTCCTCTGCAGCAGAGAAATGCACCCTGCAAAGAAAGCTACAAATTTGGCGGGAATTCTCCTTTGCACCGGGGTTCTCCTCTGCAGCAGAAAACTCCACCGTGCAAAGAAGCTGCAATTTGGCGGGAAATAATTCAGTGGTGCCAAAGCGCACACAAAACAAAAATCACAACTTTGGGTTGTGACATTACTGAGGCCAGCCCATTAAATCGTACTACTGAGGGGTGAAACCATATCTAGGTGTTTGGCTTCTCAGAATCCTAGGATTGTAAGTATAATATAGTAATAACTTTTCTGGTTCAAATTATATAGTTAGCTGTAATTGTAATTGTTTAAAGAAGTGCATTTACAGTATTGTTCTTAATATATATAGTTATCGTGTTTTTGATGTTTATGGTATTTCTTAAAGTAAAGCAAGGTTATATGTTTAGTAAGGAATTTTAAAATAAAATTGTGTTGTACAAATTAAGTGTGTAATCATTGTGAAATTCTGCAACTAGCTGAAAATGCCCCCAGCCAGTGCATCAAACGAATCAGTAAGTTGTGTGGGATCTTCTCTATTCCATAACCCACTAGAGAACAAAAGCCTCATCTACCTTATCCTATAGCAGATCCCGCCCAACCCCCAAATGACATCACCCTTGTTGCTCTCCCATCTAACTTTAACCCAGAGACTTTGAAAAGGCCTATCTCCAGTTTCATACTGGACCACTGAGCAGTCATACAGCTCTTTTACATAAAGCACAATTCCTCCTTCTCTTCTCCCTTGCTTGTCCTTCCTGAACAGTTTGTACCCATCTATGACAGTTTTCCAGCCATGCAAGCTCCCACCAAGTCTCCATTATTTCAATCACGTCATACTTCCTTGACTGTGCAAGGACTTTCATTTTTTTCTGTTTTTTCTCCCAAACTCCATAAGTTTGTGTATAGACATTTGAAGTAACTATCCAATTGCCCTAATTTCTCAGGAAGAATGAGAAGGCCTACCCTGTTGCCCGCTCTTACTTGTGCTTCCTCCAGGTCTCCTGCTTCCCCACTTACCTCAGGGCTTTGGTTTCCATCCCCCGGTGAACCTAATTTAAAGCCGTCCTCATTAGGTTAGCAAGCCTATCTGTAAATCTGTAAAGATGCTTTTCCCTCTCTTCATCAAGTGGATCCCACCTTTTTCTAGCAATCCTTCTTAGAACAACATCCCATGGTTGAAGAAGATGAATCCCTGCTGGTGACACCACCTGCACAGCCATGCATTGATCTGCAGGATGCATCTGCTGACAGAATGATGCTGTCAGCTACCAGCACCTTATCTGTACTAGTGTGCTTGCAGTGGCTACCTGTGGTGGGCCAGAGCCCATGATTTTTAAGGGAAAAGTAAAAACAACATACAAACAAAAAGCTTAAATCACTTCCAATGGATCCATATGCATTGACAGCAGATTCAATATAGTATCTGCATACTGTAGACCTCCCACCCAAAGTCCTGAGCTAGACCAGGAGTTTGCCCAGGAACTGGCTGAGGCAGCTTGCTCCAGGACCATGGTTGTCATGGGTGACTTCAATTACCCGGACATCTCGTGGGAGGATCACTCAGCAAAATCTGAGCGGTCGCAGAGCTTCCTCTTGTGCGTGGATGACCTCTACCTGACTCAAGAAGTCTATGGGCCAACGAGAGGCAAAGCGCTGCTCGACCTGGTGCTGGCTACTGGGGAGGACCTAGTCGGCGACCTAGTGATTGATGGGAAGCTGGGTGACAGCGACCACGAGCTGATCACCTTCACCATCCGCCGAAAAGCTGGCAAGTCAGTCAGAAACACGGAAGTTCTTGACTTCAGGAAAGCCGACTTTGACAAGCTCAGGAGGCTTGTCAGTGAGGCCCTAAGGGACTGTGACCGCAGGGAGAGGGGAGTTCAAGAAGAGTGGTTGCTCCTCAAGGGAGCGATCCTCAATGCCCAAACTAAGTCTATTCCATCTCGGAGGAAAGGCAGCAAGAGGGCACAGCAGCCCCCCTGGCTCTCCAGGGACCTAGCAGACCTCCTGAGGCTAAAAAGAAAGGCCTACAAAGGATGGAGGATGGGAGTCACCTCCAAGGAGGATTATTCTGCACTGGTCCGGTCCTGTAGGGAGCAGACCAGGAAAGCCAAGGCTGCAACTGAACTCCAGCTAGCTTTGAGCATCAAGGACAATAAAAAGTCCTTTTTCAGATATGTGGGGAGCCGGAGGAAAAGCAGGGGCAACGTTGGACCCCTGCTGAACCAGATGGGGCAACTGACAACTGACGCCCAGGAAAAAGCCAACCTATTAAATAGGTACTTTGCGTCGGTCTTTCATCAGCCCCATGGGATGCCTGTGCCTGCTACAGGGCCAGGAAGTCCGGGTGAGAGTGATCCCCTGCCCTCCATTAATGCTGACTTTGTGAAGGAACATCTTGAGAAGATGGATACCTTCAAGTCAGTCGGCCCTGACAATCTTCACCCCAGGGTACTCAAGGAGCTGGCGAGCATCATAGCCCAGCCTCTAGCGCGGATCTTTGAAAACTCTTGGCGCTCTGGTGTAGTGCCCGAAGACTGGAAGAAGGCCAACGTGGTGCCTATCTTCAAGAAAGGGAGGAAAGTGGATCCGGCTAACTATAGGCCCATCAGCCTGACTTCTATCCCGGGGAAGATCTTAGAAAAGTTTATTAAGGAGGCCATCCTTAATGGACTGGCCGACGCCAACATCTTAAGGGATAGCCAGCACAGGTTTGTTGTGGGTAGGTCTTGCTTGACCAATCTCATTTCCTTCTACGACCAGGTGACCTATCACCTGGACAAGGGAGAAGAGATTGATGTCATATATCTTGACTTCAAAAAAGCCTTCGATCTGGTGTCCCATGATCGTCTCTTGGAGAAACTGGCCAATTGTCGCCTTGGGTCCTCCACGATCCACTGGCTGGAAAATTGGCTCCGGGGTCAGACCCAGAGGGTAGTAATTGATGGAAGTCACTCATCGTGGTGTCCTGTGACCAGTGGGGTCCCCCAGGGCTCTGTCCTTGGACCCATACTGTTCAACATCTTCATTAACGATGTGGACACTGGAGTCAGAAGCGGACTGGCCAAATTTGCCGATGACACCAAACTTTGGGGCAAAGCATCCATGCCAGAAGACAGGCGGATGATCCAGGCTGACCTGGACAGGCTCAGCAAGTGGGCGGATGAGAATCTGATGGTGTTCAACGCTGATAAATGCAAGGTTCTCCACCTTGGGAAAAAAAACCCGCAGCATCCTTATAGGCTCGGCAGTGCTATGTTGGCTAGCACTATGGAAGAAAGAGACTTGGGGGTCATCATTGACCACAAGATGAACATGAGCCTGCAGTGCGATGCTGTGGCTAGTAAAGCGACCACAACGCGGGCTTGCATCCATAGGTGCTTCTCAAGCAAATCCCGGGACGTCATTCTCCCCTTGTACTCGGCCTTAGTGAGGCCGCAGCTGGAGTACTGCGTCCAGTTTTGGGCTCCACAATTCAAAAAGGATGTGGAGAAGCTTGAGAGAGTCCAGAGAAGAGCCATGCGCATGATCAGAGGTCAGGGAAGCAGACCCTACGATGACAGGCTGAGAGCCCTGGGGCTCTTTAGCCTGGAAAAGCGCAGGCTCAGGGGCAATCTGATGGCCACCTACAAGTTTATCAGGGGTGACCACCAGTATCTAGGGGAACATTTGTGCACCAGAGCGCCCCAAGGGATGACGAGGATGAATGGTCACAAACTACTACAAGATCGTTTCAGGCTGGACATAAGGAAGAATTTCTTTACTGTCCGAGCCCCCAAGGTCTGGAACAGCCTGCCACCGGAGGTTGTTCAAGCGCCTTCTTTGAACACCTTCAAGATGAAACTGGATGCTTATCTTGCTGGGATCCTATGACCCCAGCTGACGTCCTGCCCTTTGGGCGGGGGGCTGGACTCGATGATCTTCCGAGGTCCCTTCCAGCCCTAATGTCTATGAAACCTATCAAATCTATGAAATCTGGTCCCAGCCCACCCCTGACTTGCATATTCTGTCGTCATTTGCTTTTCAGACTGTGACAACTATGTGGTTGTATTGTTTATTTGGATATTATATGTTGAAAGTGTTTCTTTGGCTGTGTTTTGTGCTGGCAGGGAAAGGGTTAGTGGCTGGATTGCAGAGGGGCTAGATGTGGCCTGGCTAATTGTAGTCTGCCCTCTGGATGGCTCCAAAAGGATCCCTTTCCTGAGACCTCTGGCTTTTTCTAGAAACTGGTGGCAGGGAAGGAGATAGAAGCAGGGGAGCTGGAGCATGCATGCCTGTGTGTGCCTATGTGAGTGCTGCAAGTCTGGTGGAGTCAATGGAAGTCTGCTGGTGTCAAGCCCAAGTGGAGATGGAAGGAGTCTGCTATGTGGGGACTGCAGCTGAAAAAGCTGAAGTTGTGGGGCAGAGGCAACCTGCTGAGGGCCAGCAGAGAACACAAGACCTCTGAGATGAGGAGCTTGCTGCAGAGACAGTGGCAATTCCTGCCTGCCCCTAGGACCTAGCTTTAAACTGTGAAGCAAGCCCTAGGCAGGTGCAAGAAAGAAAAGTGTTAGGAGATAGTGGGTGCATCTACATGAGATTTTACTGCCAGAGGGGCCTATTTAACTCCACAGTAAATGTCTCAGCATTTACACGAGGCCCTATTAGGCCACAGAAAATTAATACACTCTGCAGAACGTTAGTACTTGTAAATACAAGTACTGTCCTACTACAGAGTTTTTTCACATGCGGCATTGCACATGTAGACACTGATGGGGCTGGCTGGGGCATGAGTCAGCTTCCTGCAGGCAAGCCCCACACTATAGCACTCTTGTGCCCCAGCCAGCCCCTCTGCAACTTGTTGAGCTGGGTCAGAGTAGTCCTAGGATGGCAGACTGACCCCGGCTCAACATGCTGTGGTCCTGGGCATACGTGCAAATGGCACATCCAGGAACAATAAACTCTAGCAAGGTTGTGCTGGAGTTTATTGCTGTGGATTAATTGCATGTGTTTATGTGCCCAGTATGTTTTAAACCTTTATGCTAAGTTCTGTCTTCCCCTATTCTGTTGTAGTTTTTTGTCTAATTATTAAAATGAGCTGTCCTGTAACTGAGGTTCTCACCTTGCAATCAGTTTGTACCCTTGTGGCTCCGGCTGACTCAAGGTCTTGTCACACAAGTGTGGACCAGTAAAGCTACAAAGTCAGAGTTTGAAAATCTGTGGATGGAAGAGCACTAATATTCGAAGGAGAAGAGAAAGGTTGGGGAATTCTAATAGATGGTATTAAAAGGGCATTATCTATTACAGGTTGTTAAGGGTAAGAAAACAAGGAAATCATCTAAGCTGGGTTTTTTGTTTTTTTTTTTTTTTTTACAGGAAATGTATGGACAGTCTGTTGCTAAAGCTCACTTTGATAACATTATGTGGTATACAATATATAATGAGGGAAGAATGTTTTGCTTCATTTATGTTATGCCTCTAGGCAGGTTATCAGCAGAGGGACTGAATGTTGGGCCTCTGGAGCCAGAACTGAGTCTTTTACCATCTGATCTACAGATCCAGCAGCTCAATAATTGTACGATGGCCCCTGGAGAGGGTGTCAGAGAACCCTACTGTCAGCATGGATTACATTTTCCTGCCTGCCATCATGAGCATGAACCAGAGTTTACCTAAGCTTTGAGCTTTTCTTCTGGGGAGATCTCACTGACAGATTACTCTCTGAACAGGCCTGAGAAAGGTGGTTCTCACCAAAGTCATTTCTAGACTGATTAACTCTGTAAGAGGTTAGGCAACTGAGGAAGGTTGTGATGCCCTCACAGGCTTCCTCATCTCTGCCAGGCTCTGTCTCTCAAGGTCTTGCCTTGTTTTCTTGCATGCCACAACTTGATAGGAACTTCATGAAAGGGAGGCTGCTCTCAAAGACTGACAAGCCTAAGATGCTCCCTCTTCCTCAATGGTCAACTCTACCAACCTTGCTTGCCTTAAGGACTTAAGTCATTACCTCCACCTGCCTCCATAGTCATTCCCATACCTCACACACGTTATGTATCATCACACACAACAAAGCCACCTCAGGCCTTTACTCCCTTGTTACAGCTTTGACCTCCCCAGCTTCTGCCTCTTTAATCTAGCTGGTCCCTTAGCCAAGGCTCACTGTTCTGGACCTGGTTTTTGGGCTCCAGCCCCTTATCCTGCCCTCTGGGGCTTTTATCTCTGCCCTACTCAGGCTCCAGGCCCTCTGGCTCCAAGCTCTGCCCACCCCGCCCTGCCCCATTCTTTCTTCCCAGCTTGGGCTCCTTACCCTCTGGCCCAAGTCTACCCCTCTTGCAGCTATCTTTGCCTCTTCCTGGTCTCTGCCGCCCCCCCAGTCTTTGTTTGTGCTTTTAGCCAGACCCCCAGAAAGGTTCACAGTAATCACATGCTACTAATAGGACCTCCAAGCCACTCCTTTCTAGTTCCACCCAAACCCCAGTTAAAACTCAAGCACAAATTTAAGGTTTCTGACAGCAACACAAACACTCAGCCCAACAGCTGCCTACCACACTTCTGCCAGGCCCCAAATCAGGTCCCTCCAGTTGCATTCCCAAAGCTGCCTCCCAGGCAATCATAGACAGCATCCACTCCACATCAAAGCCTCCTCATCCTCCTGCTTCCCAAGTCCAACTCCCTCCTGGCTCTGGTTTATAAACTACTAAAGCCCTGTCCGCTGACTTAACCACAGGACTGTTCCTTAGCCCCCATTCTGCTGGTTCCCTACCACAAAAACCCTGCCCTTAAAAGAGCTGCACCACTTTCCAACAACAGGGCAAGGGCTCCCTGTTACAAACACATATATGCTTTCTACCTGATTCATTTTTTTCACAGCCATATCAGTCTCCCCATCCATCAACTGAGTGCCCATTGGGTTTGAGATATCTCTAAATCTAAGCCAAAAAGTTTAATAGTCCCTTAAATAATAGGCCTTAATGAGCTATGTAATTGTAATTTGGCTATGCATTACCTCTTGATTCCAGAGACAGGAGAAGATTGGTTTGCAATGGTCAATAAAGATGTAGGCATATCATTACAGATGGGTAACTAATAACTAATATATTGCTATTAGCACAGCATTTATTCTGTAGAAGCCTAAGCCTTTTACTTGCAGCTAAATGCAAGTGGGGTAAGCTATTAAGCCCAGATTCAAAAAGAAACTTGGTGTTGCAATGCTGGATAAGCAATACCTTATGTAATATGCCACAAACTGCTCACTTTGCCCTGGGAGGCACAACCCCCCCCGCAGGGTGAATAGGGATCTGTTTAAACAACAGATGAAGGTTTAGGGCTCAGGTGTGCCCTAAATTAAGCCCTTCTCAGGGTTTAAGTCCTTGTCTGTGTAATCAGGAGATACCTTACTTCACTTGGGACTCATTGCCCAGAAATCTTCTCTGAAGCAAGCAAAGGTCTCTCTCTCAAAATACAGCTACAGAACAAGGTGGTGATGCCCTTTTTCATACAATACTGCAGTGCTTACATGTAGGAAACATAAGTTTGATTCTTTCCTGTATCTACTACCTTGCAAAAGAGTGCTATAACCACCAGCCTATACCACTCTGGGCTGGCATGGGGTACTTGCTGCCCCTGTGGTTGAAGCTACTCTACTTTGAAAACAGATGCTGGTAGAGCCAGCATCCAACTGTGCTGTTAAGCTATTTCATGATTTGTGTTATATATTCATCAGTCTCGGTTAAACTAGGAGACCCTGTCCTCTGCAGAAACAGAGTCCCTGTCTCTTAGTAGGTACAAACCAAGAAATCAGACAAAGGGTGGGAAGGGAACAAAGATGCCACTACCCCCCTCCCCCACCTGCAAAAAAGAAATCATTACACGGCTAGTCAAAGTCAGTTGAAAAACTAAGACTAGCATTTTGGATGCCCTGATTCCCAGGTCATTGCAGCTCATGCCTCCTCTCAGGGGTGTCACTTCTATATGGTCTCTTGCAGCAATTGGATTGTTAAGTTTTGCAATTCAAATAAAAAAGATAAAGGACCGTATTTAAGAAGTGATCCCCCTCCCAAAAAAAAACAAGTCATTGTTTGCATTTAATAATCACTGAAAAGTAGAAACTCTAAATTTGATTAATTGTGTCTATTATAAATTGATGAGGGAATAACTGTGTATTACCCTGGAATTCTGATTACCTGAGAGGTTCCACTTGTAGTCTAATTAAGAGGAACTTCATAATAGTGGTAGGTGTATGATTGAATAATACATGCATCCCCTGCTGATGGAACTCACGGCAAGGTATTCATGAAGAAGTATGTGGGGGTTTTTTGTTTTTGTTCCTGTGCTAGTAATGCTGAGAGATTATTGCAATTACAGCACATGTTTACATTATTAATAGAGATGTGCCTATGCTGTGCATACAAGCACCTTCAAACTTTAGAGGGGTTGTGAACAGGAACTGAATGTTGTGGCTCAGACCCAGTTCTGCTTGTTATTACTTTTCCATGTTTCTTGTGTCTGCTGGTTTAATTAGGAAGTAAAGCAGCCTTGAAAAATGTGCTTTAGAACAATGCTCAGGGCAGTACTCTGCTGACAACTGACTGCTTAATATTTATGCCCACTAGATGGCTGTAATTGGTGTGGTCATTCATTACTTATTAAGTTATTTTGCATACTTCAGTTTCGGAAGCTGTGTGTACTGCCTGTTCTTAAATTGTCTCCTACTGTTCTTGATTTCATTAACAAGAATATTTCACATCCCTCTGTCAGATTTCATTTTCATATTCACAGATTAGGTGAGAAAAGACTCTTACTCTGAATCGTCTACTCTGACCTCCTGTACCACTTACATAACTGAATCAAGCCCTTGCATCACTTCAGGAGCAATGACCAACAAGGCTCCCTTGTCAACGATCCCACAAAACACGTGCTTAACTGCAAGCAAACAAGCTCTTTCTTTGAAAGTTGGATACTATTTATGTGCTTGAAGTTCAGGATGTGAGAAAGGGATTGCAGGAGCAGGGAAGTGGAGAAGCTAGAGCTCAGAGAAGGTAAGTGACTTATACAGGAAAATGCACTGAATGACTGGCACAGCTGGGAATGCAAGGCTACCCACCCCTCAGTTTCTCACTATGAGCTGTAAATGTAGCACCTGTCCTTTTATTTCTCTTTTTACAGGTGTTTAACTTTGAAATGACAGTGATCATCTTCATGAGAATGAAGTGTTACATACATTTAGAGCCACATTAGCATTAAAGTATCTAATTGCAACTTGTGCATATAACATTCAACTTCAATGACATCAATAGGAACAATTTCCCAGAATTATGTCTAAATGAACATCATCAACTTGATCATCTTTAATATTTTTTAGGTGAAGTCACTCATCAAGAAGAATCTTTTCTAGTTTTGACTCGCTTGACTAGTTTTGCCTCTTAAAAAGCCATAAATTCTTTTACTTGATTTTCAAGGGCTAAATCCTTGTTGCATGCTGTAACCAATACTGCTCCTATCTTGGGGTGAAATATCATACTGCCAGAAGATCTAGAGATCTATTGTAAGCTGTTTTGTTTTTTGTTGTTGTATTTTTTTTAGCTTGCTTTATTAACATTTATTTTTTATTTCCTTGGCCATACATGCAAATGAAGTAAAAACACAGTGGGGACGAATTTCTATGGAGCAGTTATGTCTGGCCAGGAGCATTCACTTAGTAAGTGTATTTTTAATGAGCTGATGTACTGGTCCGTTGTTCCTTTTCTGCACATGCACGCGCACACACACACACACGTGTGTGTGTAATATGCTTATCAGGAGAACTATGGCATAAGAAGCTAGCCAATATATTTTCTTCAAGCTAACTGGTTCACAGAACCCAGTAGCAAATCTTGCAGCTCTTTTGCTAGAGCAGCGACAATTTATGGCCTGCACACAAGATTTTTAAAGTCTTGGAGAAAGCAGTGATGTGAAAGAATAAAACATGTCAGCAGCAAACATGGATGAAAAGCAACATGCTGTAGAAAAGTAAGCGTTGTTTGAATTCCTCTGTTAATTTTGCTGTTCATATCATGGTAGTGATTAGACTCCCAGCCAGGATCAGGGCCCTATTGTTCAAACACAGAGGGGGAAAAAAAGAATCCCTGCTCCAAAGAAAGGGGGAAATATTAGCACCCCCATTTCACTTATGAGGGACTAAGGGACAGACAAGCAAAGACACTTGCCCAAGATAATACATAAGACATGCAAGACAAGCAGGAGCTGCATATGGAGAGCCAAGGTCAGGGCTGTCCAACTGGTGGCCTGTTGGCTGCATGCAACTCATGGTGGGTTATTTTGTGGCTACTGAGCTGCTGCTCTCTTCATCCCATTAGTTGTACCAGCAACTGGGGTCTCTGGGCTCCCCCTCTCTTTTCTGGTTTTCATTTTCTGCCTTGCACCAGGGGGCATGACACAGAAGGGTGCTGTGGCTCGGGGGTGCAGTGTGGCATGTGGCCTGGGGAGTAGAGGATGAGGCTAGGGCCCCTGCATGCAGCCTGGAGGGGTGTTGGCACAGTGTAATGAGCGGACTGCTGGCACTGGTGCAGTCCATGCAGTGTGTGGTCCCTGGCCACTTAGAAGTTGGAAGGTGCTAGTCCAGGGGGCTATCCAACGAGACTGCTGGTCCTAGCTCTTCAACTGAGTTATGCCTATCACATAATATCTTGCATGTGATAAGCACAGCACTTGATATCTTTTTCTCAGTTTATTTACCTGTAAGAGGATCAGATCTGCCTGACAGACACATTTAATGGGGATTTATAATGCTGTAGTATGCTGAACACCAGTGATGTGATACTAAGATATAAACTGGGGATTTCCACCAAATATAACTGAAAATTGATACATTCCTGAGAGGGGATTGTCTTCGGTAAAATATTCATCAGTTCCCTCATCATGCCCCACTTTTCAGAAAGTAAAATGTATATTTCTACCCTCAGGAAAACAAAACAAGACTTTTTGTGGGTGATAGATTTTATTGGATCAACTGCATGGTTAGGATAAACTTAGACAATCTTTTTAATGCAGCACATTCTTCTTCAAGTATGAGGAAAAAGCAGGGAGACCCAGGGCTAAAAACCAATCTATAGGACTGTGAAATTGGAGAAGAGACATTCCTAGGAGTAACTAGCAGACAAGAAAACTGCAGAAGAACGGATACATTGGTTAGTGGAAACTCAAGACTGTTAACAAGGGGAGAAGATCGTTAACACCAGTGGTGTGGAGAGAGATTAGCAGGAATCAGGTAAATTGTAATCAGCCAGATATGCTTAACCTCTGGCTCATGAGTCAAATGCAGTCCATGGAGCCATGGGGTTCTAGATGGGGTGAGAAATTTGGTAGTAGGGGAGCAGTGGCCATTAAAATGGCCATCAAATTCCCAAACCCCAAGCCCCTGACTTCTGGTTGTAGCTGGGCCATGCCTCCTCCCTGCATCTGGATTGGGACCAGCCCATACCCCCTTTTTCCCCTGTGGGACTGGGTTGGGCCAGGCCATGCCCCCTTTTCACCATGCAGGCAAGCCTTTCCCCCTTTTTCCCCATGAGGCTGAGCCATGCTCCCTTTCCCCTACAGGGCTGGGTTGTGCCTGGGCTGCTCTGTGCCTCCCTCCACGTGGCCAGATGGCACCCACTGTGCCAGCCTGAATGCTGGATTGGGAAGACCAGTGGGATCTGGTCCACGGACAGACAAAGCACTGTCCTTCCAGACCATGGGGGGAAAAATGTTGAGCATCCCTGTAATAAGCCATTAAATCAGTGTCTGTGATCAGTCCTTTTTTTTTAGTATCCAGCCAGTTAATGAATTGTTGTTCCCATGCAGTTGGTCCAGTAAAAGATATCACCACAAAAGTCCTTGCTTCTTGCATATTTCTTGGACCATCATGGCTACAACATCACACAAAGAGAAGACATTTTTTTTCCAACCCAAGTCAGTAGCCAAAGCTACCATGGAGCTGAGGATGGCAACCCAAGTAAAAGACAACAAGAAAGTGTTTTTTAGATATATAGGGAGTAAAAGGAAGACCCAGGGAGGAATAGGACCCCTGCTAAATGGGCAGAAACAATTGGTGACGGACAGGGGGGACAAGGCTGAACTCCTCAACAAGTTCTTTGCCTCAGTGTTCCTAAGCGAGGGACATGACAAGTCTCTCACTGGGGTTGTAGAGAGGCAGCAGCAAGGTGCCAGACTGCCATGCGTAGACCCTGAGATGGTGCAGAGTCACTTGGAAGAACTGGATGCCTTTAAGTCGGCAGGCCCGGATGAGCTCCATCCGAGGGTGCTGAAGGCACTGGCCGACATCATTGCAGAGCCACTGGCGGGAATATTCGAGTGCTCGTGGCGCACGGGCCAAGTCCCGGAGGACTGGAAAAGGGCCAACGTGGTCCCCATTTTCAAAAAGGGGAGGAAGGAGGACCCGGGCAACTATAGGCCAGTCAGTCTCACCTCCATCCTTGGTAAAGTCTTTGAAAAAATTATCAAGGCTCACATTTGTGAGAGCCCGGCAGGACAAATTATGCTGAGGGGAAACCAGCACGGGTTCGTGGCAGGCAGATCATGCCTGACCAGTCTAGTCTCTTTTTATGACCAGGTTACGAAATGCCTGGACACAGGAGGAGGGTTGGATGTTCTATACTTAGACTTCAGGAAGGCCTTCGATACGGTATCCCACCCCATACTGGTGAACAAGTTAAGAGGCTGTGACGTGGATGACTACACAGTCCGGTGGGTGGCGAATTGGCTGGAGGGTCGCACCCAGAGAGTCGTGGAAGATGGGTCGGCTTCAACCTGGAAGGGTGTGGGCAGTGGGGTCCCGCAGGGCTCGGTCCTTGGACCGATACTCTTTAATGTCTTCATCAGTGACTTGGACAAGGGAGTGAAATGTACTCTGTCCAAGTTTGCAGATGACACAAAGCTATGGGGAGATGTGGACACGCCGGAGGGCAGGGAACAGCTGCAGGCAGACCTGGATAGGTTGGACAAGTGGGCAGAAAACAACAGAATGCAGTTCAACAAGGAGAAATGCAAAGTGCTGCACCTAGGGAGGAAAAATGTCCAGCACACTTACAGCCTAGGAAATGACCTGCTGGGTGGCACAGAGGTGGAAAGGGATCTTGGAGTCCTAGTGGACTCCAAGATGAACATGAGTCGGCAGTGTGATGAAACCATCAGAAAAGCCAATGGCACTTTATCGTGCATCAGCAGATGAATGACGAATAGGTCCAAGGAGGTGATACTTCCCCTCTATCGGGCGCTGGTCAGACCGCAGTTGGAGTACTGCGTGCAATTCTGGATGCCACACTTCAAGAGGGATGCGGATAACCTGGAGAGGGTCCAGAGAAGGGCCACTCGTATGGTCAAGGGCCTGCAGACCAAGCCCCACGAGGAGAGACTAGAGAAAGTGGACCTTTTCAGCCTCCGCAAGAGAAGGTTGAGAGGCGACCTTGTGGCTGCCTATAAGTTCATCACGGGGGCACAGAAGGGAATTGGTGAGTATTTATTCACCAAGGTGCCCCCGGGGGTTACAAGAAATAATGGCCACAAGCTAGCAGAGAGCAGATTTAGATTGGACATTAGGAAGAACTTCTTCACAGTTAGAGTGGCCAAGGTCTGGAACGGGCTGCCAAGGGAGGTGGTGCTGTCCCCTACTCTGGGGGTCTTCAAGAGGAGGTTAGATGAGTATCTAGCTGGGGTCATCTAGACCCAGCACTCTTTCCTGCTTATGTAGGGGGTCGGACTCAATGATCTATTGAGGTCCCTTCCGACCCTAACATCTATGAATCTATGAACCAGTAATTCTCAGCTAAACACAGTTCCCCTTCACAGAGCAGTTTCCATCCCAACAGCAATCGCAGAAGTTTGTCCTTTAACTTCTGCTGGACTCACTGGTAGACAGGGGAAGCCTTTGTTAGAGGTAGCTGATTGGATGGGTGGGAAGTAGGAGCCCTCTGGTTGGCTGGAAGTAGATAGGTAGAACTGGAAGCACTCACAGAAGACCTAACTAGTTTTATACATAGAAGAAATCAACACTAATAACAGAAAGTTTTAGCTCATGTGGGAGCCCAGAACAAATGGGCCTTCAAATATGTCTACAAATTCCAAGCAGGAAGTTACTGTCATATTGAATGTAATAGTTTGAATGTTTGTAATAGTTGCCCATTAGCCAGTTCAGGAAGAAGACAAGATTCATCTTCTTATCTAGGCCATTGTTTTGGCCTACGTGCGGAAGGTCCTGACTTTGCTCAAAGTCTTAATTCTTGAATTTTATCTTTAGAGGCCTTTAACAAGGTTAACATAAAATGACCCTTAAGCAAACATCCCACATTCTGAGAAATCAAACCCTAGGAGCCTTTGAAAAGATTGGAAAGAAAGGTCACTGCAGTGGTGTGGAAATTCCCCAAAGTAATTACATGGTCAAGAAAAGAAACTGAACCCAGCAGAAATCTGTTAAGAAAGATCCGAGCCCAAATTTGGGAGTAGTGACAGGTTTGGGTAGGAGGGGCCCAAGACGGCAACTCACTCAATAAAAACTGTAACCTACTGTCCCAGTTTGGAGGTAACCTCACTTGCAGAACAAAGAAGGAAGAATCGCAAGTGTAGGCCGGATCAGACTGATCACCTGAACCACCCTCTCCGTGAACACAAATCTCTTAAGTCACGCAGAAGCCACGGAGCGCCGGAAAGGGACTGAAGGAAGGAGACTTAGTCCTATCAGTACTGAGGTGAGCCCATTGAACCGTACTACTGAGGCCAACCCATTAAATTGTGCTACTGAGGAATGAAAGCATATCTAGGTGTTTGGCTTCTCGGAATTCTAGGAGTGTAAGTATATCTTGAAAATAATAGTACTGATTCAAATTTAACTGTTAGTTGTAATTGTTTTAAGGAAGTGCATTTGGAGCATTGTTTCTGATGTATGTAGTTATTGTGTTCTTAATGTTTGTGGTATTTCTTAAAGCTAAGCAGTGTTATATACATAGCAAAGAATTTTAAAATAAAATTGTGTTGTATGAATTAAGTGTGCAATCATTGTGAAATAGTGCAATCAACTAAATGCTCCCCCATCCAGGCTCATGAAAAGAATCAGTAAGTTGTGTGGGATTTTCTCTATTCCATAACCCACTAGAGACAGTTACTATCTAGGGACTGGTACAGTCAGGTGGGTGCATCCAATACAAACCATTTCTTGTAGCACTCTCAGAAACATGCAGCAGGGAAAGCTCTTCATGTACCAACCATTGCAGCCAATGCACTAGCAGTCAACTTTCTATGAATGAGCAGCAGCAGACTTGGTCCCATCCTCAGAGAGGGCTATACATAAACATATTTGTGTAAGTACCATGAACCGTAACCTGTTCTTCCACCCCGCAATCATGCAAACATGCACAGACATGGGTGCAAGGATTTGAGGGAGGAGGAGAAGAACCTTTGGCATTTCCTTCCTTCGGAATTCATCTGACTTATCAACATAAATGTGCATTTAGGCCTTACAATGTTCTTTCCAGGAGGCTATCTGGAATTAAAGCCCAGATGCTTGTTCCTTCCAATGCTCTTGATTAGTTTACATCTTCCAAATCACCTTTGCAAAGAAGGGGCTAGGAACATTTTTTTCCTCCATGCAATGAAAGTGGAGATGCTCCCTAAACGATGCCAGAATTTTCCTGTAGTTCCAAGGGGCTCATAGGACTTTTCCTCCAATACAGCTACAAGGTGTCCATTATTGCTTTTCTGTAGATTTCTCATAAATGAAGACAGCTAACCAAACACCACAAAAGCAGGAGACTGTGGTAGTTTTAGTCATAAAATCAGAGGTGGGGGGAAAGAAATCACTTATCTATTTTTGGGTTTTCAAGCCCTTAGCGACAATATTTTCAAACTTCCTTCTATGTGCTGGACACTTACTTAAAACCCAAGACTGAGGAGTTTTTACAAATCCAGTAAATACCAGAAGGCTTGTAACAAATCTGCAAGAGTTGATGGCACTATATTGAGCATAGGGGCTGCTTCTCAGTCATTCCTTTCTTGTATATGAGTGAGGGAGGAGAGATAGATGCCTTTAAGTAGCAGAAGGCTACTGAACCTGTAATAATAACCCTCTCTAATGCTAGTTGTGAGCCAAAGCAGATATCCACTCCCTCTACAGGCCAGGCATCAGGAAAATCAACAAGCAAGCAACTTTTTTCCTCCTATTTTAACCATCAAGCCCACCCTGATTAGCTATAATGAACTCATGTGACTTTTCTTATTGGCTTACTACTAAAATACTTCCCTTTAGGATCTATTCCTGGGTTCTCGGCACAGAGAGGATGGATCACAGATGTATCAAGGGCCCATTCATTCTTGCTGATGGTTTAGCAGCACCTTGTATTTTTAGATATACAAGGCCTCCAGCTCCAAGAGATTTGCTTCTCAAATTCTGTCTTTCTCTCTCAACCAGGAGAATTCAAGGGGTTTATATCCCACATCTGAACAACATCTAAATTCCACTGAAGTCAATGGGAAGCTTTCCATTTGCTTTGATGGATGATAATCAGGCACCAAGTCGTTGTGCTTTTCTCATTTAAAACTTAACTCTTTTGTCCTCATTCCAAAAACTTAACTTAAAATAGTGACCACAACTTGTGCAGTTTTTGGTGAAAGCTGTTGGTTCAAAACTATTCACGGTTCATCCTGATGCACTAAAGCAAGGTAAGATTTCCACTTTGTCTACACTATGGTACATACCATGTTTCTAATGATGGTATGTGTCAAACCAAGTGTGGACAAGGTTTCTGAGGGGCTCTCTTCTTTAGGTAGTACCTTGAACAATCTCAGTCTCCATCTATCTCCCTGGGGAAGGGAAGAGTGGCAACAGGGGCTTTATAAACTGTGTTGGGATATTTTATGTTAGCTTTTCCTCTGTGCTATAAGGTTTTTTTAAAAATTCACATGATGAAAGGTGACATATCAGTGGTGGTAAATGTTGAGCCCCTTGGCATTAGACTTAGCTGTCGAAGCTTCCCCTGAGCTGTCTGATGTTGGAGGAACCCCAGGAATTCTGACATTCAACTTGCTTAGAAGTGGAACCACAGATGGCTATTGAGCTTATTTCAGAGAGCATAAAAATCAAGGGCAGGAAGGGAGAGAGAGAGAGTGAGAGAGAGATTGGCACAGCCTCTCCACATGCCCTTTTGGTAGCATGGGTGCAAGATCTGAAGTCTATAAGGCAGAGAAATTTCATAAGAGGTGGAATTGCAATGCCCATCTGTCCTCAGCTGAAATACAAGAGACAAAAAGAATTTTTCAGAGGAGGAACGTGGGGAAAGAGTACATTTTGCTGCTAATTAAAAAAAAATGGGCCAGTCTCTGCTAAGTAGGGACAGCTGGAATGTACTGCACCGTATGTAAAGAATCCAATCAGACTTTCTACTGGGAAAAAAAATACCAATTTACTTGAGCAACAGCCAAGTTCCAAAGAGAACAGATTGAAGTAGCCAAAAATACAAATTTTAATTGTTTATAGAAATGTTGTTTAATTTCCCTCTCTAGGATACCCAAAAGACAGCACCAATACACTGACGTTTCTCCTTAAAAGGTGGGCTGTATATGCCTATTTTGGAGTGATATGTTTTATTTCTTCCCACTATAAACAAGGCCCTTTTCTGCATGTCTTTGTGAGGAAAAAGAAAACAAAGGGAATGATGTGGATGCCTTGCTATAAAAGGCATAAATGTTTATCGAATGTTTATATTAAATAAAAATGATGGAATTGCATGGTTTATTCATGTTTGAGGGAAATCACAGCAAATAACCAAAAAAGTTCCAATTCTGTCTGTTTTCCAAATGATACAATAACCTTAGTCATAACACTGAGCCATGTGATACTGTTACCAGCCATATCAGACTTGATCTATGCTGCATTCCCTGATTTTAGGGAATGACATTGATTTCCATTTGATTAACAGTAAAGGAAAAAGTCTATCCTTGATTAAACCATTGATTTTTTTTTTGGTTTTTTTTTTTTTTTAGTCTTGAAAATATAAACTCAGAGGTTCAGCCCCACAAAACACTGAACACTCTGGCCCCAGTCCAGCAAAGCACTTTTTAAAAAACATGCTTAAATGTAGACGCACGGACAATCCCATTGATTTCAAGGGGGATGAAAGCATTCAGTACCTTGTATGATGGTGATATAAAGAGACAATCCTGCTGCCACTGACCACAATAGCAAAACTCCTATTGAATTCACTAGGTGCAAGAATGGGCCTACTGTCTAATCTTGCAATGTATTGGTGCAGGATATCAATGGGAATACACTATGAGCAATCAGAATACTCAGAACTTTTCTGAAGCTGCTCAGTTCATTCAGGATCAGGCCACAACATTTGTGTTTGGAAGAAAACTCCATCCATTTGAGTTGGAGACATCATCGGTGGGTAGAGTTGACTAGGGATGTGTGTACACCATTTTGGTGTCACTGAGCAAACAAACTCTCATTTGCAAGGCAGAAGTAGGCTGATGAGACCGCTCTGGAGTTGTCCTCTGCATCCGTGTTCAAGTGCCTCACAAATGGAGGTCTCGGACAGCCAGAGAGGGAAACCCTAGGGCAGCCTCATTGATGTATTTTCAGGTTTGGAGCAGGTAAGCAGGAGAGGGTGGGTGCAGTATGTTTGGAAATGCTACTGCTGGGACAGGCTCTGGCCACAAGCTAAACATATCTCAGATCTTCTTGTAGAAGAAACTAATGCAGATATCAATGAATTTTGAAACTTTTTCAATGGCTATTCTTTTCAGCTGTACCAACTATTTCCTCTTTGAATGATCTAATCTTAGGACAATCCAGTGTAGTTAGAACATGCCCAGATATGACTTCCAAATCCAGTCTTTGTTTGTGCTGGCAATTCTGGCTAAACATGTTCAGGCTGAAGTCCAACACGAACAAAAACATTTATCTCTTGGATCAAATGCAGTTTCAAATCCAAGGGATCCTTTTGAATATTTGAACCGCTAATAATCCATACGGGCTGTGCAATTGAAATGTGCCTGTTTATCTTTTAATTGCAAAGACTATATCATGGGCTGGAAGGATGATATTGTAGCTCAGGCATTGAATTGGAACTCAAATCTACCTCCTTTTCCTGCATCTTCTAGATTTCATATGTGATTTGAGACAGATCTTTCATATCTCCTTGTTTAATCTTCTAAAGCAGAGGCAGGTTTTAATACTCATCCAGAGTTCGGTGAGAGTTAATTAGTTAAATCTTAATATGTGAGTGCTATAGCAGTGTAAACCATTATTATTACTACTCCATTTGTTTTGATATACTGCTGGATAGTAAGGAAGCCAATAGGGATATGTGAAAGAAATGTATTACCGGCTGGCAAGGTAGCAGTTGCATTTACCACCTTAACCAGATTTGGTCAAGTAGAAGACCCGAGTATAAATTTTCAATTCCAATGTTATATCCCTCTTAACATATGGATGTGAAAGCTGGAAACCCATCAAAGGTACAGACAGATGTCCAAATGCCTTTGAAAGTTTTAGAAAAATACTAGATATTTAATGGAATGCATTTATAAAAATGCTGAGATTCATCAAAGAGTTCAACATCCCTTTATCCCTGGAGTTGCATGGAAAAGAAGATGGATGTTTGTTAAGAACAAAGCCAGAGCATCTGCCATGGCAGGCATACCATCAGGCAACAGGAGGGGCATTCAAAATGGGCTGCCATAGAAGGGATCCCTCAGTTGAATGTTATTTATGAATGCATGGGTCTTAACAATGAGAGCAAATGTGAAAACGGTGGTACAGGAGAAAGAGGGGTCCTGGAGCCCTCTTCATTCCATAAACAAGGGCTGGCATAATGAGAAGGGTTCAAGTTCGGATGCAGGCCAGTAAGCGTATAAACATTCCTGCACAATTAACAGTGGGGGCCCCAGTTTACCTAGTTTATCTTTATTTGCTGGGGGATTAGCCAAATAAATTACTCCTCTTCCTTGTTCGAAATACTCAATAGCTTCTGAGCCAGGGAAATGAAGATTTTTACCTTTGTATAGCCATCTAGAATTTAGCCAATGGTGATGGAACTCATAAATACAAATATACTAAATAAAATTGTTTCTGTTTATGTTGGTGTTCATCTTCAAACCACTTCCTAGACTAGGAATCAAATGGTGATTTTCTGGGGGAGTCAGAAGTGGCAGGCACAATGTTAATAACATTGCTCCCTTTTATATTGTTGGCTACAGACACTAGCATGCCTTAACCTTGCTAGCCTGATGGGCCACCAAGGCTCAAGAATAACTTTGACCTGTTTGGTCTATCCACCTGTCTGAAAGATGAAGTACACGCAAAGATCTGTTTTTCTCGTTTTCTCTCCTTTCCAGTCGGCAGAGGCTAGACTTTGCTTATTCTATGGTTCTCTTTTCTGTTCTTTTTCAAGTCGTTATTTTAAAACATATGGCTTTATTGTGAGTTGGAGCATTGGCTGTTGCAGTTTGCTCTGAAAGTGCTGTGGTTTGAGTTTATCCTAATTTCTACCAGAAGTCAGTCCCAGGCTGTTTAGCTGATTGCTGAGAAAGTCTCTTCTTTCATACACTAGTATCACATATGTGGTTGACAGCTGGGCTGTTCTAGTAGGATGCAGCTATGAAAGGAGCACAGGGTCATGAAGGGACAGCAGGCTCTACAGTAAATTGGGTAAGGCAATGGATAGCTTTGACAATGGGTACGGAAACCTTGAATTTGTTTCAGTGTTCTTCAGGGATCTTATGAAGACAGCAAAAATCTGGGTGCTTTTAAGTCATCCTTGATGGTAAGCGGTTGGGCTGTCCTGTCCCTCGAAATGTCAGTAGCTGGACAAAGCAGGAGACAACTGCTGAAAAATTGTCATAGTTTGCTCAGAAGTGGAGTAGTAGGGACTTGGCAGGTACAGGAGAGGCGGGCCTGCAGTGAGGAACGCTTTATGGACTATTACGGCTGGCTTTGGCCAGGGTGTTAGAATGACTTCTTCAAAGGTGGTGTTGCCTTGTTCCTGGGGGCTCCAGCTCAGGAGAGTAATTTCACAGATTAATCACTGCATCCACTCAATTTGCTTGTGATAGGCGTCCATTGTGACACATGTTATATTTTCTAAGTCAAGGAGGTCTATTTTGTATCCTTTTTTAGCATTTACATCCTCTTGTGAGAGAGGCCAAATCTCGATTGTCTTATTCAGGGCAGTCAGCCCATTCTGATACACTTGCCCACAGCAGATGATATCTTACTCCTTGCTTAGTCCGTGTATTTCCTTAAGACTGCTTGGACTATGCAGCAGGGCGAGAGGCATTAGAATGTGGTTCCCAGTCAGTTCACTTGAAATCTATGTGAGTGATGGGTAGGATTTGACCCTTAAAGGAAGGCTCTGTTTGAGAAATAGAGGAAGGGCAATGGCTTGGAATTGACCCCACAGAAGACAATATGAGTGTTGCTATTGACTTCAACTGGAACAATATTTTTACCATTAGAAACTGATAGGAGAGGCTAGAACATACAGCAAACTTTGGGGTACTGAAAACATTCATAAAGAATAAAGGTCATAAGGGACCATTGCAATTATCTAATCAGACCTCCTGCAAAACACCTACCACATGAAGTAAAAACACATGAAGTGATTTTTGTTTACACTATAGCATCACTTTCAGGAAAACATCCAATATTAATTTAAAAGTTTCTTAAAAAAGAAGCTACCAGAGCCCTTGATAAATAGTTCCAATTACCCTGTTTTGTTTAAACGGATTTGCTTTGTTCCTTTCCTGAACCTGTCTAAGCTTCAAAATTGAGGCATTGGATCTTATTGGATCTTTGCTGGCTATATTGGAAAGTTTTGTTCCCCATGTTGGCTCTCAATTCGTCACCTTCTGAATGCCATGCTGCAGATACAGTTGACCTAAGTTTAATGTAATTAGGCTCAGTTGCTAAAGGCTATACAGGTTCATAATGCATTGTTAGGACTAAATAAAATAACACATTTTAAAGACACCTTTCATGTCTTTTTAAAAAATATTTCTAGATTCTTAGTGGATTAAAACTAATGATAACCAAAAATAAAAAACAAAAATAAAAGAGAGAGAGAGGGGGGAAAAAAAGAAACTATTTTAGAATCCAAATGACAATCTTAATGCTATTTCATGGTTGATTATTTTCAACTTATTTTTAGGCAAGTAATATTCTGAGCATCTTCATGTGATAGTATTATTTCACTGACAGTAGATACTTGTGTTAGGCACTTAGGACCATCTTATTGTTCAGTAGGTGAAAAAGTTTTCATGAATAGCGTCACTTATAATTCTTCATATAAAGCATTATTATAAAGTCGGTTGAACATTCTCCCTCAAAACTATAGAAAATAGGGTTTTCAACTAAATGGATATTTTGCTGAAGGGACTATGCTTTGTCAAAGAACCAAATATCTGAAATCTCAGTTAGTGCATTCTAGATACTAGCTTGCAGTCTAATTGGAGTTTGATTTTGGGTGACTCCTAATCTCTTCTAACAGAGGAGCTCTTTAGCAGGACTTAGTTTGGTCTGGTATAGCATGGTCATGATTCCCATGATGCCCTGCATTTTCTTGTCAAGTGAGAACATCAAAATGTATCATTAGAAATACAGCTTGTCTAAATAGTCCAGTTGATAGAAGAAAATGGAGTCATGCGGTAACTAAACTACAACTATGGAAACAAATGATGCCATTTCTAAATTGGAATAGTGGAAGTGGTCTGGTTTTCAATTTTGTAAAGACTAAAAATTTGGCACAAAAATTCCCATTTTCAAACAATGCTTTATTTTAATACTTTATACTTTCAGGGAAATCTAATGGACATTGAATTCAACAACATTTCCAAAAGGCCAACATTACAGAGGAGTAAACTGACACACAGAAATATGGTGTGATTGGGCCTGAGCATCAAAACCCAAATCCGAATCAAGGGTAGCTCATACTTCCTTTCTATACTTTCTGTTGCTGATGGCTCTTCCATCCCATCACCTTATAGTGCATAAATGTACTGAGCAGTCAGTCACTGTGGATATTTATGCCTGGCAATTGTTGTCACCAAGTGTGCATCGAGATCCCTGTGTACTATTTTACTGGCAGCCACAAGCAAATGATGGTATATTTTAAGTGTTAAACTCTGAGATGCTTGGGATGCCATAGCTCTGTGGCTGGATGACCACAGTACAGGATCTGTGATGAAGTGTTGCATGCTCTGGGGGCTATGATGGAGGCCTCTCTTAACCCTTTAATGATTGACAGAAAATACAATGTTGACTCCCATGCTGTAAACATGAGTATTAATATGCTGTGGAACCAGTTTCAAATCTCAGGGGACCAACAAGTCCAAGTACTATGCACTATTCCAATAGGCTTATTAAAGACATGGCATGTCAGAAATGGCAAAGGTTCAGGAGAAGACAACCAGAATAACAAAACAGGGAGTCTTTGGGATTCGAACAGAACAGAAAAAACTGCAATGGATTCTTTGGAAAGTAGGAGCTGAATAGAGGAATTAAGGTAAACAATGTTCTAAGGGGAATGGGGACGATAAATGCTACGAGGCTATTATTAGCTTATGTCAAATACAAGAACAGCAGGGGCACACTCTAAAGTTACAGTCCAGATGCTAAAGGCATTTCATGGAATTCCTTACTCAGAGTGTAGTTAATGTATGGAAGGTACAGTCACAAGCAGCAGCTGAAACAATCTAGGCAAATAGTTTATAGAGCTAATAAGAGGATAATATCCTGGAAGAAGAATTTAAGACCCTGATTCACCAATATACTTAAGTATATACCTTGTTCTAAAGCATTGAGTAGTCTCATTGTCTTTACATGCTTATATTTTAGCTACATGCTTAAGTATGTTGCTGAACTGCAGCTGGAAGTAGGAAAAGAACTGGAGAGCTGGTTGGGGACAAACTATTTATCATTGAGGTCTTTTCTGTCTCTCATTTTAGGATTCTGTGGTCCAGCACCTAACCTCCGTGTTCATGTTATGACTGTGTACTGAACTATGCATGCCATCTATTACTCTAATTGCTTACATTTTTCTACAGGGAGACCCAGAGTACATGTTTGCATTTTGTTTTGCCTTTTATTTTTCATCCCAGTTTTATTTTCACCATTCCTAGAACGTTGACCTTCAGCATGATCCTTCAAGTCATGTAAATGTGGTACAGTAAGTAAATAGTGAGGGGCATGGATTCAATCTCTGAAGCACTTTCCTACTAAACTTTTACCAGCTTAAGAACAAAACTTCCTTTTGCACCTCCCTCTGTGTTTATTGTATTGTACAGGCAATTTTCAATCAGCCAGAGTCAGAATGTTCTCTTACAATATTCATTAGAGATTAACCTCACAATCAGAACTTTTTCAAGTACATACTTGAAACTGTAAGCACTCAGTGCCCACTGTGGCTCTTTTGTTTATCTGTAAACTGGCAGTAATGTCCTTAAGGAGTTTTGCATTTAGCTTGGGTGGAAAACATGCTCTCCCAAGTTGTTTAGGGAAGTAATAGACTCATTTGCTATTGGTATTAATTGTTAAGTTTCTGCTGTGTCTGCAGGGTTAGAAAATTCTCTAACTGGGTTTCACCATTGTAGTCCTTTCTCTGCGGGCACCTCTACAAATGCGCTTAATCCAGCCTGGATTTATTCTGGTGTAAACTAAGCCGGAGTAAGGGTTTTTCCATCAGGTGTCTACACATGCAAGGATTAGGCAGCAGATTTGCGCTCAGTTACCTGCAGCCCTGCAATGGGTGCCTGTGGCCACCAGGGGGACCTCTAGGCTCCAGCTGCAGCTGTCAGCACCTGGGAGGCCTTTTTAAAAGCCAGCCCCACTTGCTGCTCTCAGGCCAGTCTCTTCCATGCCCAGGAGCAGTGTGCCTAGTGCAGTGGCAGCATGCAGTAGCTTTCTTTTTGGCTATGGCTGCTCTATCCTCTGCCCCTGGCAGTGATGACTAGCACCCTGTGGTCCTAGTGGCCTGCTGTGCCAACCACTGCCTGATCCGCAGCCCTCCCACCCTGCCTGCTCCCCCATGACCAGCAACCACCTGGATGACTGCAGCACGGCATCCCAGGGCCACTGCTGCAGTGCTGCTGTCACCAGTAGGGGTCAGGACACCAGGTATGAGAGGCTCTAGCTGACCATCTCCTCCTACATTCCTGCTCTTGCCTGCCTGCCCCAGTGCCCATGGATCCCCCACGCCTTCTGCCAACTTCTAATACCTTGCTCACCGCACATATCAGAAGAACAAGTCCTTGTTTCCCTCACATGAAACAGACCCCCCCTTACCCTCCCCCTCAAACACACAAAGCCCTTCCACTACCCATCCCACCTACCAACAATAGGAAACCCTCTTCCCTAAGCAGGCTATTTAAAAAGTGATTTCTGTGTTGTCCTGGCAGGAGTCTATGTGGGGCCAGGAGCTCCTGGGGGCTGGAGACAGTGAAGGACCTCCTCCCAGGACCAAGCAGGGGCCTATATGGGGCAGTAGGCAACTTACAGGGGGTATGTGGGACTAGGAACAGGGGCTGGGTAGTGGTGAGCACAAACAAGACTACCAGGCCCAGAATGGTGTCCAGCACCCAACAGTTGCTGTCCATGACCTGTACTGCGCAGCCCAGGGTGGCATTTTGCTCCCACAGCACCTGGAGCTGCTTGTGCTCCAGGGCCAGGAGCTTGGCCCAGAACTCCTGGTCTCCCAGTCCCTCGCTTCCTCATCAGCGATGTCTTCTGCCCACCACCTGTCCTGGTGGACCACTTTGTCTGCTCACCAGGCCCATGTATTCTCCTCCCGTTTCTGTGTGACCACCACCAGCCACTGGAGAAGGATAGTGTAGTCTGTCATGCACCTCTGGCAGAGCTGGTGTATCCACAGAGCCCTGGTGTTGTGGGGCAGCCACCCTGAGCTGGCATCCCCACTGCCAACTGTGGCCTGTCCCCCGCGTCCAGATTCTGGACCTGCAGAGCCATGAGACAAAAGCATTTTGTCAGAGTTCACAACATAACAGAGATAAGATGCTCTGTACCAGGGTCCATGTGCTATCTGGCTTAGATTGAGGATCAGGTGTACATGGGTGCCCAGGGACCATGGTAATTTGGGTGGGGAGGCTCATGCCTAGGTGGGCACCAGCCAAGCCCCCCATTCCCATGCACTCCCCTGGGGCTGGCAGGCTTCTGGGTGCTGGCTGCAGGCAGCCTGCTTCCCTTGCCCCATTCCCAGGGTGGGACAGGCCAGGCTCTTGGCAGCACCTGCTGCTGCAGCTCCAGACCCTGCTACCCCACCTCTCCTCCTTCAGGCCAACCACTCTGCTGTGCTGCTGCCCAGCCTCTGGCACCCAGGCTTGGGGGGCATGGGGCTCCTGGACAGCTAGGACAAGGAACTGCCCATGCTCCTGCCCTCCCCACTGGGGGCCTCTCTAGGGAAACACCCTGGGGCCAGCTCCCCATTACGCTGCTGCTGCGCCCTGAGCATGCCCCTGTTGTGTGTGCTCCAGGTGGTGTGCGATGAGCTGTTTGTGTGGGCCAAGGGGTGCCCAACTCACTATGCCTTGCTGATGATGATCCTCATGGTGCCCTGGGTGCACCTGTGCTCCTGGTTTGGGACCCTGAGCTTCAACAGCCTGGGCCGCTCCGCAACCTCTGCCAGTGCTTTGAGGGCTATCTGTGGCTGCATTACATGTCCCTGCATCCTGCTACCAAGGAGGACATTGTCATTGGCATTGACACGTTCCTTGGCATGTGAGAGGCCCATGCCAGTCTAGCTGCTGGAACATGGGCTGTTCAATAAAGTTTTGCACTGTCTCTTGCCTCCCTATGAGCTGTGGGGAGGAACCCAGGGCCAAGGGAGTACAGGTGGGCCAGGTGTGGAGAAGGGACAGGGGCAGGGACTGGGGCCAGGGCAGGGGTTGGGGCAGGGAGGGCCCTTCCCCTAGTGTGGGGCTTACCACATGGCCAGGCCTGGAGTGGCTGGAGGCGTGGTGTTGTCCTCCCAATTGGTGAAGGCGTGTGGCTGTGCCCAGTATCCTCAGCCCATGGAGCATGCTGTGCAAGTGCCTGGCCAGGGACCCTGCCCTGAGGTGAGCTGGTGCTGCTGGTGATCAGTGGTGTCATGGCCAGCCACACTTCATGGGGCAACCCTGGGGCTGCACAACTAGTGAGGCAGGCACTGGCCAGGGCTCCCCAAGCTTCTGGTGGAAACTGCAGCTGGGGAGCTGGGCAGGATGGGGTGCTGCATGCCCGAGGTGTTGCATGCCTGCTCCTATGATATGTCACCAGAGGTGCTAAGCCAGGGTAGGGGCTTAGGCAGGCTTCCCATGCTGGTGTAAACAGCACATCAGTAGCCTTGGTCCCAGAGCACCAGAGGGTTGGTCAGTTGCCTCATAAAGGGCATGGTTTTGTGAGCAAGGCCAGACTGGTCATGGTGACCCACTGTTCCCGAAAGGTTCTGAGCTTTATGCAGAACTGCTGCACTGACCAGCCATGCCTTTGCTTCCACATCTGGCCTTACAGGACCTTATAAATGTGGGTGTTGGAGCATTCACTCCACTCAAACTGGTGCTGCACCTCTGCATTGTCCTAGAGTGCCAGGAAGTCACCAACCTCCTCTAGGCTCCAGTTGGGGCTCTGGATGGAAGGCACGGGTATGTAGATGCATGTGGTCATGGGCTTGGGTGGGGAGGACAATATAAGCTGTGTTCCATGCCAGCTCTCTGGGCCCCTGCTTGGCTGTCCTGATGTTCCCAGCACAGGGGCAAAGCACAGGTACTGGCAGCTGTGAAGCAGAGGCAATGCCCCACAGCATCTGCAGGCACTAGGCAGGCTACTAGAGTGTGTTGCAAGTAGGTGGTCCTGGCCCTCCTGCCCAGAAGCTGCCTGCAAGCGGCCCTGGGGGTCTGACAGGCCTGGCCAGGGGCTACAGCACCCTTCAGCACCCAGCTGGCCCTGACAGCACTGCCCTGGCAGCTGTGTGGTAGTGCAGTGGCAGGCAGCAGCACTGGGGTGCTGGATGTCAAGTACAGGTAGCCTGTGGCCTGCCCAGGGGGACACCCAAGTTCTGCAGTGCCTGCCCAGGGGGACACCCAAGATCTCAGGCTCCCTGGTGAGTGTGCCCCAGGGCTCAAAATGTCTGCAAGCTTTTATAGCCTGCAGACAGGGGCTGCCATAGAGGCACCCTAGCCCTGAGCCAGGAGAGGCTTCTAGCTTGCAGCCCTTGGGCTGGCCTCAGGCTGGCCCCCTAGTGGCTGGGCACACCTGGGAGCAAACTTGTTTGCAGATTGTGTCTACACATGCGCTACTATGGCTTAACTAATCTCACTTAAATTTGCCACTTACATTTTGCAAGTAGCAAATGTAAGTGGCATTAAGGGTTTTTACTGTGCAGTAAGTGTGCACCTGTATAGACGCTTGCACTTACTGAGCAATAAACAGTGTTAATGAACAGGAACATGTCTCATGTAGATGCACCCAGTGCTAATAAGATTCAAGCATTGAAAGTCCCAGGATATAGCATTGATTAAGTTGACACTACAGTCTATAGCCTTGGCCTTTGCAAACTGAATTTAGCATATGCCATAAACTCTGATTAAGTCATCTATGGACTAATTCACTATGATAATTTGTTATAATGTTGATTCCCTGTCAGCACACTGCATCACTCATCAGCTCTGGTCAGTTGAGTAATTTGTTGTTATTTGCATGTGTCCAGGAACAGCAAATTATCCAGAGCTTATTCTATATGCATCTGTAATTATTTTCTGTGTGGACAATCAGCAATTTAGTCCTTATATATTAAGAGAATAGCACTTGGAAGAATAATACCCAAAATGACACAGGCAATATATGCATATTCAGTTATCCATAAAGTAGGCCCCAAGAAATGTCATCATGAAAATCCTAAAATGATCTTTTTCTTATCCAGTGCCCTTCATCTGAAATGGCTAACCAGGATGTTCTAACTCTACACACAAATCTCTTTATCCATCACTGAAATGCAGCCATCTCAGTGTAACATATGACAGTTTTGTTCACTGAAAGTGTAGGGGACTTACTAGGTTGGCAGAATACAATGGGCTAAGCTGTAATGTGATGGACGGATGGGTGTATCACCTACTCTTAGGAAAGTATCACTCGATTCCAAGATAAGATTTCAGAACTTTACACTATATTGGGAGGATGGCTCCTCCATACCGATCCCAGGCATCACTGATTTTGTGGCTTAAGATTCATTTTACAAATATAAGTTAGGCTATGCAAACCTCCACTCTACAGGTGATGGAACAAAAAAAAAAAAAGCATTTCAGGTCTGACTGTCTCCTGACATGTACTTAATATATACCCCCTGGTATATACTTGACACCATTGCCAAGTGGTTGTGCAACCCTACCATTTTAATGCAGGAGCATTTTTACATGTATTTTCCTTTGGTGTAAATGACTATACAAGGAAAGCAGGGGAGGATCAGGCTCTGGTCCTGAAATTGCTCAGAACTAATCAGAAATGGAGCTCAGATAATTTGATTCCCAAGCCTGCACTTTAGCTGCGAGATTTTTCCCTCCATACTAGAGTAAGCTGAACACCCACATTCCACACTACCTTACCTGTCATTCAAGCAGCTGGTTATTCTAACTAGACTAGAGCAACATAGCAGTGAACAGAAACAAAGAAGGATCCGCTCTCCCCATGAGACTCCCTTAAAGTCACAGGTAAGAGCATTAATTATGCAGCAGAAGTGCAAAGCAGAGGTTTATTTTCCTCAATATAGCCTTCATAGCTCTGCAACTCCAGTGAGTAAAGCAGTAACATTAAGCTGTAGAAAATTCGACGAGTCTCTGAGCACTTAGACCTCACTTCCCCTTTTTGGGAAGGAAAAAAAAAAAGAACACTGTGCACCTCTAAGCCATTGCAACTTGCAGTTAGAAATAACAGTCTTTTCTGCTTATTGCTTCGACTTGCTCAGGCACACATCAACACGTGTGACCTTACAGCATGTCAGGTTTGGAACTGAGAAGCAGAAGGAAGCTGTTCCTTTCTATTAGGATAACAAGGAGACAGGTGGGGAAGAGGAGGATTTTGTTCTAGGATGCCTGAAATCTGTTGCTGGAGAGCAATCAGATATTTTCAACTGGAAGTAGGGTTGAACCCAGTCACTGACTGCAGATCACTTGGGTAAGGGAAAAATTCAGAATCCAGTGTCCTGATTGATCCCTTGCAGTTATATTCTGTATGCACAATATGTAATGCTGATCCAAATCCAAACACACTCCATCCTTTCTGTAGTGTAACCCTATCTGAGTGCCATTCAAACACCACAAAGTGGAACCACTGAATGGTCAAACTCTAAAGCAGTGGTTCTCAACCTTTCTCAAACTCAAGGCACCCTGCCAAAACCTTTCTGAATTTAGCAGTACCCCATTTTAAACAAGAATTTAAATATATGATGACTATTATATAAACATTATCATGATAATATAGAATCATAGAAAATGAGGGTTGAAAGGGACCTCAGGAGGTCATCTAGTACAGCAGTTCTCAACCTTTTGCACGTTACGTCCCACCTATGTAAGGTCAAAAAATCCTGGTCCCACTGGTTGATGAGATGTGGGGAGAGGGTCCCTCAGCAGCCGATCGAAGCACGCAAAAGCAAATCTAGAAGTCCCGCCATGGCACTTCCGGTTTCACCACTGCAATCCAAGTCCCACCTAGAGGACCTTCCCACTGGTTGAGAAACCCTGATCTAGTACAACTCCCTGCTCAAAGCAGGACCATCCCCAACTACATCAACCCAGCCAAAAATTTGCCTAGGCAGGTCTTAAAAACCTCCAAGGTTGGAGGTTCCACCACCTCTCTGGGTCACCTGTTCTAGTGTTTTACTAACCTCCTAGTGAGAAAATTCTTCCTAATATCTAACCTGAATTTCCCTTGCTGCAACTTGAGACCATTGCTCCTTTTTCTGTCATCTGCCACCACTGAGAACAGTCCAGCTCCATCTTCTTTCAAACCACACTTCAGGTAATTGAAGGCTGCTGTTAATTCCCCTCTCAGTCTCCTCTTCTGTACACTAAATCAGCCCAGTTCCCTCAGCCTCTCCTCAGAAGTCATGTCCCCCAGTCCCCAAAACATTTTTGTTGCCCTCTGTTGGACTTTCTGCACTTGAGGTGTGGGGGGAGAGGGGTACACAAAAGTGAACACAGTACTCCAGATGTGACCTCACCAGTGCTGAGTAGAGGGGAAGGATCACTTCCCTCAATCTGCTGAGAACACTCCTACTACTTCAGCCCAATATGCTGTTAGTTTTCCTGGCAACAAGGGCATGCTGCTGGCTCATATTCAGTTTATTGTCCACTGTAACCCCCAGGTCCTTTTCTGCAGAGCTGCTGCCCAGCCAGTCAGCCCCCAGCCTGTACTGGTGCACAGGACTGTTCCATCCTAAGTGCAGGGCTTTGCACTTGTCCTTGTTGAACCTCATGAGATTGCTTTTAGCCCAATCATCCAATTTGTCTAGGTCACCCTGAATCCTAGCTCTGCCCTCCCATGTATCTACTATTCCCCCCAGCTTGGCATCATGTACAGACTTGCTGAGGGTGCACTCTATGCCATCTTCCAGGTCATTGATGAAGACAATGAACAAAACTGGCCCTAGGACCAACCCCTGGGTCACTCCACTTGATACCAGCTGCCAACCAGATATTGATCCATTGATTACTACTCTCTGAGTCCGATGCTGCAGCTGGTTTTCTATCCACCTTACAGTCTATTCATCCAACCCATACTTCCTTAGTTTGCCTGGAAGAATGTTGTGGGAGACTGTATCAAAAGCCTTGTTAAAATCAAGGTACACAACATTCATCAGTCTCCCTGCATCTACAGAGGTTGATCAAGCATGACTTGCCCCTGCTGAATCCATGCTGATTGCTCCTAATCACCTTCTTCTCCTCCTCCAAGTTCTTAGAAATGGATTCCTTGAGGATCTGCTCCCTCTGTCAAGTGGATCCCACCACTTCTCATCAATCTTTCTTCTTCGAACAACATCCTATGGTCAAAGAAACCAAATATGAATCAGCATGTTAATTGATTTAGTCATTATAATGATATTATATTCATCCTGCTGCCAGCACCACCATGGCCAGGTGGGCCCATGCCGCACACGTCCTGGAAAGTCAAATTGGGAAGTGTCTGTGGTAAGAGCACATGCTGTTGCCTCAGCCCTTCATGGTTCAACCCTGCATGATGTATCTTGGGAATAGGTGGAACTGTCCTATAATACAGTACGCAGTCAGGCATATTGCTTCTGCTGCAGCTCTTCCAGGAGCTCATCTGGGAAAAGCTGCAGAAGAATGCAGGCAATGTGCTTGGGCAGTAGAGTTGGGGAAGGGTTGTGTGTGGGGAGCTCTGGGGTTGGGGGTGTGTGTGTGTGTATGCGCATGTGTGTGCACGTGCGCATGCCATGCTGTCCTGCCTGGCCCCGCTACTCGGAGCTGCAGGGTCAGGGTTGTGTGTGTGTGTGTTTGTGTGTGTGTGTGCATGTGCACATGTGCAAATACGCACATTCTAACACTGATTGGACCCCCCCCCCATTTCAGATTTTCTTACCCCATCCTGGGTTTCACTCAAATTATTATGTTCACCCTACTTATACCTGCATGCTTGGTCTTGGTCTGTTCCCTGCTGCAACAGCTAATAGCATGTGCAGAGTATCAAGGAACATGCACACAACGCTATAGCAATACATTTACATGTTCTGGCAGAGCTTTTTTTTTTTGCAGTGGTCTCAGAGAATTCTCTCCAAATCACATCCCCCGAGCACCCCGAACACACTCTGTGGGCAGTAGCTTTGAGAACCACAGTAGACTGCTTATTTTAAAAAATAGATGCTAGTTCAGGTCCTTAGACTATACACATAAACACATAACATATGCATTTGTCTGCAGAAACACCTGTGATGTAGAGCCACATAGGTGCATGCACACTCACACCCACACATACGTATACACATGTGCCTGCATGTATCACATCTTGTAGTCACATTTTACTGCTTATATGTGAAAATCTAACTCCAATGGTAATCCCAGCTTTAAAAAGAAAAAAAAAATATTTTAAGAAGGTAGCACTGCAGAGTAAACTGACAGCAAATTTACCAAATCAGAAAAACAACCATTTTTTTTTAATAGATAACAATTAAACTGTGAATATACTGGAAATCGTGGAAGCATTTTCTCTGCAGAGCACTCTGCCTAGTTTCTGCACTATGTTGGCTGTCTTTCCTTGCTGCTGTGCATGTATAGAAGCCTATCTGAGTGCTTGGAGATGGTATCAGAGACGTTTGAATGCCCCGATTGCTGTAATTTGACAAGCGACATTCCGGAGATACCATTAGCATTCACCAGTGTCAGGAGATCCACTGGAATAGAAATCAACCCCCCTTGTCATATAAACAGATCAGTTGTGCAAGCTTTTCAAAGACAGATAATGAGACAATCCACTGAGACTCTGGATTTTGATGTTTCCATGCAACTCACTCTCCCCTTTTTCTGTGCTTCATTCATGGCATCTCTCATTCCCAGGAAAAGCAGAAGTTGTAATACAAAGAAAATGATCTGTCCCCCTCAAGCATTATGGAAGTAGCCTATTGTCTCATCTCAGTGGGAATATTGCATCATTGATAAATTCAGCATTTAACGTCCTCAGGGTTGCTGACCTAGAGGAAAACGTTATTTCATGTGATACCATCAACTGATGATTTATGGCCTACATCTCTTCTCTGGAGTTTACCTAAAGTTTTCATTGTTTATAACCATATGGAATGCCTATCAGATTTCACTTGCACTTCTGTGGGTACAGCAGTATTTTAAATAAGAGCACAATTAAATAGAGACTTGAATGGTAGTCAGCAGGATGTTCACAATAATACAGTACACTGGGGTGTTCTGTAGTATTGATCCTATGATGTTTTAATGTAAGATGACTCAAAGCACAGTTGCTGCATAAAAATGTAGGTTTTTCACTGTAACATCCCTTCCATTATAATGGCAGCTTGTGCCAGGATCTAGGTTGACTTAATTAGTTCACATGTAAAGATAAATTTCTACCTTGGTTTTTCTTTAACCTTGTTAATGGTACAGCTGCCTTGACTTTGATAATTTGCACTTGTTCTTCACTGGTTTAAAATGAAACTTAAAACAATTTCTGGCTATAGACAGAGAAGGAGTAAGAAATGAATGCATAGAAAGATGTGTAAGAACAGAGGGTTTCAGAAACAACATTCTTCCTACCTCAAAAACTGAGATACTGCCAAGAAATAAATTGGCGGAGATGCAGACTGAGTTTACTTGTCTATATAAAGGCACTAAACTCACATACAGAGATATTACAATTTGCACATTTGTTAGATTTATTCCTAAAATGTTGGCACACCCAATAAAAAAGGGAATATACTGCTCATCATTCAGTATAAATCAGACCTAGGGCACAAACTGCTTGTTTTTTCATTATAATAAAACAAAGACAAGACAGGGACTCATCTTTTATTTTGCACCTTTGAGGTGCAGGTCAGGAGATGAGTCTGTACAAAGGCACTTGGGTTTACAGGGACTCAGTATATCATGAACATGTTTATGTTTTGGGGAGAGGAATGTAATGTTTTGGGGGAAAAGTCCCATTTTTTGATTTATGGAGACAACATTGGCCTGGCTAAGATAGGGTTGAGTCTGGCCTACTTTTTCAAAGGTATATTATGAGCTCTTTTTGTGTCATTTTCTCTCTCTTTCAAAAAAAAAGTATAGAAAAGAAAAAAGGAAATAAAAGATATGACAGAAATAGGCTCTGTTCTGTTCACTGCTGGAGCAGGAAAATAATTTATATCCTCTCCATCCTCAAGGTCCATTCAGGACTTCAACTTAAAAGAAGCACTTCATAGTGACCTCCCAAAGATACAGGACTAAAAAACATCTAATTCAAAGATACTAGAGACTGACTACAATCACTAATCCTTCCCTCTAAAGAAGACAACACCAGGAAGAGATAGAAGGAGAACTGCCTGGGACAATGGGGAAGCATACACCCAGGGGATCCTCGGCAGGTTCCAATAAACTTCTAAGCAGTGACCCCAGTGGCTATTTTGCATCAGATTAAGAGCTTGCCATGGCAGTCCAGTAGTATGACTAATGGCAATTCAGTCAAACAGGTGCCTATACTGATGATCTATGTTTCTCTGGTTGCCCTGAATAACTGTCCTGCTTAACGCAGGACATTGGTGTCTAACTGCACCACACTGAAATAGGCTGGCCTCACCTGCTGTGCTAGCGGAGCTCCCAGTCACTAGGGACAGACATTTAAAAAGCTGGAGCCTGTATTGATTCAATCTTTGCAGGTTAGTCTAACCTGGCTAGTCTGAGCCAGTTTGTAACCACATAGACATCCCCTCTGGACTGAAGACATGCAGTTACATGCCTGCAGTGGCTCAGGCTAAAAGCTGGGGGGTGCTCGAGCAGACTCCGTCCTTTCCATAGTGCTGAGCTGGGGGTGGGGAGGGCATGGCCAGGCCCTGGCAGAACACTCTGGTTAGGGAGGGGTTTAAACTCCCACCCCTCACGGCTCCTGACCAGCCCAGCTGGAAGTTGATAACACAGCATTCACCACCCCATCAAAACAAAACAAAAGCCTCTCTCAGTAGTTCAAGCTCTTCTTAAACAGCTTTTTCCAAGGAAGGGATGGAGGGACATTACCAACAACCTGTTGATTAGCTCCAGAAAGCCCTAAGTGGACACTGTCCTGTCTGCCTTTGTCCAGTCTGCACACACCTCTAAGCATTAGCTAGCATACCACATGCCGGCTATGGTCCATGCTGTGGGAGAGGGGAGGGGGGAATTCTTCTTGAGCATGGGGTGGTGGGTTGGGGAAGGGCCAGCAGGAAGCCAGGCAGGGCCAGGAGGCAGTCAAGCAGGCACCACTGTGCCTGTAGTCTCTGCTGGAGCTCCAGCCAGGGAGCAGAGGGGCAGGGCCAGTCCTGCTGTGGAGCAGAGAGCCCCGCCCAGGGCTGCAAAGCATTTGCGATGCTGGGGGACTCTGGTTTAAGTTAAACTAAGAAAGGGTCTAGGACAGATATTCCATAAACCGGTCTGACCCAAATCAGTTAAGTCTGATGCTACATTCAACCAGGTTTATCTCAAACCGGTTTCAGCCATTTTCAGACTGGTTTATGTACACTGTTACAGGTTTATAGTTTCGGAGTTTCATAGTTGGTAGGGTCGGAAGGGACCTGAGCAGATCATCAAGTCCGAACCCCTGTCATGGCAGGAAAGAGTACTGGGATCAAACGACCCTGGCGAAGTGTTCATCCAGCCTCCACTTAAAGACCCCCAGGGTAGGAGCCAGCACCACTTCTCTTGGAAGTTGGTTCCAGATCCTAGCTGCCCTGACAGTGAAGTAGCGCCTCCTGATGTCTAGCCTGAATCTCCCCTCTGCCAGCTTGTGACCATTATTTCTTGTCACTCCTGTTAGTGCTCGGGGGAACAGGGACTCCCCCAGTGCCTGCTGATCCCCCCTGACCAGTTTGTAAATGGCTGCTAGATCCCCCCTCAGCCTTCTCTTGTGGAGGCTGAACAGGTTCAGGTCCCTTAACCTCTCCTTATAGGGCCTGCCCTGCTGCCCCCTGATCATGCGAGTGGCCCTCCTCTGGACCCTCTCCATGCTGGCCACATCCCTCCTGAAAAGCGGCACCCAGAACTGGATGCAGTACTCCAACTGTGGCCTGACCAATGTTGCATAGACAGGGAGGATCACCTCCTTGGACCTGCTTGAGATGCATCTGTGGATGCGTGACAAGATACGGTTGGCCTTTGTGACCGCGTCTCCACACTGTCAGCCCATGCTTATTTTGTCATCAGTAATGACTCCAAGATCCTTTTCTGCCTCTGCATTGAGGAGAAAGGAGTTCCCCAGCCTGTAGGGCTGCTGCTGGTTCTTCACCCCCAGGTTTAAATCAGATTCTGATCACTTAAACTGGTTTATGAGTAATGTCTGTCCCTAGCCCCAGAGTTCATGCATCCTCCTCCAGTGCCCAGTTATACTGAGTGAGAAGAACCACAAAGAACATGAGAGATTCCTGCCATTTGGGCCATCCCCTGGCCTCACTCGTCAGGAGAGTCTTAGTCTTCATATTTGGCCAGACCACAAGAAATCAATTTCTTTGATTCATAGACTTGCCTACAAATTTCCATTCCTTTTCCAAAGAATGAATCTAAGTAGGTATTCTTCCACTTCCTCCTGACCTGGTGGTATTATATCCACATGTGCAGCAAACTAAGTTTTCCACAAGCCAGAGTTACCATCGGTGGCTGCTCTGTGGCCCCCAACTGGGAATTCCAGTGTATGCAATTCACAAAATATTAAGCTAGACATGGATCCCACAAGCCACACAGGGCGCATATCAAATTGTGATCACAGCTGCAAGGTGGTAGATAAGCTTGTACCATTTGAGCTGGAGCAAGCTATGAAGCCAAGGAAGGATTATCTTTCTGATCTGATGGTATGACTTGATCTTGTCACAGGAGAATTTCTCTGCCCCTCAGATTTGACCTAGATTGGGATATGAATGTATGAATATCTGAGCAGAGAGCAGTCTTTCTTCATGTAGATGCAGACTCCCTTACCCAGATCTAAAAGGTGGTGGGAGCTGAACTACCTTAGGTTTCCACAGTTTCACAGGGTGTAAGGACAGGAGTCAATTAGCCAGCCTGACTTCATGTGCATTACAGGCCAGGAAATGTCACCGCTACCTTTGTATGGAGTCCAGTAACTTGAATTCACTAGGGCAGTTATTCCTGACTGTAAAACAAGTAATTGCTGAGTAAAGCCATATAGGAATTGTATTTTCTGTTTTGTGGGAAGTTCTGTGATTTTGAAGAAGTTCTGTATGGGAGCAAATTTGGTATCATAATATCTTGTGACATCACTGCTTGAGTCTGGATAGATTTGCTCTTCACAGTTGATACAGGCCTTTTTTGCTTCTTCTCTGGATGGAAGAGGGGTGGATCATGTCTTGCCTCAGATGGGATGCAATGGGATGTGACCAAATGGGCAAGTCATGGCTTATTCAGCCTTCTGACTCAGCAGAAATCAAGAGCCATCCATTTAGATAAGAGAGGATGGAGGGGAAACAGGAAGACAGCTTTGATAGACAGGAGGTTGTTGCAGAATGGAAGGTTAAAAAATGTTTTTCAAGCTCACTGGGGACAGGACAAGTAGTAACAGGCTCAGATTGCAAGAAGTGACATGTAGGTTGGATATGATAAAACCTTTCTTGCTGTATGGACAGTTAAATGCTGGGATAGATTACCAAGGGAGGCTGTTAAGTGTCTCTCTTTGGAAGAATTTAAAAGCAGGCTGGAAAAAAATATCTGTGAAGAATAGCTGATCCTGTGTTGGGGCAGAGAGATGAACTGTGACCCTTTCCAGCCTTATAGAAGTGAAGGAAATAAGTGCCTACACCCCCCTTCCTCCCCACAGAGGCCACACAGGAATTAACATCCTTATCTGTGATGAGACTGATACAGTGCCATAGCACCTTCCAGTTTTAGTGGTAATGCTAAAAACTTCCAACACTAAAAACTGCCAGAAAATAAGATCTGCTTAAGCAGCAGATAAAGGACCAGAATGTGGCAGAGACATCACTTGCAACCTGGTCCCTGTTTTCCTCTGTGGCTCCAGTGTGGACCATTCATTTACCCCAAATTGCTTCCCCTCAGAGCTGGCTCAGCTGTATCCACTAGTCTAATGAGGTGCTTATGGCTGAAGTAAGGATCTTCCTACTCTGCCCAATCCTTGTCCACCTACAAGGGAGGGGAAGTAGCAACCCCACAGGTGCTGTTTTCATCACAACAGGGTAGCCTGCCATAGTGAATGCTTGGATAGGTTTAGAAATCACAAAATGTCTCTTGAATTTCTTGTGTGTGCATGGGAAAAGTCACAGACTAGCTCATCTTGTCCATGTATGTCTATATTTATTTATAGACACTTTGCTGGGCTGTATTTCTAGACAATTCGGGAATAGGGCGGTGGGATGGGAAACTGTTCTGTTATTCTGTCATTTTATCTCTCAGTGTCACAGATAGAAAGGAAATATTTGGTATCATTATGAAGAATGAATAAGCATCCCAAAATGTTTAAAAACAGCTGTATGGTTACTATAATAGCTATTCTTATGATCCCAAATAAGTGAGATATCGGAGAACCTCTGATGTGAGAGAAAGAAAGGTTCAATGGTTAATGTGGTACCTGAGTACTCAGGAGACCCAGGTTCACTGTGTGACTTCCAGCATGATTTTGGGCTTATCACTTTGACTCAGATGCTCAAATGGTACTGAAATCCATGGGGATTAGACACCTTTGAGGTTCTGTGCCTTAATCTCTCTACCTCAATTCCCCATCTGCCAAATCTAGTTTATAGCACTTCCCCTTCTTCCAGGGATACCCCTCTCTTACAGGGATAAGCTAAGGATGAATAGGGCATTGTAAAGTGTTCTCCTCCTATGGTAATGGGATATAAGTAATCGTTAATGGGATATCAGTAGCTGAAATACCAGTGGTACTTGCTGATAAATGTGGCTTTATAATGGCAATCACCATACTAAGTTTGAGCTCCTCTTGACAGGTGTTCCCAGTTTCCTATCCCATTTATTTCTGACTTGTTAATGCTATAACCAGGTGGGGGGATCAAACTTATCTGGTCCATGGAACCCATCAGGCCCTTGGAAACTCCCTCCCGCCCTGCCCTACCACCACATGCCAGATACAAAACATGTTCAAGCCAGAATCTAGATGCTGAAGATATGGACAACAGGTTAGAGTCAGAGACCCAGAGTGGTGGTTGGGCACAAACCAAGGTCAAGGAGTTAGGATCAGAAAGCTATGGGTCAAGCCAAGGCTAGGAATACATAGATCATGCCACAGCTGGAAGCAGAGTCATAGTCAGAAACATTGACGCCGCATAGGGGGTGCACACAGGTGCACCCCCTGGAAGAGCCAGCTGTGAAACCAGAAGTGCCACCAAAGTGCACTTCTGGTTTTGCTGATGGATCAGTGATGTGGGCTGCTGAGGGACCACCCCCCATTGGAAATCTGGTGCCTCCCCAGACTCAGGAGGCACCAGTTGCCCATGTTCAGAAGGAAGCCAAGGGGCAGAATCCAAACGTAGTGTTGCAAGAACAGGAAATAAGAGCAGAGTGAAGGCATGGTGTTGGGGTCAGAGTGGTCTAGAAGTGTGCTAGGAGACTTGCTGTGCAGACAGCTCACTGCTGTCTGCCCTTCTGGTTTTAAGGTTGTATGTGGGGTTGGGTTGGTCTCCTGTCAGCACAGCAACCAGTGACTGGTATCATATGGTCAACTCCTCCTCATCTGGACCTTCTACTGAAGTCCAAGAATTAGATAGACAGGTGGGCTTTTGGGAGGCCAATGCTCCTCCTTTCCAGTGACTCATCATTCCCCAAGATGACCCAGAGGGACCTTTTGCAGCACCTTAATGTGTGAAGAAGCAACCTTTACTGTTTAAGGATGTGAGCAGATTATGGGGATTTGCCCAGGATGGGACTGATCAATGAAAAGTGGCCTCTGCTTTATGCATTTGATGGTTCAAGAAGTGGATTGGATGGCAAGTGGATTGGTAAAAGTTATCATCATGCAGAACGTCAGCACGAAGATTACGCACTGCCTACATCCTGCTTACTGCCAATAATATTAGCTCGTATTAGTACTGACACTAATACTGGTGTCCTTTATATAGGGCTTCTCTCCCATAGGTCTCAATGGGAATTTATTAGGATAAGAAGAAAGAAGAAAAGTCAAGTGACAGCTCACAATGATTTAAGAATGCAAACAATAAATCTAGGACAGAATCATAGGTGTCTGATTTTCAAGCGCAGGCCCAGTTTTCTACAATACTCTGCATCCCTTAATACAGGGCTGGCCAGCTGGCTAGCCCATGGGAGTTATGCAACAAAGAGGGGTTAACATGCACCCTGTGGGGTCCCACCTGGCCACCACTTCTCCTACTGGTCCTGCTGGTATGGTGGCCAGGATTTCTGGGCCCCCCCACTCATCTCTGGTTTCTGCTTCCTATCGCTGTTCCTGTGTGGGGAGGAGGCACTACAGTGAAGGGGGTCCAGAGAGGGCTGCCATCACTCTGTATTGTACCATGGCATGGGGGCGGGGAGGAGGGGGCTGCCTGGGTTTCATGCCTAGCCAGGAAAAGGCCACTTTTGTGGCTGGGAGAGGAGCTGGGCTGGGCATGGGGTAGAGGGGGAGCCAGGCTATCTAGGTTGCCAGATTGCATATGTAGTGGAGGTTAGGTGGGCTGACCCTGTGGTGTGCATGTGGGCTAGGTTGCCTGCATGACCTGGTAGACCCCAGGTGGACTGCTTCTCCTGGTGTGCAGCCTATGCTGCATACAGTCCAAGTGTGCAACCTGCCGGGCATGTGCCTTCCCACCCTAGCCCTTCGCCACCACACAGAAGACCAACTACTGTCCTTCTGCACAGGGTTGAATTTCACCCTTTGGATTTTGCATGAAACAAGCCAGGTGTTAGGCAGTGTCAGCCCAGTGCATCATCTGTGCATCATATTTTAATTTCACTATTAGCAGCCGTCTGGAATCAGACTTGTTTTGATATTAACAACAAGTGTTTGTACAGTGGTCCTTCTAATTAAACGGAAATGTCACCACATTTATATGCATGTATGGTATCTTATTTTCTAATCCAAAGGTCTGTTCCACAGGAAGTGTCCTAATTTAAATGAATATCTTCAGGGAAATTTATTTTTTGCAACTTTCAACTAAATTATGAAATCTCAAATAAGTGCACCAGCCGGTAGGGGTATTTGTCCAAAACTTACCCCAGTGTAGAGGGCTCAGGAGTTGTGGACTCAAGGACTTCCAGGGCTGCAGGCCAGTCAGACAGGTGGACTACTCCAGAGTTAGGGATTTGAGTCTCCACAGCTCTGGAAATGCCTGTTATGTAACCCACTCCATGGCTGGGGGCCTTAGGGCTTCTAGGCATTATGACTGAAAGGTAGCCTTCTTTGAAACTGTCTCCTAGTCTGGGGCCCTGAGGTTTTCCTTTCATGGAGATTTTTGAAATGTTCCCATTTTCATCCCAATCAGCTTGAAACCAGATTTCAAAATACAGGGCTCCTCCATGAAACAGAATAATTTTTCTCTATACCGTTCTATTATGCATATGCCTACATACTTCTTGAATCAAGGCCTTCAAGAATATGGGGGAGGGAGGGTGCATGATAATGGCCTCTGGTTGAACTTTACTGGAGATATTTTTTCCCAGATACACACACAGACATCACACACACAGTTCTCAAGATGTGGGTAATATCCCCTGAGGTGTGACATTCAGTGACTTTATGAACACTTGAAAAAACATTCATATCTCTAAACTATGCAAAGAATGTCTCCTAGCCAAGACAAGCTTGCATCTAGAGCTTATCATTTCAGGCTGTGATCTCATCACATTTCCCAAGCCAAAACACTATTAGGCCTGGTTCCTACATGCCTACCCTCCACTGAGCATGCCTTGGGAAGTGGAACTGGTGCTTTCCTGGGTAGTGCTCTTCCTTCTGAGTTACTCCATGAGATCCTTTGAGTACAATGCTGTCTTGTACGAGGTACTGACTGGGGGAGGTCTTGACTTCAGTCCAAAGGTCCATAGCACTTTTTGCACTAGCAGGAGTGCTAATGTTTCATACCACACTGCATTAAACAAAACAAATGGGATAAAATCCTGGTCTCTGTAAAATCAATGGCAAAACTCCCAGTGACTTTAATGAAGCCAACGCTTCACACAAAGCTCGGAGGTATTTACAATAACAATGCAGTTATGTTAGACTTGTTTACAACCTTTCTGAGCGCTTATCTTCAACAATCTTTACAAGGCAGCTGCGTGTGTAATGCTCTTGATCCAGATCTATTTGCAAGTGGATAGACTGAGACTATACTTAAAAATGAAACAATATTATTCTCACAGGAATTATATGTAAAAGTAGTTGTGCTTAATAAGATATGAAATGCAGCAGAGATCTCAGAAATCACTGGCTTTCTTCACCCATTTGAATGCCTGTTCAAAGCCACACACGATCCAAAAGACAATCCAAATATAGCTTATGATTGTAATTTGTTAATATGACCTCATAGTACACTTTGGAATTCATATTTTTAAAGAAATACAATATAGATACATTTTATTTGTTTTTAATCCTTGTATTTGAGTTAATAGAATAGATTTGAATAGCATGTAGTATTTTTTATCATTTTTAACCAACGCCATTACCCTAGCTTATGCACTGCATATGTTGCAAATTAATGTTGTGTGATAAATTAATAATTTTCTATCAGTGGGGATTGCCTGTTTTTTTTCAAATCAGAAATTTTGATACAGGACCTGTATACATAGTAGCACAGTGGAGCAAATACATTAATCATGAGGGTTTCCAAAGCCTAGATCCTGTGCCTCTGCGCTCTCTGGGAGTATTGCTATTGACTTGAGTGGTTTTAAGAATCAAAACATAGATGAGCTAGGTGATTAACTCATAGTAAAAGCTGTGTGCCCTTCTCCTTTAGTCTCTCTGTAAATCCTGAGTGAAAATGTGCTCTGTGGGAGCTAGTATGGACTTCTAGGGTGCCTACAGACGTGCTCCGATGTGCTGTAATTAGAACCTGTTGGAGCACACTCGGAGTAGATTAATCACGTCTATTGGACTTAGTTTTATTGACTGAGATTTAGTTAAAGCATCCCCATGGTTATTTTAAAATGCAGGATGCTTAATACATGTGACGGTGAGACATTTGAATTAGAGTGGCTCTTCGGGAAACCCTGTAATTAAAATGCACCCCCTACCACACTTAAGCATATTTAGTGTTTACTATTTGAAAGGGATATGAAGAGGAATCCCAGTTTAAGAGGACCACAAATTTAACTTCAGATTTCTCTTTCAGTCCCTTGTCTTCCAAGAGTTTGATTTCACAATCTGTATTTGAAAGCTTTACAAATATATGTGGCAACCTTTGATCCTCCTGGATCATAGTGTATGCCTGAGGGCCACCCAGACCTTCGATGCATATGCTTAGGCAGGAATTTTTTTTTTGGAGGACTGGAGGTTGCCCAGACTTTCCATTCTCCCTTTAGGCCACTAACAGAATCCAAAGACCAGACTAAGTCCAGATGTTCGGTGCTTCCATGGCTGTAGTGGTATAAGTGTCTGGGAATCAAACCCAGGTTTCCTGCATGGTAAACAAGGATTCTATCACTGAACTACAGGGGATTCCTTACAAATAAATATTTCCTCCCATCCCACCATTAGTTGAATGCGTTGCCATTCCAAACTAGAACTGCAGAAATGTTTACCTTACCAAACCATGGTTAACTTTTGTCCATTATTTAACATAATATGTATATAATTATGTAAATCCAATCAAGTCAATTCTGGTGCTAAAGAAGAACTGGAGTGGAACTGTCACACCATGGTAGAGGTACTGTATTTGGATGGCAAGAGAGGTTCATGTGTTGAGATCTTCTGGGCGCATCTACATGAGATGCTTTAAGGCACATTAGCCTACATTTAAGGGGTATTAAGGTCTGTATCTACATGTGCATGCCCTTAATGCATTTTAAAAAAGGTGAATTTAGGCTATTATCAAATTTTGGTGCAAATAGTTAAAGCGTATTAACAAATGTGTAGATGCGTTAAAGTGCATTAGTGCTGTGTGTGTGGACTGACTTAGGACTAACTTTAGTCCTAAGTCAGTCCACATGCACAACATTAATGTGCTTTAACATTTGCACTTGTAGACACCTGCCTAAACCTACTTAATGTGCATTAATGTATATTAAATTTGGATGCGCTTAAATGCACATGTAGACACACCCTCTGTGTAGGGTATTTAAGCCTTGTTTACAAGGGAACATACCCTAGGGCAGAAACTAGCCCTCTTTTTTTAACTCTATGGGCAGTCTGTATTTAGAAAAGGTGTAGTTAGTCTAGACGTTTCCTACATATTTGGAGAATGAATTCCATATCACAGAATATTTAAAATAGTCTGTTTTGTCTGGCATGTACTTTTTCCCGGTAAGAAACAATAGGGGACTTTGCTGAGAGCATTTACATGTGTTGGACAGTCCTCATATTTCCATCTGCTGGTAAAACATTTTCCTTGAATCAGTTGTTGAGCATCCAAACCAATCCTCCAGCTTTATTAGGTTTAGCTATTCCCAACAGACAAAGCAATGGGTTGGGTTTCCAGCTAATCTGTGTCCTCTCTTTAATTGCTTGTAAGATATTTTCCTCTCCTTGGCTGAAAGAAGATTGGGGATGTTACATTCTCCTTACAGAGAGTGACAATGCCAACAGTTGTTCCTTGGCTGTGTTCCCAGCCAGTGTAATTTAACAGGTGAAAAATAAAGTAAGCATGTGATGTATCAGTCTACATTTAGATGAGACTGAAATTTTTTTTAGTTAATTGTTGTGTTTATTTTCCCTACAGAAAATGTAGTGATGTAGGGAAGTGTATGAAGAGAAAAGATAATGCTGAAGTTTGGGTAAAAAAAATTCCCCTGCCTCCTGCATGATGTTATAAATCAAAGAAGAAAAATATTTGTTCTGGGGGCCTTTTATTAAAAATAACTCAGTTGGAGTCAGTATTAAAAAAAAGATAGCCTGGAGCAATGTGTTACTGTAAGGCGCTTGATTAAATTCCCATTTTAACTAATGAAGGTTTCATTTCTGCTTCTAAAATAATATATTGGAGTGAAGTTATGCTACTCAACTTCCAGCCTTCAGAATTGTCTTGGAAAGATGCTGGAATATTATGGCTCCCCAATAGATTTTGTAAAATCTACCCATCCTAAAGGTCATTTTAACTTCTCATATTTTGATGAAATTACTCACTAAGTATTGTTTTTCTTCTGGCTTTAGAGTGTTTATTGATTCTCTAAAGTGATGCATTGATGTTTTGGGAATTAGGAAGACATGTTAACATAGAGGATAAGGGCTGTGGTGTCAAATAAATTATGCATCTGTCAGAAAGCAAGCTAAAGATTGCAGGGACCATATCTTCAGCCTTGCTCACGGTGTCTTAAGTGGTCATGGTGTCTTAAGTGGTCACCTGAAGCTTCCCCAATTGTATAAGAAATCCTTGGCCAATGAAGAGCTGATATCAGCATCATTCAGGATTGGGGAGCTGTGGCCAGAACGTGCTACACTCCATCTCTAATACTGGTATGATTCTGTGGAAACCAGGAGAAAACAGCACAACTTAGAGCTTTTCCATATACATGAAAAAAGCATCATTTGTGTTTCAAAGGAATCATTTGAGGCCACAAAAGACTTAAATGTATTCCTGTATATCTTAGACATTTATGCCTGTATATCTGGGTCAAGAATACTAGTTGTATAAATTTAGGATCCTTAGTCCATTGCTGTAGGTGCTCAGCATTCATGAGAAAAATCAGGTCAGATGCCAAGATACCCAGCATATTTGCTTTTTATTTGTGGGAGTGAGCTCTGACACTTTTGGATATCACACCTATTGCCTAATGCCTATATGAAGATGTATCAGCCATTCTTATATATGTTTTTTCTTAATGTGAATATTTTTTTCTCATGAAGAGATGATGATTGTCACTTTCCTTGTTTTTGAGGATCTTCTTGATCTCCTTATTTGCCATTGTTTTAAGGTAAAAATGTAAACTCTTAATATTTCACATCAGTATCCTTTTAATTACAGAATTTGTCCCTGTGGGATAGTAAGAAGTATCGCAGGCAACCTCTATGCAAAGAATATTGGAAGGTCTTCCAAAGCCTTGGAAGGGTAATGGTACTAAGAAATAAAAAATGTCTCAAAACAGCTGCTTTCTAAACTTGTTTTAATATGTGTGCATCAGGTTAATTTATTTGAAAGTGAATTTCTAGTGCCAAATGTTATTACACTATAACGTGTGAAATTGAGCTCCTTTGATTAAAGATGTATTATTGCTTTGAGCCTATTAAAAAAATAGGCATATAAACCTCGGAGATGATATTTCCACTTGGAATTTGAATTGAAATCTGTAACGAACAATGCATGCTCTGCTCTGATTAGCCTGTGAATCAATATAAATTTCAATATTCTAATTTTCTAATAACCATGTTTCTTACCTTTTTCCAATGTATATTATCACAGTGGCCTACAGAGATGCTTTTAAGCCTAATCAGATTTATTGAAAAAGAAATCATAAAACTCAAATAACAGGAGGAGAGAAAAAAGAAGTTTCATATTTCCTTTCTCCTTCCCCCCTTCATTCCTATTGAAATCAGTGGGAGTTAAGGGTCCCTTCAGCACCTCAGGGGAATACTTTTTGCTTTGCAGAATTGGATCCCAAAGGAAAAGGCCCAAGTAATTCTAATGTCATATTCCTTCAGATCAAATGCTTCAGGCCTTGACTTAATGGTTAAAGGACCAGTTTTCTATTCTATTTTCCTTATGTGTAGCAGGCACACATGCGCGTGCACTCACACACACACACACACACACACACACCCCCATACATTATGAGAATCATAGAATCATTGAAAACTAGATCTGTAAGGGACCTCAGGAGGGTACCTAGTCCAACCCTCTGCTCAAGGCAGGACCACACTCGTCTAAACCGCCCTAGACAAGCGTTTGTAAATCTCTTCTTAAAACTGCACAAACAAACTTCTTGCATAACTACCAGATACAATGCCTGAAAACATGAAGAACACCCCAGCTTGCCACATGAACAGCAAGGGGACAAGAGCACTGTCAATGTTATGACACTGCAAGGACAGGAATAAATACACTTGAGAGATTCAAGAAAGAGGACCACACCTCCTGCCTCAGAGGTGGGCAAACTTCCCCATAGGCCATGGTAATCTGACTATGAGGTAAAATCCTTTCCTAATCCCAAAGGTGGCAATTGGTGCCCCTGAGTAGAGGAAAAAGACCCTATGCCTGCCTGGCCTCGAATACCCGTTTGCGCGCCACCTTGACTTGAGTGGCCGTTGACGGACGTACCAATGCTTTGTGTGGTCCCTGAGGTAGGTCTATACTGCCACGGTGGTCACCCCCAAACTCACCTGCCATGACTTTGAATATATTACCAGTGGGGAGGCTAGCCACTGAAGGCCCCTCTGGAGTGGGTACTTTGCTTGACAGCTGTTTGTGGGGCTCCACCTCCCTTTGTAACCCATGTGGGCTCTAATCTTCACTCCTGCTGCATTGTATATTATGCTGCAGGTGAATAATTTTCTTGTTTTTTTGCTTTTAAACATGGTCCCCGTCCCCGGAGCCTCCAGGGTGTGGCTCGGGGCTCTTCTGTCTGAATGCCCCTGGGACATAATCCCCCCTTAAGTTGCCTTGGGGCACTTCAATTTCATGTATTGGGGTCCTACCTGTCCTATCAGGTGCTCCCATTGGATTTTGTTTGCTGTCACTGTATCCAGTATCGTTGCCGCATCTGGATAGAAAATCCGCTGTTATTTTATCTGTTCCTGGCCGGTATAATATACAGAATTTAAATGGTTGAAGGGCTAGGGCCTACCTTGTGATATGGGCGTTATTGGTTTTACTTGTCCTCAGCCACTTCAAGGGGGCATGGTCTGTCACTAGTGTGACCTCCCTTCCCATTAGGTAGTACCTGAAGTGATCCACTGACCAGTGTATTGCCAAACATTTGTGTTCGATGGTGGCGTATCGTGTTTCTGCAGACAGCAACTTCTGGGTGGCGTAGGTGACTGATCTTTCTCTGCTGGTGTCCTCTTGCGTCTGCATGGCTCCCACAGCTGTTTCTGACATGTTTGTCTGTAATGAGAAAGGTTTACGAAAGTCAGGTTCGTGTATCACCATATCCTCACGCAGGGCTTTCTTCAGTAACTCAAAGCTCTGTGTCATTTCATTTGTCCACATTATCCCTTTTGTTCGTAGCCCCTTCAGTGCCTCTGAAAGGGGTGCTGCTAGTTCGGAGAATCAAGGGACAAACCTTCGGTAATAGTTAGTCAAACCTAAGAAGGATCAGAGTTGTTTATAAGTTTGTGGTGCCTGGAATTTACGGATGGTTTCTACTTTCTCTGCTAAAGGCCTGATTGTGCCTTGGCCTACCAGGAACCCTAGGTATTTTGTTTTGTTTTTGGGCTAGTGAATACTTTTTGGGTTTGCCGTTAGGCCCATCTTTCTCAGCTCTGTGAGCACTGTTCGAAGGGCTCCTTTGTGTTGGGCCCAAGATTGCATGAATATGACAATGTCGTCGATATATGTGGCGGTATATTTGGTATGTGGGGCCAGGATTTGGTCCGTCAGGTGCTGAAATGTCACGGCCTCTCCATGAAGCTCGAACTGCATGTGGGCAAACTTGTACAGTCCCCACGGTGTTCCAAAAGTGGTCTTAGGCCAATCCCTGGGCACCACCAGGATCTGCCAGTACCCCTTCTCCAAGTCTAAGGTCAAGATGTATCTGGCATTGCCGATATGTTCAATTAGCTCCGTAACGTGGGGCATGGGGAATGCGTCAAAGACCACCATCGTATTCAGCCACTGGTAATCAATGCATAGCCTCAAGGAGCCATCAGGTTTAGGGACGAGAATCAGTGGACTATTCCACGGACTTCAGGAAGGATGTATAACCCCTTGTTCTATCATTTTCTGGATTTCTTTATGTATCTCGTCAGAGAGGTGGTGGGGTATCTGTTGCCACTTTTCCCATACTAGGGACCCTGGCGGTGTCTGTATAGGATGGTAGGTGCCCTGGGCCCATCCGGGCTCTTCCCTGAATATGTCCTTGAATTCTTTAACTAGAGTTTGCATTTCGTACTTTTGCATGGTGGACAATTCTTCCCCTATCCAGATTTGGCTCTCTGCTTTAGCTCTACTTGTTTCTTGGGTGTTCTCCTGTGGGCCCAAGTCTTCAGTCTCTATCTCTGTGAAGGCTACCCATCCTTTGGGCTGGTGCCATTCACATAAGAGATTAACGTAGTATATTTGTCTCTCACGAAGGTGACCTGGCCAGTGGACTTCATAATCACTGGGCCCACCCTTCGGATCACCTCGAAGGGGCCCTGCCATTGGGTCAATAGTTTGCTCAGGGATGTGGGTAGCAATACCAGCACCCTTTGTCCCAGTTCAAACTCCCATTCCTTGGTGTGGGTATCATACCTTTCTTTTTGGTGGCGCTGCGCCTGCTGCAAGTCGGCCTTGGCCAGGTTCCAGGCTAGTTGTACCCTGCGTTGGAATTCCTGATGATATGAGGTTGGGTCTCACAGGGAGGTGATACTTCCCCTCTATAGGGCGTTGGTCAGACCGCAGTTGGAGTACTGCGTGCAATTCTGGGCGCCACACTTCAAGAAGGATGCAGATAACCTGGAGAGGGTACAGCGAAGGGCAACTCATATGGTCAAGGGCCTGCAGACCAAGCCCTACGAGGAGAGACTAGAGAAACTGGACCTTTTCAGCCTCCGCAAGAGAAGGTTGAGAGGCGACCTTGTAGCTGCCTATAAGTTCATCACGAGGGCACAGAAGGGAATTGGTGAGTATTTATTCATCAAGGCGCCCCCGGGGGTTACAAGAAACAATGGCCACAAGCTAGTAGAGAGCAGATTTAGACTGGACATAAGGAAGAACTTCTTCACAGTTCGAGTGGCCAAGGTCTGGAACGGGCTCCCAAGGGAGGTGGTGCTCTCCCCTACCCTGGGGGTCTTCAAGAGGAGGTTAGACGAGTATCTAGCTGGGGTCATCTAGACCCAGCACTCTTTCCTGCTTATGCAGGGGGTCGGACTTGATGATCTATTGAGGTCCCTTCCGACCCTAACATCTATGAATCTATGAATCTATGTGTCCGCAGCGTCTTGTTCCCAATCTTCTCTCAAGACTTGTAATAGGTCTCTGGGGTGGTGTCCCAACACCAACTCAAAGGGGGAATACTTAAGTGACTCTGAGGAGGTGTCTCTAAGGACGAACAACACAAGGCGGAGGAGGAGATCCCATTTCCAGGAATCCCCCCTTATATAACTGCAATATTTTCTTTATCATCCCATTGAGTCGTTCCACCAGCCCGTTCATCTGTGGGTGGTACACTGAGGTGTGCAGATGTTTTATTTGTAAGGTACAGCATATCACCCGTAACACTCCTGACATGAAGTTATGCCCCTGATCAGTGAGGATCTCTTGGGGAATCCCCACCCTCGTGATCCACTTAACAAGCTCCTCTGCAATCCATGGAGAAGTGACAGCCCACAGAAGCATGGCGTCTGGGCTCCAAGTAGCATAATTTATGAATACCAATATATACTGATGGCCGGCCCTGGGGAAGTGGTCCGATGACATAGCTATCCTTGAGAAGGGCACGTCAATAACTGGCATGGCTTGGAGAGGGGCCTTCACCAGATGGTCTTACCTGGCCTTTTGGCACTCAGGGTAAGCCACACAATGTCATGCTATATCCTCCCCTAATCCTGGCCAGAAAAACCAGTGGGATATCTAGTGATGGTTCTATCTTGGCAGGGCTAACCAGACCTTATTGTGCATCCACAGGTGCATCTCAAGTAGGGCCAAGGAGGTGATCCTCCCCCTTTACGTGACACTGGTCAGGCCACAGCTGGAGTACTATGTCCAGTTCTGGGCACCCCACTTCAAGAGGGATGTGGACAACTTTAAGAGGGTCCAGAGAAGGGCCACCTGCATGATCCGGGGCAGCAGGGCAGACCCTACAATGAGAGGCTACGGGACTTGAACCTGTTCAGCCTTCACAAGAGAAGGCTGAGGGGGGACCTGGTGACCATCTATAAACTCACTGGGGGGCACCAGAAGGGTTTGGGGGAGACCTTGTTTCCCCTAGCGCCCCCCGAGATAGCAAGGAATAACGGCCACAAGTTGTTGGAGAGTAGGTTTAGATTAGACATCTGTAAGAACTACTTCACAGTTAGGGTGACTAGGATCTGGAACCAACTTCCAAGGGAAGTGGTGCTGGCTCCTACCCTGGGGGGTCTTTAAGAAGCGGCTCAATGCCTACCTGGCTGGGGTCACTTGAGCCCAGTTTCCCTCCTGCCCAGGCAGGGGGTCGGACTTGAAGATCTACAAGGTCCCTTCCGACCCAACTTCTATGATTCTATGATCTCACCCCATGTATCCCCCGGTGGGGTTGGAATGGGTGAGCCACCAAATGCAATGTCAGAAATGGGTGGATACCACGAGTTGTGCCTTCTCGTACTCCCCTACCCTCCCAGGTTGAACGCGATATAAGAGCTGTTTTCTTACCTCAAATTGGGGCACCTTTTCCAAAGATGCTGCCTGGTGGTCAGAGGTGCTCAAGACCAATGACCTTAGCTTCTGAAGCTCAGAGTCTTCCCCTTGTGCTTCTCAGAACTGTCGGCTACTGGTCACTTCATATAGGTTCAGCTCGTCCACGTCATTTGCTGACCCTTCACTATCTTTGAGCTCCCCAAGCTATCCCTCATGATTTCACATATTGCTATGCCTAGTCTCCACATCTCGGATCCTCTCTAGTGTATCATATATAGTGGTCCAGTCCTGCCTGAGTAGCATGTCACAGGTCAGACGAGGTACTAAGCCCACCAGCAATTCCCCCCAGTGTTCCATGACTCGGAGGGGTACCCACTGACAGCAAACTCGTTTGGTCTCCCCATGGAGGCAAGACACCTTCACCAGTTCTGCCTCATGACCTCGGTGGGAGGTGACAAGGCTCACTCTCACTAGGGATTGGGCGCACCCGGAGTCCAGGATAGCCTGGACGGGGTGATCCCCAACCCAGGCTTTAACCACTGGACAGTCCCATATGGTGCCCTCTCCACCAGTAACAAAGCTACAATCCATGGGCTCAGTCTGGGCTTGTTCTTTACGTCCCTCCGCTGATCCTCTAGCTGAGCTATCTGGGTGCCATCTCTCTGACGGGCTATTCAGGCACTCTCTAGAAAAGTGACCAACCTTCCCACAGTGAAAACAGACCATGTCCCTCGTCAGGCCCCTGGTTCCCTGGGGTTCGGTGCTGGAGGGGCAGAGCTGTGCCTTTCACGACAGTAGCTAACCTCTGAGGCTGCAAACACTTCTGCCAATTTCTGCACTTCTTTGCAGTTGTGAGGAGAGTGCTGGCATACCCAGTGTTGCGTGCGTTCTTCCAAGTCATTGAGGAACTGTTCTAACAGTATTTGGTCTGCCAGGGTATCATGGTCGCATGATGTAGGGTTTATCCATTTATTGAAAAGATCTTATAGTAACTGCAAAAGGAGCCTGGGCCACTTCTCCTCCAGCCCCTTTTTGTCCCAGAACAGTCATCTATAGTGCTCCGGGTTGATCTCTAATTGGTAAAGGATGGCAGCCTTAACTAGGTCGTAGTCATGGGCTTCATCTCTGGGGAGGGCCCAGTATGCAGCTTGGGCCTTGCCCACCATGAGGGCCCCAAGCTGACTGACCTAATATCCTTTGTCAAGGCCGGTCATAATAGTGTGTCATTCGAACGCCTCAATGTAGGTCTCTGGGTCATCTTCTCTCATCATTTTAGGTGTCTTAAATGCGGTTAGACCGTGCTTTAGCCAATCTTGCTGATGCTCCATCGTTTGTTATTGAGCATTAAGTATCTGTGTCAGGGCTTGCAAGTTCTGCCCCAACACATCTGGAGGTGCCATGGCCACCGGTTGCATGTTGTGCTGTTCTCCTGAAGTCAGGCTTTCCAGTCAGTTCCCGGCCAATGCAACACTTTGTGCCTGCCTGGCCTTGAATGCCCATTTGCACGCCACCTTGACTCAAGCAGCCATTGACGGATATACCAATGCTTTGTGTGGTCCCTGATGTAGGTCTATACTGCCTTGGTGGCCACTCCCAAACTCTCCTGCCATGATTTTGAATGTACTACCAGTGGGGCGGCTAGCCGCTGAAGGCCCCTCAGGGGTGCGTACTCCACTTGACGGCCATTCGTGGGGCTCCACCTCCCCATACACCCCAACCTCACGCCAACCTCTGGCAGGACACCAGGTCTTGCAGCAGCTGTCCCTCCTGTGTAGATGTTTCCTTGACCTTGATGCCTCCCTCGGGCTTTGTGTCCTGTGCATAATTTGACTGAGGTATCTCACAGGCCAACTAGTTACGTAAACCTGGTCTCTTCCCCCTCTGGGACAACCAAAGAAAGACGGGGAACAAAAAAAAAAAAAAAAGGAAGGAAGGAAGCTGCAACGCTAGCCTTCCTTGGCCACACTCACTTCCCTATGCCGGGGCCCTTCAAGACTATGAGATCTGAATTAATGAGGCCTACATGCCTTATCACCACCCCACCAAAAAGGGGAAAAGAAAATTGAACCCCCCCCCCCAAATAAGGGTCTGGATGACCTATTGGGCTGTTCCACTGTCCCCACTGTCAAAGTCCGATGGGGTCCCCTCGACACCCCTCCTGGGGAGTTTCTTCGGCTCCGCCACCACCAACCCATCTCCTGTACCCGGTACCTGGGAGCATTTGGGAGGATGACATGTCTCCCTTGGGTCTGCTGTGGCCCCTTCCTCTGCAGCGTTACTCCTTTCACATTGCCAGTTGCTGGGTACAGCCTTACGTTGCCGGCTTCAGCTGGATAAAGGCGCGGCTTGTAACCTGTGCGGGCTCTAATCTTCGCTCCTTCCGGTTCATGTATTCTGCTGCAGGTGAGAAATTGTCTTGGTTTTTTGCTTTTAAACATGGCCCCCGTCCCCAGAGCCCCCAGGGTGCAGCTCAGGATTCTTTTGTCTGAATGCTCCTGGGACAGACCCACTAGTCAGGAACCTCTGCATTTTTAAGTTGCAGCAGGAGCATTGGCACACTCCAGTCAAAATCCCCAGCCTCAGCTATAAATAACACACTGCAGTTGTGAGGAAGTCCAGGAAACCTCTTGGCACCCAAAGCCACAGGAGAGGAAAATATTTCTTTCCAGCCCCAGATGACAACTAGCAAACCCAAAGTGTGAGAGTGTAATTGTATCCATTGTTGCCAGACAAAAATTCTTGACAAGAAAAAGAGTGTGTCTTAAGTAGAGGAGAATTTTTTTATCATTAGCATTTATGGTACAAACAATGCACACCTGAGTTACATGAGTTGCCAGGGATAGATCCAGATACAGTGCCATTGCACCCCCCTGTGATTCCTGTTCCTCCCAAAGTTTAAAACCAACTACCTGGCAGTGGCAGCAACCTTTCTATTCAGGCAGCAGTGAGGGAGTCTCATGACTTCATGGCTCCTTGGAATCTACCTGTTTCCTTTTAAACTCTTCATTCCACAGCTCATGACCCTCCCTCCTTTTTAATGGCCTTGATGCTCCACTAATTCATCTATCCTTTCTTCTGCAATTCTGCTATCTGTTAGTTATCCTTGGTAATGTAGCTCCTATTCTGCAACCCTGCAGACTCTTTTCAACTCTAGCTATGAACATTAACTGAGGTGTGGAATTAAGTTTCACTGAAGCACTGGATGCACTGTCAAGATGCTCAAGAATGCCAGATTTTGCTTTATGAATCTGAAAAGGAGATAATCACTTAATTTTAATGACTATAGGACTAATGGAACAGCATCTTTTGATTATTGTCTAGTTTGTTCTGGTTTTTATGCATAATATATGATACAGCAAAGTAATGCACATTCCAATAAAAGTATGGTAGTATTTTTTGCCTTTTTAAAAAAACAGAATAATAAAGCCCTAGGCTTCTAGCCTTTTAGTAAAGTTTCTAGTTTCTTTTTAACTGGGAAAAATGTGTCACACTGTGATGATGTACTACACCATCTGCACCCCCTTTTCAAAATCTGAGATCCACCCATGCAAATTGTATACTTAGGAAGGAGGGGTTTGCTTCTTTGGATTAAAATAATTGGAGTCATAGATTCATAGATTCATAGATGTTAGGGTCGGAAGGGACCTCAATAGATCATCGAGTCCGACCCCCTGCATAAGCAGGAAAGAGTGCTGGGTCTAGATGACCCCAGATAGATACTTATCTAACCTCCTCTTGAAGACCCCCAGGGTAGGGGAGAGCACCACCTCCCTTGGGAGCCCGTTCTAGACCCTGGCCACTCTAACTGTGAAGAAATTCTTCCTAATGTCCAATCTAAATCTGCTCTCTGCTAGCTTGTGGCCATTGTTTCTTGTAACCCCCGGGGGCGCCTTGGTGAATAAATACTCACCAATTCCCTTCTGTGCCCCCGTGATGAACTTATAGGCAGCCACAAGGTCGCCTCTCAACCTTCTCTTGCGGAGGCTGAAAAGATCCAGTTTCTCTAGTCTCTCCTCGTAGGGCTTGGTCTGCAGGCCCTTGACCATACGAGTGGCCCTTCTCTGGACCCTCTCCAGGTTATCCGCATCCTTCTTGAAGTGTGGCGCCCAGAATTGCACGCAGTACTCCAACTGCGGTCTGACCAGCGCCCAATAGAGGGGAAGTATCACCTCCCTGGACCTATTCGTCATGCATCTGCTGATGCACGATAAAGTGCCATTGGCTTTTTTGATGGCTTCGTCACACTGCCGACTCATGATCATCTTGGAGTCCACTAGGACTCCAAGATCCCTTTCCACCTCTGTGCCACCCAGCAGGTCATTTTCTAGGCTGTAGGTGTGCTGGACATTTTTCCTCCCTAGGTGCAGCACTTTGCATTTCTCCTTGTTGAACTGCATTCTGTTGTTTTCTGCCCACTTGTCCAACCTATCCAGGTCTGCTTGCAGCTGTTCCCTGCCCTCCGGCGTGTCCACATCTCCACATAGCTTTGTGTCATCTGCAAACTTGGACAGAGTACATTTCACTCCCTCGTCCAAGTCGCTGATGAAATCATTAAAGAGTATCGGTCCAAGGACCGAGCCCTGCGGGACCCCACTGCCCACACCCTTCCAGGTCGAAACCGATCCATCTACCATGACTCTCTGGGTGCAACCCTCCAGCCAATTCGCCACCCACCGGACTGTGTAGTCATCCAAGTCACAGCCTCTTAACTTGTTCACCAGTATGGGGTGGGATACCGTATCGAAGGCCTTCCTGAAATCTAAGTATACGACATCCACCCCTCCTCCTGTGTCCAGGCGTTTCGTAACCTGGTCATAGAAAGAGACTAGGTTGGTCAGGGACGATCTGCCCGCCACAAACCCGTGCTGGTTTCCCCTCAGCATAATTTGTCCTGCCGGGCTCTCATAAATGTAAGCCTTGATAATTTTTTCAAAGATTTTGCCAAGGATGGAGATGAGACTGACTGGCCTATAGTTGCCCGGGTCCTCCTTCCTCCCCTTTTTGAAAATGGGGACCACATTGGCCCTTTTCCAGTCCTCCAGGACTTGGCCCGCGCGCCACGAACACTCGAATATTCCCGGCAGTGGCTCTGCAATGATGTCGGCCAGTGCCTTCAGCACCCTCGGATGGAGCTCATCTGGGCTTGCTGACTTAAAGGCATCCAGTTCTTCCAAGTGACTCTGCACCATCTCAGGGTCTACGCATGGCAGTCTGGCGCCTTGCTGCTGCCTCTCTACAACCCCAGTGAGAGACTTGTCATGTCCCTCACTTAGGAACACTGAGGCAAAGAACTTGTTGAGGAGTTCAGCCTTGTCCCCCCTGTCCGTCACCAATTGTTTCTGCCCATTTAGCAGGGGTCCTATTCCTCCCTGGGTCTTCCTTTTACTCCCAATATATCTAAAAAACAATTTCTTGTTGTCCTTTACTTGGGATGCCATCCTCAGCTCCATGGTAGCTTTGGCCCATCTAACTGCCTCCCTACAATCACGAGCAGAGGAGGTATATTCGTCTTTGGTGATCTCTCCCTTTTTCCACTTTTTATGTGCTCCCCTTTTGGCCCCAGATTTCTGTGGTCAGCCAGGGAAGCCTCCTGGCCCCTTTCCCTCTTTTGCCTCGCTTGGGGATCGTCTTGCTTTGTGCCCGAAGGATCGTTTCCTTAAGGCACAGCCACCCTTCTTGGGCTCCCATCCCTTCAAAACTCCTACTCTGCAGTGCGTCCTTGACTAATCACCTGAGTTCATTGAGATCAGCTTTCCTAAAGTCTAGCACTTTCACCCTACTAGTTACCTTACCCACTCGCCATCTTATGGTGAATTCTATTATTAGGTGATCACTGTTCCCCAGATGGCTACCGATCTGGAGGTCCCCTACCATGTCATCCCCCGTTGCCAATACCAGATCCAGTATGGCATTCCCCCTAGTGGGACCGTGTACCTCCTGTGTCAGGTGGAGGTCCTGTACACAGGTTAGAAACCTGTGTGAGTGGTGGGACTTTGCCGTCTGTGTCTCCCAGCAGATGTCTGGGTAGTTTAGGTCCCCCATGACTACCTCCTCTTTAGCTTTTATGGTCTCCGAGAGTTGCCTCAGGAGCCCCGCATCTATTTCTTCCCCTTGGTGTGGGGGTCTGTAGCAGACCCCTACCACCAAATCCCTTTCTCCTTGCCCCCCATGTAGCCTAACCCACAATCCTTCTACTTCCTCATCCTTGGATTCTGTCTTGATGAGGGTTGATGTATATTGCTCACTGACATAGAGCGCAACCCCTCCCCCTTTCTTCCACACCCTGTCCTTTCTGTACAATATCATGTGAATATTTGGGACCCTGCCAGTTGGGGCTGTTTTGACCTGGCTCAGTGTGCTGTGGTCCCAGACACACATGTAAATGCTGTGCCCAGGAGCAATAAATATGCTAATAGCATGTTTAGATGCTCCCTCTCTCACTTGTTCTAGACCCTACCTCTTCTCAGTGACCTGAACATCCAAACTCTCTAACCTTCCTTATCACTCATTCCTATTTATCCTTCTTCCTATAATCTCCATGTCTTCACCAACCCCCCTTTCTATTACTTGACTCCCCTCACTTCCCTGCAAGCTTGTTCATGTGTGACTTATTTCATGTGAGAATAATTCACTACCTTCTGCATTTTCTGCTGTGTTCAGTTTAAATTTGCCCCATAAAAGTAGAAACCTCAACAGAGGCAGATTTAAGCAATGTGTCTTCTCTCTTCTCATATCCCTGTAGATTCTCCCCAAGGGTTGGATTTGAGCTGACACTAGGCCAGGATATAAAAGGTTCAAAAGCTATATCATGTAACTGTTGTTCTTAACCTTTTTTTAGACTCAAGACACCCCTTAAAAGTGCTAGCTCATAGCTTTCACTTGCTTTTTTGACAGTGGAAAAATAGAGCAGTTCTGCTCAGAAGAACTCAGAAAGACCACAACAGGTCAGAAAGTTTTTGATATTACTTATTCCTATTTGAAATTTCTGCTTTTACCATTAGAATCATATGTAGGAATTGGTACACCTAACAGTGCTAATATTGCACAACACCCGGGTTGAGAATCATTGCCATAAACCCTTGACCCATTCTATTCATGTGAAAGGTGGTAGGATGGACAGCCTGCTGGCTACTCGGTTCTTCTTTTTTTTTGAGTTAAGCTCAAATCTACCTAGAGAGAGTCTCTTAGGATTAACATTCTCAATTTTGCAAGGGGTAGTGCACACCGTGTATTAGATAGGAGATTTGACACACAATTAAGACCATTGGGCCACAGTTAAAACCATGATTTGATATTCAGGTCTACGCAAAAAACTTTGGTGGTATCTCTGACAACCTTCAGAAAAGCTGTGTTTTTTTGGTGGGTTGGGGGCTATACCTCAGGAATGCCTGGGTCCAAAGACCTTCATATGGGACACTAAAACTATCCTGCAACCCCAATAAGGCACGCCAATTTTTAAGGCAATCGAAATAAATGTAAGGATTTGAAAGTACTTAGAAAAGTCAACCTTTGAACAGCTCCACTGTAATTAAGGTAACAAATACTGTAACATTTACCAGTGTATTCACAGTTTTTTCTCTATTCAACTGGGAAGCAACATGCAGTAAATTGCTAATATATCCAATTATACCTTTCCTTAAACACAATCCAAAGGAAATGGACTATGATTGTTCACCATTCATTAGATATGTCAAGTCAGAGTTTTGATGTCTGTTTGCTTATCACAGAATTATAGAAAAAATTAAAAGGGCCTATTAGATCCAGTATTGTCTCTAGTGTTTTGTCCAGTCAGGTTTAAAATGCTATCATCTGTCTAATACATAGCTTTATTTATTGCAGGATGACAAATATAAATAAAGGTGTATATGGTTTCTCTCTATGAGATTCTCGCTATACTTAATTGTGCCCCATGCACCTGCTTTTAAAAGACGACCATGTTAAAACAATACTTTCAAATAATGTGACATCTTAATTTCAGTTGCTAACACTAGAATATAGAAGTTCCCTGAGAAAAATCATCTTGTGGATAATTTAACAGAATAAACGAAAGCTTACATTTTAAAATTCACAGGTCCACTTACATCTAGAGAAAATGAAACATATTTTCATACCTGTATTTTTTGTAAATAGATCAGGAAAGTGTAGCAGTAAACACAGCTACCTCATTTACATTCTGTCTGGAGCAACTGAGTCTCTGCTTTTTTTAAATATAGCCCTATATAAATCAGCAACTAGATTACCAAAGGAATCAGCATATCAAAAGCCAGACGGCTACCAAGTAAAGTGTTCACTTATTATTTTAAAGGCCTGATTTAAAGCCCATTAAAGTCCATGGAAGACTTTCCATGAACTTCAATGGGCTTTGCATCAGGCCATTACAGTGGTAACATTTCTGGCAGCATGAAAGAAATAGAAGCCAGGCATTAGAACTAAATCATTGAAGTGTGGACTGTGGACAGAAGAAAAATGTATTCAGCATATTAAGATGAAGCAAGCCTCTCCTTCTAATAAGCATTGAAATGCAAACAAGAACACCGATGTTCTAACTTTCAAATAACTTCTGCATTCAAATACCAGTGTATGCTTAAGTGGCTGGCTTAAATATGTTTAACACAACAGTCACAATTCTAGCATTTGACACCTTCTAGCTGGAGCCATTTTCTGCTTAAATGCTAGTCACATCCTTTCTATTTTGATAGCTCTCTTACTGTAAAGTCACCTTGCAGGCCTCTCTCACAGCCCAGTTTTTTTTTCAACTTTACTGCTAAGCTGATTTGCTTCCCAGTTGTTTACTGAAGAGGTTTGCCAGCAACTCAAAATATTTGATTCTGTGATTATGAAGAAACCCATGGGATATTTACAGGTCAGTCCTCCTGAACAGTGAGAAATAGCAGGGCAAAAATGACTGTTTGAATATGTTGGAGAATGTAAAACTAATGGCCACCCAGATGCACTGCTCAGAGCAGCTATGGGTTTCTCAGCATATTATCAATTCATTTTGCTGATAAGAACGGGAAGCTCTTGACAGAGTTACAGGGAATGAAAAACAATACATCTGTGCCTGTTTTCTATTCATAGTGAAGACACACATAGATGAAAAATACCTCACATTAGCCATCAAATAGTCATCTGTTATGATAATGGTTCCACAGTTCTCCTGTGGGTATTAAATTCCTTGAAAACCTTATAGTTTGTCAAACTAGCACAGTAGTCTATTCCTCCTTGAACATAGGTGCTGCTGAGGCCTCACATCTGTCGTGTGATTCTAGCCAACAGTGCATTGGCAAATGTATTTTTAGGTTCATGTTTGAAATAATTAATAGAAGAGCTGTTTACTCTTTTTTTTAAAAGAATAAACACTGTTTTGGGATGGTTGAGGGGGAATACTGCTATAGCTGCTGGCCCAGTATGAGTTCTTCCTTGGAGATCTCAGAACAACAGTAGAGTCTCCCTATGCCTGAACAAGGGTACTTGTGCCTGAAAGCTTGCAAAGAACATTGTTCCATCTACTCATTTGGTCTGATAAAAGATATCACATCTACCCAATGAACCTTGCTGGCCCAGTATGAACCATTTTTCTGAACTAGGCCTCAGAGGGCAAGCATGGCTTTAGCTAAGGCTTTGATCTAGACTTGGGTGAACTGAGTTTCAGTACCTGACTTACAGATTTCTTGCATAATCTTAAATGAATCAGTTAGTTTATCTATATTTAAAATGAGTATAACTATGTATCTGTAAAATGAGGATAGCCGTGGGTGCATCTACATGTGCAATTAATACTATAAAGTATACCATAATACTGTACTGTAAGCCTTCCTGGGGAGCATGTTTACACGTGCTCACTGTTGAGAGCACATCTGCTGCTAAATAGGAGCAGCCTGGTGCAGGGCTGCTCCAAGCCTGCTCTGGATCCTTGCAGCAGTCAGGGGGGAGCTCCAGGCTCCCACTGAGTGCTAGCTTGGGGACTGGCAGAAAGCCTGGAGCCAGGAGACTTCTGATGGCTGCAGTGGCAACTGTCCCCTGGCCCCCTGCACATCAGGAGTGGTCTTGGTGTGCAGGGGGCCAGGAGACAGCTCCTGCTGCAGAGCTCTCTTGGCTCCCTGCATAGAGACACAAGACCCATGCCCAGAAGGGCTTCCCCAGACAGTCACGGGCTGGCCCAGAGCTGTCCCACCTCTGGGACAGTTCCCAGCCAGCTCTGGGCTGGTTAGGAGATGCCCCAGAAGGGACAATCCTGGGCTGTGTGGGCAAGCAGAGAGCTCCTGAGTCCTGCAGCTGCTCATCTGCTGTGGGGAGCCAGAAGCTGAGCATTGCCCAGATGTGGGGCTGGGGTGCAGAGAGCTACCATGTCTGGGCACTGCTCAGCTCCCAGCTTCTGCGGGGAGCTGGGAGCTTAGTGCCAGGATTGGGGGTGTTCAATCCCCCGTGGCCCCCTAGTGTTGGTGCTGACCAGTGGCAAATTTGCTCCTGGTCAGTGTGTACACGTACTTTACTTTGCAGTATCTACTGCGCAGTTAGTTTACTACCTGTATTCACAGGTAGTGGGTAACTGCATAGTATATTAATTTACTGCACAGTAAGTGGTGCATACATGTAGAAGCTGATGCTTTACAGTGCAGTAGATTAGTCTGTGCAGTAAAGCATCTTGTGTACTGTGCAGTAAAGCATCTCATGGAGACACACCCAGTTATACTCTGTTTAATCTATTTTGTTTGCAAGTGCTTTGAAACAGGAACCATCTCTTACTATTGAAAAAATATAGCCTATAGAAACGAGGTCCTAATGAAGTGCTACTGGAGTCCTACAGATAGTAAAATTATAACTTACAAAGGTAACTTAACATGGCAAGGCCAGTCAATGCTGGTCTTGGAGGACTCTAACATGACCCATCTCATATAGAGAAAACCATGGCCCTGAACCTGCTTTCATGGAAGAGGATAGCAAAACTCTCATTGACAGTTCAGGAGCATCCCCATGAGTGGGAACATGCATTCTCTGGGGAAAACTAGCAGCAGCACATATTTGTGCTGCTGCTAGTTGTCCCTGGGGAATGTTCCTGCACATGTGCTCTGGCGCATAGCAAGTTGACCTGGCTGTGATAAGGGAGGTTGGGGCCAGCACCTGAGTTGGCACCAGCAGCCTTACCTGGGGTCCTGTGGGCTTTCTGGAGCTCTAGTAGTGGTCATTTGGGTATGCAGAGCCTGGCTAGTAGCCAGAATGTAGCTCTGGCCAGCCAGGCTCTGTTTTTGGGTGGTGCATGCTGCCGCCATGTACACCACCCCATTTTTTTCTGGCATGGGTTTTTTTGACACTGGGATCTCTCAGTGTGAAAAAACCCACTGTGCAGCAAATTAGCAGCATGATGAATGCCTGTATGTATGGCATGTGTGGTTTGTGGCACTGCAAACCGCATGCGCATATTTGCAGGGACATGCCCTTGAAGTGCAAATCTTGGTCCTTATCCATGTTTACATACTGGACCCAACAAACATGGGGGTCTCTTATTTGTCTCTTTACTGACTTCTTATATACATTTTCACATTTTTCCTTATATAAGAAGTCAATCCATGCAATCAATACCTTCAAATACTTCCTCAAAACCCATAATTCGAAGAAGTCTATATGAAATGGGGAACAACAAGAGGAACTCACCCTCAGAATAGCCAGTTCAAACCCAGACATAGTAGGGCTTATAGAAACGTGGTGGGATTCATCTCACGACTGGGCAGTTAGCATTAGGGGCTATAGGCTCTACAGGCGGGATAGAGAAGGAAGGGAGGGAGGGGGTGTGGCGCTCTATGTCAAAGAGCAATACACATCCTCTGCCAGCAAAATGGGGTCAGAGGAGGGGCAAGCTGAAGTGCTCTGGGTCAAGATACAAGGGGGTTGGGGAGAGAGGGATTTAACGGTGGGGGTCTACTACAGACCCCCCAACCAAGGGGAGGAGCTGGACCGGGAATTCTCAGGCCAGCTTGCAGAGGCACTTAAGGCAAGGGATGTAGTTGTCATGGGTGATCTAAATTACCCTGACATCTGCTGGGAGGAGCAGTCAGCCAGGTCAGACCTTTCCAGGAGGTTCCTGGCCGAGATACAGGACCTCCACTTAACCCAGGAGGTGCACAGTCCCACCAGAGGAAATGCCCTGTTGGATCTGGTCCTGGCCACAGGCAATGATCTGGTAAGGGGGCTTCAGGTCCTTGACCACCTGGGTGATAGCGATCATCGTGTACTGGAATTCACCATCCAGCGCCGGATGTTGAGGGCCTGCAGCAAGGTGGTAGCCCTGGACTTCAAGAGGGCCAGCTTCAATGAGTTGAGGAGATTAGTGGGAGAGGTGCTGGGGTTCTCGAGGGCAGGGGAACTCAGTGCCCAAGATGAGTGGTCATTCCTTAAGGAGACGATACTCAGGGCCCAAGGGGTGACAATCCCAACTAGAAGCAAGGGGGGCAAGAGTGCCCAAAAGCCCCCCTGGCTCACCAAGGATGTCCAGGAATGCCTGGTTGCCAAAAAGGTGGCGTACACCTGGTGAAAGGGGGGCTATCTCCAAAGAGGAGTATACCTCCACTGCTCGGGCCTGTAGGGGGGCTATTAGGAAAGCTAAGGCGGACATAGAGCTAGGACTAGCATCCAAGATCAAAGATAATAAAAAGTCCTTTTTCAAATATATAGAGAGGATGAAGAAGGCACCAGGAAATATGGGGCCCCTGTAAGATACGCAGGGCAATCTGGTGGTTGCGTCAGAGGAGAAGGCAGACCTCTTTAACAAATTCTTCACCTCCATTTTCTTGTGCAGGAACCGGGACTCCCCCACTGGGATTCAAGATGGACTTGAGAGGAATGCCTCCAGACCTAAGGTTGAGGAGGACCAGGTTAGAGTGCTTCTGGAGGGGCTGGATGTGTTCAAGTCAGGAGGTCCAGATGCTCTCCACCCCAGGGTGTTGAGGGAGCTAGCAGGGGTTATTGCAGAGCCCTTGGCATGGCTTTACGAGCGCTCGTGGTGCTCGGGCCAGGTGCCAGATGATTGGAAGATAGCTAATGTGGTCCCCATCTTTAAAAAAGGGAGGAGGGAGGACCCAGGCAACTATAGGCCCATCAGTCTTACCTCAGTCCTGGGGAAACTCTTTGAGAAGATCATCAAGGAGCACATCTGTGATGGGCCAGCATCGGGGATGATGCTCAAGGGCAACCAGCACTGTTTCATTAAGGGCAGGTCATGTCAGACCAACCTGATTGCCTTTTACGATCAGGTCACAAAAGCATTGGATGCAGGTGTTGCCATGGATGTAATCTTTCTGGACTTTAGCAAGGCCTTTGCAACTGTCGACCACCCCATCCTCATTAAAAAACTAGGCGACTGTGGCATTGATATCTACACAGTCAGATGGATTGCAAATTGGCTGAAGGGTTGTACTCAGAGGGTGGTGGTGGATGGGTCATATTCGACTTGGGGGGAAGTGGGCAGCGAAGTCCCCCAGGGCTCAGTCCTTGGGCCTGCACTGTTCAATTTCTTTATCAGCAATTTGGATGATGGGGTGAAAAGCAACCTGTTTAAATTTGCTGATGATACCAAAATTTGGGGTGAGGTGGGCATGTTAGTAGGGAGGGAAAGACTGCAACAAGACCTGGATAGGTTGCAGGGGTGGGCTAACAAAAACAGGATGCATTTCAATACGAACAAGTGCAGGGTGCTGCACTTGGGCAGTAATAACCAGCAGCACACTTATAAGATGGGAAACTCCCTTCTTGAGAGTATGGAGGCAGAAAGGGATTTTGGAGTCATCATTGACTCCAAGATGAACAAGGGCCAACAATGCGAGGTCATGGTCAGCAGGGCTAACCGGACCCTATCATGCATCCACAGGTGCATCTCAAGTAGGGCCAAGGAGGTGATCCTTCCCATCTACACGACACTGGTCAGGCCGCAGCTGGAGTACTGTGTCCAGTTCTGGACACCCCACTTCAAGAGGGATGTGGACAACATTGAGTGGGTCCAGAGGAGGGCCACCGGCATGATCCGGGGACAGCAGGGCAATGAGAGGCTACGGGACCTGAACCTGTTCAGCCTTCACAAGAGAAGGCTGAGGGGGGACCTTGTGACCATCTATAAACTCACTAGGGGGGACCAGAAGGGTTTGGGGGAGACCTTGTTTCCCCTAGCGCCCCCCGGGATAACAAGGAATAACGGCCACAATTTGTTGGAGAGTAGGTTTAGATTAGACTTCCGTAGGAACTACTTCACAGTTAGGGCGGCTAGGATCTGGGACCAACTTTCAAGGGAAGTGGTGCTGGCTCCTACCCTGGCGGTCTTTAAGAAGAGGCTTGATGCCTACCTGGCTGGGGTCATTTGAGCCCAGTTTTCCTCCTGCCCAGGCAGGGGGTCGAACCTAAGGATCTACAAGGTCCCTTCCGACCCTACTTCTATGATTCTATGATTCTATGTTTCTATGAAATCAGCCAATTACTATAGCAGGCTCACAATTTCAGCCTCAAAAATGAAAGTGCCTGACAAAATCATGAAATGCCTTTAAATAACAAATGTTGACTCCATTTTTATTTGCTTTCTTGTTTCTGAGCCTTTAGGATTCACTTATTTCATGGTCTCCAGGTTTCTTTTCCTTGTCTTTAAGACAAGACTTTAACAGACACTCTCCACCTAGAACATAAGTTATGAACTTGATAGATAATTGGGTTATAGTATTGACTGGGTTATATATTGCCCAATATTGTAAAGGATAGACTACAGAACCTTTATGATTGTATTTCCTCTAAAATGCAGGAATTTTGCAACCATTGACTACTAGGAGTGTACAATTGAGCGAATGCTTGATAGCTGACGGCACAGATGATAAGGGAAAGCTTTTAAAAAGGCGGAAAGTGACCCCCATTTGTAAGAGAGCTGGGTTGTAACCAAGGCTAAGTTTGTAGCTCTTGTCCTTACTAATGAATAAGCAAACCAGAGAATACATTCATTCTCAAAGAGGAAAACTTGCTGATCTGGATTTTTTCTAATTCTTGAATCTGCTGGGTCATTTCACCAGTTTACAGGATCATTAATAAGCAAATCTCTTCCACCAAGTGTTTGGTCGGCAAAATGGGAAAGTTCCTGTTTTATATTAATGTATCTGCCTATAGATTTTATAAAGGGTGATTAAAGGAATACGTGGTTTACCAATTGGTCTAGAGTCCCACTAGTCTAAAGGCTCCTTTAACTATAGCTTTCAAAACCTTTTGAGACCCATGCGTGCGCGCATGTGTGCACGCGCGCACACACACACATGCACGCACACACACACACACACACAGTTTGGTTAGTCTGTAAGGTTCAAATCTGCCCTGCCTTTTACTTGACTTCTGACTAACATGACTAGATGTGTCTCTTTATAACCTTCTATCATATCTGCACATGCATTGCTAATATATAACACTTACTGCTAATGTCTGTAATGTGTTTTTTTACAAATGCTACTAAAAATAAAATGTGTCCATGAAGAATTAAAAAACAAACAAAAAAACCCCCAAAACAATTTCTCAGATTACAAGAAAGAAGAGAAGGGTTTTTCTTTTATTCATACTTCTTCCTGAAGGAAAAAAAAACCATGTACCAACTTGTAAACATATATTAGTCTCTTGGCTTTAACTATTTTTGAAACTTCTCTATTAGAGCCACTTAATTAGATGCATAAATCCTCTAACTGGTGTCAACGTTCATAATTAAAGAAGACAATTGCAAAATCAGCTGCAGCACAAAATGTAGATAAATGTGGGAATGAACAATAAGGGATTGCTTTATAATAAATCTGCATGACTAACACCGCCACTGCGATGTGGCAGGGAACTTATAGGATCTACTTCATGCATATGGAAATTCAATTAAACTATCAGCCATGAATTATCATAGAACAAATATCAACAACAGAAACAGTGGCCTAATTATTTTAAGATTTTAAAACCAGATAAAGGTCACATTTCAGGTTATACATGCTAGTAGATTCATTTTGTGATGATTATAGGGCTTCATCGCTAAGAATTTTTTAAAAGGTACTTTTCAACAATAAGGATAAAAATAAACTTTCCTTTTTTTATTTCTCCTTGCTTGTGGCATATTCTCACAATTTATAATTTACTGCTGTTCCAAAACAAAGTGAGATAAAGGGAGGGAGAGAGGTGATGTAAATGTCAAAGCTCCATCGAAACTCCATTACTTAGGAGATGAGGATCTGTCCAGCCCTGACTGCAGACTGTTACTTTGTTTGAGGATACCATACTTGGATGAAATCAGGGTCAAATAGGACCTGAGATTTCACTGGTTCAGAATTAATGGTTTATTTTTCCCCTAAGAGTTTTCATCCTCTAAAAATTCATGTCCTGTAGGATTGACGGAAAGTTTGAATTAATCTAGATACATTAGTATAGTAAGTATAGAGCATTTTTGTAGCTGTGATGTTCCAGGAAATGTCTGAAAAGCAAAGATTATTCGTGATATCTTTTATTGGACCAACTACATAGTGGGGAGAGCTGTTGGATAGCTTTCTCTAAAGCTTGCCCAACAGTGCTCTTAACTATATACTGTTGTGTGTACAATAAAAGATATTATGAAAAATGCTTGCCTCTATATACATTCCAATTTTGTTGATCTCTCTCTGAAACAGATTAACTTCTGATCATGTTACAGATTGATAATCTGATTGGTCAGCTGAAGGGTATGTGTCAAGAGGACATATCTGCTTTCAGAGCAGAAGAAAATGTATGGTAAGATTCATGCTATTCGTTTCATTGTAACAATACTATACTATTGACATATATTCAGTTCGTGGTCCACCATAACCCTAACTCCTTGCTGTGGCACTGTCTTCCTCCATTTTTTGTTTGTGCATTTGATTGTTCCTTCTTAAATGTCCTTACTGAATTTAATTGGATTTCAAACCATTTTTCCAGTTCATCAGATGACTTTGGATTGGAATCCTGTTTTCTAAAGTGTCTGCTACTCCACCTAACTTCATGTTAGCTGCTATGGGTACACTGAATGCATCCTCCAAGTCAGTAATGAAGAATGGATCCAGGACAGACCCCTAAGGAAGCACATTTGATACCTCATCCCAGTTTGACATTGAGCTGTTGTTGAGCATGATTAAGCAACCAGTGATACACCTACCTTTTATCTAGATCACATTTTCTTGCTTAGGACAATGATAAGGGAGATGGTGTGAAGAGGATGTGATCTACCTCATATAAAAATATAGCAACATGTACTTAAAAAAAAAAGCAAGCATTTACTAAAATAAAACAATCCATTGCACAGACAATCTTGACCCTGAGGTAAAGAAGACAGAGAAAATGAACCCTGCATGATAAATAATAGACATATCATTTTGTGAGCTTTGGGGAGTATGAGATGAGAGTATTTCATCAGCTGGGATCCTGGTTTTCTATGTATAAAAATTGCAAATTCTTTGATAAAAATAAAAAATTATCTGATTAAGGCCCCCCCGCATCCATGTTTTTCCAAAATTAAAATGAAA